>NW_024104562.1:0-588228 GCF_003945595.2 Pipra filicauda | reverse complement strand
CCCGTGACCGGCCCCCGCGCGGCCCGTGACCGGCCCCCGCGCGGCCCGTGACCGGCCCCCGCGCGGCCCGTGACCGGCCCCCGCGCGGCCCGTGACCGGCCCCCGCGCGGCGGCCCGTGACCACCTCGCTTTCTTCACAGGGAGCCGCCTCCTGAAAGGCTACCGCGGCGGACACGTCGTGATCCGTTTCGCCCTCGGAGGCTGCGCCAACCGGCCTTTTTTCCGCATCGTGGCAGCGCACAGCAAGCGCGCCCGCGACGGGAAGTACCTGGAGCAGCTCGGCTGCCTCGACCCACTGCCCAACGTCCACGGCGAGAGGGTGGCGGGGCTCAACCTGGAGCGGCTGCGCTACTGGCTGGGCTGCGGCGCGCAGCTTTCCCGGCCCGCCGAGAAGCTCCTGGGTAGGTCTGGGGCGGGCGCCTGGCAGCGGACGGGGGGTGGGGGCCCGGTGCGGCCCCGTCTCACCGCCTCTTATTGGCAGGTCTGGCGGGGTTCCTGCCGCTCCATCCTATGACAGTGACCGGCGCCGAGAGGCTGCGCCAGAGACGACAGCGAGCACAGCAGGTGGGCACTGCCCCTGCGGACGGGCCCTGAGAGACGCCCCGGCCGAGAGGCCCGCCCTGGCCTGAGGAAGCATCCTGCCCTGTCAGTGCATCTGACCACATTAAAGTGTCATTTGCCCACTCTACACTGTGCATCTGCTGCTTTCTTCAGACTCCGCTCTGAATCAAAGTTTATTGTTGCCAAATTAGGTGCACAGAGATAAAAGGGGGTTCACTACTCTAATACACACAGAGAACCATTCAGCTTTTTCTAAAGGCATGCCATTTGCTCTAGCATCTCTCACTCTCCAGCAATAGCATGGCTACTGCCAGTTTCCATTTGCCTGCTCCACTTGTCAGGTGTTTTGACTCCTGGCTCTGATTTACTGTAACAGGACAATCCAGTGGTTCAGGAGAGGCCTGGCACACATAAATGCAAATGGAAGTGCAGCTGTATTTCTGTTTAATTTCTCCAGAGAGGTTCTGTACCTGTTTACAAGCAAAAGGGAAAGATTTCAGTCTCATTTAAAGAGATGGGGCATGCCTGAAGTTGAGCTATGAGTCTTACTCCTTCATCACATATTTGACCCTCTTCCAAGAGGCAAAACCCCTGCCAAAGTCTCTCTCCTACCTTAGATGCACCTTTTGCTTCTTTAGGGTTTCTTTTAGCACAACTCTTAGGTGATTCTACAAATGTCAGGCAAAGACAAGTTTCCAGTATTGCATTTCAATAAGCTTGTAGTGTAACCAGCCCAACAGAGGATGAATAGACAAAACACTAAGAAAGGGGCTGGCTTGCTTTTAACAAAATCACAATACTGAGAGAAGGTGTTTTTATTTTTGCTCATGGATTAGATGATTAAAAACCTATTCTTGGAAGTGACGGAAGCTATGAAAAAGTGGTATTGCTTTTCTGATACCTTCCTCTTCTATATATTTGGTATGTTCAGCATCACATTTTTTATAAAATGGTGACTGCACTCTGGTACAGGGTTTCTGGGAAGTTCCTCTCTAGCTTACTCTAGATTTCCTTTCTTTGCTGCAAAGGTGAAGTTTTGCATCTGCAGTGTTTTTACTATTGTAATCTAAAGGTACCACACAGCTTTTCCTTTCTGGAGCTTGCTGCTTTGAACACAAAGTATATCTGTAATGTTTCTCTTCAGATAGTTTCGTGTTGGCCTGGCTTTTTTCCCTATTAAAAATAATTTTGTTATTAAATAAAGCATCTCACTGCATACACAAGGCAGTAGAACACTTGTTTTCATGTCCTTTCAAATACCACAGTGCGATGGGGCTGCTCTCTAATGCAGCAGGGTGAGTGACTATTGGCATCAGACACTAATGTTGCACAACACAGTAATAACAGTAAATGAAGGAAGTTCTAAAAGGAGAGTGGCAGTGCTGAGGTCATGTTTTCCACAGTGACTCCTTTCAGCTTTTCTCTTGCCTTAAGTCCCCTGCTAAGGCATCTGCTGCACTGAGAAACAACATGCAGCTGATCAGGGGGACATAAAGAAAACGGTGTGTTTCTTCTCACCTAACTTGCCCTTCATTGTCTATGCAAGTAGTGGGTCTGTTTCTTATGGACCAAATTCATAACTTTTTCAGGATTCATGAACTTTTACCTGTAGGTCAGAAGAATAGTTTGTGCAACAAAGCACAGCCTCTGGGCCACTGTAAGCCCAGCCTGCCGTGGAAGCAGTGGATTTTTCTGCACAAATGCACAGTACTATGCACCAGTACAGGAGAGCTCAAGCTTAAAAAAAAATGGTATACTGGGCTTATAAAGCATAATTCTCAGCTGCTGTGATGCTGTCAGCAGAGGAAGGCTGAGAACAAATTACAGTGAACAGTTCTAGTACTGTACAAATGGTGAGAGGTGTAGTGCTGGAAAAAAGGCTGTGTCTGAGGCGTCTTGGAGTTTGCTAGAGAAAACCAGTAACAGGTAGCTATAAGCACTGAATGCCATTTACACTTTGGACTAAGCCTAACTTTCAGAAAATTATCTGATACTTTTCTTTGGAGCCATGATGAGCCCGTTGCTTAAAGGGGCCATACATAATAATGTAGCACATAGGGATCGAGGTTCAAGACTAGATCTGTGCTGTAGACACTTCACTAAATACAGCAAGAGTTAGGGCAAAAGGAGAAAATATTTTCCTTTCTTGGTAGGAAGAAGCATTAAACTTATTCAGCTCTATTTTCACTTTCCCCTCTTCCCCAAAGAGTTCTGTGGACAAAAAAAATCTGCAGTAAATAAAAAATGACTGAAAGGAGTGGGCATAAAGCAGAATCAGAACAGAGTATCATCAAGCAAAACATAGCAAAAGCTAGGTTTAAAGAGAGCTATAGCTGAAGCTTGAAAAGCTTGAATCTCTAGCATAGTAATTGTTCATAGCATATGACAGCAATACTGTTAAATTCATTGCTTAAGTAGCTCATAAGCTTGGTTAGTACTGTACCTGCACAACTCAAAAAAAATCTTCCTTTCTGCTCTGATGCTGTGATTTCCTCTGTTGACTGTTCCATTGGCTATTGCAACAAGATTTGTTATCCTTTGTTAGAGAAACCTATGCCCGGATCCTAGAAAAAGCAAAATCAAACAAACAAACAAGTTTCCATACAGCTTTTATATGTGGCTAATAATGCATCATGCCCATTTCAGATTGCTCCTCAGTCTGCTGACTGCTACCCAGTGCATATTTTGCTTTTGAATTCATCTGATTAAAGTTACTCATCGCTTGTTTTCTTCCTGCTCCCTGGACTACTACTGTGCTCCACACATGACGCAGCAGTCTGCCCTTTGTTTACTGTTAACACTATTTGGGTATTGGACTATGCTGTTGCCTTTTAGATCTAAAGTAAAACTCCCAGCTCCCACTGTGGGTTGGAGGCATTAGGCAGTAAGCTCCAATCACCAAAAATTCCCATTATTCCATGCATTTATCATTTCTGCATGGGATATAGGAGAGAGCGTGTTGGCAAGGTTTTTAACATAAAGAACTCCTTGAACAGCATAGAACACCATCTTCCCAGAACCTTCAAGTCTGTTAGGAGACAGCATGGACTGCAATACCAAGAAAAACAAGGATTCTACTAAAGGACCTCTAGCCTGTCCCAGCGCTGCTGCCCTACAGCTTTTGCTGTTGTCTTGGGTGTTGCAGCCTGAAATTTGCCAACCTAAATGTAGGCACCTTCCCCTCCACTGACCCTGCTACAGAAGCAGCAGCCTGGGACAAAGGAACAGCCAATGGAAAGTTGCCGCAGCCATTTCTCTAGTGAACATCAACAAAAACCTTCCCTGCAGGAAAGCTAGGCCAAATGAATCATTATGTCTTAACAACTACAGGTACGGAAAATGTCTATTTAGATAAATTAAACAGATGCTGGAGATCTCCCTTGGCATTTTGGTCCCAGTACTCATAGAATTCTCAATATGTTTATTGGACTTAATGCAATCCATTGGGTGTTATTATGATAATGGCATCTAAAAGTTTCTCCTCTCCCCTAAGACTGTCCCAGTCTGAGAGAGGGAAAACAAATATTAAGAAAGCTACCTTTTACACAAATTCTTTTTTTAATAAAATAAAGTGTATGTCCTATAGAGTACAAGATGACTAACTACTCATTTGTAGAAAATAAATTGACTAGAAAACTCTTTTGAATAGTTCACAATACCGCTTTTCTTTATATATATAGTCATACAATTTTATTCTATTTGATTCTTGAAAAGACTCATTTTTTCCATTCAAAGATACAGCAGAAGTTCTGAAATTATTAGGTTGTCTTTTTTGAGAGACACAGCAGAAGTCGAGTGAACTGCAGACATATGCTGAAATGCTTACAGCTAGCTTCATTACAAACATGAGACAACTGATAAGGTGTTTTCTCCATCAGTCTCCCCATTTTCCCTGCTTCTGTACATCTGTTATAAATACCTTATGAGCATCCACAAATAATTGCCATCAATCAGCCTTTAATGATATGGACTTATTCAAAATTAACCTTTAGGCATCACTGAAAAACAGCACAGCGTAAAATCATTTTCCTGCCTAAACTCATGCATCTCTTTTCCAATCAGCAATTTGCAGATTTAGACAGAATATGAAGCGTTTGGATTCCAAAAGGTAGACATCACGTTGTAGCTTGCAGTTCAACAGGGATCATATACAGTAATTTCTGTAAAATACAAAATGTATGACGAAGAGAATAAGCAAGTAATACCTTTTTAAAGTTATTTCTATGGATTTGGTGCAACTCTGCATGATAGTGACAGGCCCTGGTTTTTTTCCAGACACCACTAGTATTGCTCAAAGCCCCAAATTAACACACAGTGATGTTGACTTAAAAGTATTATGTATGTAACACTACATCAATACATATGCAAAATAAAGTCCATATCCCATAAAATAGAAAATGTAATATATATTTTATCGGGTAATGCATATAGGCATAGCAATAGTTTTATAACTATATAAATGTAGCTCATAATATTTACAGATGGTAATGGAGACATACATTATCATCAGATACACTGATTTCATCAATTGTATGAACCTTTTGAAGATTTTCACTTGCAACAAAATGATCTGCAACTCCAGCTACCTAGAAAAGGAAGTGCTCACAATTCATTTAGTGCAATAACGCTGGCTACAAAACTTAAGAGGAAAAAACATTTTAAGACCTGATACCACGTTAGCTGGTGAGACCAAACAAAGAAATAAAATAATTTTTGAGTTTAAAAGTTTGAGAAGATAAGGAAGAGAAATTAAGGTTACAAGGCAGACCAACAAGAAAGAAAAATTCTCCAAAGTCAAGTCTTTAGATTGTCAAAATCAGAAGTACCAACAACTTCTCATGCTATTTTGTTCCAGCTTTGTCCTGAACGTTTTTGGAGACAGCTGCCCCATAATCAAGGAAATGACACATCACAGATATTCCTGCAGATATGACACTACATAAGCCCAAAAAAAGAAATGAAAGATGAATATACTCATCAATCTGATAGTCCTTTATCTCTGAGTGCTTGACTTTGTAATCTCAGTAGTATTCCTCCATTTAAGTCAACACTGAGTAATATGAGACTTGCTTCTAAAATAAATTTTTAAAAAAGTAATACTCAGGAACAGATGATAAAAATGAGGGGTTCTTACAAGTTGTGTATTATGCTTTCAGCATGGGAGTATAGTAAGCCACAACAGCTAATGATTACACTAATTATTTCATCTTGGCATCGTAGATCAAGCATCAGAATAAACTTAGGCGTACAATTAAGTACAACTCATTTAAAAAGAGTGACCCTCCTGTGATAACCCTTACTCAAGACCTAAAGACCAAGTAAGCAGAAATAACCTCTACAGGGATGCCATGCACGTGTAAACACCAAAGTGTCCCTCAGCCTTGGTAAACATTGGCTGCCTACCCAAATATGGAAGCAGACTGATAGGGATTTTAGAAATAGTTTTAACTTTATTTATGACTTAAAATTAACTCCTGGCCTTAACTACAACTTGTACAAGTTCTCGCACATTTACCACCTTCTAAAATCAGAATAATTACAAAATCTTGCAGATAATGAAACCCAAAGCCCTTTTTTTACTAGTTTTACTGAGATATGGAAGATGCAGTTCTAGCTGACAAGCACTTATTCACTGGTCCCCATGCAGATTTTAAAATGTCACAAGGTAAAACTGTATAAACAACAATGATGTGATGAAGGCTTTCATACAAATTATTTTTCTTAAATTCTCAACTTAGCTCTGAGAGTAAGCTTCTACTACCCAAGAGAGGCTGATGAAAAAAGACCCTTCTCCCCAAAGCTGGATTATGGACAACTGTCCATCCTCCTGCTAAGTCATCACAAACCCCTGTAGTCTTAATTAAAAGTCTAATGTGGAAGGAAATCTGCACATATTGGCAAACATTACCAAGGACCACAGCCAGGACCTAACGAGCAGGGTTTGGGAGTCAGGCCACACCACTTTCAGCCCACAGTGGTTTCTCGTAGCACTTGGTGGGAGCTCTGTACAAGTAGAAGTCCAACCATGGAACTTCATAGAGTACTTACACCACCTAAGCAGGACCAGTTGCTCTCAGCCTTTCCAAAGTCTTAGAAAGCACCCTCCAGAGCCCAGCCTACCATAGGCAGAGGCTGTAGGTTGGACCCGCAGCTCCCAAAAGCCTCACAGGAATCACCACTGCCTTTGGCAATGGAGGATCGGGCTCTGCCTGGCCATGAGATGGCACCTTCTGCCCCCCAGACTGGCAGATCGCTGTTCCCACAGTGGCAGTACTCGCAGTGGAGTGTGCAGCCCAGCCCAGCAGCTCCCTGCCACTCAAGAGACCGAGGTTGCCCTGCTCAGGTACCAGACTTCCGGGCCTCCTGCCTCAAGCTGGACAAAACCACTGGTTCCCCTGGGAATGACAGCACCACGAGGCAGCTGGAGGGAATGGCCCCACCACTTCCTGCTGCTGCTGTGGCCCAGGGGCACAGACAGGCCTTTGCCACCTCAGGGGAAGGACCAGCAGTGCAGGCGCTGCTGACTCACCCCTCACCTTCCCACAGGCAGGGGAAAGCTCAGCAAAGCCAGTGCAGACCTTTCTCGTCATTTGCCATGCCCACTGCTGCCATCCCAGAGGTGCACAAGCCTGTTGTGCCACAATAGGAAGGCTGAAGGTGATGCAATGAGGCAGCAGAGGCTGTGGCAGCTTCTCCCATTTATTCATTCTGCGCATGGGGCAAGAGCGGACGCTGCTCCTCGGCAGGCGGAAGCTCCTCGGTGGGCAGCAGCTCGTAGGTGACACAGAGGGAGGAGAAGAGACAGCCCAGGAAGGACACCAGGCTGGCGAAGTACATGGCACTGCTGGCACTGCCCACAGCCGCTGTCAGTGGCCCCATGGCCAGAGCCACAAGGATCTGTGCCAGGAAGTACTGGCAGCTCAGCAAGGAGATGTCAACGCCCATCCCGCGCCGCATGCCCTCTGCCTGCGAGCCTATAAACTGCGGGGGACACAGCCACAGTGTAAGGGGGTGTCACAGGAGTCCCTCTCCCCTCCCCGGCCCAGGGCTCACCTCACGGCTCTGGTAGTAGTCACAGAGCAGGGAGTAGGGCAACGTGCAGAGTGTGGCAAACAGAATGCCGTAGGTAGCGCACAGTGACAGCACCACATAGACGTTTCTGGAGAGGGTGGCTAGGCCCGTGCCCAGCCCAAAGGCCAAATATGCCACAAAGTACAGCGTCCGTGTGCTGAACCGCTCCTCCAGCTTCTCCAGCACGGCTGCAAGAAAACGGAATGACATTCTGGTTGAACTGCATCCCTCCCCAGTACCAGCCAGTCAGTGGACCTGAGGCCCCGTAGTCCAGCAGTTAGGCAGCCACATCTCAGTGGCAACTATTAGGCCTCTGAGTAATCGGTGGCTTGCATGTGAGCACCAAGGGCCCCTTCCAAATCCTGTTGCCTCGATGCAGCCTCGCATGCCTCTCCATGGAGGGCATGGCAGAGCTGAAGCCTAGCAGTGCCCATGTCCCAGAGGGGTATGTGGGAATTGGTGGAGGTGGGGAGGTAGACGTATGGCATACGTGACAAAGTGCTGTGGTGCTGCATGACACCTGAACACTCTGCTGGGGAAACACAGGCACTGAGTGCTGCTGCACCAGAACTGTGCCTATGGCGGCTGCATGTATTTCTGGATTCAATGTACATTGAAAATGCCACTTGTGAAAGGAACTACATACTAAGAAAGATGTGTTTTTATTGGATTGCTGACCTCATCTGCTGTCAGTGCAGGTCAAGCTAATGAACATCATATAGTTATGTTAGCTATAACATAATACAATTACCATGAAAAAGAACACTCCGCTTCAGGACTTGTGAGGGTAGACTATGTGCAACATAAACACTGAGCTACTTGTTGCAGAAACACCACTTTTAAGGAAAGTGTGTATCTTTTCTCACAGCAGCAGTTAAGATGGCTATACCAAGTACCTGAATAGAAAGCAGCACTGAATGCATAGATGCACATTCCCCAGCAGCCCATGGTGACCCCAGCGTTGTACTTCTGATACTCATCTGAGTTGTGAGGTGCTTTTGGATTCCCTTGAAACACTACTTCTCCCATGAAGTCAGTATAGAAGAGTAACATCCCTTCAAACGAAAGCCATCCTGAAAGAAGTGAGAAGTAACCCATCAGGATTTCAGAGTATCTCTTTCCCTTTGTAAGCTTGTATGGATGTTATCAGCTATATTACAAAACACACCCGGAACACAGGTTGTGTAATGTGAGTAATACACAACAGCCACATTTATCTGAGACCACTGTTCCCCGTGCATTATGCTGCAATGTTTGTTAAAGACATTCAGGATTTTAAAGACCAAGATTTACCATTTGAATTCCAAAGTGGAACGCTAGAGGCAGAACAAAGGCCACAACATACTGGTTTAGCAAGACAGAAAAATAGATGATGACAGTCTGAGCTGCCTTCAGGACAGGACACAACTTCAGCTGACAGGACACAATGCTCCGTTTAACAGAGTGGTTTATCCCATAGTAATTTCAGGTTGCTGTTATTCTCCCACATAGAACTGGAAGGAGGACCTCATGTCATGGTTGCAGCCTCCAGAGTGCCTCTGATACAGTCAAAAACTCTACTTACAAATTGGCATCGAGGCCATTAATGCAGACAATCTCTTAATTCCTTTCATAGCCAATGAGTATTAACTACCTGGCACCTTCTGTCCAATTTTGTATACATTGGATTGATTGCAAGCCCTTCCTAATCATCAGTCACACACTGGTTAAGAGTAAAGGTAACATTACTGGTTATAGGCACTTCTGCAGTGCTGTGTTTCACACCTCCTCGTGGCCTGTTTTGGGACCCCAAAACACGTGCTGTCAAAGGGAGGAAAGCAAACACTAGTCTCAGGTGTAAGCAGGGAAATGCAACTAATCTTGGCTTTCTGTTTGATGTAAACATTCTACTTAACAGAGGTACTGATTTAGGCCATTGTTATTCCCTTTCTAGGAACAAGGCTTTACTGTTTTGTTGGGGTGTTTTGGTATTTTTTTTCCTTTCTCCTTTCTCACTGTTCTAAGAAACTAAGTATCAGAAGATACCTTATTGGTAACTGTATATAGAACAAATCAAATTCTCCCTAGTTAGCAGCCATGGCAGCAACAGGTAAAATATTGAAAAAGATTCACCCGAGGTAGTGCAGAGCTACTTCCCTGTGAAGTAGAAGACGGCACTTTCTGAATACCTAAGAAGTGGTTGATGCAGAGGTTACGAAGAGCCCTGGGCATCTGGCAGACGGTCGAACAAAGCAGTTTCACAGAGAGTGGTTGCTCAGAGGTCTCGTCTGATTCATTCAGCTCGCTCTCATACTTAACACCATTCAGCAAGATATTAGCAACCTGCACCATAAGAACTCCCAGGTCAACAAGCACAGCAAGAAAAACCTTTAAGCAAATGTATGCAGTATTGCACACCTATCTGATCATCTGAAAGATAAACTCTGCTGCTGGAGTATGTTGACTCAGAGATTAAGTGTATTAGGCTAAACCGTAAATTCAGCCTTGGAACAAGTGTTCAATGGCAGCACTACCCTGCAGCTTTCAGTATACTCGAAACAGTACTCTTCACTTCACTAGGATACTTGGCGACCACATCCAGATTCTAGTATAAGGAATGGATAAATTCTACTGCATTTTATAGGCGTTGTACCCACATTCAGGTGAATTTGCATCCTGAAGTTATAGAGACACTGAGGAAGAAGAAGCTGGTTTTAATTGAAACATATTCTCATTGCTTGCTAACCTTGATGCTCAACCTCTACGTGCACAGTAAGTAAAATCCTGGCCCTAAAAAAGTCTGATCTCACAAATCGGGTCAAAGTACAGCAACAGCAACAACAAACAAAACGAACAAGAAAACAGCACCCCCCAAAAAAAACCTCCAACCAAATCCCATAACCAAACCAAAAAGTAACAGAGGACAGTTTACCTCATCCCAGACCATAAAAAAAGATACGCCATACAAAGGTCTCAGATATTCCAAGTTATCACCAACAGGGGAAGGAGAGGTCAGTCTTATCCCTCAGTAAGGGAAACCTCATCTCCCTGATGGAACCAGATGTAATGACTGCCATAAGGAGAAGCTCATGGGAGAGTCCTATCCCTGGCCCTATCTTGCAGGTCTTTCTGTGGAAAGGGAAGGTATAGGCTCAACAAAAATGTGTCCTTTTCTGCTCTCATGTGGTAGCTCCCTTGGTGGTAAAGCAGGGATCAGAAACCCCAACCTAACTCTCACACATGACCCGATAAGAGTGGGACATTCCCATTTCTGCCATCTTAACAAAGGTAGCTGACAGACTGCCAGTCATAATTCACATTCTACCCACTATTTTACTGATAGAGTCATAGCAGGTGTGCTGTTTCCATAATGACTTATATGAGCAAGCTGTTACGAGCAGTCTTTAATGAATAATTTGTGAACCACATGTTTAAAATTATATGAAGAGATTAATTATGCTCATGTTTACATGGTCATATCATTGATTTCCTGCTCTTACCTGTTGGCTGAAGGTTACATTTCTTCTTCTGTTACTCTCTGGGCAGTGTCCTGTTATGGTATCTGGAATGGCCAAGGTCTGAGGTCTTTTCAAGATCCCTGACGACCGTGGCTTTATTGCATCCAGTGAGCCCACTCTTAGTGCGTCACCGTCAGATGTTATGCTGTTCTCCCCTTGCTCCAGAACTCCATTTTCTCCTTGGTAACGGCCATCAGGCACCTGAGGAAAGCTAACACTGACAGGCTGCCTGGCCAAACTAGCTGGAAGTGCTACATAACTATTGTGCCCGTCTGTAAAACAGTCTATAAGCACACTGTCAATATTTGAAGTCCCAAATGATGATGCAAACTCATTAATTCCCGTCAAAGAATTGTCTCTGCTGACAAAACTCCCGTATTTTGGTGTGAGTGGGCTGATGGGGGAAACGGGACTCGTAAAACTTGCATGTAAGTGAGCTGAGTTATGAGAAGCAAAGTTTTCATTTACACCCTCCTCAAAGAAGAAAGGTGGAGAAGGAGGGAGAGGAAGACTTGGACTCTTCATCACCTTTTTCTTCCTGCTAAAGGACCTTAAGGGTCTTTCTGGAATGCTAATTAGAGTCAGCACGGTAGCAATAGTCAGTATAACTGAGGTGAAGACATAGATGACGCGAAGTTGCCCTCCTACAGCTTTTCCAAAACTGGTTTTATCCCAGTGTATTCCTCCAACAACATAACCAAAGCCACCTCCAAGACCTGGTGGAAAAACAGAGCCAAGATTATCTTCCCTATGCAATCCCACGAGTCAGTAGCAGCACAGCATCATTTGTCTAATGATTCATGAGCAGAATCCAACGTGTTATTTCTGTTTTACCATTCAACCCCTTTTCTCTTCAAATGTAGTAATAAACACAGTTACCTGTGCCACAAGGACAGTCTGGAGTACCAACACGGTACAAAAAGAGGGAGAAAGTGCTGTAAAAGCGATGATACAAATAACTAAAAATAATACTTCTTTCTTTGCCAAGAACAAAACACCTTACCTTCAGCTATTTCAGTCCGTAAACAGAAGTGTCCACCAGCCTTATGACAAGGCTCTGCAATCATTCAGCTAAGACTGTTTTCCTGAAAGTGAAAATCCATTTTCCTCACTCAGTTAGAGGAACGCAGATCTAACTGCATCCAAGACAGATCGAATCACTTCAGAAGTGTAGCAAGCTCATTAGTCAGCAATGTGTTGACAGCGTACAAAACTGCCACGGCATCACTACTGATGAATGTGGGAGTTGTGAGAGCACCAGGTACCTCTCTCACTCCATTCGTATGGTGAGAGCCTTACAACACTATCCTTTCTTACTTATGAACACATTCAAGAGTGTGAAATAGTTTCCTAGAACAGGGCAGTACTACAACTGAAGATGACAGCAGTGAGGGATCACAGCACCCAGTATACACTTTCTCCTCCAACAGAGCAACTAAGACACATATTCCACACCCGTAGGAAGCTAAACCTCCTCCCTCAAAGGACAATTTTGTTTTCATAGGAGTTATAAATTATGTGAGGGACCTTCAGATGAACAAACCAGTCTTGTTTGACTTGCAGTAGTTACAAAAGCCTTTTGCAGTAAGAAGGTTTTTTTCAAAGTTAATTAGTGCTATTTCCTCCATATTTGGTCATTATGCTTATACAGGAACAGTCCAGTGATTTTGACTCTGCTTTCTCACAGCAGAGTTTGTTTACTTAGGGTTAACATCACCCAGGAAGTACCAAGGAAGCATACCTGCTAACAAAGCGTGGATGTTGAGGCCCCTGTCTTGATCCACTGGGCTGCATACATCCATCATGTAGGCATGACTGGGATTGTCTGCTGAATCTGCACTGAAGTCCATGAGGACAACACCACAGACCGTAAGAATGATCCCCCATTTGTGGTTATTCTCAGTGTCAGACAAGGCACTCCCTATATCTTTGCCATTCAGCATAAGTGAGAGGCCAAGCAATGCCCCTGGGAATAAAACCAAATCAAAATCAGTCACTGCTTGTATGCAAAAGAAGCCTGCAGAGCTCCAGGCTCCAAAGGCATTATACTACCTGCACAGCTTTGTGGCAAGCACTAATTGCTCTTTTTCAGATCAACACAGCCTGGGGAATGAGCATGGCTTATAGGATACACATAATCTTTTTCCATTATTTGAGCTTAACAAATGTCTACAGTTTGTTTTGGCCAAAAACCCCCACATTCTTGACCCTCAGAAACACCATCCCTTCAGACTCTGAGAAGCTTTTATGCATGGATCTCCAGCAGCCAAAGCATAACCTTGGTGTCACTCACCACCTTCTTCAGACCCACAGTTCCCCACACTTCAGGAGGTAGTGCCACAGTGGATGTCACAGAAGAGAGATGCACAATGTCTACAAGTGTTATGCCCATAGTTTCTAAAAGACACACCTACTGCTAAGACCAGAATGAAAGGTCTTCTTCTCCCATATCTTGATGTGCATCTGTCACTCCAGGCTCCCAGCAAAGGCTGTAGCAAAAATCCTAGAAAAAAGGAATCACCAATAAACAGGATTTTTCTACAAGCCTGTTTCAGAGAGGTCTTAAAAGGCAGTTAAAGGCAGGACACCATAGCATAGTGGTATGTCTGGTCAGCACCAGTCATCTAGGGTCACACACAGCATCTTGCCTGGCATTTCCCTGAACAGGGACCGAATAACGTAATTTGCTGCTGCTCACTGACGTGGCAGTTCACTCTGCATCAATAATAAGGAGTTTGACACCAGGTGAAGAGTTAGAGTACAACAGTTACACATTCTCAAGCATTCTGTTCCTTATAAGCTATTTCATTTATCCCACGTCAGATGGGAGATCCCCTGCAGGATTAGCTTGGAAGACAGCAAGCAAATTCGTAAGTAGGAAAGGTGAGTGTATTAATCTGGGCCAGCCTGTTAGTAGGGGCCTATTTCTTCTTATGAAGCATATCATGAGTACAAAAGCAGTGATGGATACAGTCCCAGCCCTGCCTCTGTGCTAAGGCATGTAATCCAATGCCCGTAACAGCAGCGGTCAATGGTCTTTCTTCATTGGAACAGCCTATTTGTTTCAGAAAGTTAAACAGGAGAAGGCAACCCAACTCTGCTTTTTCTCACACACCCTTGGGAGCTGTCTCTGTATGCTTTTTTCATAGGGATATAAATGGATATAGTGATCCTGTTTTGCTATTTTTTAAATACAGGAACAGAGCAACCAAAGCTTACCCTTGCAAAAGGTTTATGAGGTTGAGAAGCTATTAAAAAAACAGATCTTTTGAGCACACTTGGCCTATTTCAGGCAAGACGCAGCAAGAATTATTCTCCGATGTGGTTGTGTAAAATTATGGCTAGTGCTTCTTAACCTCAACGGAATATACTTATGAACAGATGAGGTAGAGAAAACAAACAAAAAAACATAACCACCATGCAGTGGAAAAAATAAGAGGGAAGAAATAGTGTAAAGCAAAGTTACCTAATATAGGGCTGATGAACCATACCATTCCATACAGTTGGTCTGGAAGCCCCATCTGAAGCAGCACAGGGGTAACATAAGCTGTTTCCATGGCATAACTGAATTCAAGCCCAAAGAGAATGCACCCATTGAACAGGAGTTCCAAGAAAGTCCTCTGAGGCTGGAGATCCCCAAAGTCAATCAAATCAATAGGACATGGAGTATTTGGTGGCGGTGGTGGCGAAGGGCGGATATGTTTTCTTCTTTTTGGATGTCTCTTGAAGTTGTTGGCCCGATGACTTATGTGCCGTGTGACCAATCCAGAATAGCCTGGAACTGGTGACCTCCACACTTCCTGAGAAGCCACGCTTGGCAAGAGTGCAGCATCACTGACAGGGCTGGTTGCAGATGGTGGAATCATCACGGGTAAGGGTCTGGAAGACAAATAGAACACAATGGTTGAGTAAGAAAAACTTGCTTAATTTCTTTTACTGAAGTTCAAGACATTTCTCAATGTTTCACATATGGAGTGTGGCCTTCGTATTATTTACAACCTCTTCTTTCCATCTCTCAACACAAGGTGTTTTACAAGCACGTCTCCTCCGTCTTTGCACAAATAAGACACCAGAGATACTATCTTGGTTATCTAGGTATTGCCTACCATCACGGTAGACTGAAATATTTATTAACAATTAACAGTTAGACATGTCACGCTTCCCAGAAGTTTCCATAATAGCAGTGAGTTTTCATTTATCTAGAATTCACTTGAGTTAAATTCACTCAAGCTAAAAAGATAAATCTCAACCTCAGTCTAAGTTTACAATAAAGCACAGCTGTGGCTTGGCAGCAGATCCAGACCCCTGCTGCAACATGAAATCCCCTTGGTATAAAACCCTTTCAGTACTGATCCTACCAATCCTGCTGCCTATGCTGAGGCCAAGGCTTAACGCAAAACTTTTTTGCAATGTCCAGTTTCGGTTTTCCTCCTATTTACATTTCTGAATTCAACAGAGATATCTCTGCTGCAAGGACAGCATCTGATCCTTAGGAACTGAATTTTCAAACTAATTAATGAGAAGCAAATACATACCCCATAAGCCACCCCAGCACTGCTATTCCTCTTTCAGTGATTGATGGCGCCATACTGAGGACCCCCGGTGGTCTAGTGGTTAGGATGCGGTGCTCTCACCGCCGCGGCCTGGGTTCGATTCCCGGTCAGGGAACTCCTCCGGGCAGATGGAACTCATCAGCTCTGTAAGGCCATCCATCTAAGAGAAGGTCACTCTAAACAAACCTACGTCCTGAGGACCTCACTGCCACCGTCCAAGCTCGCTCAGCCCCGGCAGATGAACCTTAGGATTAAAGGGTGGGCTCAGTTCAGCGCACACTGTATCTCACCTAAAAAAAAAATCCATTGCGCAGGCTCGAAGGGTAAAGACCTTTCCCAAATCTTCGTTCGTGAAGACTGGCCATGATTGATGGCATGCTGGACAGACTCCTTAGATCTCATCAGAGTCACTCCTATAGCTAAAGTGTGCACAGTGTGGTGGGTAAAACAGCCAAATGGTTTCCAAAATAGCATCAGATAGATGCCAACAGATCTGCTGCCTAAACAAATCACATGTGATTTCTTGCCTCTTTTTGCCAGAAATGGAAACAGTTTATTTTCTTTTCTTTATGCTTCCTTGCTCATGGATCAAAGGCTGCTGCTGCAAAAGGATGGCTCCACATCACCCCATACTTCTTCAGGAAAATCCTCACAGCTGGACTCTAGTAAGCAAAACAAGTCTCTTACTTTTTTGATTACAGTCCCCCAGGGGAAAAAACTCCCAGCTGTTCTACTACTTTGGCTGTACAGAACTCCCACAAATCTCACGTTTTCTGCTTCCTCCTCTGGTGCATTTCACACACTGGTCTTTTTTCCTGTAGCCCTGAGTCTAGACAAAGCCACTCTTTGTTGCATATCCCCAACTATCCTCAAAAGCAGAACCCCGTAAGCCCATGTTTACCATCACACTGATGCAACAGTTTTTAAGCGTGGTGGATGATGCCCTACGCAGACCAATCCCCAGCTGCACACAGGCATCCAGAGACACATTCCACAATACAAAACACTGCACAATACAAAACTAAATGCCAGGCATCTCACAGAAGATTGCAGTTGGGGTAACTTGAGTGCAGTTGGGGCCTGAGGAGAAGAAGGAAGGATGAGAGTGAAAAGATATCTATTGAAATATTGTTAACACTGTATCAAGGGTTTCCTCAAGACTGCTCCTCTTCAGACCAAGATGCATATCACATAAGAGAGAAGAATAGGCAGTTCATAATTGCAACTACACACCTTGACAACACCCATCTCACACAGCACTAACAGCAAGTTGCATCTTGCTGGGAAAGCTCATTAACCATAAAGTCCCCCATACAGACCAACTGAAGAAGCATATGGAGACTTCATGAAGATGTCTGCACCAGCATTCCCCTTGACACTGTTTCTGCCACATACCATGAACTTCTTATGACTCATGTCTCTCACGGAGTACTTACTTTGCAGGAGTACCTTTATCAGCTTTCAGGACAAAGTAACTTCGTCACAGTGAGAATTTGTTAAAAATGAGGAGAGAGATACCTAAAAAAAGACATAACAAAACCCTAATCAGATTCACGACAGTTGCTCTAACAACCCTTTCACAGAGACATGACAACGCAGCTGTGCTAGCAGCCCCCGTCATCACTATTATACCTCGCCATTTGCACACAGGTATTATCTCCTTATACTCATCTATTATTTTCACTTCATGCTAGGTCTTCCTTTATCTTCCTTTGTGTCAGCCGAGAACGAGCCGTGCTGCGCAACCGCCGCGGGGCGTGGCCGCCGGCCCCTCACAGCCCCGGGCCTTTCGTTCGCCCCGAGCCGCCTGCGGGCGGAGACCCCCGCGCCCACCGGCACCCGCCGCTCCGCTCCCCGCCCCGCCCCGCCCCGCCCGGCGGCCTCACCTCCGGCGGCATCCGGCGCTCGGCCTGGCCCGTACTGCGCCGCGGGCCCGGCCCTGCGGACGCCGTCCCGCCCCCGCGCCGGTGCCCCGCGATTCGCCGGCGGGAGCGGCGGGAGGGGCCGAGCCGGCGCTGCCCCTGCGCGCGGCTCCCCCTCACGTCCCGGCCCCGGGCCCGCCCCCATTCCACGGGCCCACCCGAAGGAGCCCTCGTGGCCAAGGCAGCGCTCAGCAGGCACCAGGGTAGGGAAGTCGACTCCACGTCAAACCATCCACTGCCGCACTGCCTGCACCGTTCTCTGCAGCGATGCTGCCCAAGACAGGTGCGTGCTGCCGGACCCCTCATCTCCACATTGGCACTGTAAGCACTGCGGAAGTGGATCGTGATAGTGGATAGTGGAAGACTTTTAGGCGATGCAGAGATATTTTTCGATAGGCCTGTAGAGCAGATGCCGCAGAAGATGCTGCACTTTTCTCTCTTCTGTTTCAGAGTCTTCCCCTTCCTAGGGTAAAGGAATTCAGCAATTTTGTTTTATAGGGCCATATTTTGTGCTCATGTTTCAAATTTCCTCGTGGTTTGCAAAGATGTCATTATGTAGTGCAGTCTGCTCTACTTTTAAAATACTTCAAATTTGGAGCCGTAATCATTAAGCATCCTTAGCTGCCTGAATCCTTAGTATATGTTAGTATTTATTTATCATAGAATTTATTGTAGCAGAAAGATGGCATTTTTGCTGCCTGCCAAAACAATCAGACAAATGAGGCAAGAGACAGCAGTTGCTGGGAGGAGCCATTACCATCAGCAGTACTTGCAGTAACACCAGCTACTGCTCACCCCCAGCTTGTGGTGCTCAGGGACAACTGGATGGGCTGAGACTATGGCTGTCACACCACCCACAGTTGTTAACTGCCTTCTTTGATAAAGACCCAGAGTCAGCCATCCCTTCAGTGACCACAAGCAACAACACAGCACAACAGCTCACGCTCCCGCCAGCCTCAGTCCAACCACCACCCCGTGTCAGAGAGCTCTGCGAACACTGGGAAAATGAACACAGCACTTGAGAGTTCCATTCCCTGACATCAAGGATGACTTTTTGTTCCACCTGGGCATGGAGAGCGGGTTACATTATTAATGCTGGCAGGCAGTCATGGCCATTTTATACAATGATTTTTCCTCGTAAACATATTTGAGACATTAAACTCATGTTTATTCCATGGTCAATTAAATAAAAATGTCTGCTCAAAACTTACAAAGATGACCTCTTACACCATTTAGCACAGTTTGTCCACTTGGGAACAGTGGGACAAGTAACTCTGGTCCTTCCCAGGGTAACGACAAAGGAGAGAACAAAAGCAGTTCCTGCGGTGTATTCATTTATTAGCATCCTTTGGGCCTTAGACAAAACAGAAACCACAAATCTCCTCTCCTCTGTGAGTTTGCACAGAAATTGCTGTTGAAATGTAAACGTACTCATTTATTTCATACTAATTTAACCCAACAGTGTTCAAAAGAGCAGGTTTTGGTGATGAATACCTACTGCTATGAATCTGTGCTGTTCCCTCCTACCTTCTCTGCGTGCAAGACCTTTTGCATTCACTAAACATTTTTGTTAAGTCTGTCCACAAAGCAGCTTCTGACAGCGTATTCATTTCTGCTTATTTACAGCCTGACGTTAGGCTCACTGTTTCATTTGCCAGCAGGCCTCATTATTTGCCCTGCTCAGATCAGACCGTTCCTATGTTTCTTGGAAACCTCTCTTACTATCCTCATAATCCTTTTCTCTGAAGTAAACATTAGCTCCAGTCGAGTGAAATTCTGTGCAAGACACTAACAGAGGGTATGTTGTTCTCCCTCTCAAAGAACAGGATTTTGGCTGTGTGATGTTGGGTGTTTCTTTTCCTTGTTTTGTCTTAAAATTAATTTAAAACATCATTCAGTTCAGTTCAGTGGATCCACAATGTTGTTCAGTGGATCTACAATAACATTCAGTGATCCACCTGGAACTGGCAGCTTCTTTTCCAAACATGACTTGATTTTTTGAGGGGGAGAGATACAAAGTCTGTACCAAACAGACTCACTGTGAAAGTTTTTTGGTGCTTGAGGGTTGCTGCTTCAGAACACCCAAAGGCCATATGAGTGGTGGAGCAAAGATTAACCTACGCTCAATGACAGAATGATGAGTTACCAAGTTTTAATGTCTGCAGAGGGACCTGCGCACACACTCTGCAAGTTCTCCTCCATTTCCTACAGCACAGCATGCTCTTATACAAGCAAAGTCATCAAGGAAAGACTAGGCCCGTAAAGATCACACCTGACCCCTCTTCCTTCAGAAACTCTGCTTTCCACAAAATTTATGATATCAGTTGAAGAAGAATTTATATTTCTGTAAATTCCCAGTCATGCCAATGAGGCCTATGGTATTGAACACAGTGCAAATACAGTGTAAGACAGAAAAAAAGAAGCAAGTTCAAACTAGGTGAGTTGCATTTTAATTATGTGTTCTTAATGCTTATATGGTAAGATGAACTTACCACATAAATTACACCACCCTAGAATCCCTTACAAGCTAACTGAGTAGGCGTAAAGAAGTTGGTGGGTGGCTAATACAATGTAAGAACATAAAGAAATCTTATATATGCCAGTCTGCACACTACCTCCATATCTGGCCCTCAGCATATTGTCATATGACTTTAATAACCCAGATAAATCAGTTCCTGAACTGAACTCCTACACTGGCTATATTAATGGATGAAATTAAATATTTAAAAGGGCACTTGAATTTTTACTTAGAAAAAGGAAAAACAAAACCAAGAAACTCACACTAGAAGCATCACCAGAAATAAAAAACAGCATTTTGCTGCAGAATGAAAAGCAGTGCTAACAGCACTGATCCATTTGCATTAAAATTGAGTTGTTAATTCATTGAGAAAATAAATTCAACACAGCAAACTACAATAGAAGATAAGAACATGAATTTTTAATATTCAGGAAAATTTCACTAACATCACACTTCGCCTAAACCATTCAAGTATGGTGCAGTGACAGCCCAATAGCTTTTCCTCCACTAGTTTGTACTGAAGTGACTCATGTTTCAGTTCAGATGTGCTATTTCCACGATAGCAACATGTGCGCACTCAGTCGTTTGCTGTCCAAGGCTTTGTGCAATGACTGCTCAATAAGCGTTTGCTTCTGCAAGACAAAGTAGTGCTGGCCTCAAATAATAAGAGGGCATTTACCCAGCTCCTGCCCTCACCATTCAACCACCCTTCAGTGGCTGGTCTCTCACCAATGAGAACCCAACACAGTTCAAAGAATTAGTCACTAGAGGGCACTTACAGAATTCAGAAGATTGAGAATGTGCTTGGGATCAGAAGGCCACAGTCCTACAGCTCTAAGAGTCCAAATGATGAAATTTGCATTTACTTCCAAGCTCCTACAACCAATACTTTAAGATACAGAACCAGAAAAGTAATTATATTTCAGAAGATGATCTTTATCATCTTTTGGGTTTTACCCATCACCTGAATGAAAGAAGGCTGAGGAAAAACTCTCCTCTGAGGCAATACACAGACTAGGCTACATTGGCCATGCATTTCTGGACAAATGCTGACAAAAGTGTTAACTGCAGGCATGTAAGATATGTACCATGCAAGATATTGGTGCTAAGTGTCGCTGTTGGGTGCAGCTTTGGGGAAAGAGGTACAGACAAACAAAACAGTGTGGCAAACTCACTGAAATAAATTATTTCATTTCACTGCAATGCCTGAAATTGACTATACATTTCACAAGAGTCAAAGATGTGATTATGCCCCAAAGATTTTATTCTGGATGTCACAAACAACAGAAAGGTGATAAGCAGTATGTCAGGAAAGCAGGAGCAAGAATCCTGGATGCAGGATCTTCCAGTCACCCATAGCAGGCACAGGCTGCATATATTTTAGCTCTAAACTAAATTCTCATTTAAAGACGGAGCATAAATAGAGACTACTCTAATCCCTTCTATGTTACCTAAACAGCTCAATTCCTTGCTTCTTGTATTAACTGTGAGCTGCAGCTTTAATCCAGTATGTCCTGTATTTAGTAAGATTAAAATTTTCTTGGCTATCAGCTGTCTTATTTTTGGGATTCAGCATACACTTCTGATCTTCTACTGGAGAAGGAAAGCAGAACTAATGTGATCAATGAGTTCTGGAAAACCTTGATTCACTGCCAAGTGCAGGGCAGCACAAGGAAGGGCCAGGCCACTGCTGTACCCAGGGCTGACAGGAAGAGGTGGTCGGATGAGGCACCATGCAGAGGGCAGGTCACAGCACATGGCTGCAGGCAGAGCATGGTGAACAGTGACCCTGGCAGGTCTGTCACACACCGTCGCCCTTGACAAAGGATGCCCAAGCATTGCTGCACTGGGCTGTTCTCCACTAGCTGCACTGGCGGGGGCTTGGGCTGGCTCAGTGCCTGGACAGAGATGGGGTACCCAGAGCTCACAAAAGCAAAGCAGCCTGGCACTGGTATGTGATGGACACTCCAGGAAGACCAGAGGTGAGCCTGCATCTTGCTAAGCAGTCGTTAAAACTGTGGTTTATAAATAGGCTCTGTGTCTTGTCTAAATTGACTTTGGAAATACTGCCCCACTTCCCTGTGTTTGCCACTGGGGAAATGAGAAACCACTGGGTCCCTGGGGCTAATTACTTTCTTCAAAACCCAGCATTGCTCTATGTTTCTGGCTCAGCTCAGCATTCAATTTTCTGCTGAGATTGTATCTATATTGCATTACAGGATGAGTTGCAATAGCACTTGATGTTAATTGCAGTGCACAGACTGCTCCCTTCTCTCCTTTATACCAGTTATCAAGAAAAACCAGAAAGTCCACTTGTGCTGTTTTTAATTTAGCCTCTTCAATTCATACAGAGTGCCTGTCAGACAGGAGAGGCAGGGGCTGTCATCCTCTTTCTACCTGAAAATATCAAACAACAAGGTATAGACTACTACATACCATCCCAAACAATCAGTTACCTTATGGAGACAGATAGATGTTGGGATGCATTACAGCCACGCAGTGTAAACAAATAGAGACAGGTGCTGTAATATTCCTGGATGGCCCCAAAGCCAGACAGCCTTCCTTGCCTCTTGCATCCACTGAAGGCAGAGAAAAGAGCAGATATGAAGAAACAGAAAAAGGACACCCCAGGCTGCTCTCAAAGCTTGGCAGTCTCTTCCAGGGCCTCTGTCTGCCTAAAACACCAAAGCAACCCTGAAAAGCACTGGAGTACAGACCGTAGAAACAAGCAGGGGCAGTGTATTCTGACTTGACAAACGTATATAGCTCAGCAAATTCTCCTGTGGGAACTAAATTTGAGAACATTTCCTGGGTGGTGAGTACAAAATTTCCTGAAGCATGGTCATATCAAGGGATAACAGGCTTCAGCATCTTATCCTTATTTTGTTTCCCTCCTAAATGCCCATCTCTGACAGTGCATTCCAGCACTCGCCATTTATCAGAGAAATGTTTGTTTCTGACAAGTCACTTGATAGGCTGTCATTTCCCACTCCCAACAGGATTTCTGTCACTTTCAAGTGTTAACCAGCATTGGTAGTTACCACTTGCTTGGCATCATATGTGCACAGAGTAACAATAACGACTTGTATCATGTGCCACACTTCCTATGCATTGTGTGAATAGCATTTGAAGAAAACTGATGAATTGATCTACTGGAAAGCAATGCCTCTGGGACTAGTATTGAGGGTTTGGGAGATCTTTTAGTGAGATCCTCTAAGCCCAGCCTCCTACTAAAATAACAGGAAGACAGCTATACTAGACCAGATAGCAGGGCTGTTTCCATCAGGGGGTATTAGTGGACACTTGGTTGCTGCTATTCACAAGCCTGCTTTTTACTTCTACTGGTCTAAATAGCCTATTCACCTTGGCATTCCATTTGCTGCATGTTTTCAGATGAGTCAAAGTGCTGTAAGTATCTTCACTCTTCTGATTTCTTACCCTTTAGTTAAAGACTCTTTCCCTGTTTGGCAGACCATTGTTTTCTACTCTTTCCCCATCCATCCAATTTGCATCATGATGTTTCCAACCTGGAGTTGCTCTGAGCTTTGCCTGCATTGTCTTAGGAAAGAGGAAAAAGGGGGGGAAAAAAAAAAGAAGAAAAGGAAAAAAAAGGAAAAAAAGGAGAGGAACAGAACATTCTGTGAAATAAACATTTGCTAATGCTCTTGAGCAAGAGAAATGGGACAGGCAGCAAAGTTACCCAGATTAACTATCTGCTACAGCAAATACACAAAGTTATGCAAATGTTCCCTGTATACTGTTTGGGTAGCATTTCTGCATTGAGCCTGATACACTGATCTATTGATTGATCCCTCCAACAAGAGCCATGACCTTTGTATACAAAATTGGAGGTCAGACCTCAAAGTAAGCCAAGTCTCCTCATTGATGAGGACTTTGAAACATCTGCTGCATCACTGAACATTATATTATTGCTTTCCTTTAGCCAAGGAGCAAGTGGAAAGGAAGCCATTAAAGTGGCACTTACTGACCATTCTGGAGCAGAGGGGGACTGACTGGAGACCTGTGAATGGAATTCTTGTGCATCAACAGACCATAGCAGAGGGGTTTGGTTCCAATGAAAATGAATTAATGGCCTGTAGGCAGGTACACTTTGATGGATATTGTAACTAATTTTTTAGGCTTAATGAGAAAGTAATTACTTCTGCTGCAGAAGCAGTGTACTGCAGGCACCTGGATCCCAAGAAATTAATTGTATCATAGCATTCAGAGAAATCAAATAACATGCAGTTACCAGAGAAATCTGAATTTGTAATGGATTGGCTACTGCGTAGGAAGGGCCTGGCTCTGAAAAAATGCATTTGACAAACAATTCCATTCTGAACAGTTCTTGCCCTGCACTCTACATTGGAGTGCCCGCTTCTGCCCACCCAAAAATTCACCACTACTGATCCAATCCACAGCCAGGAAATCTGACTCACTCACCTATCTCTTCCTCTGAATAGGTACTGACACTTGCCCTCTTTGCCTCACAGCTTGAAAGTGACTTAAAGCACTTTCTAAATAGTGGCTTTCCCAGACTCCTATTGCTATATTACACTGATCCCAGGCTATACTGCAAGAAAAAGTACTACATAGACAGATATTCAGAGTTTGGATAAAATAATTGGCATTCACTGTGCTTCCTTTGGTACTTAATATTAAACAATATCAGTAAATACACTTTCTACATGTGTTTTTTTAAGGCATTATGCCTTCTGAGGTAAATCATTACTGTATGCCCTGATGTGAAATATGATCCGAATCTGCACATTATTTATCTGTGCATTACCTGGGTCTAATTTAGTCCCTTTCCTGTCTCTCTCTCTCATCTGTATTTCTGTAACACCGGTTTTACTAACAATCCTCTCTGGAGACAGGAAATAAATTTTTATTCATGAAACCAGCACAAGCAAAGACCAGGAAAACACATAAGAATAAATGAGAATTCTTCAGGGCACAGAACCTTAAAGATAATCAAAGAGGCAAAAAGGTGAGCAGGGAGGAGGGTCATTATTGTAGCAAACTACACAAAATCTAATCATGCCTTCTTTCATAAGGTGAGTTGCACTGGAACACAAAATAAAGCTACAGCAGTCAAGTTCATAAAATCTCCCTCTGCTGCCCACGTCAAATCTTGAGTGCTCCTGTACAATTAATGAAATCATGTTAGATTATTTATTTATATTATTTCTCATTTATAAGTTAGATGGGGCAAAAATTTCTATTAAAAAAAATTTTAAAATGCTTAGGAAGATAGGAGAGTCTCTGTCACTAGAGATTTTTAAGTTCATCTTCCAGGATGCTTGAGAGCATGTTAGTGTTATTAGATCCTGCCTTGGGCCAAGGAGATGACATAGAGAAACTCTGTGATCTTGCAAGGTCTTTTCTAGCTATTCCTGGAACCATCCAATGAAAATGTCCTGGAAAAGCAGCAAACTAAAACTTGGTAAAAGAGACACTTCTGGTTTATGTTCAGCTCTGGAACAAAAAAAAAAAGCCAAAAGAGGCTTGAAAAGTCTACATCTAGCAAAGTAACAAAACAAAAGAGTTTACAATTGAAGTCAAAGACAGCGAATGCTAAAGGGAAAAACATCCTCTGCTACATGATCCCTATTTAAGGTCTTCTCATGAACACTGTCATTAAATCCCTACCCATATTATAATTTTAAACAACTCCTTCAAACTCCATTTGTGAACTTCCCCCTGGGAGTACTCCTTTCAATCAATCATCATGAGAGCTCAAATTAAGTCATTCCTCAATGCTCCTTTCCTAAACTCCTCCCTGAAGCCACCTATAAAACTTGTAGAGGTGAAACAGAATTTACTCAGCAGATTATTGACCCCCTTTTGCTTTTTAGGACACAGTGTCTCCTGAATTCTTGGTCATTAGAAATCATCAGCCTGTTGACTCTACAAGTACTCACCATGCTAGAAAATCCTGTTTCTGCCTCATGCCATGCAAAGTCTGACTGGATGTTACTTTGACCTGAAAAACAAGAAACAAAGTAGGTTTGTGGCCAAACCTTGAGCTGCTGACTATATCTGCATGAGGAAAAGGTGCATCTCTAGCAATCACAAATTATATTTAAAATATGTCTTTTCTTGGTCAGATCCTATAAATCAGGGCAGTTCAAAAGAGCTGAATTTAATTAGAAAGCACTTGTCCCAAATGTCATAATGACAATCATGGAAATTCAAGTTTAATGAAAACCAGAAAGGAGCTAACAAATAGTAGCAACTATACGTAACCAGCTTCAGAAACAGATAACAGAAGTAAGAGTTGGTGAGGAACCATTGAAAAAAAAAAAAAAAAAAAACCAAACCAAAACAACCCTACCTTCCAGTAGACAAAAAACTATCAGAAGTGGACATTAGTATAAAAACAAATGCATCAAACTATGAAAACATCGGTAATAATCAGACTGTCCATTAGGACATTCATAGGGTAAAATCTGTCAACAATAATACAGAAAAGGTAGATGTTTCTTATGATTATTTCTGCTCTGGAATGCAAGATGATGTATACCATATCCTAGATTAACACAAACAACTCAGACTGTTGTTTAAATAGTACCCCAGAGCCCTACAAGATGTCTGAAAATCTGATTGCCAACACTCAGTTTCTGCAAATCATTGAAAAACAAGTTCCATAGGTGAGAGAGAAAGCTGGTCTCTAGAAGTACAAACAGGACAATCCAGAACTAAAAGCTCAACACCTGTCCGAAGGTGGGAAAGGGAACTCTCTTTTTGCACCAGGAGGGAGGACATTCCAAAAGCAGCTGCCACCCAGGCACCACCTGGCAGCCCATCCATCACACTCTCGACAAACTCCTCGGGTTTCCAGGAAGCCACAGGCACTTACATTTTCACTGAAGGCCTCCACAGCCACTGACTGCCCAGAACAGCTAAGTCAAAGGTGGCAAAGTTCTGTTCACAGATGAACACTGAGCTGGGAGGATGCCGAGCTGCAAGATAAAGTTCAATATCAGTGCAGTAGGGCACTGGGACAAAATAATCTCTCAAATATTTGGAGACAATAGCCAGGAAATAGCTAAAATACCTCTAAGTGTGTACCATGGAAAACTTTATTAAAAAACAGGAAAAAGTTTAAGAGTCATTAAGAAATTGGGAGGGTTTGCAAGAAGAGATGAAGACACAATAAAAATGTTACTTATGGCCTCTGACTAGAATTTCTCTGCTAGTAAATAAAAAATTGTGACATAATAGTGATAGAACTCCAAGTCAAAGCAATTTTAATTTAAAAATGTTTGGATTAAGTAAACACAGCTGTAGCTTAATCTAATATGGATACAATCAGAAAACCACAGTTAAGATGGTAAATTTGCCGTTTTTTACTCCATCTAACTTACAGAAAAATCAGCAGAACATTTCAGGATAAAGACAGAACATTCTCGAAGAACTAGATGATTGTTACTTTATGAATTAAAAGTGTTTCTATTCCATTCCTTGAGATTTTATCATGCAAATCAAGTAGAAATGGGTGGCTGAACATGCCAAAAGACTTAACTATTACAGTGTTTGCTTAAGCAAATACTCTGATATCTGTCACTAGTTCAAATTTAATCTTGTCCCAGGGTTAGAAAGCAGGTCATGGTGAGCTACCTTTGCCATTTTGTTGTGAAACTTCAAGGCATTTTCATACCGAGGACACATGAAAAAATTTCCAGGCCATCTGACTTCACTGTTACCTCTTGGCTGCTACAGGATTCCAACATATTTGCCTTTTTTTGAAGAACGCAAGCACTGAAGGATAATTTAGTCCTTTAATTCTTACAGAACTTAGGGACAGTTTCTCTAAATGAGCCTGAAAGAAGTGCCAAGTTTTAATTTCACTATTACATGCAAACCTGAACCGGAGCTTGGTAGAAAGCCCCACAGTTCTGGTGTTTGAGATCTAAAAGCACTGTCAATTTTCTTTCGTGTTGCAAGCTCATCAGATTTCAAGCACATGTCCATGTTTATAAAGCAGTTGAGCTGACCCAACACAAATGAATAGGTGGAAAGCCACAGGAAACCAGAGCACTACCAATTACTTGCAATTGAATACTATTTCTGAGAGAGACAATACAAGACGCTGATGAAATCTAGATAGTTGCTCTTGGAGCCGTGTGTGCTGGCTGGCGAGATCTGAGCTTTCCTTTCAGATTGCAGCCGTCCCCCAGCTGACCTGCTGCTGGCTAAGAGTGACTCAAGCAGGAGCAGCACTGACAGCCCAGCCCTCCCGGTTCTGCAGCTTGGGACTCACACTCCCGCTCCCAGGAGGCACCTCAGGGCTCCCCTTGGAGCTCCGATACGTGCTGCTCCACAGCACCTCTCCTTGCATTCAAAGCAGCCTCACGCCCACAATGCCTCAGGAAAATCTCAGTTTCAGCATTAACAATGAAGAATTAGTTAAGAAAGCAGAGAGAGGAAGCACGTTAACAATATCTTCTACTTTGGATCTGGAAGAGTGGAGTGCATTTGCTGACTAACAGTGGTGATGGGATAGGAAGGCAGCTGGCATCTCTGTGAGGGGGAGACAGTTCCCCAGTGATGCTATGGGCAGTATAGGAAAAGCTGTGCATTGTCTGTCAGGGATCTGACTCCCACTGCTTCCACAGCTCCTCTCCCTCCTGGCTAAAATGCATGTTTAATATGATGAGCCTGGAACACTAAAGAAGAATTAATCAACAGCTAGAGATCTCTGGCTAAAAGCGTTAAATACCAATGGAAAAAATCATAGTATTTGTGCAACCCTGAAATGGAAAATCTCAAATACATAAGTCCATTTGTAAAAAAGTAAATGCATATGGGCCTGATGTTCCCCTTCCTGAGATTCACACACATTGCCCAGAGAGCAGAAAGCAGTTTTTGTAAAAGCCCTCTGCTGACAGAGGATGAGGACAGAAGGCCAGCCTCCCAGGAAAAGGCATGCATGTGGACAGGATAAGAGACAGCCCTTCCAACACTTTTTGATTGAACTTCCTGAAGAAACTTTTGCACGGTGAAGATTCATGGATCTCTCCAGGTTTTCTGGGGTCAAAGGCATGCAAACGCCCAGGAGCAGAATCTCCCAATGCTATCAACTACTGCAAAAGAGGTTCATTTTTTTCCCAATTGTCTTCTGTAAGGGAAGACTTGACTAGACAAAACTACTCCCTCTTATTTACCTGTTTATGATCAAAATTTCTTGTCAGCTGCTAGTCAAGCACTCCACAAGTCTTCAAACACCCTTCACCTCATGCCTCAACTACCTCCACCCTCACCACAAAACAGAGTGACTCAAAGTCTGCCCACACAGATCATGGCCTAGACAGCTGCTGATCAGGATGTGGAGGATTCAGCCACATCCTGAAAATGGAAAAGGCCAAAAAGTGGGACAGACAGGATGGCACTGACAGGCATGTGAGTCAGAACACAAGGGAGAAATTAAGATATTGTTGATAGCATGAGGAGCCTGGAGTTAACAGGGAGCCTAATTGCTAGACACATACAGAATGGTGAACCAGGGTAAAACCCCTCCTCAGCAGAAGCTTTAACATTCTCTCAGGACACATTCCCGAGCAGAGAGTCTCACTGGGGTGTATTTATACAGGACCAGTTTGAACAGCTTTCTAAGACTACCCATACAGGAAAGAAGGCTTCAGAGAATCTTTTGTGATTATTAGTTATGTTAGATCAGACTGGACCTTTGTCTCTCTGTTAACTTTTTGAGTCAACTCCATGGGTCACCAGGCCAGAAAACCCAACACGAAATGCAGTCTAGTGTTTTGTTAATAATATACTTTATGTTTGTTCATGTTCTTTAATCATATGGTTTTTGCTCTGTGGAACATCTTGTCTCTCTGGCCTAGGCCAGTTCAGAAGATGCTTTGGACTGAATCAAGACATATATTTTTGCCTTGCTCGGGAAACCCTATGTCAATCTAAAACCAATCAGTAGAGTTTATATTACTGTATTACAGTCAGAATTTACAAAGCACTTCAATGCTTCTCCCTCTGCCCCATTTGTGTAATATCCAACGGATAAACTATTGAAACTGTGTCAGCATACTCAGGGGGATGGAACAGGGGACAAGGACAGACCCACAGAAGACACAAAAAAAACAACCTATGCAACAACAAAAAAAAGGCCCCTCAATATTTCCAGGTCCCAAAAATATGAATAAACTCTGTAAATCAAAAGCTATACTATCGTGGAGTTACATTTTGCAATAAGAACCAGCAAATAAATGTATTGGACAGATGCTATTTCAAACCAAATGCACATATTATTTGTAACAAACAAATATTGTAACATAGAGGAACCAGGACTGACCATCAGGAATTTACAGTAAAATATTTTACAGGGAAATTTTAGACCAATTAACCAATAATTAGCAAAATTACTGCAAAACAATTTATCCATTCCAAGACTAAGTGCTGTTGTTTATAATGTTTAGCCATGTTCCTCGCATAATGTTTGATTCCTGTCTTACAGGCAATATTCAAGTTAGTCTTCACTGTGGAACAGGTACAAATATGTCCTTACTATTAACTCTCATGCTGGACATCGGCCATAAAATGGCATAGCTGCTTATTGCTGGGGATCCACTATTAAATGGAATTTGTGGTTTTAATCTTTCATCAAACATTGGATTAAATCTGCACCTTTGTATAAGAATGAGCATATAATCCTCATAAGAGACTCCTTATCCTACACAAAAATAACTAAGTATTTGATTACTGGTTTTCTGAGCAACATTTTTTGTTGTTCTGGTGGGGACAATACTACTTCTACATATTTAAAAAAGCTAATGCTAATTACCACACACAGCATTTCCAGTAAGAATGCTGGTGCGCCGATGCTGGGGCCATAATGTGAAGGGATCTGCTGATGCAGTGCAGCGCTCCTAAGGACTTTTGTCCTTTAATATGGAAATAACATACGTATTTTATCTATCCCAAAATTTGCACTTAGGATGAACATTAATGAAACTATATTTTTTGGAGCCAAATGAATTGAATGAATGCCATTCAAATTGACGCAACTGGATGTGACCCTGAGGCAAACTCTTGTTGCCTCTGTGCATGTGTGTGTTTGCAAACTGAGCTCCTGAAACACATTAACTACAAGGCATTTTTAGTGCATATAGTTTGCTATAGAGAGGCATGTACTAGAACGGCTACTTAGGAGTGGACATCTCTCCTGGCCACTTAATTTTGTTCTGCTAATGCTGCACTTGTGTCAGTTTGATTTTGTAAACTGACTTCTACCTGACCTGCCCCCCACAGGAAAAGGATGCTCTTTTGACCAGGGAGGAAGTATTGAACACATACCACACAGCTTGTCATGCTGCCATTTTCATAGAAAACAGAGTTTATTGATCTGTCAAAGAAAGCAGCTCTGGGAGTAGCAGAATTAGTGAAACCCAAATTTAAATGGATTTTGCAGCTCCTGCCTGATTTACAATTCTCTGCTGTCCTCAACTCATGCCAGTACAATTCTCTTACACTTCCTGTCAGAGACAGGCTCCTGTGTAATAACAGACCAGCTGCCACACTTGTTCAGAGAAGCCAGCTGACAAAAAGTGTGGAAAGACAAATCTGACAAAGTTTGACTCAGAGCGTTCTTGCACAACAGCTCCCTATCTTCCAAAATGTATATGAAAGTAAGTATATCTGAGACTACATCTCAGTTTGCTAGAAATTGTCATAGATGGGATGCTACTTATCCTCACCAAATGCTCGAACCCCCTCTAAAAGGTAGTTTTGAGGAACAAGAAACACGAAATTATGACATTCAAAATATCTTACTTTGTCACTAACCTTATTTTTCCAAGCAATGCTCTTAGCACAGAAATTAAATAGAACTAAGTATTACACCTTAATCGCTAATTATTAGGCAAATATTAGGACATATAAAAATGCTAAATAGGTGGTTTGAGAACTCAGGACTTGTTATTCAAGTGAATAATATTCATTGAGGGAAAAAAAATTTCTCTTACACAAACCGAGTTCTCATTTCTAGTAAAAACCTTCTCCTGTTAACAAGAGAAAACTGAAACTAACATCCCCTTCTTTCCCCCTTGGTATCTCATAATTTCATTTCATGGAAATTCAGGTAGCATTGACATGTCTATATACCTTTGAAGAGTAAAAGACCAGTATAAAGCCCACTCCCAAAAACTCAATGTTTTCCTTAAAGCCTAAGTTACAGTTATGGAACTGGCAGTCTGCGTCCCAGTTGAAAGTCCTGTTACAGCCTGTACAATAGATACTTTCCATCCTGAGCCTATATGCCTGCAGCTGCTGTGAAAATTTCATAACAGTAAAGCTAACTGAAGAAATATACTCAGAACAATACTCTTGTCCATAAGGCATTATTTAGGCTTACATAAAACATCCGATAGCATATTTAAATTGCTATTCTTTTTTAGAACTGCAGGAGACAGAACAAAGAAATGGCTTTTTTAAGAGTCCCACAAAAAACAAAGTAGAGGTCCTCGGGGCAGCACAGAGCAGCTGTTCCTGGTGAGAAGCTGCATATACATACAGATGACTGACTTGCTGAACACTGGGAAAAAGACAGGATTAAAAAAAACCCTTAAACATCACAAGTTGAATAACACCTGGGCTCGTACATACCTTCTGTCCTCTCCAGGAGAAGAGGTGCAGGAGAGGATAGTCTCTCTTTTATTTCCTTCCCACCTCTACACAGTTCTGCAACCCCAAACCCCTTCCCCTGTCCCAGTATCAGCAACTCTGTACAAGGTTCATGGGGAGGCAAGACCTTTATCTGTCTCTTGTACTGCCTTCATGTTTTGAGATTCCAAAAGGTTTCTGCAACTTCGCTTGAAAAGCTACACACACTTCAAACTTGTACAGAGCTAAATCTTTTAAGTAACAAAACTTGTCTGACAGGTGGATCTTGAAAAAGAAAATCATTAGAATTTAAATCTTGAGAGTATTAATGGAATACTCTGCTGTGATCAGACACCACAGAGACCTGAAGTTTTACACAGTCACTTATGAAGGCAAAGAACAAGTGTGAGCTGGATAAAATCCTCAGGAAGAAACCCAGACATTGTTTACAAATTTCAAATGACAAAATAATTACCTCACAGTAAGAAGCACTAGTATCAAATCATCTTCATTTTTCCAATACTGTGCCTTTGGAAGTTGTGAATTAAATACTCTTCAAGAAGAGGCTTATAGGGTTTTTTGGTTGGTCAGGGTTTTTTTCATATATATATACATATATAAAATATATGTATGTATGTATGTATGTACGTTCTATCTTTGATCCTGACAGTTTTCAAGTAGTTTTTCTGGAGAAGCTGGAGACAATCCAAAAGTTCAGCAGTAATGCTATTGTATGTCAAAAAAAAAAAAAAAAAAAGCCTGGAGTCGCTCCTACAGTAAAGCTCTTTATTAGAGAAGCAAAAAATTATTTTTACAATACCACCTTTAAACCTCTTGTACTTGAGACAGATCTAAGAAATCTACCTCAGCTTGGAATGAAGAGTCATGACAGTGCCATGAAATCAAGGAAAAAAGTCTGAAGTTTCTTTGTACAAGAAACACATCTCAGCAATTCCATTCTGGAATTGTTCTATCAGTAAAAAATATTGTGTCATATTCAACCATGCCCACCAACCCTCATGGCAGGACTTTGAAGATTTCAGCACTGCAAATCGATTTCCTTTGCTATTTTTGAAAGGGCTCTGACCATGGGTGATCCTCGGCAGCCCTGCTGCATCCAGGACACTTCCACTGACCAAGGCACACACTACTTGTATTTCTGCTTAAACTTGGATCTTCCCCAATGAAAGGCCTGGCTTTCTTCCACCGCAGCTCTATTAGCATTGCAAGCAAAGAGAATTTATGCAGAGTAAAGGGACTGGCATTCCTTCTACAATAGGGCCAATTGTCTCAGGCTGCCACATTCAGTTAAATGTTTACTTTGTTGTTTCACAACTCAACAGGAAAGAAAGGTCAGACAAGCCCTACTGCAGAACAAAGATGTTGTCATTCATCTATTCACCTCAAGCCAAGATTCCAGTGGGAGACTACTGCTTTCCAGTTTTTTTCCTTTCTCTCCAGGAGACAGACACCAGGTAGTAAATTAACACTCCAGCAATTCTGCCAGTCTGCTTCCATATTCTAGAAAAAACATTAGATGTCAGAGTATTCTATCGAGATCCTGAAAGAGGAATATTGCCAGGATTTGTTCACCAAGCCTGGCTAATTGAGAAAGATTATTCTCTTGAGACTACCCTTGAATACCATCCTTTTTGGCACACTCGAAAATGAGAGCTAAAGCAAAGACAGAGCCATGCAGAGTTTCCTGTAACACAAAACTCTCTGCTTGAAGCGGTGAAGACCCTACTCAGATTCAGAGTCCTTCAGAAACTGCACTCTGCCAGCACAAGGTTAAAATAAGAACAACTGTTTAACAGGAATGAGACTGCTATTCTTGACTTTTTATGAACAGATAACCTGCAGTTTTGTTCTCAGCTGATGAAGTATGAATGCACGCAGACAGACATTTGGCCACCTACGCCATTAAAAATAGCCAAAATCTTCCTTAACCTATGCATATTTTCTTTCTCTGTTCAATTAACACAGGGAAAGAAACGACAGATTACACAATGAAAACCTGTCACAATAGTAATCAATCTATTACTGTCAAGAAATACACATGGGTCAAATAAACATAATGTAATTTTCAACTAATGGAAAAGATGCTTTGAGCCTGTAAAGAAAACATGGATTATTTAGCCCTGGCATGAATAACTCCTGCTTTGATGAAATTTTGACCACATTGTTTCTGATGGTCTCAGCAGCCAGATGACTGTTGAGACACTGCCTTGGATGGGGTAGGTCGTACCCCAGCAACACCTGTTTTTCTTCACTGACTGATGAGGAAACCAAGATAACCAGCTCCAAAGCAGAAGTTTATATTTGGACAGGCAAATCCTTCCTGCTTTTTCTCTTCCTGAGCACAGCATGCAGTTCACAGGTTCAACAATAACTCTAGGACCTGAAGAGACTGGTGTGCCTGCAGAGTCTGGGAGATTTCAGCTTCCTGAAAGACTATAACCTCAAAACCAAAACACCAGACCTTTTCCGGAATACACAGGGAAATCCCAAATTGGGGAGGAGGAAGGGAATGACAAAAAACCACCACCACAGCTAATGGAGCAGACAGGTATTAACCAAACCTTCCACCTTCTGCTCACACAAAGTAAATAGTACTTGTTCTATAGCTGGTTAAAAGCATGGGATGAGCAACCTGTACATTCTTCCAAGATGACAAGCATGTATTCAACCCCCAGACTCCTTAAAGAAACTACAAAATCTGTCATTGACCTAAGGCAGCAACAGGATTTGACTGGAGAAGCACAGATTTCTCGAAAACTGTCCAGTCTATAAACAGTCGGCCACATAATTCAGTGATGCACAGAAAATCCCTGGAGATGACTCATAACTCCTCCTCACAAAGCTGACGGGAACATTCCCGGGCCAGCTATTCTGGCCACAAGTACTCTTCTAGTCACTGGATAAGAGCTTTGTCATTCACAGCAACCTGTACCAGTGAAGTCCTGACTCCTCTAAGTGACTAAGCAAAGATCAGGTTTTTACAGACCAGACCAGATCAGACAGACTAGGCTTTTCACTTCAAAATGGTCAGAAGTCTTCAAATAATCTCCAAGTTCATATATGACTGTGGGTATATTTTGTCAAGTCAGTAGGATTTTCATTCCCACGTTAATACTGTCATGTAAGCAAAGAAAACATTTTCCTATACAAACTATCTTATATCACATACTATCCTAGCCAAACAGCATTTTAAGTTATATTTGGAGACTGAAACACCATCACTGATGACTTGCAAATGGGTAATAGGATACAGAGTGCTATTATATTACTAATATTACTATATTACTATTATTATATTACTGTATTCCATTCTAATTCCACCAAATCGCTCTCAGTTTTATTTTGTAACTGAGATGCGACAGGGCTATTATGGTACTGCATTCATAAATTCGTAATATGTAAAAAAAGTACTGACCTCCTGTCACAGAGATAATACAAGCAGATTTAGAATTTTGTTCATAGAGTCACCACAGATAATGTACAACACGAAAGATATTTCATTTCTCTTCAAAGTGACTCAGATAAGACCATGACACAACAAAAAATTTGTCAGCAAGATTTCTTGGAACATTGGATATCTGCCATTTTACTCAAGAATTGCATGTATCTCGGTCTCCTGGCTAACACAGAATTTAAACAGGAACAAACATCCTCAGTGGTTTTTAGAAGATACTACCCTATTTTATTCTAAAAGCCACAGGGATGAGCCCTCTGCTTTATATACTTATACGTGTGTTTCATTTGGCTGACTGTAAATACAGCTTTTCAGAGCTGAATGTTACAGCTTAATGACACCAAGTAAACAGTAGTGGCTCATGCTCTCACAAAAACAGGTGGTCAGAAATGAACTGTGCTCCATTAGGAGACTGCCCCTCATCTTTTGAACCTTCTCAGAAGGGAAATTTGAGAGCATGCAGGAGTAGCAGCACAGACAAACAAATATATTTTGTAAAGAAGAAACCCCACCTCTGCAGAGCACAGAGATCTCATGCTCATCTTACAGTGCAGACACCATTAAAATGAAGAGTGCAGTAGGGATCCCACTTCTAGCTCTCTGGAAATTCAGGCTCTGATCCAAAGCCTAGGTGTGCAGCCTGGACTCTGCTGTGCTGAGACTGCTGTTAAGACGTAAGAAAGTGTACAAGTTTTACAGGGTCAAATTGTGGACAAAGATGTAATAATCGAGACATGAATAACAGTCTAATGATTCAAAGAAAGAAATACTAACATAAAAAGGTAACACAAAGCCAAAAAAATCTAACAAGAAAAAGAGAGGAAAGAAATTTCAGGTTTTGTACAAATTCTACTCTCTGTGAGGTCCCAGTGCTCCTGTAGATGTTCATGCAACTGCTCTTCTCCCTTGATTACAATTCACTAATATCCTACCACAGCCAGAGAAAAGCACCGGCATGAAAATGATTGCCATACATCTTCCTTTATAGTCCTTCAGATGATTCATAAGCAATTATTTAGAAGTCAATAAAATTGTTCATCTATGGGGATGAGTCAGAGAATTAGGAAGTGACTCATATTCCAGACTATCTATGTGGACCTCAGAGTCTTTTGTCAGGATTCCTTCAAGATCAAAACTATTTCTAAGACTGATTACTTTGTGACACAAGCACTGTTGTCGACTGATTAAAAATATATTATGATAAGGAGAGAGGCTCAGCGTGCTGAAGACAAACACACACACACTGTTTCACTGGCCATATTTACTTTTATACACACATGATGGACATGTTTCCAACAGCCTATTGCCACACACTTGAATGCAAATAAGTTATCTGTTGTTAGACCAGTAAATAAACCCCCACACTGTTAAGTTTACAAGCATAAACACTCAAAATTATTTATTACAAAAATGAATATTATCTATCAGTTACTGACACCTAGGAATGAATATAGTAAAATATTTTTAAAATACTACCTACACCTGGTAAAGGGCTTTCAGGCACCTTATTAGCTCGGTTTGGGTTTCTGTTTGGTTTTATGTTCTGTTGGTTGGTTTGGTTTTTTGTTTGTTTGAGGTTTTTTATTTGGGCTTTTTTTCCCTCAGAAACTTAACTGAGTACTAATAAAGGCATATCTATGTTAAACTTCTTTCTGGATGCTAAGTACTGCTATAAAGTGAACATCATCCAAACAGTATATAATTCCTAGACATGTGCTACAGTTATTTACTGCAGTGCACACTCTAAGCAAGCTAAAAGTAAATTTCATATTTCCTAGAGCTTTACTCCTGTTCATCCTTTAATGCCTAGTCTTTATAGTAAGTGGTTTGTGATAGTATGTAGGTGGAATCTGGAAATGAAAGGCTGTTCCTCAATCATGGCTATGCTGTGTGCTGAGAAGTTAATTTTATTATTCATGCATTCACAGAAGAGGCCAGAAGGACATGGGCACAACTATAAAACAGATTCTGTAGTGGTTTTCATATGGGGATTACTTCTTATCAGCAGCAAGGAAACTCTTTATTAATCTGTCAGAAACCATTAAGGGGCCATTCCCCTCTGCTATGATGAAATCAGAGTAAAACTACACTTGAATTAATTTTTCAGATTGTAAAAAGACGGTTAGGAACCACAGAGGAGGAATGTAGTGCTCCAGATTCTGAAGTTTGTGGAATGTAGGTTCATACTATGATACTACTACAGTATGTTTTTACTTACTTTTAGTAACCACAGCACAATGGCAGTAAATTGTGACGGTCTTGATAAAATACCCTGGTGTTTAATAGTATAACAGCCAAGTCTGGTTACACTTTTGGCACAAATCGCCAGAGAATGTCTGTTTTAAAAAGTAGCTGCTACAATTACAGCTATATATGAGGGATTAGCAATGCCTTTGAAATATACCTTCATACTCTCATAGGCATGTTTGCAGCTGGAGGCAAACTGAACTGAAAATAAGCAATGTGAGTTGGAGTACACATTGTGACATAGAAAATACCAACCACCTTGTCAATCAGCTCTTCAGAAATTAAACAGATTGTAGAAAAGCCATCCCTTAGCATTTGTGGTTTGCAGCAACCGAGAGCCCAAAGCATTAGACTCAAAATGAATGAGCAGGAAAGGGAATGCTTGAGCAGTTCCAATACGCTGAGTCCTGCATACCACAGTGCGGTGCTAGAGACCGAGACTGGCTTGGCCTTCACTCCCAGGTGACTCCGCAGAACTTGCAGTCAAGACTAGACCAGAGCCTGTTCACCCACACTGCCCTCACCCTTACCTGAGAAACGCATCCGATGCTTCACTCTGCATTGCCCATCCCACGAGGTCTGTACCTGCAGAGAAGTGTGTTCATAAACCTGCAGAAATTCAAAGGGAAGAACTGCAGGGATATACAATCGGTACACGATGACACAAATTCTACCATCTCACTGCTTTTCTTTCACAGCACACAGGGCCAACAGCATGGCCAGCTCTCCAAGCTGCTGGTTCACAGCTGTGCACACCAACTCTGGCACAGTGTTGGCAGAAGTGCCTGTTGGATCAAGCTTGCACAGCTCCTGCGTATCCAACCACAGCCTGGGACTAAAGTTTTTAAGCTCTGTCAAATAATAATGGTTATCAGTTCGCTCTTCACAATGAAATTCCCTGTTCCCAAAAAGAAGCCGGGAGTTTCACTGAGGTAGCAATAACACAGAAATGTAGAGCGCTGATTCTCAACCACCTATGTAAAGTTCAAAGTAATTTCTTGCTAACCTTGCCTCTTTAAAAACTTTCTAAACATAATTTGGGACTGTATTTTAAGTTGACCACAGGAAGCGCAAAACAGGAAAGTCCATGAGAAGCCTTGTCTTCCCCTCAGGCACTTCCTGTACTAGTGACAAAAGCATAATGCAAAATTGCTACCAAAATGCTTCATGTTTAGGTTATTGTCTTCCTTTTAGGCAAGAAATATTTGTTCATCAAAAATCACAGCCTTGAAGCAACAATGCCTACCTCTGCGTCACTGTGTCTGGTTAGACAGCAAGCTTTTGGGAACATGTCTCTGATAAACCAAGTTAAGGAGTAAACTCAGAAAATGAGCCAGAAAATAAAGTCTGAGAATGATCCAAACCAAACCAAAGCTCTTTATTTTTCCTCCCCCTCTTCAAGCACATTCAGTGCTTAACAGTCATTTGATATGCTAGGTCACCCTTTGCTGAAAGTAAATTATCTATACTCCTCTCCACTAGCTAATGGAAGAAAAAGCTCAATGGTCCCTGTAAGGAGAAAGTAGACAATTCAAGCATTCCCACATTAAAAACAGACTTCACAAACAATTGAAAAAGCCACAAATTGTTCCCTGATATCCACATTTATGCAATATCCTCAATCACAGTGTTAACAGTGAATTCTCTCTTCCTGCTTAGACATCTAGGCAATAAAAGCAAGAATATACAAAAGACAAAATGTTCACAAAAACTTTTTCACAAATATTAATCACTTTTTTCCTTCCCATGCTGTCTACAAGGTAGCCTAAAGAGCCTTTTTTTAAACTCTGTTTAAGCAAAGTCTGTAACAGGCTCAGTCTCAATGCATGTTTGCTCCAGCCATGACTTGACCCTACATTGAAGGAAGAGTTTGGCATGTGCTAGCAATTAATTTCCATCTATGCTTCATTTCCATAGACAGAAAAGGAGTATGTGCACCACCAGGTAGACAGATCATGCTCTGTTCTGACCTGGATGACTGGAGAAGCAGGATCTCGAGGTGTCTGCTTCTCAATCTGGACACAGCATCTGATCTCTGCTGTACATCAAACAGGGATGCTTCTCCCCACTGTTCCCCTTGTTATGACAATTTGTGCTTCCCTAGTCTCACTGAAATCTCTACATCCTTCTCTACTTCTCTATTGTTTCCCAAAGCTCCTGACAGTCTTGAACAAGAGAAAATTAGACAGCAAAGACGTGTTCTTAACCATAAAGGTATTCACACAACTGACAAAGGAAGAGGGAAGGAATGAAAAAAAATCCTGAAAATCGACACTGGACTCAGGGAAAGTTTACATTTGTTAGTGATAAGTTTTAGCGAACACTTCAAGATGTTCTCACAGCTCATTGCAAGAACAGCACACAGGTTTTCACTTAAGGTGAACATATAGTCAATAGTCTCCCATTTCATGATGGTTGTTACCACACAGGCAGGATCCGTGTGTATGTTTCTGTTCAAAACTAGTGTTCAATACTATCTGCAGACCCTTCAATATTCCTTCCTCAAAAAACGTTCATCATTTCACCCCAACTTTTGCAACTGGGAGGGCTTTCCTCTCATAAAAGGAAACACTGCTTATGTTCCAATCCTTCAGCAATAAACGACTCACTCTTCTGTGTTACTATAGAAATCAGAAGACAAAGACTTTTTTTAAAAGGGTATTTTCTAGAAGGGGTGGGGTAAACTGCAGCAGGAGAAACTTGCTGGTGTGAGTGCTTTCAGAGTGCAAGAAACAGATAACCGTGTATTAATCAGCTTGGGGCTCCAGTTGCAACAGCATTTCTCTCCACATTGAGAGAAAGATCTTGTGACTGACAAAAGCTAAAATCATGCAGGGAAAGTAGCTTTCTAAATCACAGTCTAAGCTGAAGGACTGCAAATCAAAGAGGTCAGGGACTTTGACTACTTCAGCTAATGGGTACACAACAAAAGGCATGATGGGTCCTGAGGCAAGTAGATAAGATAAGCCTCTAAAATGCCCACAGTCTTTCAACTCCTTAACAGCATCTTGGTAATATCAGTTCAAACCAAATCAATTCCTTTAATCCACATTGAAATAGTTCTAATACCACATTGCATCTGAAGGAAGCTAACTTGCCTGATTTTTTGCTAATACAGGTGACCCTAGATTGTCAATCTTCTCTCTACCCTCCCTTTTCACAAAGGCCTAACTCCACTCACTCATGAAGACACCAAAGGTGACATGAGAACATGTGCCCACAGAAGTGTATCCATGACACATGAATTAATGCAGTTCTACACCCTGCAAGGCAATTCCTGTGCAGGAGCAGTGGACAGGATCCTTAAAGATGAGCAAGTTTGAACACAGATACGCTCATAACAAATGTCACTACGACTGAAAAATCATCGTCACTTTGGTGGGTCTTATGATCAGTAAAGTCCACCACTCCTGACTGAAAAGAGCCCACCAGTCAAATGTATTCCAGCTCATTAGCCTAAAGCCTTTTAGAAACAATATTATATTACCTAATATTCCCCCAGTACAACAGGCTCCAAACTATAGTTGCTTTGCTGAGATGGTGTCTTTATTGCAATCTAGAGAAACATGCCAAGTAATATACATAATGCAATAAAAAGATTTTCCATTTGGAATATTTTTATGTGTCAAAATCAAACTCAGTTCATCAGGTCCTAATGAAACCTAAAAGTAAGGTAGTTTCTTTTTGCTTCAGAATAGGGAGTATTCCTCTTGATTTAACACATTAAGGAGTATGGAAGAGAGACAGCTATCTGTCCTGAGCCTTGAACCCTTTGAGATCTGCCACCTTGCATTAGCAAACTCATTTGCTGGTAGTATCATCATGGGCAAGCTTATAATTAAATAAATAAATAAATAAATAAAAGTCCTTTTTGGATGGTTTTATTTATGTCTACAGTCTGTTGTCCCCTATGTGGGAATGCAGAACAAACTCACAACATGGAGCTGTATTCTACATAAAGAGTTCTGCCCAAGACAAAAAAAAAGCACTTTGTATTATATACTATTTCTTTCAAAGTCTTACTGAAAATCTGCAAACATTCAGTTTCATCATTCTGAGTACTTATATGATAGCTAATTAGAATATAAGAGAAAGTGAATATATTTATAAATTATTTGGAGGAATACAACATAGTACCATTCTCCTACTTCCTTAGGCATGCTTTCCCCTATGAGAATCCCATCCTTTAGCAACATATATCCAGGTAACTGTCTTCCTGATGATGCAGGTGTTCCTTACTAAGACAGGCAACGTTCTGCTCCTGATGCTACTGACAGACTCATTAAATACTTCAGTAGCTAGGGGAAAATAAGACATTAGAAGTGTCCTTAACTGTCTTAGTTGGACAACGCTATGCCAATTTTGTGCTCAGAAAAATTTGAGATTTTTAGGGACAAATGTGCCCCAGAGTGTGCGTGTTACACCTAAAGATTAATTCTTCTAGGTTGTCCTTTTCCCTTTCCATGCAACTGACAACATGCTGCTTTACAGGTAACAGATATTGCTTCCTGTACACAAAGCCATGTAAAATGAGATTTCAGGAAATAATGGAATTTTTTTTTTAACTACAAAATAAGTACTACTCCCCTCGCCCAAGAGATTTTCTATTTGAGACTCACAGACTTGCCTGCAAGTACTGCTATCCTCCTCTGCCTCTGGGAAAGGAGATAAATCTTATCAATAAGTAATTAGAACAGAGAGCAAACTGTGTTGTCAGCTGAACCAATGCAGGTATACCCTGTTATAGTTCCCTCACTTACCACTGCCTACTTACCAAATAAACTGACCAAATGAGTCAGTCATTGCAACAAAATGATGTAATGCATAAAAACTTTGAACTAGTAACCTCCAATATTCTTTGAACGCTCTGGAATAACCCCTGCATTAGTCAGGGAGCAGCAAGTACAGGCTGCCACTGCCTTCGTGAGTCACAACAAAAGAAACTTGGCATCTCCTACAGGTTTGTGTAACCCTCCTCCACATGTTCTTCCATGAAAAGCCAGTGTCTTCCAAACTGAGCACATAATACAAGCACATCTGTGATGCTGGCTACAGCCCTACCAGATCCTGTCAATGACATTGGAGCAACATGTACCCCAATCAACTAGTGCTCCTGATCTGTGCTCCTCTGTGTTTACATACCTCTGTCCATTAAAACAGATGCATTCTGCATTGGATATTTATCCAGCTAATCTTCACCTGAAGACATTTAGAGTGTCTAAGTCAAGCAGTCTAGTCTTATGTTTCCTATAGATGCTTTGCATCTGCAGAATTAATTTCCAATCCCTCATGAAATCCACCAAATTACAAACAGCACTTTTCCAATTACGCAGCCTTCACTGGCTTAGACAGTCCTTCTGTAGAAAGGCAAACTTCAAAATCTACCACCTCGAGAGATGTTTCTGAAAGCTGCTTCTTCAAGTAGTAGGCATTGTGGATTAACAGTAGAAGCTGAAGCTGCTTCTACCACTGCTTCAAACCCACAAATATTAGCAAAGAATTGTTAATTCTACCCCAGCTTCTTTCTTTCCAATTATTCTTCCTATTCAGCTCCAGTTCCAAACCGAATGTAGAATTCAAGGTATATTGCAGACGGCAAATGACTTACCACTTGCACTTCGAAGTGGAGAACCATCTTCTTCCTCCTTTCATGCTTAGTCTGCCAAAAGCAAAAAAGCCTTCTCTGGACCCAAGAATACTCCTCTTTTCTTCTCCATACAAAACATAATGAGATCTTAAACTTCTAATTACTAAAAATTTAACTCAAAATTGCAAGCAGCTTTCATAAAAGATGCCTGGCAGAAAACACCTTAGTATTTCCTGAATTCGAACATAAACATGCACTTACTTATAATTAAAGCTAAATACTTGAAAGCCTACAAGACCAGGATGCAAGGCAAGCTGCGCTGTTTTACTCACCAGCTCCAGTAAGCCCAGAGAGTTACCTTTTCAACAACACAGGCAGAGATCTCTTAGATCTGCCGTGGAAATAAAAGGAATTAGCATGTTCAATCAAGAAAAAGAACCTGCTGTTATCTATGCAGCTGGGAAATTGTGCATATTTGGACAGCAAACCTGGATTAATGCTTCTCTAGCTTCTACAATTTATACAGTTACATGAGAGTGGTCAAGAAGCTTAAATAAAAAAAGAACAAATATTAATGGGTAAAAATCTCAGTTTCTTACCCTACTGAACAAAGCACCCTCACTAGAGCACTGCACATACTCTTTCAGACAGGCAGTGACATCTTGGCAGTGACATCAGTGGTTCTCAACATCCTCTCAGTCGCATGAGTGAAGCTACAGCTTCTACAAAGCCCTAATATCTGGTGCTTGTGACAAGGTTGTGGGAGCAGACTAACAATGGAGAAGGGCAAACAGCTGACCTATGAATTCTCCTCTGATCAGTACACATTGGGTCATTTACATTACCTCCTGCTCAGACAGGGCAACTCTAGGCTCTCCATCACCGATCATCTCCAATTTTTCTTCGTGTTTGTGTAAATCTATTTCTCTTCCTCAACAGCAGCTTTGTGGACTTCCATTTTCTTATCCTTAAGGATGCAGACAGCCTGACAGTGTTTCAGCTTCATAAAAATCAGCTCAGGATCTTTGCACTGCTGGTCCTTTATAGGCATGAATGCAATTTAGGAAGCATTGGAGGAGGCAAATATTAGAAGCACACCTTGCCATGTCAACTTTCAACAAAACAACAGATGACACATTAACCTCACACTGATTATTCCTTACAGAAGTTCTCCATTTCCTTAGTCTCTTAGCTCAGTAAGAAGCAGAAATGGTTTGTCACCAGAACCACTAGTGGCTCAGTAAGCGTTCCAGCTTTCAGCATTCCAAGCAGAGGAATCAGCCACAAAGGGTTTTTTCCTTTTCTTCTGATTAACACACTCAGACACAAGTTTGCACATGGCAAGCACTGCACATATTTTGGTATGATAAGAAACACCTGGCAAGCAGAGGCTGGGGTGATGAAAATCACCTTACTGATTCTATGGAAGACTAACTACAAAAGAGTCCACGACGTAAGGACATTTCTGAAATTTAACACATTCATCACAGCAAGGGAAAGCTGCAAAGCAAACTTGAACTGCCTGCTGTGACAACTCCAGAAGTTTTGTGCTGAGCTCAATGCAAGTAACTGCTCTAAATTCCTAACAGCACCACAAGGAATAATGGCAGTAATTGCATAAGAACAGAAAGAGGTAGTCTCTCCATTGCTAGTTGCAATACAGGAGTAGATATTCTGGACCAAAAAAAAGAATACATCTATTTCTGTGTCTTGCCTAAGGGAGGTCTCAATACCAACTTCCTTAAAGAAGGATGTAAAAAAAAAAAAAAAGCCCTACATGTAATAGATAACATAAATGTTTATGTTAGAATTCAGCAAATACTAAGTTGTTTTCTTTCCTCACAGAGAGAGAGCTAACCTGGTTATCAAACTTCCTTTGTGCAATTCCCCATCACTTTCAACCAAAAAGGCCAACACCCACTGTACTCTAAGTGATCCCCTTGGCTCCAATGCCTCTCTCTGATATGGAAAAATCACAACCACCACTTACATCAGCCACTTAACCACCTCTTAACAGCTCCCACTTCATAACCTGGGCCAATGTCAGAGGTAGTAGTTTTACCACTGGGAAAAATTAATCTTTCAGCAAGGACAATCAACAGGTGACCACAGGAGAGGACTGCTGGTGAGACAGGATCAATCATAACTGGAAATTTCAGTACTTAAGAAATTCTCTAATGTGAGTTTTAGAGAACAGCTTCACTACAGGTAAGATACAAGCTGCCCTCCTACCCACAAAGGCTTACTGTACTGAAAGAAATTTCTCTAACTACTTATAATGGTGCTTTAAATACACAGTACTGCAAGAACCTAGCCAAATGAAAGTAAGAATTGCGAGGTTACAGGTAGTATGAGACTGGAGTAATCCTTTGCAAAAGACTGTGGGCAGACTGCTCAGCACTCCTACCAACACAAAGCACCTGTGGACTGCCCCCTCTGATAGAACTGGAGTGAGGGTCCTCAGAAGGCTGGCAGTGCCCTGGAACCCATCTAAGCCAAATTTGCAGCAGCCTTGAAGAATTCCCATGGCATGATGTCTCTCAGTCAAACACAGAAGAAGTACAGCTGCATTTTCCCTGTTTCCACAGAAAAGCAGCATTGAAGGTGACACCTAGGCTCAGTTTTTCTCTCTCTTTTTTTTTTTTTTTTGCAGTCTAGTTTCTTCAGAGACAGCGGCCAGATCTAACATACTTAAGAAGAGGAGTAGCCTCTTCTGAATCCTATCCAACCTGAAATACCGGCTTTGTTGGCCAGAGGCCCAGGTGAGGTTGTAACTGTGACACTACATGCAGTATTGTGGCTTAACCTTTTCCCTCCCAGATTGCCAGAATGCATTTCAGCTCTTTTGACATCTTAGAAACAAAGATCACTTCATATACAGCTTTTTATTTCACTTTCCATTTGAGCATGCCTAATGCACCGCTCTGCAGCAACTACAACCAGCCCAGTCCCTTCCAAACTCTGAGTCAGATGCTGGGCTGTGTCTTGCAAGCGCTCAGTCTCCCCAGCATCCCCAGGGCCAGAGGCTGCTGTGCCAAGAGCCTCCAACCTGTGTAGGGAGGGGCTCAGCAGCACTCTCACCTTTGGCCAACTGCTCACTCTGTTCCACCCTTCCTGACTCAACCTCAAACAACAGCCAAGTGAACAATGTCCTTTTCTCTCCTACTATTTGTCCAAGTAAGAGTCTGCAGGCTTACACATACGTAGAAATCCAGGCTGTTTGAACAGACTTATTTCCAGACAGAGAATCCTGCAACTTCGTGGTAACTTGAGATGTTTATAAACATTTCTTCAGCCATGCCACAGCTAGCTGACTAAAAAAAATAAAAGTTAAACTAAGTGTTCAAACAAATTCCTGGGACACATTATCAGCAGCTGGGTCTGGCAGTTGGGAAACTCATTGTCTTTAAACACAGCAGCTGTTCAGGACTTTCTGCCCTTAGCTCCTAATTTGGGAAGATATCATCTTCCTATATTTAGGAAGAAATTTTAAGAGAGCTTCATCTGCCATAAAAAAACCCTTACAATAATACATGCAATTCATCATGCTAGCATTTTTAAAAGGGAACTTTTGAAAAGGTAAAGATTGTGTTGGTTTTAACTATCAGAGAAGCAAACAATGCACATGTATTCTGGGTTGGGTCACATCTGGAAAAATGGAATTTGAGCAGGCTGGTCAAAGGTGCTCCTAAAGCTTTCTGTTTTCTTGTGCTTAGAATAAATTGGATTGTATGACAATGACAGATCTCCAGGAAGGATCACCAGCTATTAGGTCAGACCAAGTTGCTCAGGGCTTGATTCAGTCTGGTCTTGAAACCCTCCAAGTTGCGCAGGGACTGCACAACCCCTCTGAGCTGCTGGTTTTAATGCTAGACTGCTTCACTGTGAGGAAGTCCTCCCCTTTACACACATCCAGCTGCTGCTGATAAAATGGTCTTTTCAACCACAGAAATTCTTCTGACAACTTCCTCCTTTAGTTTTCTAACTTTCATAGTGGCATACTCATCTTCTCAAACCCCTGCTCTCATCTGACTCCTACTTGCCTCCTCATTCCTTTTGTTCGCCCTTGACTTCTCACCTTCAACACAGCATGCCCTACGCTTCAAACAGCTTTCTGCCTTTTGCTTAGAAATCCTCCTGCAATGTTGTGCTCTCATTCTCTCATCAGTTTACTCCTTAAAACTTCTCAGCAATAAGGATGCCTGGAGGTGCATGCAAAGACAGATCCCATGTCACCTTTTCTGCTCGAATTCCTTGGTGCAAGATGAAGGATGCCCAGCACTTTTCCACTCTGCAGGTAACTGCATCCACAAGCAGCACTGGAGTCCATTCTTTTTCGTTCCAAAGCATTCCCCAGGGTGTCCCAAAAAATCTCTCATAAGCAGACACCATGAACAGCAAATACCTCGTTTTCAGTTCCTGCTCTGGAGACTACCAGACACAGCAGTGCAGATGAAGCCACAACTTCTACTGTGAGACAATACTACCACGACTCCCGTGGCATGTGCTAATTTCTACAGAACTGCAGATGGCAGATGTACTCCAGCTGTGTAAGCCATCCCTGAAGGAATTCCAAGTGGATTAATGGTAATGTGAGGAAAGTCCTGACAGACTGCTTCCCCACCCCCACCCAAGGGGAAAAGGATTTCAAGGACAACAAAAAAGATCACAGACTGGGATATCCCAGCTACCTTGACTACAGCAGTCAAGTCTTACTTCAGGTGACTCAGAGTTACTCAGCTATCAGGACAAACTATCAAGTCAACCCTTTCACTTTGACACCAAGAAATAATGACTCTCGTGACACTTCTTCCTGCTCACTTGCTTGCCAAATAACCTTGTTGATATCTTCTTTACAAAATAAATGCAAGCCACCAAAATCTGATGTACAAGCAAGCTGCTCCAGCTTCTCTCAAGTACGGATAGCAATGGAACAGTTGCAGTAATTTCCAAGAAACTGTAAATTAAAGTTATTAAATAGCTTAACATAATTTTTATGGCATAGAATATTCTTAGGCATCTCCATTTTAAAACAAGCAAAGTGGCTTCTGAAAATGCCATATAGCAAAAATACCTAGAGAATCACAGCATCCTGGAGCTCTGAGGCAAGATGCAAAGCCCTGCTCCAGTCTGGCCCAGCCACCTGGTATTGAAGTGAATTACAGACCAATACAGGTGGAGACTTCCGCTATCCATGCAACATCAGAGAGTCAAAGGGAAAGCTTAAAATAAGCTCATTTAACCAGGCTGAGTCTAATTTGTCCTAACTATGCATGGCAATTTCAAAGCATGTATTGAAGGGCACTAGGAGATGTGCCAGGTACCACCAGCAATTCCTTAGCAAGCAAACAGGTAGGGAAGGCACTATCCCTGGGATGCTTGCCAATATTATTCTTCTTGAGCACCCTACAGTAGGGTTGCCTACTCAAAAACCAGTTTAACCCTACCTGGCAATGTGTTCTAATGTTCTACTATAAATTTTGGTTTACAACAAACATGATTTGTTTTATATAATACAGAACACCTTACACAATTCCATACCTGTGTACTGCTTCCAACAGAAGCCACTAGCAAACATGGAAATAAAACACATTAGAAATGGGGCAGAGAAACCTTCACCTTTTGTCCACCATCTGTTAGGGATTCAGCAGTTGGCTCTAGTGATCTGTCACAGATAATAGGCTGATGATTGGCTTCCATACTCCAGGCCCTCTTCCTCCTCCTCCTTCCTTGGACATGGAGACACAGGCCATGCTGGACCAGTCCCTCAGAGCCACCATGAGCTCACACTGCCCTGAAGGGGCACCTTTGTTGGTGACTTCACTGAAACACACACTGCTTAAAGCCACGCGTTCCTTAGACTGTGTGTTTGTTTTAAAATAACCCATTATCAACTCATTCTAAGAACCTCCAAGCCTTAAATCATAAAGCCTATCCTCCACCAACTCCTGGAAACTTGCCCAGAAAGAAAACTAAAAAGTCTGAAAACATCTGACTTGCTGACTGTTGAAATCTGGCAGCCATGGTCCCGCTCAGCACTTGAGAAGCCCTGGTGCTCCACCCCAGCAGAGGGAACAGCATCCTAACGCACTGTACTTCAAAGTAATCAGCTGGCTGCTCCCTCTAGCAGAGGTATATACTTTTATACTTGAAGGAGTTGAACAAAAAAGTAAATAAATTAATTTTCTTTCCTTCCAACCAATAACACAATAATTACAAAAAAGCAATGGCTGTTGCCATTTCTCAGAGAAATTTCTGTAAAAGCAAAATATACATCAAAACTATCAGAGTACATCAACTTGATAGGAATGGTGTTAACATTTTAAAGTCAATACATTGACTACTCTACATTGCAGAGAAAGTAACTCCTATGGCCTCTGCTTGCTTTAGGAAGCAGAGGAGCTTCAATGCAGGTAACACAAGCTAATGCCTCTATGGAAAATCAATGTAAGCCAGGCCCATGCAATGCTGAACTGAGAACTAGCAGTTACAACTCAGAAAAGAGACAGCCAAGTCATGCCCAACAGCCCTACACCAGTGGCTCAAGTTGGGGCAGCAGCCAAAAATTAAAGGAACAGAGCTTGTGAGGAGAGACCAACAGGGCTGCAATTTCCATCAGGAGCAGAGAAAGGGTACAGGAGACTGGAAGGATTATGAGCCAGGTTAACAAAACTCATAAAGACGTTAAATAAGCCAGATCCTGTAATTGGAGAAGCAGGCTATTTTCCTGAAGAAAATAGCGGCAAATTGGGTTAGAGCGGATAAAAGAAAACATTTCTTTACACCTATGAGCAGGAAACTCACAGATCCTGCTACCACCACCAGCAGCTGTGGAGGCAGCCACTCTCAGCAGGTTCAAAATGGGACCAGACAAATGCATGGAAAAACTGATCTGTAGCCAGAAAATACAGGACCAGGCAGGGACAGCTGTGGCTCCTGAGGGAGCACAGGAGGACTGGACCACAAAAGCAACTAGGCTTGCAAGCTTTCCTCAAAGTAGACTTTCCTATTGCTCCGACAGGAGTTCAATTACTGGCCTAGATGGACTGTTGGTCTGACCCATAAGGGCATTTCTCATGTTATGTTTATTCCCACACACAAATGGAATTGGATTCACAGCCAAACAAAAGACTCATATTCAGAACTTCAGTTAGTGCACTGTCTCGATATTCACACGCACACACAAGATTCAGAAAGGATGTTACTTTCACCACACATCTTTCTGGATTATCTTTCTTTTCCATTGAAATGTGGGCTGCCTTTTGGGAGCCAGCCACCTGACTCAGGAGACAATGCTGCTGAACTGCTGTCAGCTGCTGCACTGGAACACAGTACCATCTGACAGACAAGAAAAACGATTCTTAACATACTTACCACAACTGTGCCAGAGGTTAGAATCAGCATTAGTTGTGTATGTTAGGCAAGTAAATAAGTAAATACTTGCATATACAGCGAGCAGCTTGGGAAAAAGACAAAATAATATATTTACAGAGTAATGTGCCGCCAGGTCTCTGCATGTGAGCATTTCTGTGTGTGATGCTTATTTTCAAAGTTAAAAAAAGAGTATTTAAGAGAAATCATTAACCCATCAGCAAAAAACCTGTCCTCTATGTAAGCCTAAAGTTCTCCATCAATATACAGACGGCATCTTTCCCTGCTAGAGTGTGGAAAAGTAAAGTAACTTGGAAAAAAGGCATGTATTACTAGAAATCATTTAATAACAAAAGCTTCATGGAGGCTTTACTTTGAAACTATTGGTTCCAACAAGACCAGAATACCTGGGAAATCACACCAGAATTAGAAAGCGCCTGCATGCCAAGTCTGAGATTGAGCCACATACCTTTCCTTCCTCAAAAGACTATTTTGATAGCAGATTTGGCTCAGCTTATTTACAGGTTTGCAGGTCATTTTTTAACTTGTCAAAACATATGCCAAGCATGTGTGCAGCAGCCAGATAACTTATAATTTAAGTAATTTCTGAAAACAACATGCAGAAACAAACATTTAATACAGATGATTATCACTTATACTTTGATTTTGGCTTCATACTACTATCTTTGCATCACTATATTTAATTACACTCCACATTTCCTTCATGATTCATCATTGCATAACAAACCTGATAGCTACTTTATGGGTGTGTTGCAGGTTTGCACAATTAACTGAGTCTATTGAACTGGAAATGACGATTTGTATTACCTGAAAAGATCATGTGGCTGCATAGTTTGTGGGTGTTGGTTTATTAGAATGGAAAGCGCCAATTAGAGAAGGAGAAAACAAAGACAAACTCATTATATTTTAAAGAGAAGTACCTATGACTTCCTGGAAATGCTAAAGTTTATCAGGGATAGGATTCCCAGGTGCTAAATTACAAAGAAAATTATTTTTCCTGTGTTCATGAGCATGTAGGAATGGCAAAGGAGGAAGCACAGGCAATGGAGAGAGAACAAACACACAGCAATCCAGGAACAGGACAAGAGAGGCGTTTCCATGCCAAAGCCACCTCCCCTGTCACTGCCACCTCCCAGCCCCTTCCCAGCAAAGTCTGCAGGTGCTGTGGGCTGCATGAGTAGGTCACACAAGCTGCAGCAGGGACTCACTGGGGACTGTGTGCTCTGCCCTGAGCCCAGAAACACACTCAGCAGATCCCAGAAGGAAGAGAAGGCGTTTCCCTCAACAAATACCAGCACCCAAATCCACAGTGACCCTGCAGAGGGTGGAAGAGAGTGCGGCCTCAAGATGACAGCAATTTCTAGAGTTGAGGATTTAGGGTTTTGGCCATGTCCCAGGCCACGCAGGTGCAGCCTCACCACCTACACCCTTCCACACTGCTCTCCCTGCAGAGCTATTTCCAGCCAAACAACAGAAATACTTTTTTTTCTCTCCATATTTTAAGCTCAACAGCAAACTCAGTTCGATCATACTTTACTGTTCATATCTACTTTCAACAGCTCCACCTCATTACCACAAATCCTTACTAAAAATATAAACATCAAATGCCTCCAAGCTGACTAAAGGTTACATATTTGACTAAGACATTCACACTTAGAAGGTGATACTCATGACAGAACAAACACCATATAATTTAAGTAATTAAATATGTACTAAAAACTCAAGCTATTTAGTTGCTCAAAATTCCCATGAATTATTCTGCAATGTACTTAAATCCAAGAAATTTCACAGCTTAATTATCCCTTGTGTAAATTTCTTAAATTTCAACACAGAAGTATTGAGAGTTTGAAAAAATACTTGATATGGTTCAATGTGGTATATTAGAGGACAAAGTATTTTTCGGTGGAGGTTTTTCTGTGGAGGCAGGGGGAAGAGCGGGGAAAAACACAGAATCAGGTTGTTCCCTTAATTTATATTTTTATAATCTTAGCAATGTTTATGTGAGGTTTGAGGATACTGAACAGCATACCAAGGCACTCAAAAGGTTATGTGTCATGTTTTTCACTCCTAAAAGCAGATTATTATTCCTACAGTATTAATAAATACTGCTTCACCTTTAAATCTTTTTTTTTCCCCCGCAGACTTCACAGTAGAACCAATACACATAAAATATCAACTGCTTGTCATGTAGGAGTGCTCTCATAAGAATATAAGCATTCAAGTAGCTTATTTTAATGTAATTATGTGCAAAGGTATCTGCCTGTCCGGATTTCCACTAACAGCCAGTTAATATATCCCCAGCTTTGCTTTTCCCACCCAATTGCACTGGCAACAGCTGGAAATTCCAACTGCCACAAGGTTCAGAAGTATGAACCATGCACAGGAGTTCACTCTGCAGTATTTTCAGTGCCTTGAAACAAGAACCATGTAGGTGTTGGGAGAAAGCACAAGAGTAAGCTTATTTTCTGTCCAAATACACCAGGCTGGTGGGTGAAGTTAGTAAATCAAACACCAAGGAAAAAAGGGGGACGCAAAAGATTGCAAAATGGTATGTAAAAGCTTGAGAATTATTGTGATCACATCAGCTTTTCCCCCTTCTTATCTGCTTGTAGCCAATGCTGCTATGCACAAGTACAGTTAAGACCTGTCTTGTACACACACATGCAGATATATGTACAAATTCATATCACATATGTGTAAGAGTGAAAAGCTATTCTCATGCCTCAATTTTTGAGATGTTCAATTTGAAATGTTTTGAGGCAACCTGATATTAAAGGCATGACCTTAGTTTTTACTCTAAATCTCTTAAAGGTTATAGATCACATATATATAATCTTAACTAGAGAAAGGGGACTAGAGACAACTTCTTAAAAGATTTCTAAATAAATATTTAAAATATTTATCAGCTATTTCATTCTAAGACCTGAAACGATGATTGTTGATTAATCTATCTCCCCGGCAAAATCATTAGGTTCTGTAGAACTTCAGTTCTTGAAAAATTAGTGTTTTATTATTAGGCACAAATAGGTACTCAGGTAACTAGCATTAGGCTCTGGAATTAAAGATATCATTCATAAACAGACAGTAAAAACACATCAGATTTTGACACCTCCTGTATGGTTACCTGAAAGGGAATGAGTAGCTTAGACACTCCTCTTTTTGGCCTTGTTAATGACTAGAAAAGTTAATTGTGGTCAAGCATTAGAAAGGAAAAGCTTTCCCGAAGAGAGGTAAGTTGCATACTGTGGTGTTAGTTTTTGCACGACTAGTTAGGTGAATGAGAGTGGTGTGGATACACTTCTGCTGCACTCCAGAGCTGCTTCTGCAGATCCAAGATCTTCTGTCCCTAGTTATTTCAAATGTAGCCTTTATCAACCCTTTAGTAAGACTTTGCTTGGGAAAGCAAATCTAGCAAAAAGCAAAGCAGAAGGTGATCTGTGAATAAATCTTTCCATCATGAGAAGTCCTAAATTGTATCATTATTTGATAGATTAATGTCACACTACCTGAGCTGGAACCAAGGCCCCTTTGCAGCTGCACCCCCGCACTGACACAGTCAAACCAGATTTCCTCACAGGCTCCACCCCAGGTTTCCCACAGCAGAGTCTCAGACGTCCTGATCCTTAAAAGAGTTTAATTAATTCTTTAACTTCAACACATCGGCTTTGGCTTGGATACTGACTTCCAAACGAAATTAGTTATCTTGTGGCTCTTTCACAAAAATCACAGTCTTTATCTCAATCAGAATCAAGATGTGCACAGTAGGAGTTAAACTGTGTGCAATCCTTACGTGGTTGCATTTTATCTTATTCAGGTACTTTTATTTTGTGATAGCCTGAGAGAGTGAATCTACATATGAATGTTCAGGTTAAGGAGTCTGGTGGTACTCTCTTTCTCTAGTGATGTATGTGTTATGATAATGTAAACAAACTAGGTAGAGAATAAAATTCTTAGTTACATAAGTTTTGAACATCTATCACCCTAAAGTGAGGGAAATCAATTTGAGCATATTAATTTGAGGGGAAAAACACAACACATGCGGGACGCATTAGAATTGCTGTAGTCTCACTGAACTGACAGCAAGTCATAGACTGTGATGCAGGAGTTGTAAACTGATGTGCTGGTACACAAGTGGAAGAATCATATTGTCTAAATTACAAGCAGTCATGCTTGTATGGTATACTGTGGTACTTGCTGTGGGATAGAGAAGCATAGGTGTGCAGGGAGGGGGCAGAGACAACGAGTTTAAGGATATTCTGAAATTAGCAGTGCAGAATCCTGCATGAAAGGGTTACATACAATGCTAGGGTATTATACAACTGTACAGACTTGATACTGAATTTCAGCTTGGAACAGGAGCCATTACTCAGTCTTTGTGTGAACTGTCCCTCTATAAGACTTTAAAGCAATTGGATAATGCTAATTTGCCTCTTAAGCCATCTCTAGAAACTGACACAGATAGCAAATCTTTTATGCTTCAGGCATATGGAAGTGGTTTGTGATGCAAACATACTATCTAAAAGTGGATATACAGCATGGCTTTTGTGAGTTCTAGTCTGTGTACATTGATTACATCTCTGTCTGAATGCTGCAAATGCCATTTATTCAAAAACTAGTCACAGAGAAAAATCCACAAGGCTATAGAGAAAGTGCCTTGCATCAGACGTCCGGGAATTGTGAGAGGATGTTGCCCACTGTTCTAAACATTTATCTCCTTTTTTCCCCCCATACTAGGGCAATATTGGGTTAGGTGGACCTTGGGATTTGAGGCAGTATGGCTGCTTTTGGGATACATCTGTATGTTGCATTCCCTTTCATATTTCAGTTGGACTCTTCCATTGTTTTCTGTCTGCATAACTGGGTATGAAATTCTTTATTTCTGCTTATAAGATCATGTCCTTGTCTCTGCAGATGTATCCCTTTCAGGAAAGGACTATGCTGGTCTTTGAGTTTGGAGACACAAAGAAGGGACCAGGGTTAGGAGAGTGCTACAAAACTTTTAGTGTAAGGATTCCTCATTTCTGTAAATGAGGAACATGTACATACTTCACTGGTCAGATTTGTATGAATGCAGTTGCACCAGCCAGGTATAGGGCAGAATGAGTGTGTTGCATTTCCAGTTTAGCCAGAAGACCCACAGCAGGGAGGAAATTCATGGGTCAGTAAAGGAGAGCTAAATTAGAGGTTAGCATATTCAAGTGTCTAGACAGCGAATACAGACATACTGCAAAATTCAGTCCGTCAGGGAGTGGAGAGTCTAGATTAAAAAGCCATTTCAAAGGCATGTTGCCTGGATGGGGTAATCATGTGCTCAGATTTTTTCAGCACATAAGCATAAGCTGAGTGAGGGAAGAGATCAAAAAAGGACACAAATATCGACACAGTCTGTAGCAGCTTAGACTGGAATGGAACTCGATAAATTAAAAATAGCTGGTTGTTCACACTTTTGTTTCCCAGAAATGGCCACAGCCACATCTGTTTTTTACCATCCATTCTGTAATATTTGAATGCCTTGCAGAAATGTTACATCCGTCCTGCTGCTGTAGAGACATTGTAATGTGGTCCTCCCAAACTGAGTTCATTCTTGCTCTCAGGCATGTGAACTGTGCATGTAAACTGGTCATCAGGAAGCCAAGCTTTAGTGGTGAAATACCCAGAGCTCACTTAGTCCGTTAGATTGTATGCTTTTAGGGCAGTGTCGAGAGGTGTTCCACTGGAACAGGATGCTGGGCACATCAGCAGAGGAGCTGACTCAAATCCCAGTCTACCCTGTTGCATCCCATCTCCTTTCTTACACAGCCAGAGGGCTCGCTATCAGCTGACTGGCTCAGCTGTGTTTTTATGCCCTTTAGGCACAGTATCTCACACAAGGGTAGTGTTGAGCATAATGACAGTTTGAGAGAATTTCTTGGAATCTACCCATGTGCAGCGTTAGGGTCTGCAGCATTGCTGAAGTCCCTTTTCATCCTTCACAAGAACAGTCTTACCTTTGTCTACCACGTTTTTTCTTTCTCAGTGTTCTTTTTCTGTTGTGCTCATCTCACTACATAGATAAATGTTGTCTTTATGACAAAGCTAAGTGGCCTGCCAACTATTGGATGCATTCACACAGTGTTTTGCAGGTTGAGGTGTCTCTTCAAAACAACTAGAGGCCATGTGAATAGTATAGCATAGTGCTCCACTTGAGCTGTTGTACCCTACCTCATAGGGGCTTCTGAACTGGTCCTTGCACAAGGTAAAGTTTATTAATTACTTAGCAAAGACACCGAGGTAAGGTAATTAAATTAGATCAGATAGGCTGACTGTGGAAGGAGCCAGTCCTGGGTGATTTGATGTACTGCAGCACAGACTGCTGCGGCCCTACGCCCACTGAGTCAATCTCCAGGCACACCGTGTTGCATTGCCAAGATGAGATTCGTGGATTGTTGTGGCCAAATCTTGTTTGTCAGGACCAAACAGGAACTCTTGAAAAATAACTAAATATTGTCCGCATCTATAGCTGTTGTGTATTTGTATTGGTAAGCTTAGAAGTCATCAGTCTTTTACAGTCATATTTGGATGGTAGGCTTCACCAGGATTGGAAAGAATGGTAGCAGTCAGCTCCTTGTTTCTTTGTGCCTTTTGCTGTGGCTTGTTCTATCATTTTTAGCTATTAAAGGTAAAATGCTATAGCCTGATCTTTTGATAAAATTGTTTATTTATAGAGTATGTTAAGGAAACTTCCCTGTCTGACCATCCAGGAGCCACTCTGGCAGTCACCCTCGCACCACCTGGGCTGGGACTGAGGCCCCTTATGTGCTTACCAGAAAGCATTGAAAAAAAACCCCCAAGCTTCCTGCTAAAGAACATCTACCAGAAATAAGTATAATTAAGCAATAATACAGCAGCACCTACAGTAAAAAAAAGTTGTTGTTTATGGAAGTGGGCTTACAAAAAAAAAAAATCACAACCATCTAAAGAACGACTGTACAGGAGCTCTAGCTGACATTTTATATTAAAAATAAATATCTATTGTTTTCCATTTAGTCTTTCAGTATGAAATTTTACTTTTGTAATTTTCTATCTTCCTAAAGAGACTTTGCCTTTTTCTTCTCCAGCTGCTGCTTACACATATGCTTTTCTTCTCTCAAAACAAACAGAAGCAGCAAATGAAAAATTTAAGTGTTTAAAACAGGAAGCATCAAGGGGACTGAGATCAGTGAAAAGGTATAGGCTGCAAAGCAAGCCAGAAATAGGACAACTTTAATCAAAGGACATCCAATATCTCTAGGATTCCCCTCTGCAAAGAGAATCCTTGAATGAAAGGTAGTATCATGAATGAAAGTCCATGCTATTCTTTTTTTCATAGAATTCAGACATTTCATTTATTAAATACAGATCAGTCTGCTATCCATCTCCAGAACTGGGTACAATAGAGGTTTAAAGCATCTTTTAATACTACCCGAGCTGGCTTTTTTTAGCAAACTTGTTATTAACTAGTATTAACCAATCAGAGTGTCCAAGATTACTTAGAAGTTAGTCTTTGGGACACTTAGCAAATTGCAAAAAGTGGTTTACACATGCCTACGGAACTGTGAGGTGGTTGCAAAGAAAGGTGAGAAATGGGAATGTAACTGTCGGTGCAGAATTCAATTTCCTCTGTCCTCCCCTCAGAACAGAAACTATTGTGACACCATTACCAAACATTCTCATCAGTAGAACAATGAGAAACTTAAGGCAGTGGGGTTTTAGGGAAAAAAGGCCATAGGTAAAGCTATTTAACAGTAAGAGAGAAAAATTCCATACCATTACATGCACATGAACTAACTCCTAAGTTATCTAACGGAATAAAACCTGGACTGCTGATAGAAGTACAGGGACCACTGGGTAATATCTGCAGGGAATGTCAGAAAGACCTCTTCCTGGATCAAAAATTCTCAGGCATAAATAACTAAAAAAGCCAAACATCTATTATTCCTCATGTTCCACCATAGAGGCACTGCAGGAGTTCGTCCTACTGAAGTCAACAGTAAGACATTTTTAAGACAACTTTGTCCTTTATATCCATTCATTATAACATCCAGGGCTATTTGCACTATCGGTGTGTATGTACATCAACAGACCAGAATCAAAAGAAAAAAAAGAAAAAAGGACTACTTTCTCCTAAACACATATATACAAACAGGACAATTTAAACTTAAGATAAGCATACACAGGTTATCCACAGAAACAATAAGTCGCAGTCTTCAAGTCCAGATCAACAGAAGTATAGCAAAGTACTTGGTAGAAGTCTTTGAGCAGGTACAGTTCAGCGCAAGCCACCATCACCAGCATGTGCCCAGAATAAAAACCACAGTGAAGTCTCACCATTAGTTAACAGTGTGCCCCAGTTCATCGAAACCACAAACCTGCACTTGTCTGCTCTCCTCCTTCCTTTCCTCAGCCGCACCTCCCTCACGGTCCGGGCCGCGCGCCCCGGGACCGCCCGTGCAGGCCGGGTCGGGCCAGCGAGCGCCCCCTGCTGCCCGCGCGGGGCCACTTCCCGCGGAACTGCTCGCGAGGCTTCCCGCAGAGCAGCAGCTGAGCGGGAGTGAGCTGCCCTGACACCTGCGCTGGGAACGGGACCCGGACAGGCCAGGGTCGCAACGGAACCAGTAACTGCCGCCATCCCCGAGGGCGCGGGGACCCAGTGAGACACGGAGGCGGCGGGCAGCGGGCAGTTCCCCTAAAAAATCGACCAGGGAAAGCCAAGCAGACGGCCGGGGCAGGAAGGATTCCGTTTGCTCGGTGGAACAGCCGCCGCAGGGACAGCGCTGCCACAGCAGCCTCTGCTGGGCGGGCGCTGCCGCCTCGCCACTCGCCGCTCTGCGGGACCGAGCGCGAGCTTCTGGGCTCGCCGCGGTCCCCAGCGGTTCTCCAGCCCCACGCGGAGCCCGCCTGGCGAACATTGCTCTCGCTGAGCCCGTAGGCGGCCGGAGCAGCGCTGCCAGGGCCAAGACTGCCACCGGGGACCGCTACAGCCCCCGCTCCCAGCAGGGCTACACAACACACCTCAACGCCGCCATCGCCCCGCGCGGCCGCGGCCCCTTTAAGGCTTTTCCTGACAAAAGCGACGGGCGTCGGGCGGGGTCACCGGTGGCTCCGCCCCCCGCTATAAGGGCGGTGGCCGGCGCGCGCCGCGGCAGTGACCGGGCGCAGTCGCGGCGCATGCGTGTGGCACTGGCGGCCGCGCGGAGCTGCGCGACACTGTCGGGGTGAGTGACGGCCCCGGCGGCACCGCCCGCGCCCCGCAGTCACATGGCGGCGGCGCCCCCCGGCCCCGTGCCCGCGCACCGGGGCCGCTTGGCCGCGGCTCGGGGTCGCCCCTTCCGTGCCGCGCCGGGCCCCGCCGCTGGCGAGAAGAGCGGGGGCCGTGGCTGGTGGGTTGGGCGGCTACCGGCTGCACACGCGGGTCGGGCGGGTCGCGGTGCCGGAGTTGGCCGGGCCCCGGGCACGGAGGCGCGGCGCGGCCCACGCCGGCGGGCCCGGTGGGTGGCGGCGGCCCCGGGCCGGGCCGCGCGCGGGAGGAGCGGGAGCGCGTTTGGTGCCCTTGTGCTGCCGGGGTGGGGTTGGGGGGCCACCGGGGCCAGACCCGCCGCGGCGTCGTTTACCCACGGGGGTCTGCCGGGGGGGGATGTCGGGTGTGACCGCCGCCGTGCTCGCCGCGGTGGGATTGGGCGCGCTACCGCGGCAGGAGTCCCTCTAGGGGGGATGGGACCCGCCCGGGGTCAGCGAAGCCCGTAACCACATTCTTGGAAATCAGCGTGGCGTGCCACGCGTTTTCTTCCTGACCCGAAACAGTATCAGTGCTCGTCTCGCTCCTGGGAGTAACAGGGGACCGTACTCTGGGCTTGAACTCTGTGCTTCGCACTCTAATTTAGGATGGCTTAATTTGGAATAAACATTTCTTTGTGACTTACCACCCCATTACACAGTTATCCTCGATTTTCTAAAATAGTCAGTCTGTGATGGTAAATCTGGAGACATCGCTGTACCCTTCCAGTACTGACCGTGCGTCTCTCTAGCCTGTGACGCGCAGAGCCTGTGACACGCAGAGCGAGCAGGCCGGGGGGCTCTGGAGACTTCAGTGGTCTCCTGTCACTAGTGCACAGACTAAGGGGCCTGTGCAGTATTCTGAAGTAATAAGAAAAAGTTTATTATACTTGATCTAAAGATAACAATACCTCATTACATATTAATAAACTGGATAGAAAAGGCTCTGGGGGCAAGATCTGTGGTCATTTTGGGAATACTTGAATGTTTGTTATACTGGAATGACAGGTGAAATGCATTTGTGAATTGCATTTATAATCTAGTTAAACTGCTCAATTTACCTTTATTACTTTATGCACAGACCTTGTTTTCTTTACCTATGTGGGATAATTTTCTATTTTCCTTTTTAAAATAGAAACCTATCTTTTGAGAAGGGGAATATGTCCTTGGTGAAGCCCTTTGTCATCCTCTGCAGTATAAGAATTATTTCAGAGGAAAACAGTTCCACTTCTCTGCAGTGGAAAACAGAATTAAAAGTTATCACACTGTGTCTAACACTATGGTTATGACTCTGAGTCAGCTATAAAGGAATTTTTTATTTCCTGAATGTAAGCTGTCTGTATTCACATTAAAATTTTCAGGAGGGTGAAGTACCATACCTTAAGCATGCATCTGAAATCTGACAAACAGAGGCAAGGCAATTGTCTTGCTATTTAATTATTAGTTTTCTACTGGCGATTTACAGGTTCCTCCCATTTGCTGTGCAGGACTGCGAAATGGTAGCCCAAATTTTAAGTGAACTTAAACTCCTTGATGAACTGTGGTTCTTTGAATGTATTTCAAACTAGCTGACTTACAGTCTAAATACATAATTTGTCTGCTGTTCAGTTGATTTGTCTGGAGTATACCCGTAGAATTAGTTTTATTTGCAGTCACCTATGATTTGAGCAGTTACTAAGTGATCATAGTCTTAAATTCTTTGCAACAGAAGGGTCTATTTCTGGCTGGCAGAATGTGTAGAAAAGTATCTGGAAGTTAAGAATGCAATTCATTTACATAATAACTGTAAAGAATATAATTCCTATAAATGGAAAAATCTTCTGAGGCCCGTATCAGGGCATGATTTGGCCCGTGACTCAGGAATACTGACCTGCACTATGGAGGTTTGATGCATAGTAAATAAGATCTAATTATTTATTAGTAGATTTAAACTAACCTTCTCACGAGGCTGTTTCTGCTAGGTGTCAGTTACTCAGCATTCATCTAGTTGCACAGACAGAAGTACTTAAGGGATGATAGGAGAACTAGAGAACCAGAAATTTTTAGGTGGTTTTTTTTTTTAAGTATATGGAGTTCCAGAAAGTATATTAACAGCTCTTAAGCTTTTAAAGTCCAATTGGAAGTCTGAAATGCTTAAATATTAAAAGGGATACCTCTATCTCAGGTACTTATGTTAAATAGAAAGTCAAAGGAGAAAAAGGAAATTACATCACCTTGTCAAATAAGGAACAGCTAGCTGGAGTGGATGACTTGTAGTGCAAAAATGTGCCCCTCCTCCTGTGAATTGCTTCTGAGATTTGTTAAAGATAATGTGGTGGCAAGGTGAGCAAAAATAGGTTGTGGATTTAAGGTAGACACATTTCTTCCCCTCCCAGAAGGGGTAACTAGGTCTTACTTTTTTTTCCTTTCCCTCTTTCCCATTTCTTACAAGACGTATCTCAGCTTCTCTTCAAGAGTGTTGCCTTTATAAAATCTGTCCAAAATTTTTTACAGGCATTCAGAAATCTGTACAGCAAATTGCTGTATTCCATCCCCATTTAGTGAAACATTTTAGAGTGTGCTTTGGTCTACTGTGCGTACCAGGAAGGTTTTCTTCATTATGAACTTGACTTGCCTCAAATATTTGGCTGCATTGGGACTGGGAGAGCAGGGAACAGAGTAATATGATTCTGTGTGTGATCAGTGATAGATGTTGAGCTAAAATATATGCAAGTGCTTCTTAGTTTCTAAGAGGATTACTGTTGTTGTAATGCAAGTGTTTATTGATATGTATCTGTATGAAAACTGCACATTTGTGATGTTTTCTGTAACTCACCACAAAAATTTTTCCACATATTCCCATATACATTGTAGATATCATTATGTACATACCCTACTGTTTATGGATACATTTGACCATTTTCAGCTTACACACAGCTATCCTGTTATTCATCACTCACTAGTTCAAGTTTGAAAGTATATTTGGCCTTGTAAAAAAAAAATTAATCTCCAATATTTAGTATTATTCATATTTGTTAATGCAAACAGACCTGAACAATTAAAAAGTGTCTCCTTTGTGCTGTTGCCTTACAATGAACGGTGTTGGTAGCTTCCTAATGCATCAACAAATCTTTGAATTGCCTTGGCTTGTATCTGCCCTGTAGAAATTACTAGCTATAGTTTCAGTGTGAACTCCATTTCTTCAAAAGTGCTTCAGTCTTCCTAAGTGCCATAATCGATGCATAACTAGGCCAGACAAGCAGAGTAACTGGAAACCCATTCTGTGCAAATGAGCAGCACACGAGTGTGAGATCAAGAATGCTTCATTACTGCGTAGTGTCCATTTTCTTTAGCAAATACAATTTGATGTTATTTATGGTTAAGTTCAGATCCTTAAATTTTTAAGGAGGCAGGATTGGGACAGCAGTTACACTGAGAATTGTTGATATTTATATCTTCATGACTGACTTTTGTAAATTTTACTGGTTTTTAAAGCCAATTACTAGAATACAATACGTACTATTCGGCTTTAGTAAGAGTGTGCTGTCTAAAATACAGTTTGTACTCCTCAATTACGTTACATGTCTCCCTCTTAAGATACTATGTCTTCAAACAAGCTTATGCATGTTTTAAAATATAAGCAACAACTCTCTTAGACTCCACTGAGAAAGTAACTAGGTGGTTTATTGAAAGAATACTACCTCTCTTGATAGTCCTAGCTTAAGGCACTCGGGATAGTTTCATAACTCTGAAATGTCAAGGCAGATCACCTTCTGTGAATTCGCAAAGAGGTTATTTTTAGAATGAAGCAAGTTGTATGGCTGCAAAAATTGTCTGTATGTTTAAAAAATAAAGACTGATTGAAACAAGTGAAAATTACCTTTTCCTAGAGTATGTAAATATATGTCATTTTAGATGTTAACCTTAGCATTCCAGAGGGATATCAGAGAGGTGATTGTGCAACCATCAGTCTTGAGAGCTGAGATTTATACAGCATTTGGGAAGCTGACACAGTAATTACCTGCAGTGGTTTTGGCATGGGAACTGGTGGAGGTTGGGCCTCTTAATAAGCCCTGCAAGGGTTGTATGTTAGCTCAATACACGTGCTCTCAAACTACAGCAGTTGTTCCCCCTGTCTGATTTTTTATATTTTAATCAATGTCTTGCTCATGGTCTTGTCAGGTCTTGCACATGTGCTGAAGTGGAGTACTATCATTTGCTGCCTGATCAGTGTTTTGTACCAGTGATTTTTTTTTACTTGTAACTTGCATTTGACTTCAGAAATACCGAAATAGACAGTAGGCATTAACCTTAAGCTCACTTATTCATTCTCCTTCATTTCTTTTGCAGATTTGTTGCTATGGGATAGGATCTGAGGCATAAAAAATCATTGCTCAATACAGTGTGAGCTGATAAGATGGATGTTTTATTTGCAAGTTACATTAACATGTTAAGAAGTAATTTTAGAATTGGTGCTATATGTGTACTATGCTGCTTAAGTCATTTTGACAAATGGGTTCCTCTAGTGTTCTGCTCCCCCATAAACAATGGTTCTGCTTGTACTTACAGAACTATGTTATTGCTTCCTGGGGCTGTATGTTTATATTTAGTTTCATGATGAAAATCTGCAATTCCTATTACCAGGAAGGGTCCAATTTAACTGCGTTATACAAAAATTTCCAGCGTTAAACTAGCTTTTTAAGGAGGTTGTCTGAAAAGAAGAACATGGTTTTCACTAAAATCAGGAGGGCTGAATGAGGTAGGACTATGCCGCAGCAGATAGAGCACTGGTTCATCCCCTATTCACTTCTATGAAAGCCTCCTGTCTAGAGTTATTCTGAAATGCCTGACTAAAATATACGGGGTATCTGGCAGTGAATTAAAAAATCCCACTTCTGTTGACACAATGGTGATCACTGAAAGTCATGATCAAGAAAACCATCAGACTCTTGAAGAGAATGCGATTGGGTCTCGCACATCACAAACATGCATACAGTCAGAAGCTATTTTGCATATACTCTTTTCTTAAGATGATCAATACTAGACCCAATTCAAATTTGGAAAAGCATAGCAGAGTTGGTCTTTCTCAAATAGTTGTTTATAAATGGCAAATAGTGGTGCTGGACTGCAAACTAATCCCAGGGCACCTGGTTATAGTCCTGTTTACGAGTCTGCCCATCCCTTGTGCTGCAAGTAGGTATGATGGATCTTTCCTCCTAAAGGAAAAGGAAGGTTACACATCTGCATAGAAAGCCTGGTTTAGAACGGATTTACCATAAGCATAAGCTATTAGCTGTTTCTGTACCCACTGCAATACCATACTGTGAGGGTTTTTCTTGACAGGTATGCCAGTATGCAGGAGCTGGCCCTCAGCTGTTGGCGGAATTCTTTTGGAGGAGGGGTGTGGAGAAGTTCACATTAGTATTATATGGTCATATTGATTTTCAAGGGAGATACAAATTAAACTGGTTTCGGTGGGGTTTGGTTTGGTAGGGTTTGTGTGTGTGTGTGTGTGTTTTTAAACAACCATATAGCACCATATTGTACTTGCTGAAATCAGGCTATTTGTGTAGATGAAGCACAGACCCATAGAACATCTTGGCTTATAGTTTTGGACTTAATTTTTCCTGCCTTCATGATGCTGACTAATTTTACACTGCCCCTTCCCCTCCCCAATAATCCTTTCTGAATTTCCTAAGCAAAGCCAAGTGAGTCAGTTTGTTCCTTAGACTCTGATTACTTACTCAATATATAGTAATTGCCAACACATTTTTTCTGTTGTAAAAGGGCCAGATAAAGCATTGTCCACACGTTCAAAATAGATCTGAATGCAGCAGTATGGTTTCAGTGGCGATTATTTCAAATCACTAGATTTCTGATTTGTTTGAAATAGCTAGAAGACTTGAGGCTGTTTTAAAGTATCTTAATGCTTACTGCTTTATATAAAAGAAGTCTTAGAATTCCAGTTCAAGTAGTCAGTAATTCTGTTTATTGGAGCAAAGGCTATGGAAGGTAATACTTAACAACAGACTAGGCTGTTATTTGTTGGCTACACTGGAAACTATAAACTCTTTAGCAAAAAGATAAAACTAAAGATAGATAGCAATTAGAAAGTTAAATAGATTGTTCTAGAAAACTTTTTAAAAGCCTTTTTTGTATTAATAACTAGTAGTTTACGTACAAGAACTGAAGTGTTGTTGATGCACAGTTGCTATATATCAATAGCTTTACTGAACGTGGGGTTTTTTCTATACAGTGTAATTCTCTAAGAGAACTTACCTATTTTTTACTTCAGTTTTACAGATAGACTCAAAGCAAGAAGTTTGGTCAGGTTTTTCTATTGGCAAGTAGGACAGAAGGCCTTTCTACCGAGCTGTTTAATTATTTGAATACTGAAATTTCAGATGAGAGATGAAATCATCAGATTTGCATTTCTGATATTTATGTCTTCTCTGTTGAAGGGAATGAAAACCGCAGGAAACCTGTCAAGTACTGAATATCTAAGGTTGTGAGACATCACCAGAGAACGCTCCGCAATGTCAACTGCAGGAGTTGCTGCTCAGGAGATGAGAGTCCCATTAAAAACTGGATTTCTTCACACTAGTCAAGGCATGGGGAGCTTGAAAACCTGCTGGGGTAGCCACAGTGGATTTGAAAAGTGAGTGAGGCTAAAATTTTAATCTGTTGCATCTTCAAGTATATAAAATGAGTATGATGAATACTTGTATTTGGTGACAGACCTATGGTTTGTTTACAGTGAAGGCTTTTTTTTTTCTTTTTTTTAGTACTTTCTTTAATGTGGACCCTATAGCAGTGGCATATAATTTAGGTCCATCGACAGAGCAGCATTTGCCATCCATTGGTGAGTATAAAAGACTGACACACGAGTGTTTAGAAGTGCAGTGGATTGTCCGTCTCCGGGCCCGACGCAGACCCGTCCCTGGCTGCGACGGGCGCCCCCCGGTGCCAGAACGGAGCATTTCAAGAAAACGCTCCTATTCAAGTCCAACCAAAAAACCCACTTTTAAATAACATGATGAAGTTCGAACAAACAAAAACACTCCGACACACCTTTTCCTTGTACTTATGATGCCTTCGAGTTGCCATTACACTTCTGACAGAAAAACCATTTACTAAAATAGCACTTGTTCTGTTGTAGTCCTATGCTGAGATCTTTGTAGCTGTAGCTCTCTCTTGCTTATGCATGGGGTCTCTTGAACTACCTCATTTAACTGGAGCACTGGCCTGAAACAATAAAGTAATCTGCTGCTATCTTAACTAAAGCATAAATCCATGACCAGAAGAGATCTGTAATACCTACATTTCACTACTGTAGTTATTAAACAGACACTACTTACTGTTGCGTTAGAAGGAATTAAATATGCAGTGGTAAAGTCATGTGCTAAAGTGTTACTTAGAAAAGTGTCTCTAAGAATTTTTCACCTTTTTAGGGCACTCTTCCAACCAGGCTTCCATGAATGACCACATTGCTGAAAGTTGCATCCAAGTCCCATCTCAGAAATCCAGTCCACTTCCTGTAAGTCCCAAAAGTGAACTGACAGTTTCAAGATATGAAGACCATCTCGTTCCTGGCTTTAGTAAACTGTCATTAACCATGAGCTGTGTTTCTGAAGAAACACCTCACATGGCAATAAAAAATGGACCAATTCAATTTCTGTCTGCATCTTCCAATGATCGTAGCTCCAGGCCTCTACCCCCTCTACCTATTTCTGAAGACCTTGCTTCAGATGAGGTTGACAAAGAAGTGGAATTCCTGACTAGCTCAGATACTGACTTTTTGTTAGAAGATTATGAACTTCCTCCTTTTAAAGCCAGTGCTCCAAGTCGGCGGAGCTTTAGGGGCTGTGGACAGATCAACTATGCATACTTTGATACTCCAGCAGGACCAAAACCAGAAGATTCCAACCCTACACAAAGCCTAAATGTATACATATCCGGTATTTACCCTCCTCCACAGCAGCTGCATCGACGCTTGCGAAGGTCCCATTCTGGGCCAGCTGGATCTCTTAATAAACCAATAGTAAGACTATCTGGACACTTAAACAGGTCTTCTCCAACCTCTGATGAAGATAAACCAGAGATTCCACCAAGGGTTCCCATACCTCCAAGGGCGCTCAAACCAGACTACAGAAGGTGGTCAGCAGAAGTTGCTTCTAGCGCGTACAGCGATGAAGACAGGCCTCCAAAAGTACCCCCAAGAGAACCTCTGTCACACAGCAATTCCCGTACCCCGAGTCCCAAAAGCCTCCCATCATACCTCAATGGGGTTATGCCCCCCACCCAGAGTTTTGCACCTGATCCTAAGTATGTCAGCAGCAAAGCTCTACAAAGACAAAATAGTGAAGGATCTTCAAACAGGGTCCCTTGCATTCTTCCAATTATTGAAAATGGTAAGAAGGCCAGTTCAACACACTACTATCTGCTACCTGAAAGGCCTCCATATTTGGACAAGTATGAGAAATTCTTCAGAGAAGCAGAAGAAAGGAGCTCTAACACTGAGGTTCAGTCCTGGTCTGGTGACTGCACAGCCACCTCACCTCCGACAAAACTGGACTCAAAACCCAGAATGGACATAGGTGGTCACCTGAAACGAAAACACCTGTCTTATGTGGTTTCCCCGTAGTTTCTGGGAGCACAGTCAGTCCCAGCTCAGTTGTTCAGGATGGAGCTGAACTTTATCATGTTACAAAGTTCTTATGGTTCTCAGATAATGAAGTAGGAGCAGTTTGACCTCTGAGAACTGGAAAGTGGATCGTAAAGTCCTCTTATGCTGCATATATTTGATATGTTTCTTAAGACTCTTTTTGTTTGTCTAGGTATGTAAGCTGAAAACCTACAAAGTTCCCATACAAAGAAACATGGAGGGATAGTAGTCACAGCTGGCCAGTTGTATGCTACCTAGATGAACGTATTTGGTAGTCACATTATCAAAAAAAAAAAAAAATTAAAATCGAGCTTTGCTGATGAGTCACTTATAAAGCAGACAACAGACCAAGTAATGCAGTACAGTTTTTGTATTGGGTATTTTCTTTTATACAGTAACCGTACTGAGAACAGACTCTGTTCTCTTTGACTAGGCTATGTCAGCCTGATAAGAAGGTAACTGCAAGATTTGATACCCACTTCAAGACTTGGCAGGCATATTGGAAGCACATTTTGAAAGTTTAATCTATTTTACAAATTAATTTGATGCTAATAGACTTTTAAAGTGAGTTGGTTTTGTGGATTCACTTGCTAGACACACTTGGCTCAGTTTTGCAGTTTTTCCTAGAAGAGACTTGGACCAGCTATTGCTAAGCCTCTGCTGCTGCTCTTTTCCTGCTGGATCCTAGATACGTGTGAGAGTGTCCTGAGCAGCCACACGGTTGCTGTCAGGTAGGCAGTAACAACTGTGTGCTCACCTAGAGTCTGAAATTCTGACTGTATTAAATACAGAAACACAGCACAAGCTGGTCTTGTGTTTTGGTTTCTGTTCAGTATTTTAGGGGAGGAGGAGGAGGGTATGAGGGAAAAACATGATTCCATTTATGAACAGTGTCAGTCCCGTCTCTTGCTGCTTTGATGCTGCTTCTTGCTGTTTAATTTTTCTTCACTGTGCCTCAGCCATCCACTGAAGTTCACTGAGGTGCCACATTAGCAGTTTCTCATGCTCATTTTGGTTACATTTATCCTCTTACAGAAAAGCACAAGAGAAAGGGTGCTCATTAATGGGGGTACAGAAGATGAATGTGTTCCTCCTAACAGAAGTGAACAAGCTGTTTACAGTTTAAACTGCTGAATGAGATGTTTGAGCTATTTTAAAGCTTACTTTTTATTTGTTTTAGTACAAACTAAATGAAGGTGAAATACATGCTATAGAAATGCACTGATATTTCTGCATCATGTACAGTATTGAATAAAAAATAATTCACTTTGTATTTTGAATATTGTCATGTCTTGAGTTTAATAAAGTTATAAAATACTTATTTATGATACATTTTGGATTTTGCTTTATTGAATAGTGTATGCAATTGTGCATTTGAGTTCTGCATTTACTGCAAAGTTCAAAGTCAGTAATGTTAAATATACAACAAATGTTGAATTCACCTTGCATTAAATTAGAATTAAGACTGCTGCAGAAGTGTTCAATAACTCACATTGCACACTGTTAATTTTAATGCCTCGTTACTGCCTGGTAGCATGTTGTCTATAGTTTTGTGCTGGCAATAAAACATTCTGTGAGATTAAGTTATCTGGCCTAACATGAATGACTTTGGTTTTTTTCTAGAGTTACCCCATAGCATGTTAGCCACCATCATACAGAAAAGAGAGGCAAGGAGTGTTCCTCTCTTCAATTTCTCACCTGGTAAAAAAAAATAACTAAATTGTACATTAAGGGTCACTGAAAGTGAACTACTTATATTCTGAGGATGAAAAAACTTTGAGTATAGATAGCATGGTTAGAAGGGGAAAGAAATTGTGAATACTTACCACAAAACAAGTGTATTTCACTGTAGTATGCAAGCCATGGATAAGGTTACTGAAGATAAGAAGCATCACACAACTTTGATCTTCAAGCTGTGTATGTAGGTAAATACTTGCCTTGATCTAGCAGTCTGAACAGTTCTGTCAGTGGGCTTATTTCAGTATAAAGCAGGTTACCATCCTTGGAATTATACTGTATGGGAAAAACGTCAGATGCAGTTTTTCAGTAATGGCTAATCACTTAGCTTTTACAGATGGGAAGATTACTAAGCTTCAATTATAAAGGCGCTTAAACACTTGCAGCTGTGCTGCAACACTGCTAAGAACATGCAGATTGGCCTTCGAAACATAAACAAACTACCTAATCCTGTGCAAGGCTGTCGATTGGAATACTCAGCCTACTGAAAGTTCTGCTTTCCAGAACCAGATTTTTCTAAGGTGGAAAAAGTAAAATTTATACTTGTAACCTTCCCCTTAAATATGAGCAGTTTTAACCCTGGGACTGTGAAATAACGTACCTTCTCAGTTACACCATCACTGCTACAGCAAACAGATCAACACTGCTCAGCTGCACCTGTTTTGTTGTAGACTGTGAGAGTCAGCAGAGACTCGGTAGTTGTCATTCCAGTAGAACTCAGTCTAAACCCAAGCAGCTGCCCTGTAAATCTCTCCTAGCTTTTGCCTCTGGGTCCCACTCCATTCCTGGTACTTGAACCCACCCCTTTTAGCCAAAATACCTGGTACAAAATGGGGTATTTGTTAGAGTTTCTCCAGCCCTGCCTGCTAGCACATATTTTCACTTCCGTTAGCAGTAAAGGTTCCCTAAAAAACTGCTAATGTAGCAGCAGCAGATTTTTTACTTGATCTGCTTCTGAGTACAAGCTATTTTCATATTTATAGTGCTGAAAAGCTTAAAACCATTACAAAACTTGTGCTTTTGAATGGTCTTACATAACTTTTCCTGCAATTCCTAAAATGCTGAAGACTTTTAACCTAACCTCCATTACTTTTTCTCCTAGAAAAAAGAATTGCATACTCTTTTCCTGAGAGTTGGTATTTTCTACTCAGTCCTGAGTATTAAAAAAAAACCAACTCTTACTGTAGTGATGTTTTCTTACCATGTGCTTTGTGTCAGCTGAATTACAGCATGATGTTAAGGCTCATTTCAGAAGTTAAGCAAGAAACTACGTTTAGTACAACTGAAGTAAAACAGACAGAACCTGAATTGAACATAGTAACTGAACTGCTTGGCTATGAGCAAGACATTCAAACAGGTTACAGAGCTGACATACCTCTTGAGTAAAAGGAAAGTAACTTATAGGCAAGTCTTATACTATTTAAGTAACTTGGCCATTTAATCTTTAAAAATCCATAATAATAAGGTTTCATTGAGGACTTGGTCCACAATTCAGTGATTCTCTGTGTGACACTAAGGGGGTCACTGACAAGGGCAGGTAGAAGCCTTGCTTCTTAAGACACCAGATTCCTGTGCATTGGGGAACAAAGTTTGCATGACCCAAAAATTGTATTTCATTTTCCAAGTGAGTAATTAAGGCTGTAGAGCTGTGGGGGAAGCTTTGCGAGTTCTGGCCAGAAGACATTTCTCTGCTTGTCCCCTGGCACATGATAAGACTTGTCAGGACACAACATGCTTTTGCAACAATCTGATCACGTTTGAATATTCAGAGTTTGGGCTCACCTGGGCAAGGCCTGATAGCTTTGCCTCTGAGGACAAAGACCCTTGCCAGCTAGATTTGACTGGAATAATCACACTTCAAAGAAGTTACAACTTGATAAACTGAAATTTGGAGAGTCAAGTGTTAAAGCAGGGAAGAAAAATGTGCATCTATGGAAAAGCAATGTCTCTCACAGCTTCCTTATTCAAGAAGCAGGCCATATATACTCACATTGCTCTCAGCGGCCCTGTTGGGAACCACCCAGCCATGCTGGTGAGGGCTCCTGAGTCCCAGGAGGTAGCAGCTGTGCTGAGGCAAAGGGGGTTGTACTGCAGTGAACTCCAGAGGGCTGGATCCAGGGCAGCTCCACAGTGAACTCAGGATCACTGAATAGACCTCAATGAGATGTGGTTGCCAGCGAAGTGGGTGAGAAGGGGGAGGGGAGGGTGTGGGTGACCTCTCCCTCAGGCTCAAAACTGCACAAGCAAAAGCACACTCTAAGTACCAAGTGACAGCAGAAGCATTTGTCATATTCACCCTGTGTAAGGGTTGGTGTTGGTAAGTGCTACTTGGCTGCTCTGGTGTTGGCAAAACACCCCTCGCTTGGTGAGTTTCGGACTAGCAAATCAACCTAGAGAAGCAGAGTCCAGCTGTAACTAAAGGACAGGATGTTTGCCTCAGTATACCTTTTCCTGAAAGGAAGAGGCTGTGTTAGTACCAGGTGACTTGAAAAACCCGTTAGCTTAACTTCACTATATTAACTTGCTCTTAAACAGACAAAGTCACTAAGTAACACAGAGCTGTAGCTGATCATCAGCTTCTTTTGCATTGTAAGAGAAAAAACAGAAATTAAACCTGATTCGGAAGCATGCAGATTGACGACATAATTAAATCTGCAGTCATTTAAAATTACTGATTGTTGCTGCTGTCACTAGTTTTCCATTCACTCCCAGACTGCAATAGGCACAATTACTACCATTCTGAAACTGCAGAAGAGCACCCACCAAGACTGCATTTACTCCAGCTGCAGCCTTGATTTAGTTTTTAAACAGTCTGAGTGAAGTGTTAAGTTTGACATGATAAAGGAAAGCATCCTTCTAGTCCAGGACAAAGACACCAATTTTGTAAGGGCAGTTATTACAGTAGGGAGTAATTGCTGATGGTGTTCAGCCCAAGTCTTGTCAGGAATTCAGGGTTAAGGTGATGGCCAGATCAGTCATGGTAGAATTCCCACCTTTCAAACTCATGATTACAGACTGTGGCCCTTATAAACACTTTTAATATTATTACAAGCTGTATGCTAAATACATACTCTCTAGATTATGTCAAGAAGGAAATTGGAGATGGAGGTAAACCCTCATTTTATCTGCTTGTAGGCTCTCTGTAGTTAGGTAGCCTATTCATTTTCTTTGTGTGTACTGAGTGTTCCTGGGGTAAACTTTTGTTTTTGGAGTAGTTTAATCTTTTAATTTCCTGTTAGCTTTCTTCTAAAGCAGCTTATTTTCATTTAAAACCAAAAACATATAGCATATTTTGCATTTCACATAGCTCTTTGGCACTGAAAATCTAGCACACAAAGTTTAATTATACTTATTAATATTCGTTAAATAGTGCTGCAGAGATTTCTGGCTGCTGAGCTTGTGATTAGCATTTGTAAACTGAAAGAGGTGTTATCCCCACCCATCCTGCATCATAATTCAGGCCTTGCATAATCCCTGCCCAAATGCCTATTTTCATCCACAGAGCTCATTATTTTTTCTGAATCATAAATGGAAGCCACACCTGTGATTGCTCATAGACTGTTGCTATATTATTTATATATTGGGGTGCACCTTGATCCCAGTTGTGGTTAATTTTGGAAAAGGTGTTAGGTACTCCAAATTTTAACTGTCATGCCACTGAAACATGGGAACCAGGACTACTATTCATTTCCTTGCAAAGTGATTCAGACATGCTTCTGTGTTGAAAAGCTGCAGCTTCTTGCTGAAGATTAACACTATCGTCCACAAATTATTAGCATGTGAAAGCCACAAAGGAAAAAAAGCGCAAATATGGTGCCATGAAAAACCATGGCAGATTACCCCACCATCACCACCCTGAATCTGCTTGAGGATGCTAGTAACTAATCACATTGAGCTATCATAATAACACACTAAGAGGCCCTCCATGCACAAAGTCTCTGGATCAAGCACAGGATCATCAGGCCTGACCCAGAAGAATGATCTCCTGCCCACCACCTACCCAGGTGACAGACACATGTTCCCCTTACCTATAATATTTATTTTACCTTTGTTAATATGTTTATTATTCACAACAACTTTTCAAGGGCAGTGTCAGCACTACTGAGTGCCCTTTTGGAAACCAACTGGAACACACAACCAACGCTATACACTGAGCAGTCTTTAGGCATAAGACTCTTGGGGCACTTACCAGCTTGCAGGAAGTTCACGCTAAGGACCATATCAGCTCATGCCATGTTGGGTCCAACTGCTGCATGGCAAGGTGCAAGGGAGACACAAGCAAATGGCAAGGTTACTCATTGCCTTGCAATCCCTGTATTGTGATTTACTAGCTGTTAGGCAAGATCCAGAGGAAACATGAGACTCCAACCATACTAGGTTGCACTTGGTGACTTCATTTGTCACATGTCCTGTTGACAAGTTAATCAAGAAAAGTTTTCCTGCATCCCAGTTGCACACCCCAACACTTAAGAGTTTAAGCAATTCGAATTGGGACTGTGCTGTTGTGATGCAGGATGTACATAGCACCAGCACAGCAATAGGCACATGGTGATGCAGAGGCCTCTAACAACCCAGGGCAGAGATTACAGCACACACTCTGACACATTCTGTTGCTCATGGGATTCAAATAGCCTAAACTGCTTTTGCTAGTCAGAAGGAGGGTTGTCTTTCCAGAGCATCTTTTCAACATGCTGAAAAAAAAATAACAAACTGAAGTTGTTGCTTCGTTAAAAGCCACAGGAACAGACAGCCCCATCTGAGACACACTTTTAAAAATGCATGTCAGTGAGGTGAGCACCAGGGAGCTCCTGCTTCATACAGGGGCTAATGGAGACCTATAATGAGACTCTGAAGATGAAGGGCTAGCCTGAAGTAAGGATGAACTGGTTGGTTCCTAACTTCAAGTTAAATGTTTTAATGCTAGTGTTTTGTTAAAGACTGACAGTCTAAACATGCATGTTGTTAAGGGTGAGGAGTGACAACGTGGGCCATTATCTTCTATAGGTTTTATCAATCACATGATGGCCAGTGCTGGATGCAATACACAATAGTATTGTTCTGTGGGAATGGCCAAGGACCCCATTACTCCCCAAGCAACTTTTCCATTGGAGGAGCAGACTACCACTCCACTGAGACAGAGACAGCAGGCACAGCCAGCAGTCCAATCCGAGCTTGAGGTAATGCAACACTGTGCACAGGAGTTAGCTCGAGATTGCTCAGCCTTTCAGGCTGCCAACAACTGAACAAGCCATTGCAGGGTGCTCTGGACATGCTGCTTCTCGCAGGCCACGCTTCACCCATCATCTGGACCAACTCGATCAAAAGCATTCTCCATGATAAGACAGGATGCTATTGCATGCCCTGGAGCAGCATGATGAGTAAGGCGGCTGTTTTACAAGCAGTTCAGTCCACAATTTAACACCTGAGCTTTATATTGGGCCATTCAAGTGCAAGGGAGTGACCAATGCAACACAAGTGCAGGATCCCAGTTTTCTCTAGCAGTACAGCAGGATGCAGGCAGGGCTTGCTGGCTGTGGCCCTGGGGAACTCCATGAGACTGAATATTCCCTCCCCAGAGGCTCTGTGCAAATTCATGCACGAGCAGCCAAGACCCAAAGCTAGAGAGGCAAAAGCCTCCAACTCCTCTTCATGGCCTAAGAAAATGCCTGTTGAAAGAAGGGGGAGGTGGGGTGGTGAGGCCACCAGGGCCCCATCTGTTCTCCTCACTACAGGCAATCAGCACAGAACTGGCACTGGCTGGAGAACATCACCCTTGGCACCTGGCAGTAACTCTTTCCTTTTTTTTTTTTAAATTATGTTAAAGTTGTTAATATTCTGTAGTTCTCCAAAGAGGAAGGAGGAAAAAAAAAATCCTCTTGATTTTGCTGCAGGGGATTTATTTGGAAGTTACTAGCAAAGCCTGTGTCTCTTTGAGCCCATACAGGAGCCTAGAGCTGCATTATTCCTGGTTTCCTAGTACAAGCGTTCATTTCCCTTCTGCACAATGAAAAGGAAGGTAAAGTACTCCTTTACAAAACACCAGGGAAAAGCAACTAACACATCAGATGCATTCATGAGTAAAGTCAGCACAGATAAACGCATCACTGCAAGTATTCACTGCTGGCACTAGCATCTATGCCATCTTGTGTACATTCCTGTTTCTAAGCCATATGATACTTCTCAATTCTGCACTACGCATTCAAGCCCAAAGAACCACCAGAATCGAGAGGAAAAAAAACCTACCCTATTCTTGAGAGATGATATGAGACATACAGCAGATGCTGATTGACTACCCTTTTCATCAGGAAAACAACCAATCCCAAAATCTTTCAGCTGTCAGGAAACAAAATGGTAAATGCCAGCTAGAGAAGTGTGGATGCATTCCCTTCAGTTTAAGCTGAGTTCAGTGGCAGCATATACCGAATTAACACAGACTCAGTTTAAAACTAACACTTGCCAATAATAAAAAGGCACAAAGTTCCTAGTGTACATGAAACACTGAACAGAAAAGTACCTCAGCTCATTGTTCAGATGGGGGATTTTAGGAAAAGAGATCTGTAAAAAAAAGAAATACTGTATGAAATGGAAAAAGAGAGAGGAAAAAGGCATTTCACAAATTGGAAGGCATTTTTTTCCCCTCAAATCAGCAAATTCCTTCTTAACGCTTACCCTAAGAGGAAAATTAGCCTAATCTTGGTTCATATACTTATCCTAACAGAAAGACCAACTTAATGACACCTTAGCAGAAAGAGAGAACCCATGTAAATTCATGTTTGCTGAACATCTGCAATGTAAAAGGTTAAGAACAGTCAGCTTTATGAAGGTAACTAACTGTGGTGCAAGCAGAACTACCATATTTCATTTACCGAGTCCTTTGCTGAACAAAGTTGAAGAATCTGCAAATTAATCAGATGTATTAATGGGCTCAGCTCATTTTTCTGAGTGTTTTTCCTATTACCATTTTAATGGGAGTGGGAAAGCCCAAATATACACATTGAAAACCTCATTGCTGTAAACTGAACTATCCCAGTCTTGGAATAAAAAATAGAAATTTATAATCAAATTTTTGGCCACTTCTTTATAAAATATTTCTGGAAGCCTAAAAACAAAACAAGCATGGAAGTATTTTCCTTCTAATTCTACAAAGCAGTACCGCAACCCAGGAATGCACAGTTTTTCCTGTATTCTGAATCATGCCCATTTACAAAGTAATTATTCCAGTATCTAGGACAAAGAATCTTTCCATCATTTGGTTTACATTTGCACAGCAATACCAGTTAGACGTGCGGATTTACCACACAAACATGTCCAATCTTACATAGATTACAATTTTTTGCATATCTTGAGCATATTTAAAAAGCTAAAGAAACATATTTCCTAAACAAATTAAGAGGCAGAGCATACAGCTGAAGCAGTTCTTCCAGTAGATATTAGCAACACAGAGACATTTTTAAATTCTAAATTTGCAAAAGTATCCATGTATTTTATTACCAAAATGCAGTAGTTGAGAATGAACTTGTTTCCCATTAAAATAAGCAATCATAAAGGCCCCTATGCAGCAATTTTTTAAAGTTCAGATTATGCACTTCAGATGTATGCAGAGCCAGATCTCCAGATGCTGTGGTAACTTCTGAGTCCAATGAGGAGCCATCTTGTAAAGCATGATGGCTGACAGAGCCAGGTAACAGCAGAATTATTTGGTAAAAGAAAGGCAGCAAAGACAAAAACTGATGCCAAATTCTTAATGCCCATGGGAATATAGCCCCACTACTTCTTCCAGAGACGTGCCCAGCAACTCCTCTAAACTGACATATGCTCACTTAAGCTAGGCTTGTAGCAAGTCCCGATTTATGGTAAGTAGAAAGAAGCACTGCTACTGGTGGTATGCTACCAAATCCAACCTTCCTGATTTATGCTGATTATTAGCTGCTCAGATAGCTCAATGGATCTGCAATCATTTATACAGAAGACAAATTTCAAGGTATCATGTTCAACTTGTAGGAACTCTAAGGTGCCTGGCAAGGTACGAATATTCACACTTTTAATTTAGTCCCACACTGTCTTAGAATTAATACTAGTTATTTGCCTTATTTGTACAGAAAAAACTAAACATTGTTTTAACTAATTCTAAGTTACAACTTAATAATCTATGTCATTGAATCATAGAATATCCTGAGTTGGAAAAGACTAACAAAGGTCATCAAAACCAACTCCTGACTCCACAGAGGGCAACCTAAAAGTTAAACCATATAGCTGAGAAGTGTTGCCCAAATGCTTCTTGAACACTGACAGGCCTGGGGCCCTGACACCCTCCCTAGGGAGCTTTTTCCAGCGCTCATTTCAGCTCACACTGTGCGAGAATCTAAACAGACGTTGTTTTGAACAGTACATGGATAGCCACGGTGGCAAAATGGATTCGTAGGTCTGGGTTGGGAGAAAACACATGGAGTACCAACACACCAGCAGGGCCGCTTCATTTTTATTTACTCAGCAAACATTTTTCCATGTGATTTTTAAATGCCATCCAGGAGTTCTCTTAACTAAGATTATTAGATGTTGGCTACTTTTTTGTGATGAAGCTTTTTGCTAACGATCTTTTTCCAGAGATAAAGACCTTTGGTTTGTTACGGTATCCCAGTTAAGGTAAGTACAGTTGCTAATTTCACCCAAAATTAAATTGTATTTACAACAGTACAGCTTACAGTTATTCTACAGAGGATAAAACTCTCTATCCAAATTTGTCCTACTTCCTGTCTCACACTAGGGTTTCACTCTTTCAGTATTAGAGGTGCCTTCACCTGTTCGGCCACTTCCTTCCCCATCAGCGTTTCAACAATGGCCAATCCAAACTCAAAGCTGGTCCCAGGCCCACGGCTGGTGAGGATGTTCCCATCTTTCTCCACGCGGCTCTCAGAGTAGCTGTAGTGTGCTGGGGGGGGACACACAACAGAAAGAGGGTCAGTCTCCAGGACAGTGCCCACAGCTGCCACAGAGCACAGACTCACCTGCCACAGGCTCTGCTGAGGAGCAGAGGTTACCTGCCAAAGGCACCCGTGTGGGCCCAGCCTGCCTCCAAGCATCCCACGACTGCCTGCAGTCCTCAGGGAAGAAAAGGGCCTGCAGGGAGCTCTGGTAGCTCCATTCACATAGTATGAGAATGCACCTCTGATTCTACAAGCTCATTAAGAAGCACTCACTCTCCCTGTCAGTTCCTGTGAGTTTATTTTTAGAAGTCAGACTGCTTTTGTGGAGCTATTCACAAATTTCTTTTCTGCCAATTACATGCAGAAGAAATTGGAAGAACCCTGCCATCTCCTGCTCACCTTCAGACTCATTAATGTTCACAGAATGACTTCATAGCATTTCACCACCACTTCCCTTAGGTAGGAGAAAGAAGTGTGGATCCATCAGCTGCTCACAGAACCAAAGCCCTATTCACAGGAGATCATGAAAGGTGCTCCTGGGGTTTGCTGCTTGGACCACTGAGGCAAAGAACCAAAAGGGCAAGAGATGATGGCTCAGCCTCGAGAAGATAAGGCAGTAAATGCTCCTAGCATGACAGCAGCAGTGTATTTTCCCCAAGGATGAGAATGTTAATACAGCCCTGTTTATTAAATAGGTGAAATAGGCTTAGAAATACAGTCTTAGCATATTCAGTTGGATTTTGATTACATTCAAGAAAGCATTAAGGAAATTCAAAGAGACAAAGTAAGATACAAAAGCTATCTTCCTTTCTTTAAATTGTGGTTTCAGGTAAACAAAAAAAAATCTGAGAAGGGTTTGGAGAGAAACTTATAAAAGTCATTACATACCTCCATTCATCATTTTATCTTTGGCCAAAGGATGTGTTGTGACTTTGCTTCCAAACCCTATCCCATGTGCCAGAAGGGCAGTAGGACCTGTAAGGACAAAAAGTTGCACCAGTGAGGAACTGCCTTCTGCTAGAAACACTTCTAAGAACATATATTCAGGCATTAGGCTCTCAAGGGTCCAAAGCTCACTGTGGACAGACTACTTTTTATAAAAACTGATGCCAGCCCCATCTCTGAAGCAAAAAGCCTCAAAAAGAACCAAGCCGTATAATCTCTCGCATTCAATTACAGCTCCCACACTGTCCTACCATGACTGTGCTGCCTTGGAACGAGTGGAGGACAATGGTCATTTCACTTCCACATAATACATTTTATTTAAAACTGCTTGACGCTAAGAAACAAAAGGTCTGCATTTCAGTCTGAACATTAACTAGTTACAATTACTTTACAACCTTGTTAAATCCTGACTTTAGAGATGTACCAAGTAGAACTTCATTTGAGCAAGTCTCTGCATGTCGCAATTGTGTGCCAAACAGTATTTTGGACAGACCATGGGCTAACTGTTAAGTTTTTGGTTTTAACAGTTTTCCTCTTTCCTTTTCACACTTCCTTCTTAGCCTGAGTTGAGTTTGTGTCAAGAAGTGTTAAGTCATTTGATAGGAAATCCTTATGAGAATTCCAAAAGAAAATGAAGGCAAGATTTCCCTAATCTGAGTTTCAGTTCTGTGCATTTGTCTCATTTTGGATTTAGTCCAGGAAATAACCTCCTTTGTGTTCAGCTGGAATGAGCTCTAAGAATATTATACCTAAAGAAATTAACCACTCTGATTACCAGCAAAAGCTTTTAGTGGGCAACCATGAATTTGGATTGTTCTGTAAGAGATACAGATAAGAGAAGACTATCATTGCCAAGTACAAGAATGTTCACAACTCTGCATACCTATCACCTCGCTGAAGAATAAAAGCAAAAAAAAGCCCCAGCAACATACAAGAAAACAAAAATGAAAATCCACTCTACAAACATACTCTGTTAGATGGCCTTTTATGAACTCATTGCCACCCTCCTCATCCTCAGCTTTGGGTCCTAGGCCAGCCTCTAAGATCAGTTGGGAGTACTGGCAATTGTTCATCTTGCTTTTTTACACACATACCTTACAAAGTAATGACCTGGATACCCAGCTGTGCAGAATATGTAAGCAGATAACCTCTCCTCAAACCAAGTCCATCTTTTGCTATGACTCAGATGAGGAAGGGGAAGACTGTAACTCTATATGTATGGCCTTCTTTCTGAAGCTAAAGGGCAGGAATAGTTATGTGAGATAAATTTACAGCAATGATATTCTGCCAGTGCTGTGTCCTTGCAGAAAGATCATCAGAATAAGCATATATTTTGTAAAAAAATCCTAGCACATTACCTTTCACTTTTTATTTTAAAGACAGTAATGCAACTGACTGGAAAGAACTGGGAACCAAGCAGAACTTGCAGGATAAGTGTTCGCAATTATTTTAGAGATTTCTTTGCTATTAAATTTATAAAAAATTCTGATGCTGATGGGTGCACATATAGTACAAATCCCTGCTACTAAATTACAGGAACACAAATTTCTAAGACAGGAAAATGTCTGCATGCTCCTTCAAAACATCCAAATGCTTTATAAAGCAGGACACCTTGTTAACCCACCTGCACATATAGCAGCAATCAGGCCTTTTCTGCTTTCCTGGTCCTTCAAAATGTCTTTCACAGCAGCAGACTGTATGAAGAAAAATGATATCACGAGTCATTGTTAGGAACTGATTATTTGAAGCATGTCTGAAATATTTTCCATTGCAAAGTCATAAACGTGTTTTACACAGAAAACCAACTGACACCTCTTCACCCTGCCTCAGGACAGAGGGCAATGAGAACGTTAAGAAGGAGAAACACTGAAACCAATACATATTTGCCCCACAAGGAAAGAGTAAGGAAATCAGAAGGAACTGCAAGGAAGTACCTGGCCTACATAAAAGCTGGTTAACCCACGGACATAGAAAGTTGTCTGAAAGCTTCACAAGACAAACACGAAAGAGTATTCATAAGATACCTCCAAATAGTCTCCATCATTCTTAAAAAGATTTATGTGGGATATTTATCTCATATTCCAGGGTTTACAAACTGTGCAATACCATCTAAATCCTATCTGATAGATTGACTTGTTTGTCTGCCTGCCTTCCACAAGGTATTTATACCACCACAGCAACAGCTTTGCACCACAGACAGAATTCTTGAGCAAAGGAAGAGAGTCCATGGCTTTAGACAATTTCATATTTCAGGGAATTCAATCTTCATTTGCAACTGCTTCATCTTCATATGACTATGAACAGAGATCTACCCACAATACAGAGCACTCTTCCATTTTTATTCAAATGCAAGAATTTACCCAGTTGTCCCACCTATATAGTCACAAGAAGGCTTCAGACAATTGATATTTAGTTTACTGATTCATTCAGAAGAGAACTTTCAGAGGCTGAACTGAATCTGCAGAATTACTAAGCAAGCGCAGACCACCACTACTCATGAAGATGCCTATGAATTTTTAAAATACCGGAATTTTACCTCACACAAGTTCTGAGCTCCGAGATTACCGCCAGGCAGGACCACGACATCGTAAGGCCCCTAAACAAACAAAAGATGAAACTGTTCTGTTGAACAGAGACTGATACTGTTTGAAGCCCACTACAGCTGATTCAAGTGACAAGCAAAATAACCTTTTCTTCCACTGAACAACACTTTATGATCAGAGAACCAGTTCCAATTACAGAATAAAATACTGTTTCCTGTTCCAGGAAGAACCTATTATTGATAAAGTCTGCCACTGAACTAACTCTTAAGCCTAGTGCATTTAAGAGCTTCAGCAAGCAAATGCATTGTAAAGTGGTTTTGCTCGAACCTTACTGTACAGGTCTAACTATAACACTGTTTAGCTTCCCATCAGAACTTTGGAGTTGATTCAAATTATGGTATTTCATTGGGCCAACTAACAGGAAAAATAAAGGGCTAGGGTTGATGCTTTGCAAAAACAAACACCAGTGCAGAATTAAGAGATCTGTCTGAACTGAGCATGCTACGAACCAGGACAACACTGAAGGGGAGCACAGTGGGATGTGCAGTTCTGTAATTAACTGCTGCATAGAGCTAACACAACACGCAATATATGTCTAAAGGTAATGCACAGGCTTTCCAAATTCACCTCGGAAGCTGTGAGAAAGGCTATTTTGGCCACTATATTAGGTCAAGGTGATGACCAACCTCTTTTCTGGCATCTTCAAGACTAGCATCAGGACAAATGAAGACATCTCGACTGCACTGCACTGGCTCTTTTCCTGTTAGGCCTGCAACAGTCACCTTTATCTAGGAGAAGAACAAATATATCATGACAAATCAAGAATTTAGGGTGTTTTTCTTCTATATTAGTTCTTAAATAGTACACAGAATGAGCAAAGCACTACTGAAAGCTGTCACAACCCAGGGAACACTTAAGCTCCCACAAACCATGATTAAGTCCAAGCACACACAGTAATCAGTGATATTCACCTGAAGTAGACAAATAACTCTAACAGTTCAACTTTTCAAACAGGACATATAGAGACTATCTGATCCCACAGGCTATAAACAAAACAAATAATACAATGCAGGAGAGCCAAACTAAGTAGATCAGATAATGAATTGAAGTCTCTTTGCAGGCTCAAGCCACTCTCAAACACACTTATGGCATGTTCACTTTCCTCCCTTGACTTTTAGATGCCTGGTCATAACATCATAGATATGCATGGCACAGCTCACACTCACTAAACAAGCAGACAAGCTTGTTCCTCTTATGACAGCCAAAATGGGGTGTACAGTGATGAGGTGATGGGAGCAGTTTAGTCATTTCTACACAAGCGAAGTTGGTGTACTAATTTAAAATACTATTTTCATACCTAATGATATGTACTACTACAGCTGCAAGGTAACAAACATCATGAGGAATCGCAACAGCCAAACTCTAGTTAATAGAATTTTAAAAGTAGGTCAGGAAAAGCTACATAATGTCATAAGCTGTAATGTACTGAGCTTTTCAGACCCCTAGAAAAAAAAGTACTTTCTGTTACTATGCATAGAAGTAGCCATGTTCTCTGACAGAGTAAGATTTACTTGAAACATTCACTCTAGTCCACACTGGACTCTTACTTTGAAAGTCTACCTTTTGCACAAATGTCAGTTGTCAAGCATACTTAGTAGGGGCATGGAACAAGCATTTGCTAAACAGTAAGGTGGTAGGGGAAATTTTCACCTCACACAACAAATTACACACTGAACTCCTAGCAATGAACATCAACTTGAGGCAAAGATTTCCCCTTGACCACACACTCACAAAGAGATTTTTCACTGTCGGTGTACTCACCCCAGCTCTTCTCATAACATCAGTAGGGATTACAGTTTCCATTTCCTCTGCCCCTTTTGCTAAAATCACCAATGCTCTTTTTGAGGCCATATCTTGAGGGGTTGCTGTTAGCTGAGACGGTTGTGAACGGAGGGGCTGAGGAGGGTAGAAAAAGACAATGTGGTTAGAAAGCAAATGTTCTAGTACAAATCCTTCCTGATGCTGAAACTTAACAATGAGTTATTTGCATTTTTGCATTATCTTTCACTTAAACCAACTCAAAATAGTTCAGTAGCTTTAATCAATATTCATAACAGTTCTGTTTAACTAAAGAGCTTTTTTAAAAAAAAAATGCATTATGATACTAAGAGATTAAGGCACTTGTGCAGTGGGAGGCACAGCACATCAGCATCAAATAAGGAAGCAGCTTGGCCTAATCAAGACCTTACATGACCTGTGTCTGCCAGAAAAGGGTTCAAGGTGGGTGGCAGAATTGTTTTCAGTTTGCACACCCTCACTCACACTGAGACTACTGACTCCTACCCAGGTCAGCATTTATAAAAAGGGCTTGCATGAGCTTTGACCTCATGTCTGGTATTTATTTTCCACATACCATGCTTCACGAAGAGTTTCCTGTGACTTACAATGACTTGACCACTGCTCTTGCAAAACCTCAGAAACAGATTTTCTGGGTATTTCACAATTTTATGGGGGAAAAAATGTGTGTGCCCACGTGTGATGGGGGAGCAGACCACAGAATTTAGCAAATGGAACAAACCAGGCTTAAGACTTTTTTTTTTAGCTTCTAAATTCAAGCTGAGGTGAAGGGACAAATTTCCATTTGAAGGTTAAGTTAAAGTTACTTTACATCATGTAAAATACCCATTAACTCATACTGGTCTGACTGAAGTCTGCAAAAGCATCCATGATGTGAGAAGGCATTTCACAGGTCACCCCTCTAGAAGACAGATTTTTGTCTTATAGGACAAAATGGACCTTCCATTCAGAAATGCATGTAGCACCTGAGAGCCCTTCATTAACTGCGATGCACATTTTAGTTGCCTACATGAAAGAAAACCATCCTCTTACCCTGCTTCAATTCCATCTATTTTCAAGTTTACTCCCTATTGTTAGCCTCATTTAGAAAGATGTTATTTCTAGAATGCAGTAATATACAGTAGAACACCCTGCAGCATGCAGAACCAGCCCAAGGAGACTAATTCACTTAGTGTCAAATCCTACTTTTATGTACTTTATGTACTGTCAATGCAAAGCCAACTGAGCAAGTATACTCAAATCACAGCTATTAGCAATAACTTTAGGACAACCTAGAGCTTCTTAATAACTTGTCTTGAAGATACACATTGATTTTGCAAAATAATTTTCATATAAATTTGACTAATTAGCAAAAGACTCTCTGACTAGCCACAACATAGAAACACTGCATTTGCTTTTTATTGAAGAAAAATACATCATAGTTTGTATTCCTTTATTTCATTAGTTCTTTAGATGCAAATAGGCACCTTATCCTGAAACCTTTACTCTTTCCCCTAATTTAGCAAAATGCAGTCTCTCCCTACTGCCTTTAGACATTTATTGTAAAACACTGCCAAATTCTTGAGCATTAGTACTGTTCTTCGTGTGGGTCCATAGGTAAATAGCTGTCCTGCTGTAAATGCTACCAGGGAAAGACTCTTTTTGAGAAGGCAGAACCACGTTACACAGACCTAATAGCTAATTCATTTTACAAGCTACCTACACGTAGTAAATACCAGTCTTGCATTTGCTCCTCAGTGCCAGCACATGAACAGTACATGCCTCAAACCTATCAGCGAACGTATTTCCCTGCGTGGGTACATGTTCCTTTCTGGAGATGGTGGCTTGTGGCACACGGCCGAATCAGAAACTCTAAGAAGGCTGCCTTTAAAAAAATCACACCCTTCAACGCCCCGACCACAGAGCCCGCTAACAGAGGCAGGGGAGGGTTTACGGCTCACCAGCTCCGCCAGCCGTACAGAAGGCCAGGTCCCTACACACTGATCTATTTATTCTGGGACGCGGCGCCATTTGACGCAGAAGGGCCGGCAGAAGGCCGCGAGCGGCGGGGCTGGCACGGCGGGGGGGTCGAGCCTGCTCGGCCGCCAGAGCGGGGCAACTCCGACAGGCCACCGAGCCCCCCCCGGCCTCTGCAGGCGGCCCCGAGTCCCCCCGCCGCCCTCCGGGGGCTCCGCCAGCCGGGCCTGCAACGCGACCGGAGCGGCAGCAGCCACAACTCACCTCAGCCGGGGCGCGGGCGGCTCTGAGAGAACCCGCCCCGGCCCCGCCCGCGCTGTGCCCGCCGCGGCCCCTCCCCGCTTCTCGCCCGCCCTCCTGTTCCGTTTCCGAGACGTTCCGCTTTTCTCACGGTCACTCAGGTCGCAGGTTCAGAGAGCGGTCCGGTGCTCACCACCGTGACAGCGTCACCTTCCTACGGCAGCGCGACCCGAGCTGCTGCTGCTGCTTCTCGGGCAGCCCCGCACGGACAGAGCGCAGAACCGAGCCACTGCTCTTCTCCGGGCTCTACCCGAAACGTCCACCCGAAACACTACTGTTTCCTGAGGCTCACGGTACACGGGAAATGCCCCAGGCTCAAGGACGATGTTGCCTCTGGTTTTAAGAAGTTTCAGTATTTTGAAGGACAGAGCTGCTAACGGAGCTCTTTAGCTGCAGAGCCCTATTGTGTAAAACCCGTGCTCGCAGGTGCTGGCAGACCCGCTCTGGTTCCCTGGTGCTGGGCTCACGAGAGCTCCGACAGAGCAGCTCAAGTCCAGGTCACGCACAGGAGAGCAAGTCACAGGGAAGGACTTTGCTGGGGGCTCTCCTGGAATGGGTGCGGGCTGCAGCTCCCGGCACAGGATGGTTTGTGTCCTGCCCACACAGGGCTCTGCTCAGAACCCTCGACAGGCTGGTCCTTGCTCTGTCCGTCTGTGTGCCGGGCACGCACACACGGGGAGGCGCGTTCGCTTGTCATTTACAACGCACTCTGGACAACTCTTCCACGTCCCCTCCTCGGCCCTGAGCGCACCCCGCGCCGCGCTCCGGCCCCCCTCCCCCCTCCCCCCCCCCCGAGTCAGCGCCAGCGCCAGCGCCGGGGATTGGCCGCGGGGAGCCGCAGGGGGCGGGGCTGCGCTTGCATCCTGCCGGGGTTGTAGCGTTTCACTCGCGGCTGCATTTCCGCGTCCCGGGCGGGTCCGCGAGCGGGGTGGGACTCGCTGTCCGACCGCGGTTCTCGGCTGTTCCTGCGACCTCATGGCCATGTGGTTTCAGACGCGGTATCTCCGCTCACTGCTGCGGTCTGCCCCCGCCGCGGCCCGCGCCGGCCCCGCCTCCCTCACCCTCCGCCTCCTGGGGATTCCGCGCGGGACTCGCCGGGAAGCCCCAGTGGGAGAGCGCGAGCGCTGCCCGGCACCGCTGAGAGGGCTTTGCGGGCGCTGCCCGGCAGAGCCTGGGGGTCGCGCCACGGGTGGGGTCCGGAAAGCCCCCGCCAGGTCTGGGCTTCCCCGCCGCCCCCGGGATGACGCAGCCAAACCCCCCGGGGGCGGCCGCTAAGGGCCGGCGCCCGGCGCCCCGCGCGCACTCCAGCGAGCCACGCCGCCACGCACCGACCCATGGCAGCGGCGCGGGCGGGCCAGGTGCTCCTGCCGGCGGCGCTGCTGGCGCTGGCGCTGAGCCCGGGGCCCGCGGCCGCGCTGCCGTGCGTAGCCGACTGCCCTGCAGGTAAGGGCCGGGCCAGGCCGGGGCTCGGGGCGCCGGGCGCGGCCCCGCGGCAGCCACTCTCTGTCTCGGCCCCCAGGTACGTTCGTGGAGAGCGCGGGCTGCAGGCGGGGCGCGGGCGCATCCTGCCGGCAGTGCCCGGCCGGCACCTTCTCCAGCGCGGCGGGACGCAGCGCTTGCAAACTCTGTCGGAAGTGCGAAGGTACTGGCAGCCCCTCTATGACTTCCCGTGGCAACGACGGCACCTGCCCTGGCTGGCACCTGCCCGCGGGGTGATACGCTAAATAACTCCACGCGTCTGCGGGGCTTCTCGCTGAAACTACCAGCCTGATTTTTGTAAGAGCAAAGGTCCCGAGCCTTTGCTGCATCACGCTGGGCATGCACGAATCCGTAACCTAAGACTCGCTTTCCCGTTCCAGGAATATTCAAGTATTTAAAAGAGTGTTCCTCAAAAAGCGATGCTGAATGCACGTGCAAGGACGGGTATCGCTGCAGTGGCGATGGCTGCACCCACTGCGACCGAAGCTGTGGTGTGGGCCAAGAGAGCACCGGGAACGGTAAGGTTACCTTCCCCCACCAGCTGAAAGCCCCTGTGCTTACTGCACTAGACACGCTGACTGCACAGTCTCTTGAATACTGTAGAAGCAGCTGGAGTAAAGACCTCGCAAGATAAAACGTGCTGCTGCTGCTGAACAGTATGCATGGAGTGCGGAGCGAGCACAGCAGTGGACAAACCCACCAAACTCTGAGCCTTACTGTGGCTCAAATCCTGCACCAGTTAGTTTCCTTGGCATGACAGCTCCTTTGTCACTGGCATGAGGAAGACCAAGCTGTGAACTCCCGACTTAGACGTGGTTTGTGGCATCTTGTGCCAAATAACCTGGCTTTGTAGCTGAGTACTGTACTGGTCCGTGGCTCACAGGGAAAGACTTATCTTACATACTCAGAGCAGCTTATGAAATAGTAATTATGTGAATGTTGATTATAGTCATTGTACAAGCAGGCAAAAATAACGTTTCACATGTTGTGTTTTAAATGTTTATCTTGTACAAATTTACCTGTCCTTGTCTGTTGAAGGTTGCCAGACTTGCCAGTATGGAACTTTTAATGATCAGCCCAATGGCTCCTGTAAAAACTGGACAAAGTATGTAATCTAAATGCTACAGCTATTACACTTTACTGGATTTTTTTCTGTAGCTTTTTTTCTTTTCCCTGTTCTGCTGTAAATGTCTTTCAGGTGCTCTACAAACCAGATCCTGGAGCCTGGAACTGCAGAAAAAGATGTCATTTGCAAACACGCTTCAGTTAATCCCACTTTAGCCACTACTCTACCTACCACATCACTTGCAATTCCATTTTCTATCACTGGGCCAGGTGAGTCATTGTACAATGCTGCTTATAGAGCTAAAGAATTGTGACCTACTTTGAAACATACGTTCACTTTCCATTTAAAGCAAGAGTCCTTTCTTCTATGCATTTCCAGTGTTGCAGACTTAGCTAGAAGCAGAGTGGGAGACAAAGCTGTCGGCTAATTCAAGGGCAGTAGAATTTTTTTCTGTTAAAACTCTTAAGAGAATGTTGTTTAATTCCTAGGGAAGGATCTCCAGACAGACATTATCAGGATTTTTCTCACCGTAGCTGGGCTGTTGTGCATAGTGTTCCTGCTACCTTTGTGCATATGCTTCGGTGTCTGGCAGAAAAAGAAACTACACGCTGTCTTCAAAAAAAGTAAGATAAATGCACTCTTCAGTTTTCTTTAAGAAACTAGAGAGAAGTCAGGAATCCAGGTTAATTGTCTTTTAAAGACAGTTGCAATAGCTTCGGTTTTTTTGGCCTCGTAAGTCAGAAACAACTGAAGGGAAAACAGTTCTGGAATTTTTACTGCAGAAGGCACTTACTTAACTGTGGGTGTTCTGTAAACTGCTTCCTTATCCCTTCAAGTGAAGTAGTCGTGGGAGGTGAAAAAGCTCACCTGAGCCTTGCTGATCCTGTCAAGGGTCAGTTCAGTTTATTACTTTCAAGTACCATCCTTGGCATCCGTGGCTATAACACTTTCGAGTGCTCTCTGCTTAGAAACAGTACACATGGCCTGGAGTGAGCGCCTTGGAGCTCTGGCTGTGGTAGAAGAGGAGATATCAGTCAGGATGTGCTGCTACACAGGTGCAGAGGCAGCCTGAATCCAACACTGCCCTCTGAGAGCTAATAAACGCTGAGGAAGCTCAAGAGTTCAGCACAAAGATGGAGTGTAATTGCATTCAACGTAGTTTGTAGTTGGCTTGTTTGGTTTTCTGAGGGGTTGTCTCTCTCTCTCTTCTTCTCCCCTGTCCTAGGGATAAGGTCCTAATCTTCTAGTGTAATTCTGAATACGGGAGACAATAGCAGTCCAAAAATCTAACTTCTCCATGTTGTCTTCCTTTCATTGCTATGGCAAACAGAGCATTAGAGGTCCTGTTGAATTAGAGGAAACAAAGTATGATAAATTAGTTTTATCAGATTTATATGCTGTAGAGGAATAATTTCAGATTATAGAATCATTTGGAAGATTTTTTTCTTTCTGACTTCCTGAACTTGTGACTGAGGAATGGTGAAATAAGATGGGGAAAGAGGACATCTGTCTAGTTCTGGGCCTCTCACTTGAAAAAACATTGAGGTGCTGGATTAAGTCCAGAGAAGGGCAACAAAGCTGGGGAAGGATCTAGAGTGTAAGTCCATGAGGAGCATCTGAGAGAGCTGTGGGGGCTTAGCCTGGAGAAAATGAGGCTCAGGGGGGACCATCTCACACTCTACAACTACCTGGAAGGTGGTTGTAGCAAGGTGGGAGTTGGGCTCTTCTCCCAAGTAACAGATGACAGGACAAGAGGAAATGGCCTCAAGGTGTGCCAGGGGATGCTCAGGTTCGAGATCAGGAGGAATTTCTTCATAAAATGGGTTGTTAAAGATTGGAAGGGGCTGCCCAGGGAGGTGGTGTAGTCACTGTCACTGGAGGTGTTCAAGAAACAACTGGACAAAAAATGCAGTGCCATGGTCTAGTTGACAGTGTGGTGTGTTCAGTCAGAGATTGGACTCGATGATCTCAGGGGTCTTTTCCAACCTAGTTGATTCTGTGATTCTTTTCTTTTTCTTCAGTGCATATCACACCTGAACAGTCAATTCAGGAAGATGACACCTGCAGCTGCCGCTTTCCTGAGGAAGAACAAGGTGAATATCAGGACCGTGGCGAATCCACAGAATTCAGAGATTTTTTGGTGAACTAGAAATTGAACTGTCCAAGTCATCCACATTTGAATTTTCTTTTGGAATACAGAACAAGAACCTGTTTATGTAAATAGAGAGGTTATCAGAATCTGAGTGTCAGAGTCCCAAATAGCCCAGCCACTGAGAAAAAAGTGCACCTTTTCCATCTCTTAAAAAAATAAAAATAAATAAAAAATATCTAGTTTGCTGACTTTCTTTCTCTAGGGCTAAGAATCATTCTAAGAAGTGGTTCTTGATCTACGTGTAGAAATACAGCACTTAAAAGCTCTAATGGAAGGGCAGAATGGCTTTCTGGTCCTTCATTAATGGTGCCTGAGCTACAATTTACATGCAGTCCAAAAGTATTTTATGCTAAAAAGGCAATCTGTAGCACATAGTAGAGGCACAGGTGACACGGTCTCTTACCATTACCAGCCCTCCTCCTGTGTCTAGAGCTGAGCTCCTCCCAAAATTTGGCACACCCTCTTATATATGTCAGGGAGAGGAAGCCATAAAAATCTAGAGCTGCAAAGTGTTCCATCGCTTGCATCTGCTGGTGTGTTACACTGATTGGCTTAAGGGAGGCAGTGGAAACACTGAGAAGCTGTGGTTGACTTGATCTTAGAAATAGCTGTTACTGAGCAGCTGGACTGCACCACCTTCAGCCCTACATCGTTCAGCTTTGATCTTTTAGGTGATGTAAACTGTACCTATGTTGCAGCTCTACGTGTGATAACTTTCTGGTGCTATTTTTGTAACTGAGGTTGGAAAGATTTTAACATCAGATGCTATCTGTCTCTCTGATCAATTACTGTTACTTTGGTCTTGAGAAAAAAATGTTTGAGTCATGGCATTTGCAACACCATTTTTAACCTTTTAGAAACCCCAAGTATTTTATTTCTTCAGTAAATGTTATTAAAAAAATAGAATGAAAACCCACCAATATGTCACGTAAAGGGTGGTTTCCTCTCTGTGTGATTTCAGCACAAGGGAACACTGTTCTTGCATTTGTACACAGGCAGATAGTGACAGAACAAAGGAGAATGGTTTTAAACTAAAGGAGGAGAGATTTAGATTAGATATTAGGAAGAAATTCCTCCCTGTGAGGGTGGTGAGGCCCTGGCACAGATTGCCTGGAGAAGCTGGGGCTACCCCTGGATCCCTGGAAGTGTCCAAGGACAGGTTGGATGAGGCTTGGAGCAACCTGGTCTAGTGGAAGGTGTCCCTGCGCCTGGCAAGGGGTGAGACTGGATAAGCTTTAAGGTCCCTTCCAGCCCAAACCACTCTGTGATGCCATGAAAACTCTTTGAGCTCTAAGTGTTGTCTGCTTTCTGTGCATGTCTCTTTTCTCGACAGTCATTTAATTTATTATGTAGCATGCAAAAAGGAACTGGGAATGCCATGATGACTCTCAAGCAGCCCAGGTGGCCCAGGATGAGGTAACAGGCCAGATGCAAGCTTTTTGTGTTTCCATTTGTTTTTCTTGGAAGTCAGAAGGTGCTGCCTTTGCCAGACCATGCGTGGAGGCCCAGGTGATGTCAGGCAGAGTTCTGAAGGCATGGAAAAAGGAGACAAATTCTCTTTAAAGGTAAGTAAAAGCAGGGGAGTCTGCTGCTTTTTTATTGCTTCCAGAACCAGCACCATTTCCTGGCATAGTTAGTAGTGGCATCAGTAATTAAAACTGTATTTGTCACACATCTTAGCTCCATAATTTCTTACAAGAGTTGCATGGCTAAAGCAAGTAAAAGGTTCATAGCAAAAGGTTTTCTGTTTCTCACTTTCCTTTCTTCTACAGGTGTTTCTGTGCCTGATAGTACTGGACGATAAATACTCAGAAACTGTAATGGCTCCTCTATAACATGTACACATCATATAATTTTTTAAAGCAGAATGCGATTTCTTATTTTCAGTCTTTCTATCAGATCCTTCACAGGATAGAAGCATAGTTTTCTCTGACAGTCATTCTGATACTAACACTGATGATATAAAAACCTTTGAGGAGATGGTCCATTCTGACGAGACGTAACACACAGGAAATAGTATTAAACATGCAACTTGTACCACTCCACTTGCATTTTAAATAGGTGACAAAAAGTTAAGGTAAATTTCATTATAAAATTATACGAAGTCTTATTTTATTACCTCAGTCCCTCTCTCAGCGATGAAAAAGCCTTCCCTGATACAGTGCTTTCTTCAGAGACTGTAAGAGAAGCTTCTCTGTTCCACAGGTTTTGTCTTAGCTGTGCATCAGGAACACATGGCTGAGGATCCTTCTGTCCCTGGAACTGGCATGAAAACAGCTGTTGGATACTATAATTGCCCTCACTGTAAATAAGAACGTTTAATACCATCTACAAAGAAAACGGAATTTCCCTCTAACATGCTTTTGGCAGGAGTTTGTTATGATATCACCTACTGTGTTCCCTTTCACTTTCTAGATCCTGGGTGCCTGCCAGTTCAAAGCATCAGACTATTCCTGCAATATTTTGAACCAAACTGGATTGTACTTCAATGAAGCAAAACCACCAGCTGAGCACACGCTGAAACTAAGGAAAATCTCTCCTGTTCTATTTGCATTAAGAAAATAAGTTTTATTTGATTTAGCAAGTGCAAAACCCCATACAAAGACACCTACTTCAATTTAAGGATGACTTATCATAGTGCATCTTAAAACTGTTACATCTACTCTCAGGCTACATAATCCAAACTGAAACAAGCCATTTAAAAACTGAAATAAAATATCTGCATTACCCACTTAAGTCAGTTTTAAACCAAATCTAAGGTTAGTTTAGCTCACCTTTCTCCTGCACACAAGAATTTCAGCAGGTTTAGAACAAACACAGTTCTGGAAAAAAAGAGGAATGTGAGTGGAGAGGTGAAAGAGACAATTTGCCTTTAGTTACAACACTATAGACCTGAGAAACATTTACATTTAAATAAATCCTTCTAGTATTCACAACATTGATATTTTGATACTTTGCATTTAGAACAAGTATAAACCATTTAACCTGAAGAGAACACTATACAAGCCTGTAAGCAGGCAAAAAGACAAAAGGAAAAAACAAGGTATCACACTACTTTACTCAGTGCACCTTCATACAAATTTTAGAGAAACTCTGAAATAGAAAGTAAATGTACATACATGCCTAAAGCAAAATTTACTGAAGTATCTAAAGCATAATATATTTTTCTTATACTAGAATGGAAAATACAGCGAACAGGTATATGAAAGGAGGGTGGGAAAAAACCATTCTTGACTTCAGAGGAGCTGCAACATTGCAGCTCAGCACCATACTTGTCTTATCAAGCAACAATCTCATCAGAAGGGTAAAGAGATCCAAAAGCCCCACACTCCCCATTTACATTATCAGCTTTAGAGGCATCCTTAATGATACAGCATTTTGACTTGCACCTCAGTAAGCATATTACCTTAGAGAAGTAGAGGTGTAAGCACAGGAAATGCTTAAGGGTTCCCTCAAACTTAGAAGTTCTAGTAAGAGAAAAGGAAGCTGCTATTCTTTCACATGAGAGTTACAGAGTATAGGAATCTGAACAGGCGATCCAGTGGATATGGCAGTAACATATTCTTTTGTCATTTCATCTCACTGTGCCCTCATCAGTAGGGCGGGCTACGATCGCAATGCTTCTCACATGGAATAGTGAAGCTGTAACATGTAACATTATGTACTTTTCAAGAATGCTTAAATATGCCTCAGGGAATTACAGAACAGGAAACAGATTTACTGTGCCGTGGCAGTACTAATAGCCGACCTTATATAACTTTCTGCACCTTCTTCCAGTCATTCCTAAAGACACCTAAAGAGATCATAATAGAAATAAAACATGAATATGGTGGCAGAAACAAGTAGTAAATGAAGATGGCTTTGGAGGCTTCCTGGATTATCCTGTTTCCACATATGGTGGTTGGCAATGGATTATTTCCTTCTAAGCATAAATCCTGCTTGTCTTGTAGAGGATTTTTAGAAAAGCTACATGGATACTGGGATGGGATACTATCTTGTCTAGACTTTGTAAAAACTTACCCAGCCGAAAAGGCCAAGGATAGAGCTGAGCAGTTACTAACAGCCAGAAACACCTCCCCATCACCCTCTCCAACTTAAGGAAGGAGGATTGTCACAGGAACTAACGGAGAAATGGATGGAATGAGAGCAGGAATCATGGAATCATTAGGTTGGAAAAGACCTTTAAGACCATAAATGGCATCTAAAAGCTATTTGGAGGGTTGTTCTTTGCAAAGATCTGCAGCGTTTCTTCTCGTTTCTTCTCCTGCTCTTATACATCCTTCACCAGAATACAGTTCTTCTGAACATTACAGGAAAGGAGCTGCACAGCAGGAACATAAAGAGGAAATACAGGACTGTGCTAGAACAAGCTCACCAGATATATATCTTTTCTGTGTGATACAGGTCCTAATCCCACTCTGACAAGCACAGGTAGATTTTTCTTATTTCCAAATCTCTTCTGCAGACTCTGCTCAAAAGTTGGTACTGTCTGTTACAAGCCTTACTCGTAAAAGACGCATACAAAGCAAAGGAATAAGAGTATCCAACTAAATACAGACTGCTCTTCAGAACTTTCTTATAAATATGCCTCAGGACTTCTTGGAGGAAAGAGCATTTTGCTCCCATTACTTAGTTTCAGTGTAGCAGAAACATTCAACTTGCCAAATCAGAAGACAAAGATCTGATATCTGCTTCCTTCACCTTTGTTAATTCCTGCTCCTGTTGGTCACTCCCATTCCCAGGGACAGCTTTCCCTCCAGTCAGAATCAGTCAATCATCACCGAGAAATCAGTTAATGCTTGCACTGGGAATTCTCTGATAAGCTGGAATTCAGCTCTTAAACAGCAAAGGGAAGATTCTATGTGGCTGACTGCCAAGAAACACACATTCATTTCACTCATTTCCAAAATAACCTTGAAAGAACTGCTTTAAACCTACCCACTAAGACCTATGCCAACTTTCCCTGTTAAATACACGTATTTGCCCTGAAATGTGAATCACTGAGCCTGCAGAGATTCCATTTAATTAATAAAAACCTCTGATAGTGAAGGATTAAAGGGATTATGCAGTCACGAAGCAAAGTAAAAAAATTAAAAGTCTGCTTCTGTGCTCCATTCATTTACTGCCTACGCTAAGTGGACAGCTAAATGCCAACAATTATTAGCATTCCTCTTTAATTAGTCAGAAGCTCCTACCCACACACTGAACTTCTATAGAACTACCTGAAATTTGTCCTCTGATACCAGCTGTGGATATTAGAGTGATAAGTGATCCTAAGCCTCTGTGGTAAAATCAAGAACATGTGTATGCCAAATGTGAAAAGCTTGACAGAAAAATAAAAAAAGGCACAAGGACATGTCTGACAAAAATTGTCTTTTTCCATCCCCACTGTAGATTAAAGCCCTTATCTTCTAGCTTTTTTAGACAATGAAAAGGGCATAGTCTTCAAAGATAGCAAAATCTTACTAAGTTTCCAATAAAATGTTTGTAGCAAGAAACTAACGAGGCAGAGCACCATGCAATTAAGAGAGTATGAAGTATCTCAAGCAGGGAAATCTGGAAGATGCCTCTTTTGCCTTGTCTATCTCTTGAAATCTGCTGCTTTAGTATTTCTGCACTTCTTCACTTTGTACTGGAAAAAGTACAAGACAACAGCCTGGCCTGCCCGTGCCATTATCCAAACTAGTAAAAAAAGAATCAGCAGGGTATTGCTGCTTCTCTTTTTGACATTAGTAGTACCATTTTTTTAAAAGCTGCATTTGAAGCCTTAGGAGACAGAAATGTTGAAATTCCTTCCTTTAAATCCTCAGCTGAACAGATACCTGTGTGGGCAGGCTCCAGGACAATAATTTCTTTGGAAAACCCCTCAATAATCTTCTTAAAAAATAATAAGTGGTCTAAGAAAAGAACAAGAATGAAAAATGTCATAGTATGCAGCAGTCATCTAGCTCTGCAGCAGGATTGCCTTGACTCTGACTGGTCTGTTTTGCTTTGATCCACACAGATGTTTGTGTGGTCTTTAGTAAGCTGAGCCTCTGATACAGTTCCAAGGCCTATAAATGATGTTGACTCCTATCAGTGAGGCTATTCAAGAAAAAACAATGCCTGAGGAATACATAGTATATACAAGTACATACTTCTTCCAGAGGAAAAAGTCTCTTGACCGTATTTAATCATTCTTAAAAAAACCAGGTGAGAGTCCTTTAGCTGAGAAACATGTATGCAAGAAGGGAACAGAGATAAAACCTTTCTCAGAAGAGAAAAATGAAAAAAAACCCAAACGTGACCAAACACAAACACACACCAACCCCAAAAAACACATACATACCGAACCCCACCAGACGCAACCAAACACACACTGACCCCCCTAAACCCAACCAAACACGCACACACGGCCCCCCCCAAACCCAACCAAACACCCCGAGCCCCCAAACACACCCCCCGAGCCCCCAAACACACCCCCCCGAGCCGCCAAACACACCCCGACCCCCCCACACTCACACTGTGCTCCCCCAGCCCCTCCAGTTCCCGCCACACCGCGCGAGGCTCCGCAGCGCCCCCTGCCGGCGCGGAGCCACTTCCGGCGAGCTCTGAGGGTGCCCCGGGCCCGGCCGATATAAAATTTAAAAAAATACAAAATACAGCCACCCACGAGTCAGTCCAGCCCTGTGCAGAAAACCCAACAGGAAAATATGTTCACCTGCCCCAGTTCTTTCCCAATAGTTCTCTGCTTCTACACTCCCCATGCCAGGAAGGACTGGCATGCCAATTTGGACTACTCTGGATTATTAAAAGGTCTCTAAAAATCCAGTATTTTCCCTTGAAAATGCCTCACAACAGAGTTTTCTGCGACAAAGAAACCCAAATCGGAAACTTTTGCCGTTTCCAAGTGCAGCAGTGTTGCAGAAACATGTGCACCTACCAAGAAATGAGCCCAAGGCTCCCACCTGCTCTATGGGTGGGACTGGTGAAATGTGGAGGAAGGACTGACAGAGCTGATTAACAGCCTGTGCCTTTCATCAAGGCTACTTTGTACTCCTTTCTGTGATTAGTGTGATGACCTGAAAAATTAAATAAAGAAGATTTTATTCTGCTTTTATCCAGATCATAATTTCTTATTAGAAGTGAACAGATTATTTAGGATACCTTGGGATAGCGCTAGAAGGGTACAGAGAAAGTTCCAGCCTTGCTGCAGATGTGTTCCTTTCTTTCCTTATACTGTCTGCTCTCATAATTTCAGTTTTAAAAATAAACTATAATTGCGTAGTTAGTTCCATTACATTTTTTGTGAAAGAAACCTTATTTCAAGATCAGGTCTCTGCTCCTCTGTTTGTGGCTGTGTTATCCAGAATTCAATTCCCATAAGATACTGATGTGCTGGACTTCCAAGCTCCAGTCATGCCAGACTTACTTTCCTTCACATCAAACAGAGTGAAGCTTCAGTTTTGTAATTCTGTAGTGCTCAGAGGACAGGAGAATTAAGAACCAGTTTGTCAAGCTTCACTTGGAAAATATACCCTGACTACAGTGGGCCAGTCCAGCAGGGCCAAAGAGCAAGAGGGTTCTCCTCCCTCAAACTGGTGGAACCTATACTACAGAGCAGCAGGGTTTTGGCAGCTGTGATCCTGTGCTCAAGAATTTTTAGACCACTTGCCAATTCTGTACCAAAATAAAATATATTCAGAAGGGCCTATGGACCTGCCATCTGCATTACACAGACCTATGTGTTCAGGTATGCACGCACACTCACCTATGCACTTCAGCCCACCACAGAACAAGAAAATTTAAGTCAGAACCTCTCGCAGATGTTACCTAATATTGAAAGAAATTCAGAGGATAGGAATACTGAAATACGTCTATGAGGTTACAGAGAAACGTGTGACGTGCTACATCACAGTTCACACACAGTGAGCAGAAGAAGTATCTTCAAAAAGAAAGTTAACAGCAAGTGCCCAAGTATGGTTAGTTTTTTTCTTTGGTCAGCTTAGTCTCCAAACAGGCCATTTTCAGTAAACACTAAAATGCAGAGTATAAATAAGGCAATGCAAGCTAGTTGTCAGGAAAAAAATCATCTTATTGCATATAGGATCTCACAAGGCATCTATTTTGGTATGCAAAATAGATCTAATAATCATGTTATGAAGCTGAATAATCAGCTAAAATGTTAAATTTTAAGACAGTAAACTTCTTAGATGTTAATAAGGACAGATATCTGCTAAACCAGCAGCGACAGCAAAGCAGAAACCCCCAAGCCCCTACATGCTAGACCCTACTAGAAAAGTAAACAGCAGTGCATATATTCTTTTCTTTCATACCAGCTGACATGTATAACTCATTGAAAGAAGATGTTAAGTTAAAAATGCTAGTAAAATTCACGGAAGAGCTGGATATTTACACAATAACAAGCTCATCTGCAATTACAGTGTCAATACAAAATCACTTTACTGCACACCTCTTCTTGCAAGCTAAATTCAAGCCAAAAATCAGAAGTTATATCCTCTGAAAAAGTCCCTCATACAAATGCTACTGGTAACTCACACCTTTTCTGAAATTTCTGGTTTTGCCAACTGTCACAATACTTGACTAATGTACAGTTTGTGCTTACTTGCCATAAAGGACTTAAAACAGGAGAAAGAACTGTTGCATTACAGATTAGATTTCATCCTTGCTATTTTACAGAGAAGGTAGATAATTTTGGGAGGTGTTTTTGATTGGTTTCATTATGTCTTATTTTTACTTTTTTTAAAAAGTTTTCTTGCAACTTGTACTTCATGAGCCATCCATCACTTTAAACCAAGAGGAGTTATTTCTTCTGATAATGAAGGATAATCTTTTATGATGGGTTCATATACACTTACTGCTTAGAATTTTCTGAGTAATTTATCTGGACTACTATGTGCCTTGTTATTTTAAACTGAGGCTCTTGAAAGAAAGTCTATTAGCACAAATAAGAACTTTGAAAAGTTTTCCCACAAAATAGTAATTTTGGTAGAAACTAAATCAGTTTCTTGCGAATCAAATTCCCAGTTTTCACAGTGCAATTCACATTTACTTCCCTCATCCATGGATTCAGGGCCTTGTACCTTTGTTTGGTATGAGCTGTTTTTTTGCTTTGCATGATGACGTGTGCACTGTCCCCTGAAGGAAATGCCTTTGACATTTTGGTAGAGGAAAGAGTGTCTAAGTGACAACTTCAAATCTGAGTAAAGGCAATAAGCTGTGGGCAAGTTGCCCAACTTGAATATGACGCACTTCATGATGGCTCTAAGAGGCTGAGTCTTCCTTGAGAAAAGACAAAGGACAGAAGTTGCTTGTGAAGAGTGCTTCATTAGCTTTCTTTGGAGGATGCTTAGAGTGAATATTGATAACACCATTGTCATTGATAGTTCACTGAAGGAGAAGCATTTGTACAGAGCATCCAGCACCAACAGTGAGATCATGCATCAAATCAGACCTAATTACTGTCTCCAGTTTTGGAATGAAGAGCTGCATGACTCAGATGAGGAGCAAGAATTCCTCTCTTGCTTCTTATTTCTCTCTTAGGGAAGCACAGATAAAGAGAAGTATAAAATGTATTAGCTTAATTTTGTAAAGAAATTCTTTTGTCATCAATACTCAGTTCAGCAAAGAGAAGTCCAGAGAAACAGGATCTGTAGTTCAGACACCTGCAGCATGTGTTCTGTAAGGCAAAACTAACCCTCTCTGTGCACATAGGGCAGTTTAGAAAAGTTTAGGCTGGCAGGACCTCTGCGGGACTGTGGCAGGACAGACCCACCCTGATAAGACCTAAAATCCAATCCAGCTATCATGCAAGCTATCATGCAGGATCAACTGTTGGAGTCAGGGTGTTGTCGTGGTGTTAATTTCGCACCTCTCCCACACCCCAGTCTGCACTCAAATCAGAGCATTTGAACTTACATGGGGATGGTCAGGGCCTTGTCACGCTTAGTTTTCAAATTCTGTCCCATTCCATCCTTGAAGCTATTCAAACCTGAATAGACACACTTCTGGACGAACTGTTTTGGCTGATCCTGCTTTGAGCAGGTGGATTAGACTGGATGATTTCCAGAGGTGCCTTCTGACCTCAACTGCTCTTTCAGAGGCCACTGTGTTTCTGGACAACCTGTTAACCATGCCCATTTGGGACGTGCTCTCTTTGAATTAGACCTGCAGCAAAAATACATCTGTTCTATATGACCAATGTAGCTAATTTGAAATTAGTCCTGGAAGCCACTGGATGTACAATATAAAAATTAATCTTCAACAGGAAATGTTAATAAAGGAAAAAGATGAGAAGTAGATAAGTTTACACCTTTTGCAACTTAAAATTATCACAAAATTCAGCATAGGGAAAGAACTTTAGTAATATTAGCTGGATTCCATAGTATTTTGAAGAGCATTTCAAGACAAAAACATTTGATTAGAGAAAAGTAACGAACCTTAATTTGTTATGAACAGGCATTATCTTCTCACCATCTAAAGGAAAGAAAACAGCCATAAACTTATTTTTTTTTTATTTTCAAGGCTCTGTACAGTTAGATATGACATTTCATAGAGAATGAAGATGAGGGACCAGTCCAGTCAGTCCTTGCTCTTTGATATGAAAAATGAAATTGTAAGTAGAGAAGACAAAATATGCTAGATGGAGGGAAATAAGCTTTAGCATGATGAGATTACCTAAGGCAGCTACTGTACTAGCATTAAGTAAAAGCAAAAGGCAAACAGAAAAAACATTGCTAGAACTCTCAGAATTAGATAGTTAGTTCCAACTGAAAGAGAAGTGAAATGGAAAAGGGTCTCCCAGTCTACTGATGGACCTGTGTTTAATATCAGCCAAAGTAGTTTATATGTACCAAGCAAGTCTCCAGATGGAAGTTGTGCTTTCTCTGCCAAGACAGTTCTCTAGGGCAACATTGGATGAGGTCTTCTCAAATAAATAGATGTGAAATGCTGCAAGGGGGGCAGAACAAACAAAAAAAATTGAATTCCCCTAATACTATCTTTGTAAATTAACTAGATGTTTTAACTCCCTTTTTCTTTTACTTTTTCTGGCACAAGAGCCCCAAATACAACACAACACAACACATTCATCTATCTCACAAAAGGAAAAAAAAAAGTTCATTTCATATCAGATGCTTTGCGTCAAGCCTGCTAAGGCTCATAAATCAGCTGTCTTATTGCCCTGGTCATTTCAACCAACGTCTGACCCTTTTGTTAACTCATGATTTATAACTGGAAGTTACTTTTTTTTAAATGCCAGATTTATAAACTTTACTGTGCTTGGTTTGATATAATATCCATTTTGTACACCAAGCTATAAGACAGTAAATTTATTGTCTATGAACTGTTACCTTGAAAAATTACATCAATGCAAAGTGGTTCCCATTTAGAATCAATGGGCAATAAATTCATTGGAATTTTTTTTGAAGGGGGGAGAGAACATGATGATATTTATGAAGTCATGAGCGGGTATATAATGGGAGAAACTGGCAGCAGAGGCAACACTCAGACAGGAGTTCTGAGTTACAGGGGTAGACAAAGACAAAACATATTCAACACAGCAATGATGCATAAGCTGATATTCTGCTGTCTCATTATTGTCAGCTTCTCCTGTCCTCTCTCGTCTCTCCCCATCATCAACACCAGTGAGATGTCTTATCAACTCTCAGGTAAGAGTCTTCTGATTTTAATGATTATAAAGCAGGGGCAGGAACAATAAAAGCAGAAAAGAGGCAGGTGTGCTTTCCGAGGGGGGCCTTGATTTGTGCTGATCAGCTGTAGAAAAAACAGGAATGCCTTCAGAACCAGTAGTGCAAGTGATATATCAGTGGGTGCCGATCTTGTAAAATGGGGAGGTTGGGTGCCCTAAATATTTATCCCTGCTGCTTTGAGATCCAGGAAACAAAAGTATGTATCCAACACTGAATGTGAGCTGGTATTTAGTGTCTGAGCATTTGTAGGCATTGGATAACTTAAAGAAACTTGGCTATATAGTTTCTCCTCTTCCTACCCTTTGAAGCGAGCTATGTTGTACTTAAAAAGGGGGAAACCAACCACAAACATCAACAGGCAAGTCTGTCTTACACTCCTATGTATCGAGCATGCAATTTGTTTGCACTAATTCAGATCCAATTTAGCCCAGGGAAAGGATAAATCTTTGCTTGGAAAAGCTATCTTCAAAGTTTGAAATGGCTAGGTAAAAATGCACAGCAGAGTCTGGAAGGTTACTGTCACCAGACCTGATTTGTACTGGAAGACTTTCTGAAATGTGTTCTGAAAGAACAGGCAAATCAAACCCAAAGTTATTGCTTAAAGCTGACTATTAAAAAGTCACTGTTCTTACCAGCTTTGCTGGTGCACCAGCTGTTGTGCTGGTTAATAGGTATCAGTAGTCCCTAGTTTGCTTTGAAAATCTTGGACTCACTAAGCCAGCATCTTCTTAAGCTTTCCACTATGTAACCTGCACTTACAGGTAACCCTGATTCAGTATGGATAATACCTATCACATCACAGAGTGAATAAGATGGCTCTAACCATTATTGCATTTGCTCGAAGACATCCACTAGGCTTCTTAAATCTTCCTTACTAATATAAAGAGTCTCCAGGACTGATAAGATAGAAGAGGAACTGTTTTGAAGAGGATTGGTTTGGGGCTTTTTTTTGTTTGTTTGTTTGTCTTTAATCTCAAAGCAAATTTACCCACTAACACTGCTCTGATTTAAAGAATAATCCAAGGCCTGAGATATGAATTGTTTCCACACAGCACAGGAAAGTTACTGTATTCTTATTCTGAGTCTTACAATAAAAACCCCACTTTGCAGTTGTCCTTTTATGCAGTGAACAAATAATTAACACAGATGTCCAAGGTCTTCAAGTTCTTGTTCTCTGTCCAAGTTTCTGAAATGTTGGGGGATTATTTTCAGCAGTTTATTTTCTTATATATTCCCTGTTGAGGAGCTATACAGTCATACCCATCCCTGCAGTTCAGAGCAACTGAAACTCCATAGTGTCAGCTAGGCATGCAACTACAAAATGGCAGTCACATACACAACTAATGTTTGATAACCACAATTTTGAATGTCTGCTTTATATTAGCAAAGATGAAATTACAAAAGTTACCTCAAGCGTAGCACTGCTAAGGGCTTCTGTTGGCCACCTGCCATGGGGCACAGGCTGGCCACAGAATTTTAAATTCTCTATGCATATACAAATTAATTCTATCAGCTACCGGCAAACTGTTGTTTCAGAAAAAGTAATAACATTTGTACTGGTATGCACATTAACTGAGAGAGGACTGATACACACTGAGAGGCTTAGCTGCCAAAATAAATCGTAAGATTCCCTACATTTATTCCTGCCCTTCCCCCTCCTTTTATTGCATTTAATAGTTGGGAAACTGAGCAAGTTAATAGCTCTTGAAGTTTTGTCTTTGTTCATAGAAAAGCTCCAGCATAGGAACTAGTTGATAAAGAAATGGAGTTAAAATAAGAAAAAAAATATATATACACAAGTCTCCATGCATACAGCTGAGTACTGGAAGGATTAGGATGAGTTCCTCAAGCAATGAGAGGGGCTGCTGTTGGTCAAAAAACTTTCCTAAGAAAACATCTGACAGAGAAATCTGAGATTAACATCAGGAAAGTACCTTTTCTCAAAGCTTTGGAAGGAAAAAACCACAAAACCAACTATCCCCTATTATAATCATTAAATGAGGATGAATGATTGGTGCTTTTATGAAAATTTTCAACAGATGGAGCCAACAGACCTGATCAGAAATCACCTGAGACAGACTGAAACAGGAATTCAAAGCAAAATACTCACCATATGCCTGTGTCTATCATATTCCATTTGCAGCTGATGAAGACTCGAGATTAAACCTGGAGAGGCTGGGCAGCCCAGGAAGCACTTCTCTGATTCAGTTTCTGCCAGAGCTCTTGGGCACACTGACTGAAGACAACAAAGCAGGTGAGGATTTATCACAGCAATGGGAGAGCGCCCATGGTTTGTATCTCCAGCTTCCACAGATATTGTGCCCCAACTCCCAGGTATTTACTGAAATACAACATTATGCGTAGGCAACAGACTGCTGTCATTTAGTTAACTGGGACCTTGGGGAAACCCACTGAGCAACCATGCCTGCAGTTCAACACTACCTGATAAAGCCTCCAAAGGAGTTTAGCAAAACCTCCATATAGCAAAACTAGGGCAAGGCAAAGATTGGCCTTAAAGAAGCTGGCAGACAAAACAAAATAGCAGTCTTACATAACATCAATACTGCAGAAAGTGCAGAATCAATAGCAATGGATGGTTTGGGGAGCAACAGATGTTACTGCCTGGTCCTCTGAACATTCCAGTTCAAGAGTTCTGTCAGCTATAGCATTATGGCACATGAGAATTATTTGTCTAAGTTTACAATTTCTAAATGGTAAAACATTTCATTGTGTCTCCCCTCTACCAGGTCTTACTCCCAGCAACTACAACCCAGGGGAATATACCAAAGCGGTAAGTAAATGACCATCTGTCACTGAAACAAGAAAAATAAGATTCCACAATTTAAACTACACAGAATTGTTACTAAGACATCATTTCAGATCCACAGACTTCATAAACAGTATAGACTAAAGTAGCATGCCACAGTGTTCTTGAAACTGGAATCACTTAGCAGTTAAGATAGGCAGGGGAGGGGGGAAAAGTGGAAAAAGAAAAGGAAAACAGAGAGAGCAGGTAATCCAGAGCACTTCATTCTAAACCCTCCACCTTTTTTGCCCCAGAAAAACAGTTTTCTAAGTAAAGGCCAATTTTCAGCTTCATTAGCCCCAGGCACCAGTGTTAGCTGCATGTCATTTCCCCCCCACACACACTACAGCATAGGCTACACAGTATTATTATCAGATGTGTTATAAACCATTAGGTACATGGAGAACATAATCCCTGTTCACTTCCTGCAGAATTAAATACAAATGCAGAAGACAGTGACTCATTTTAGTGCATCATCTAAATCAGAGGGCACACTGGGCAGCTGCCTCTCCTTCTCCCAGTCACAACACAGGGCTGGGTGATCAGTCAGGGCAGTGAAGAGTGTACTTTCCCACTGGGAACAAGTACCATCCAACAGTAACCTCTCTAATGCTGTTTGACTTCAGACTTTCTACGGAAATCATCCTCGAATTGCTTTGCTGGGACGCTTCTTGACCAAGGACAGGAAACAGTACAAGAAACGTGGGAATCTTTCCGAGTGCTTCTGGAAATACTGTGTGTAAACAGGAAACCTCCTGACAGGTTGCATAATTTATACAGATGTCTGAAAACGTGTATATAGATTTGCTTGATTTAAAATGAGAATGAAGAAACATGAAGGCAGCGCCTAACTTTAGACTCTACGCTACTTGGAAATGAATAAATTCTTGATATTTTGCAATTATGCTGTGACCAATGTAGTATTTTCTTAGAGCTGAGCACAACAGGAAGAAATTAATGGGACAAAGAGATAAATATACAACACAAAGAATTTGGGCAGGGGAAGCAAGATTTCCATGAGGTCCTATGAAACCTCCCAGAAGAGCAATGCCTCAACTGTGTCTAAGTCCAGAGTCAAGAGGACTTTCTCCTTTGTCACTTGATGTAGACTGGGGTGTCAGAAAGAAAGGGTCATTGCTGCATTCCCTGACGAGCTGGTAAGGGATTAACAGTGCCCAGTCCCATCCTGCCATCCCCAAGGCACTACAAAACCAATGAGCACACGTCAGGATCAAGCATCCACTCTCACTACTGCTGGAGACAAGTTTCTCTTGTTCACTCAAGAGACCCACAACTCTTTCTTTGCAGCACCTTGCCTAGCCCCCAGCTACCCATGACAACAGGGCTGTCTGTGCATAGCGTGGGCTTTAAGAATTGTGTCTGGTTATCATCAAGCCAAAGGTACCCAGGCTGTCAATGTCAAGGCTTGCATCTAGATTCGGACAGCCAGTGGAGGCAGGAATGACACCATTTAAAAGATTCTGTGGCTGTGACCTGCACTTATGTGGCTGCACACACAGATACAGGAAGGTGACACATGGATATAGACAATATGTGTTACTAGGGCAAGCCACCTCCTGCTTGAGCACTCAAGGGCAGTGAGATTTGTTCCCTTGAGCTACCACTCACTGACAATGTTGTTGTATCTTGGCATGTAATGTAAATAAGGGAGAGGACAAAATAGCAGCTGCCAAATTCTTCTAGTCTGAAGACTCATATGCATAGTCTCATAGACTCATATGAGTCTACTCATATGCAGAGTACCACCATACTTTCTCAATCCTGGGTACCCTCCTGATAATATCTGGAAGGAACAGAGCTAAACAGTCAGGAGTTGTCTCTGGGTGATGCCAATCTTGATAATATGCACAAACTGTCTGAGCTGTGAACCCTACCTTACTCAATACATATTTTGCACAAATCTCATGCCAATCAAGGCTCACAGAAATCTTGAAGTAAACTCACCTAACAGTGATACACAGGCTACACTGATCTCAACAGTATACATCATAAATCTCCGACTTTGCTATTTAAACAAAGCCTACAGGCTTGAAGCAGCCTGTTCACTTCACATAAATTACAAGACAGATGATGCCAGCTGTAACAGAGAAAAATGTCCTCAGAAAGTCAGGGCAGCTGGATGCCCTGTGCAGCTATTTGTAATCTTCTGAACATTCATCCTTCTCTTACACAATGGAGCAAGTCAGTGCCTGTCTGGAAATTACTCTTTTTCTGCTACCTCATCAGCCAATAAAAACTTGTAGGAGAAGACTACAAGACACATATATTTTCAAATATTGACAAAGCAGGAGCATAGGTGGGCTGACATTGCTTAGATCTCTGAATAAAAACATAGAACCACTTTTTCATTTCACAAGCCTATTTACTTTTCCTCATTTTTTTGACCAAAAATAGCTAGATGATTTGACTCACATTTTTAAGTATGCTTAGAATGATCAAATCACCCTTTAAAAAAAAAAAAATCAATATATCATTGGATATATCATTGCTAATGGTTTATCTTCAAGATGCCTGTGTTTCAAGGAACTGCATCACTTATCAGAAGCACCTTCAGTTACATGCTCATCTAAGATTACTTCTTTCTTTACCAATTTCAGTACGATGCTACATCTTTTGTTCTGTACCTTACACTCCCTGCAGTGACTTTGCCTTTCTCCCACAGGCTTCTTTAAGCACTGTTGATCACACACATCTCTCTGTTAGGTCCCTTAAAGCAGAAAGAGATAAGCAAATTGTTTCTCTGCAACTAGTTAAGAACTTCACTGCTCTGTAAGACATACCTATGAATTAAGCCTGCAATTTTTTCTTTGCACTTCCTCTAGAACAAAAAGTTCCCAACAAGATTAGCAGAGGCAGAACCTTTAAATCCTGCACACCAAATCCCAACAGTTTACAAATCCTGATATAATATTTCACATTCAAAAGGTGCTTGTCCTTCTTTGCGGAATATAATTAGAAAGGAAAGAATATGTCCTAGAGGGGCAAGGGTAGAGTGCAACTGAAAAAATCAAACAATTACAAAACCCCTCAACAAAACAGCACAAGTGGCCACTAAATGACCATTTTCACTGTACCCACAACCCAATGTCCACTGTACCCCAACCTATGTACAATCAGAATGTAATATATCCTTAAAAATCTATTTTCTACAAATTATCAAGAACAAAAGTAAACACACATTTGAAACAGTTCTTTGCAGCACATTTTTCAGTTTTATTTATAAAATCAGATGCGCCTTTAAAGTGTACAGTTAAAATCACAACTGTAAATTCAACCACTGCTGAATATTGTTTCAATAGAATACCCCTACCAACCGATGTAAAAATTCATTTGATTGTGATTTAAAACTCGATTCAGCTGGAAGATAAACTTACCAACACATTACTCATTCAGCAAATATTTACCACATTGTAAAAATACACAAGGGTCCCTTCTGTTCATAGCAATACCATGAAAATATCTGCACATCAACTCATCTTTTAAAACATAATTCTGTATTTATGAATACAACAAAAAAAAATTGCCAGCGAAATCCACCAGGGGTTTCTGAACTGCTGACGCCCCCACAGGGGGTAGTAACTGCATCAGTACTGTCCTTGCATGTTTTCCTTTTGATCACCAAAAAAGTGACCTTCCAAGCAGGTTTAAACTGTCCACAACATTTTGCCAAGCAAAACAGTCACAGGAACAAAATAACAGGTGCAAATCTAGCTGCAACACTTACTCCACTGGTCTTTCAGATTGGAACTGCAACTCACTTTGATCACTCCAGCACACCAAAAAGACTAAAGGTTAGTAAAACCTGAAGTAAAAACTACCAGTTCCTGAAAACTTACGGAAATGAGGTCAAAGGCTTGATAAGGCATTTCATTGCAAGACATTGTGGTTCTAACAGGGTAAAGAGTAGCTTGGGAAACATTTGTTTTTTCCATTCTAAGCCTGGAATTGCCCTGATTTTTGGGCAAATAATTATCTCATCATTACACAGGGCACTGATTCACCTCTTCATTCCTCTTATATTCTTCTCCAAAATCCAAATTTTTTCCATAACCCAGGTCTAATGTAGCCCCATACAAGAGATCCTGCACCTAAGATTTAGCCAGGATTACAAACTCAGAATTCAAAGTCCTAGGCACGTGCATTTTCATTATATACAGCCAGAGGGTGGTGTGGCATTCACAGCACTTTAAAAACTCTCTGGGCTTTCTGTTGCTCCATAATTCTACTGGGCACAAATTCATAGTAGTAGGGGGTACAAGAAGGGTTAACACCTCCAAACAAGAAACCCATGTAATATGATCAAGTTTCTAACATAGAGGTCAGAATCCTGACCTCTTGTAGCAAAACCAGCACAGGATACAGCAAGTGAAGATTCCCAGATTTTACTTCTGGATTTGGTATAAACTGGGGGTATGCACCTGTGCAAGTCCTTTGTGTCTCTGACTCTTTTTATACAACTGGGATAATAAGTCATCTTTTTGACATGTTCACAGACCTATGGATGAAAAGCATTATTCAAGTGTTAAGAACAAATTACCATTCTCCTAAACTAAGTCCCACTGTTTTACAAAATGGATGACATGTCTGCCTGCTAAGACATTGCAAATCATCTCATTTTCATACTCGGTAAATGAACAGTGAAAATAATGTACACAAAAGAGCTGGCTATTATATTTTCTTCTGGCTTAGGGTTCAAAACTATTTTGAAGGAGATAGCTGTCCTTACCTGAAGCATTCAAATTAATCTATTTCGCTACGTCTCAAAATACATTAAAGCAATCATTTTAATTTAAGCACAGCTAACTAGAATGGATTCTAGTGCATAAGTCTGATTTGACAGATAAGTTAATTAAGAAGCTTCCCAATCAAGAAAAAAACCTATACACAAAGCATCTTATTACATGCTTTAGAGCAAATATTTTAGGCAGTGTGATTATAAAGCAGAATACCATATTTGGAAAATGCTGTAAAAATACTAGGAAAGGTATAAGACACTGCCCACATTTTCCTACTTGAATACATAAGCTGCTATATGTAAACACCTAAGTCTCTTATTTTAAGAGGTGTTTGTACACAAGCAGTACTGAGGATGTGTGGACCTCTGCTGATTTACAACACAAGAAAAAACAAGTTTAAGTGGAAAAAGCTGAAAAAGAAACACAGCTTAAGAATAAATAGAAAGCAATAGGTATAAACAGAGCAGGCAAACATACTGTAAAAAAAATTAAAAAATCAAATGAACACTGCCTCAGTCAAATTAGCCTTGAAAACTTGTGTAAAAATAACTTTCCTTCAAATAAACTTTAATGAGAAAGATTGTCACTGGATTGATTTTTAAAAGTAACAGAAACCTTTAGCTAAATAGTTTTCCTTCAATGACCTGCAGGTCACAGTATTTTTAACTTAACAACTCGAAGCTCACTAGTAATTGAAACTAGAGAAATAAAAATACTTCACACAGCAGGAAAGGAAGAATTACATAGAAAAAAGGGTAAATAATGTGTTACATTCTAAAACTCTGTTGAGAAGGCTAAGGTGATTAATAACACCACGCAGAAAACCTGATTACATTCAGCTTTTGATAAACAAAGGGGAAATCAGACAAAATTTGCTGGACTTTAGTGTTTGAAGAGCACTTTGAGACATCCATGAGAACAAGTTCTTTCACATACTGGAAGTGGTTACCACTTTCTGAACATCAAACTCACATTATGCACAAACTCCTTTTTCATCCATGGATTTAAACAGCTAGTGACTCCATTATAAAGAAAGAAGTTAAAACTTGTACAGGAAGTCAAAAGTGCTAAGAAATAATGAATATGAGGTTTGATGTTCAAGTTCAGCTCCACAACATGTGACTTTTCACAAAAGCAGAAGAAATGAACCTCAAACTCTTTTTGGTTTTGGCATCATCACAACAAAAGCGAAACAGGGAAACTGCTTAAAATTTCCCATTTGCTACATCTGGATTCAACTTGACCACTCTAAATCAACACCAAAAACATTAAGATACAAACCCACCTTCCAGAGCACTAGCAACATAGGATAAAAGATTGCATGTAACTACTTTAATTGATAACTACCTGCCTTGATAGAGAAGACTTTCCCCCCCTCCCACATCTGTTTTTAAAAAGCAGATCCTGTGGAAGGAAATAACCACTACATTGATATTTCTGGGGTTTTTTTTTGGCTGCTGTATGTAATTTAATCTCTAATGGATTTTCAAACCAGTTACCCTCAATTAATTTTATACATCTGTGTTGATAAACACAACTTTAAAATCAAAAGCTGTAAAACAACTTGGCTTCAAAACAGTCATCACAATAAACACAGGGAAAATCTTTGCTTCTTTTCTCTTCAGTTTATTTTTTTCTGATGGGCACAAGCTGGCAAAAGGCATTTGATGCAGAATAACCTGGCCAGTTTCAGCTGCTCTTTAAAAAGCCTGCTGGATTCTCAAACCAGCTGCAGTGATTTCAGAACCTCAGAGTATTAGGATCTTCAGTTTAGACTTTCAAATACTGAACAAAACCGAAGAATACTCTGCTGTAGCTTGGTTTCAATACGTCCACCTTACCTGGAGAGTAAACATGCTCTGATCAGTTAGGTTCATTGCCATAGGTTCTTAAACACTGCATCTTTTCAAGACTCTTACTTGCCAAGTTCAAAAAAACAAACACCCAAACCAAAAAAATGTGTATTTTGCTCATCACCGAGCAGTTAAAGGTTAGGAACATATTCCATTCTGTGTCAAGTCTATGAGGTCAGAAAGTGAAATCTTTCTCCCAGTGAAAGATTGTCTTCAGAGTCATGCCAGGAGCAGAAGGGTAATGGAGGAAGATTTAGTTTCATAGTGTGACTGTTCATGTTGGTAAGAGATGGCCATGTAGATTCACTGCTAGTATGGAGCAAAGCCAGAAGAAAAGAAAATGGGAATGACACTGAGCAGTTTTACTGACATAGGTGCTGATGCCCTCAGTGTTGCAGGAGTGGAGGTGGTTTTCCCTTGTTTTCCATATTGCCATCAGCCAGTACAGCCTCACAACTTGCTTCCCTGTGGTCACATGTAACACAGCCCTTTAAAAAGGAACAAGAAATAGTAATTTAAATTCTTCTTTTATGAGTCTATTTCAAAGGGTCAAATCCTCGACATTGAAATCTCTCACCAATGGGCTGAAATCTCTCTAAAGCAGAGATTATACAAATGTTTTATTTTCAGAAGCAGATACTTGCACCTGCAACTTACCTTGTCTCAGAGATTAATCCTTTGATTAATGGAAAATACACTTTTACCTTTGAGATAAAAAGGCACGTGGCTTCCTTGAATTTGAAGACCTTATAATTCAGCTTTATAAGCAAGCTTCTCATTAAAGATTTGGACCACAGCCCAAACAGCAACAATACTGAAGAACAGAAAAGGCTGAAACACCCGAGTGTATCGATAGACCAGACTGTTCTGGGTTTTGAGAAACAGTACAATATTGAAATACAGCATCGAAACACAAATCCTACGTTTCCTTCTACTGTCAGAAGCCTAGTTGTATTCACAAAATCACAATCTGCATTGGAAATATGAGCTACTGCTTAGGAACAGTTTCAGGACCTCAGATAGAAAATACTGATATTTGCATGCCAATACATCTCATAACATTTGAGATGTAAACATTCAACAGAATTTTCTACAAGATCACTGGACATCATTTTGCTATCTGAATCAAACACAATGTCCTAACTACAACAGGACATATGATTTTTATCAACAAGGTATTAGGAAAACAAAGACTAATTTTCTCCTCTTCTTCTGGAGTCAAGGACATAAACGTCTCAGTTTTTTTCCTCTAAGAATACATACCACACATCTCAGAAGGCCACATTTGACAATCCTAGCACATACAGCATGCAGTGCTCTAACAGACATGAGACTTTTCTGCTGCACAAGTACATGAATGTAGCCCACTCTGCCTTGAAATTTTCTGTACAACTCAACATTGAAGTGCTAAGTCTTTGTGGGACTAGATCTGCCTTGCTCTTCTTCACAGCACCTGGGAGCACTTAAACTGATTATGACATTCAGAAGCAGTTTAGCAAAGTGCCCAAGAATTATACCAGCTAATCAAGAGTAAGATACCACCCACAGTAAAACAGCTATTTTTGTGTTTCTTACTACAGACCTGAACCTCCTGTGATTATGAGCATTTTGCAGCTTGCTGAACACACTTTCTCCAATCTTCACCGATATACCAGCATTATATGCTATTCACTCATAGCAACAATCAATTTTATAAGAGTAGAAGTCCTAACATGAACAGAAAAACCATCTCTAGTTGTCTTACATGAGATCATGACACTATTCCCATTTATCCAACACCGTGACCGAAAGACCTTTCTACAAATAGTTCCTACGCAGAATTTGCATATCTTGAAAACAAAGAAATACAATGGTAAGACCTGTATGTTGGCATTTCTCAGGGTACTCGAGCTCATTTCCTGCTTATACTGACATTCATGACCCCAGCACTGTACGATGACCCTGGCTAGAAATGCCTTGGCTGGCCAAGGCAGGAATGAGCTGCCAAGTCCTCTCCCACCTGCTCACCTGGGTGCTGATCTGCAGCGGGACAGTCTGGGTCCGGATCCACGTATGCACCTCTGCAAGCTCCTGCTTTTGCCCATCTGTAAACCAAGGCTGCTGTTTTCGCATGACTGCCAGCTTCTCCAGATCCTGCTTTAAAACTTCCTCTTTAATTCTGCAGGTAACAGACACCTGTGAACACAGCTATGCTACACGAAGCAAGGCAGGCACTGACTATACTACATTGTGAGAATCTCTCCATCGCTACCTATGGCTGAAGCCTAGACAGCATCAGTTGTTGAAAGGGGACGGTACTTTGTACTTTATCTGCTTTGTAAGGCTCCTTTCAACACTGGTCTAACAGTCAGTGTTTTGTTTGTTGTTGTTTTTGTTGGAAGTTTTTGTGTGTTTGGTGTGAGGTTTTTTTGTTTTCTTTTATGGCTTTATGTGGCTTTACTTTTAATGTGGAAACTCATTACAAATTATAGATAAGCCAATTGCAAGCAACTTGCAAATAACCTGTATTTTTACCCCTTTATGCAATTCAAAGGACAGGACAATAACCAATCCCATTAACACTTCAGCAAAAACATCACATGTTCCCTTATTTTAACTGAGGGGGGAAATGGGGAAAAAGTAGACAAAAGTAAATAACCAGGGCCTAAATGGCACAAAAGTAAACTAACACACCTTCTTGAAGTTTCATTGGTATGCATGCTGTTTCCATGGTACATCATTTTAATTCTACAGTTCTACGCACAATTCCAAAGTACACGTTAGAAACTGTTCATGTTTTCCAACCTGTTTGGCATTTGGTAATTCATTAGAACTCGCTCAGGTGTATGATCCATCATCACCCAGGCTGACTCATGTTTCGATTTATAAGCTGTCCCTTTTTCTTCTGCTTCCTGCTTCCTCTCTTCTTTGGAAGTTTCAGAAGAATAATTACCGGCAAAATACTTTCTGCTTTTCCCACTACCTGCTGAGAATGACCACGAAAAAAATAAATGCAGATCCCCAAAAAATCCCAGTAATTCAACACAAAAAGTAAAACACCACCATTGTATTCTTGCGAGTTAGTTCTGCAATACAAACACAGGTACTCCCAGATGACTGCTCTAGAAATTACTACCTATTGAGAAATCAAAGATAAAGTGCATTTTTTGTTATTCAAGATCTCCAAGGCTCTATTCACTCTTCTCAAAATTAATTGGCTCAACTCCTCTGCTTCTGAGGTCCTGCTCTAGGTAGTTTCACCTTTACTCAAGTAAGATGTAAACCAGTATCTAATGAAGAGAAAAGTGATAATGAGCAAAATGAAAGTGACTTCCAAGTGAAAGGAATAACTTCTTAGATTCACATTTCCAGCTACAGTGACTGAAACAAACTTGGCTTCAAATACTGGAAGCTGGTGAAAAGTAAAGGTTACAGATCCTCTTACAGGAATTTCCCATTCCCATTACAGTGCCTTATTATTAACTACATGCTAGCAAGCCATCTATCACCAAATATCTAACTTCCCTACCTGTGCCACAACCAGAAGACTCATTGAAGCTAGAGCCTAAAGAACCAGATAAAGCTGATCCACTGCCTGATGCTGCTGAACCTGAACCCAACTGGGAGTCCTCGTACAGACTGTGGTCAGGAAATTCATGAGAAGCACTGTTATCACTATCTTCTGGATCATTGTCCTGGAGACAAAAAGCAAAACCAACATATCCATGGAAGTTACATTTAAGTTTGCAAAAGGAAAGTCATGCATTTACTGAAATTGTCACGTGTTGACCAAGTTCTCCTATCAATTCAACAGGTTTGGAGTTTCTAGTTCTGAAAATGAATGGCGGTCTATAACTCAGGCTAACCCTCTTCATGGGTGAAAAATCAACAAGCCTCTATTCTTGTTTACTGGTTTCTGCTATAAATCCTTCCCCACTTTGTCAAGAGGTTGTGCTGTTGCATAAAGTTAACATTTTCCGCTGACAAGAGAGAAGCAGTCAGTTCCCTTCACATCCTGTTAGACGGCATGAAGCAGCCACACACATTGAGCAATGGTGCACTACCAGGGAAAATGAGAGAGTCTTCCCCTGATTCACTATGTGAAGCAACTGCTTCAGCAGCTAGAGGTACACCAACTCCCCTTCCAGGACCCTACCCTGCAGTTTCAGCTGATCCAGCCTTTCCAGCCCAATCTGGATTCAGGAGCCAACATTTTTTTCCTTGCCTGCAGAGCTCAGATTCCTGCCTCTGAGTTTACCGCGGAAGTTGGAGAGGCCTTTTCTATGCCCATGTATGGAAACCGACCCACACGGATCCCTGTTCTTCGTTCATTAGCTGCATCCCTGGGAGACAGAGGGAGTAATTAGAAGAGTATCTTCCCTTTGTTTTGGTTCTCCACAGAGACTGTGGGACTGGGTGAAAAAGGATGCAAATTGCGCAGCACTAACCAAGTTCCACATGCATAAAAGCCCCAAACCCAAAATTCTAGCTGACAGTTCCATTGAAGAGGCTGTTGCCAAAATGCGGAGCAGAAGCAGCTTGTGGCAGCCTAGACCAGAAGATCTTACATTTCTGTCATTTACTAAGTGCCAACACTGTACTTGTACACGTTCCCATAAGTGCAAGTATAAACTGCTTTTTCCGCCTCCTGTGCTATTTGTGTCCCGCAGCCTACATAGCACAGCCAAAAGAAAAAGCAGCTGACAAAATCTGTGTCCCTGAAACACAGATCATCACCACAGGTTCTGGTGGCAGAACACCGTGAAAATCAGCTTCTCCTCTACGTTAAAAATTTTTGTTACTTACACATTTATCTTCTGCATGTGGTTTAACATCAGCACTAATGGAAAGTTCCATGGGCTTTGGTAGCTCTTCTTGAAGCAAATTCAGCTGAAGTGGGGAGCTGCTCCGTGAGCTGCTCAGCAGGAGGGCCTGGTCACACTGGCCCTCTTGCTGGTCCTCCCTGGATGTGTGAAAAGAGGCTGGAAAGGGCTGATCCACACAGTGTGGTGCTAGTGGTGATGGTGCACAAGGAGAGGGGGCTGGAGGTAGTGTAGTGCATGGATATGAAGAGGGGGGATAAGCACCCTGAGGGTTAGGAAGAAAGACATTTTGAGGCATCTGAACATACGTGGGGAAACTCTGAAAAAATACAGCCATAAATGTGCCTATGCTTGGGGGATAAAGGGCTGGGCATGACTGTGCTTTACAGCATAGTTGTGATGATGACAAGGACTCAGGTTGTAATGAGTGAAGGGCAAGTTCCTCTCCTGCAGAAGAGGCTGGAAAACTAGAGAGTGGATCCAAATAGACAGGAAACCCCGCAGGAGAATGGACATTCAAACTGGAGGAGCCCAGAGAGGACACTTCTGAGGGAGAGAACAACTGTTTCTGAATTGCTCTCTTCTCACATGGAAGATTATTTCTATTTTTACTAGAAGACTGGCTATCTGGGGATTGTCTCTGAGGTTTCTGGCGCTTCAATTTTCCATGTCTGCCCTTTTTACAGCTAGCTGGGCTCATCTGCTTTGAAGGGGAATCTCCTAAGAAGAAAGAAAAATAGATACATTCACTAAATGACAGACCTAGGGGGAAAAAAAGAAAAAAAAAAAGAGAAAAACACACAGATAATTGAGTGTGGCTTAATCAGAGAGCTGACCATCCTCTGGATAATTCTTCCATAAATTACTAGTGGATTTGCTGATGTATCTACAGTATTTTCCTTCATGTCATCAACTTTCTTATCAATCACTTTGGCTTATCCCAATCAGATCTTTTACATTCTTTCAAGGAGAGGCAATAAACTACTTGGGGATTTGCAGGGTTTATTGCAATAACTATCTGCTTTGTGAAAGACAGTAAGATCCAAGATGGAGCAGACCTCCTGTGTGGGTAATGCTGCTGTCAAACCCTGCAGTTCAAAGAAGTGTTCTGTTTGCAGACACAGTAAGACACTCAATCATACAAAGGAGAACCTAGCTCCATGGCTAGTTTGGTCTTTTTAAGTCAGCTAGCAAGTCTTTATTTCTCAAAGCTGCTACCTACCTTGGCCACAGGAATGTCTGTTGTTACTTCTGCTTCCTTGTTGAAAGTAAGTCCTAAATGGAGAAAGCAAGATCCTCTGTCGGAACCTGTCAACATAGTTCTGTTCCTCCTTTTGAGTGTGGGCTGACAACGTCTCCTTTGTTAGCCCAACTAGCTTTAAGTCCTCAGGCAACATAGCAGGACTCTGAGCATTTACAGGAGGCAGTTCAATTTGTTCACTTCCAACAGCAGTATCCTCCATTGTAGTCACTTCTTTGAAGAGGGAAAAAAATAAATCACTCTTTGCTCTGGCTTTCTGGTGTCAACTCCCACAACACCCAGAGGGTTACACAGAAAACAATCTCATCTGAGCTACCAAGCAGATACAGGCTGCAGAGGCAGCAGGAGAAAACACCCTTTATACTCAAATACAGTTACATTAACATCAACTGATCAAATTATTTTGCATGGTCTGGAAAACTTCAAATTCCCTTTGAAGTTATAGGCAGTTCTTTCTTCATATTTTCTTAGTACAACAGCAGCTAAATACTGATTTTTACGCTTCTTCCTGCATTAAAATGAACTAACATTGGCCCATAAGTAATTTTGTTTTAATCCTCAATGGCCAAAAGCACATTGTTGTGTTTGAGGTATATGTGATGAAATTCAAGGGGAAAGGAAATAGTGCAGTCTGCTAAAACTGTTTTACTAAAATACTCAGGCTCAAGTTTTATTCACAGTGTCTCAAGAAGTATCTCAATATTTCAGAATTTGCATTCAGAAAAATGTATCTTAAATGGACAAAACTTTCTCACAGTATACTTCTGTCTGGAAATACTGCGTAAATTCAAAAATCAGTGAGTCAAGTCAGTGTTTTGCAAGTGTGAACAGTACCTGATTCAGGGTGTGGGACGTGCACTATAGTGCTGCTGTAGCTGCACTGGCTGGTGACAGACACCACACTTGGAGCCTTGTTGGACAGGGTCAGGTCTGCCAGAGGAGCTCCCACCATGCCTGCAGTTCTCTGGTCTTTCAAGGCCTCTTCCAGATCAGCAGATATTGGAGTGTGGGACTTAACTGCTGACAGCATAGCAGTATCTACTGGTAAATGACAAAGTTTCTACATGGAATTTCATTCCAAGCACTACGCTCCCAATTCACCAAATCTGACTGGTTCAGAAATAACCAGTAACTATGTAGACTATTAAAGAAGACAGTCTTCTATACAAAAAAACATTCACATGCCAGTATATACGAAACATGGCATAAAATGAGTGAGCAACAGAAGGTTCATTTAGCAACAACAAACAATACTTTTGATACATTCTATGTTCAAAGACTTAACATTGTAGCTTATGCTTAACTGTGAGATTTAGGCAAGGAAATATTTACCACACACCTAAAATATCGTTAGCAGCACAGCAATTTAAAAAGTGGACATAAACCTTGGAACACGTAACAATTGACATATAAAAATTAAATCAGTTGTTGCGGTTCTATTACGATTGTCAGTACACTTTGTGTTACCTTCCAATGCCTGGACTTCCTGCTGACTTTGCTGGACTTGTTTGTCATCTTCTGAAGATGATGATGATGTATTTGCAGATGATTTACATTTCCTTTTCAATGCTGGAATACTGCAGCTCTCTAGATATCTGAAATGAAAGCAAATCACAGGAAGCTCTCCCTACTTTGTTTTTTATTCCATTAGGAGATATAAACATTTGAATAATCCAAACTGGAGATCCAGAGGTTGTTAACTAGTATTTTAAATTCACTGCAGGAAGTTCTGGACATGTATCTGCTTTCCAAGGAGTATTTTAAATAAAATCTATCACTCTTTGAGGGGAAAAAAAAAAAAAAAGGAAAAAAAAAAAAGAAAAAAGATTATATTATCCACTGGGTTAAAAATACTGAGATTTTATAAATTGTATCAACTTTCTGTTTTATATGGATATTCTCAAAGGGTATAATGAGAAGACACTGACATATTATGCCCATCAAAATTCACCTGAATTCCTACTGCACCAATGGTGAAATTAGCAGTAGACAAACATCAATAAATAGTTGCAAACAGAATCTTAGGTCCTAAATTCTTCATTACTGTGTAATTCAGATTGAGCAATCCATCCCAATGCTCAGTCAGAAAGGGAGAAAACTTTACAAACAATCCCAAATTCATCTCACAACTCAAAACCCAGACAGCTTTAAGACTAATGCAAAATGCTTGGATATTTACCTTCCACCAAATAATCTTAAACTTGTATCACTAAAATTGCTTCATAGTTTATTACCTGATGATACTATCGACACAATTGATCTGCTGATAGGAAGGAATATGCGGAGTCTTCTTTGGATCATCATAAAATGTGTTGCCTGGTTCTTCTGTGCTATCACTTCTCAATGTCTGAAGAAAACAGGAAGCAGTGTGCCTCTTCCCTAGAATAGAGGAAACCTTAAAGATTCCTCTTAAGGGCATCTAAACATTACCCTCACCAAGACATACACAGATATATACATATATATATATATACACACACACACACGCATTTATACTGTGATACGTATATATAATACAGGGATATATGGCCTATGACAGCACAGCTCTCATTACTAAGTTATTCTGCATTTTCATCTCAATTTATATGTTTTGAGGCATGGGAAGGAGAAGGGGAAACTATACCCGAAATAAACCAAACCCCCACACACTGCCTTAAACATCCACTCAGAACAACTAGTAAACACAAAGAAAATAGCATATAGAAAACGTCTGCTTTTAAATTGTAAACAAAGCTGTAATTAATAATACTCTTCTTTCAATTTATACATCACAGAATCCAACCCGCTATTTAACAGTAATTCACAGCTTTACGTACCATGGATACACTGGTCAGAGTCTTATCAACTTTAATAATACAGTCCTCTAGAACAACACCAGCAGTTAACAGTAACTTTATAACAGACAGTATCATAGCAGAAAATGTTTTAATACAGATTTCTATCATATTTGAGGAAGCATCCAGGTTTCTCCATATATTTGCGCTAGGTACTAACTGCAAATAAAGTGCATTAGGATAATATTAAGCACTCAGTGACTAAACCCCTACTTCAGCGGGAAGTGAGGCAGCATTGTCAAACCTATGATTGTTTCAAAGAGTCCATATAAAGTAACTAAGGGAAGCTTTCACAGTACTTGCTACAAGCATATGTGCATTTTCACTAGAAAACGTTCAAATAAATAAAAAAGTAAAAGTCTATTAACCTAGAGACAGATACGTTCCTCCATATCTCAAGAAGCAGTTAAAAAGTTATTGCATCTGCTGAGGTTTCTTTAAGTGGTGACTTTGGGCTTTTTTTTGTTGGTTTGGGTTTTAAAGAAAACAAACCTCTTCCTGTGTTTAAGCCATGCCAAAATGCTATCTGGAGTTCTTCAGCATCACACCAGCTAGCCAAACTCATGGTTACAGATCTACAGGAGTTCATGTTATCTTACAGAAGGTAACTACATTAACTTACCTCCTAGCACTTCTGAGCTCACAGCCTGTTCATTTCCATTCTGTGGCTTGCTCCTTGATGCAATATATAGTTGCTGTCCCAGATTCTTTATTCGGTTGACATCTGCACAAACTTGTTGCAATGTCATCTTGAGATATGTGAAAAATGTGAAATCAGAATAGTATGAGTGCAAAGAGGCCATAGGAGTTGATTTGAGTTCTTGTATTCTTCAAATTGAAAGTGAGTGGATTATCAGCCTAAGCCTAATATCTACTGGTATTTGTAGATTTAATGAATCCAGTTATCATGGTTAATTTAAGTAAATTACCTGTAAGAAAGCTCAAACAGCCTCAGCATTTGAAAGTTTTAATACTGATGACAAGTCCTGAGAGTAGGAGTAAGCTGATGACTTACCCAGGAGCCTCACAAGGAAATTAGGTAATTGCAATGCTTGTTTTAGCAGTCAGTGTTTTCTATAGCACTCAGCAAAATTAAGAGCAAAACCCAAAAGCCAGCACTCTGTAACTGACCAATTTAGCTTGAATATAGCTGTGTTCTTCCCACTTCAGTAAAGTTCATGATGAGAAGTGCATATGAGAGTAAACATTTTCATTTTAAAAGTGCATTTTTACTACTCTGCAGGCAGTGACACATTTACAGACTTACTGGTTCCTGTATTTCCTCTGCACAATTCCCATTGGAGTCACTTGAAGAAGCTATGCTGATATAGTGCTCGTAAGAGCCACTGCTTCCAAGGCTTCCGTAACCACTGGAAACATTGCTGTGAACTGGCTGTATGAGGGCGAAAAATAGCAATTAAAAATTCATGCTTGTAGAGAACAAACTGAAGGAAACAACATACTTTACAACACAGAACTTCAAATAAACACAGAAAATCAAGTGAAAAATTCATATTTGTCTGGGCTCTACCATGTGCTTAGGAAGAATTCTCTACCATACTTCAGACTGTTTCAGGAAGCAGATGTGTCTTTCAACACACAAACCTGTCAAACATTTTTTTTTTTGTAATGAGGTGGGCCTGTCTCCATTTAGAACTTTCCTTTCAGACCTTTTAAAAGGCCATCCTCAAAGTAGTCTGCTAAGCAGACTCAAGTTTCTTTAGCCTCTCATTCAGAAGACCATCCAGTGTTCTGAAATTCCTTCATCTTTTTTACCTGCAGCAGCAGTTTGTAAATTTGTCCTTGCAATTCTCTTATTTCTTTCTCCACGCTGCTCATTTCTTTACTTCTTACAGCAAAGACATCTTCATTCAGAGGGCTTCTGGAGAGAGCCAACAATATTTCACTATTCATTTTAATTTGATGAAGAAAAGGTAGCTATAAACAGTTAGAACAGATTCTTTATTTTATTATCATTATTTTATTTTGACTGCTTCTCTGAACCAACAAAAAGGGATGTCATCTGTCCCAACAGCTGCTCTGCTGGGGTAGTGGGGCAGTGCTATGAAAGCAGGTGGGCCCCAGGGAAGTCAACAGACCAGCAGAGACCCAAAGTTACAAGGTTGACAAGCATCTATCCTTCTGTCTCCTTCACTCAGAAGACAAATTCACACCCCATAAAATCTTGAATAAAAGATCACTTTGAAAAGTCAGAAGACCATCCCAAAAAGCCATTTCCTATAAGAGAAACCAGGTAAGAAGAATACAGTCAGTCATATTTTCAAATCTCCTAGAAACTAAGGAGAAAAACCTGCAAAATTAACTTGCACATTCAACACTAATTGCACTTTTAAAAGACACAACTTTGGTAAATATTTAGATTCTGTATCAAGTAAATGTTCTAGAAGAAAATATGCCAGAAGGTCAATTAATTGGGTGAGCCAATCATGAATTTTAAGTAATTATTTGTTAAAGTGACCTGCTTTTTATGTTGCTTTTTAGCTTTTACTCATCTAAAACTGGTATTTTGATTTAGACATGTCCATTGTTGCAGTATTTGGACATCAACCATATGAAAATACATGCTAAAAAAAAAGTTGGTTTTGCCTTTTAGTTTGAAGTAATTCACTTATTTTCATACTTGATAAATGAGACTAATGCTGTTCTGAAGGAACGGGCTGAAGACAGATACTAGGTAGTTTCACATTTGCAAGAGCAACATTATGTCTCTAGTTTAGTACTTAGACTTTTTTGTTTTGCAGAGTAATCAATGAAAAGGACTTTAATAGATTAATGCTACAACTGACTTACGTCCGGACTTTGTGTCGGCCAATGATGAACACTACTTTCCTGCTCCAAGGATTCACAAAACTGGACCAGCTGGTATCCAGTATGACATAATCCCCATTTTGAGTACAGAATCTAATAGGTAAATGTTCAAAAGGGGGTTGGCCAGCAAATTTCAGTACTGAAAAAAAACCCACAATGAAGAAACAAGGTTTAGTTTACATTATGACACAGTAGTGCAAGCACAAACACTAATGACTGGGGTCCTTAAAACTTTGTGATTCAATATGCTTTGATCTCAAACTGATTGCACTAAATTTTTGTCTAGACTGCACATAAGTCACATGTCAAGCAATGTGATAAGGAAAGAATTGTAAAACCTATAGAAATTCCTCTAAAAGCAACTGTACTTACTTTTCCGGTGAACAGTAATCATCAAAGGACGATCTTCCGGGTGCAAATACATCAGTATGGATGTTCCAATTAAATCTTGAGGTAAGTAACCCAACAAAGGCACTGCTCTGAAACCCGAACACATTATGACAGGTTATAATACAGTTTTGAATACTTACATCCTTAACTCTTTGCTTCTCAGTGAAGGGCCCATGCACGATCTACAATGGAATGAACTAAAGCTACAGAACATTTTCCAACCGTAATCCTCCACTGCAATACAGACACGTAAATATCAATGACAAACATTTCTGTGCCTGGAGATCTAACAGATATTCACACTTGCAGGCAGTCTTGTGCTTGTCTACATCAAAGGAAAAAAAAGGGATCTTGAAAAAAAAGAGGTCATAGGTAAAATGGGAGTAAGAAATCTGACAGGCACAGTGCAAGACGTACTGTAAAAACAGTCTTGTGGCTTTGCAGGAGAGAGCTTCAGTCTGGCCAAACTTATTTGACCAAGCTCAGTCCAGCTGTGTCACCACTCTGATCCCCAGAGCTTGGCATTATGCACGTTTTCCACTGTGGGTGCTATCACAGCTCTCCACTGCCCTGGGTAACAAAAACTGGCTGTGGTTCTGTTCAATATGCATGTTACGACAAGGAAGGACATTACACGGAGTGCAAGATGTTTTCCATGAGTGGACTAACACAAAACTGTTTTATTAACTATTGCCAATTGCATAGTTCAACTATCTTTACTTGAGTCTCTAGCTGTATCATCAAGGGATTTTTCCTACCTCTCCACGCACACCTCACAGGTCTTAAGACTCAAATCTCTCACCTGTCATCTATGTCCAGAAAAACACATCCAGGGGTGTGAGTGGTGGTGAAGATTCTTTTATCCATAGGAATTCGAGGAGCTAATAAAAACAAAATATGCACTAAGACAAAACCTAGGCATTACTTTTGCTCATGAAAGAGATTTATTGGCTCCTGAACTTTTTAATTGTTCACTGCTTTCTGACCAATTCATTACATTACAAAACATTACAGATTTTTAGATGCTACAGACTTCTCTCCAAAACAAAAATAATGAGGAGAGGTGAAATGCTTTGGGGCTTGGCAAAAGCAGCAGAGATGCTCTGTATTCACACACATGCACACACAAGCTGCAAGTTACACAGGTGAGACTACCCAAGCACAAGTTCTAAACAAAAGAGGCAGACTTTCATACACTGCATTCACTGGAATCTCCTGACTTGCCTTCATATCCAGAGTGAATTTTCTCAGCCAAAGCTAAGCAGCAGGATTCTGCATCCACATGGACAGAAGTACACACATGGACCAAGTATGGGGTGATTCGGAAGGGGTAACAACGTGTTTCTTGTTCTTGGTCTTTACCACCCCTGAGGAAAAGTAAAAGGGATTCACACACTGCTTTTAAGACTCACATACTTTGTGTCAGGGCTTAGAGCCCTGCACGGAGAAGTTATGCTGAGCACACAGATCCAGATAATCAGGTCCTACACACACTCCCTTGTGATTCAGCAATACTGATCTCTCTCCACTCAAAATCAAGTAGGTGTTTTGCCTCCAGTGCTTACATTCAGAGGTTGTCTAGAAATACTATTCCTCTAATGGTTAAAGGCTACCTTCTAATTCTCAGTCCAAACATATTCACAAGAACCATTCATTTGGTTTTGTGCTCTCCTTCAAGATAAACAGTTCTTTTTCTGTTTGTTGTTTATTCTGTACCACTCTTACAGAAAAAAAAATCTGACTCACTGAAGTTTTGTTTCACAGAGCTACGTAAGTAAGACTCCTCCAGCCTTGTTGTTATTCTTTGACTGCCCTCCATGAGAACTTGTCTTCCTAGACCACGGTGAACAGTAGCAGCACACAACATTGTAGATGAGATCTTAACCATGGCTTTGCAACAGCTGCATTAGCAATTGCCCCTTTCTATTGCAAGTGTTATAACTGCAGTATCTTACCCAGCTCTGACAGAATTGAGATAAATTTTTGGAGATTATCACTTACACTAAAAGTTACTTTCTTATTCCACAGTTTTGTAAAATGATTCTAGAGAGAAGCTAGTGTAATAAAACCTACCTCTGACACCCCTGCCTTTGGGAAAACAAAAGATACAAATGGAAATTGGATACAGCAGAAATTTAACTCACAGAAACCCATTTTCTTACTTAAGCCTACTGTGTTCCTGTGAAAAAATATTTTTATTTGTGATGCTAACATAATCAAATGATCTGTTATGTAAGGGAAGTAGAGGCAGATGTCTTAAGAAAACACAAAAAAACCTACTGTAAAATGTTTACAAACAGTTCCCCCAACTTAACATTGCTATCTGTCCTGCTGTATTTATTCCAGGTGCCCTTACACTATTCAAGATACAAATGATTTTAGAGCTCAGGTTTTTGAAACACATATGAATGAATCAATGATCAACTGAAAGATGGAGTAAGTGTTATATCTGCTCAGAAGCAAACAGTTCTTACTAAAATCAAGAGATCGCCTGAGTCTGGAACAGAACTGCACTGAAGATGAAAGGCCAGTTTCAGGTTTTTTCTTCTTTTAGCTCTAAGATTAGTCAGGTATAAAGCAACAAACAGCATCCCTAGTGACAGCAAGTAGTATCTCAGGAGTCAGGTCTCACACTGGGACTCGGGCGACTGAGTTTCTGCTAATGCTTTCATCACAAACTCTCAAGTAATCTTAATCTTAAGCAAAACAATCTTTGCCTCCACCCCCAAACAAGATCATTCTTCTCCTGCATGACAGTACAGAAGGAAACTGATAGATCCAAAAGAAACATGAACAGTTTTCCTTCTATCCCCGTGCAAGTTTATGCATCATTCTGGGAAAGACACTCAAAGTGTCCTACTGGATGCCAATATTAAACACAAGAAGCCCATTTTGTAATGGAGTTGCATGAGTTCACACTGGTCAGCTGTAACAATAGAACAGTTTCTGCCTAGTATAGTACCCTTGTAATAATGTACTTACCTGATCCTGCAGAAAAAGGATTTCACCTGGGCATATTCATACAGAGAAGCTAATAAGAAGAACACATTGAAAGTATCAGTTGATATGCTCAAAAAGGTCACACCTATCAGAACTATTTTAAACTCTGCATTCTCCAGACTTTCTGAGCAAGACTGAAGTCTCACAACCTACTCTTCATTAGCTACTGAATTAGCTGTTCAACAGTCTGCTCCCGCCTCAAATGTTACCTCTCTTCTCCAGACCACTCACTCTTTGGGAAGTGGCTGACCTGGAACTAAATTCAGAGGAAATGTGTATGACCTAAAAAAAAAAAAAAAAAAAAAAAAAAAAAAAAAAAAAAAAAAAAAAATCCTTTCTCCAGTGCATCACTACGAAAAGCAAGGTTGACATTTCCTGGCTTTATGAACCATGTAACAAAAACTATATACAGGCAAGAACAACTCCATTGGGGTGCCTCTGCTCTGCTGGGCAAGCACGTGACTGGCTGCCAAGTTGTGGAATTCCTGGCATGTTAGCATTTGCAACCTCCAGATGTCTCACCATCCTTTGACAGCAAGGACTTTGGACTTCTCAGATCTGATACCAGAACAGCCTCAGAACAACCCATGTCTAAGTGGGTAAAAGACACACCCGTGGAATGCAAGCTACGTTTAAATTGCTCACAAATAACATAGGACTCAAAAGTCACAGTTTAGACACATCCAGCACTAAATAGCAAGTCAGCTTAAAACTTGGTTTTAGTGAGCTATATTCACAGCAGGAAGCAAGTGGACCATAAGACAAAGCACCTAAGCAACCATAAGGTATAGATTAAACAACTTCAAACTCACAATTAGACCTCTAGTTTCTTTTCAAAAAGCAGCAGTATTTGGAATGAGTAAGATGGTACATGAAACAACGAAGTATCTGTCTTTTACTTACCCCAAGTAAGAGTCAAGCCTCTAAGAGACTAGCAAGAACTAATCCCACAGCCACTGCAGTTTTCAAAGTGGAAGGGAAACAAGTGTTGCTGATGTATACTGCTAGCATAAGCATTTAAAATGAACTACTATTCTACCCTCATTCTGTAAAGACAGAAAAACACATAGAACATTTAAAAGCATTGCCAAGTCCCACCTGTTTCACTTTCCATGTTCCAAAGCGGCAGGTGAGAGTGATCAGTGTGTGTGTAGAACACACTCACATCCTGAGGGACAAGCAACTCTACAAACCGGGAAGAGTCCAACACTTTCTTCTTATAGTTTAGGATAGATGCTGCCTGCTCAGAAATATGTACTATGCGTCCAGAAAGCAAAGAAAATACAGCCACAAATGTGTCCTGGAAAACAAACGTTAAAGGCAATCATCCCCCCAAACGTGGTAGTGATACTGTGAAGATAAAAAGCAAAACAACTCCAAAACAAACAAATCAACCCCAAACCACCACATACCACAATCTCAGGATGAAGTTCAAAAACGTGTTAATTTAGCATCCAATTAAAGTAGTGTGTAAAATACTACACTCTCCAATGCCATAACAGCATACTCAAGATTTACAAATGCTAGTAAAACTGCAGTATCAAAACTGAAACCAATCAGAGTGATGCTTGTCTTTGTCCAGAATGACTGGTTATCACTCCACACACTTCTCCCCAAATTTCAGAGGGTTCACTACAATTCCACATACAAAAATACTCAGAGCTTTTCAAATAGCAAGCATTTGCAATACTTCTGATACAGCATCTAACAGTATTGAATTTCAAAAAACACTCTTTTCTTTAAAGCAGAGCCAGAAAGCATGACAGATATTGCAAAACAAGAAAAAAAAATTAAATCCAGAGTACAAACAGAAAAAAAAGCCCCTCACAACTCTAAACTTCATTGGTTTTGAAAACTTTTTGCTGTTTCAAGAGATTACTACACTGTAAATGAATTCTCAAAGAGCTATCTGTTGCTTGGAAAAAAAAAAAAAAAGAAGAAAAATTAGTATTTCTTCTACTCATTATCATTGGGTACCCTGAGACAGCACAGATAAGTAGTAGTCTTGATCTAACTTTAAAACTTTAAGGCCTCTCTGGCTAAAAATTAAAGGTCTTTCAATTTTACACATTCTATTTCCACAGAACAATGTAAGGAGACTAAATAGAGTGCAAATGGCAAGTGATGAACTTCTTGAGTGTGCCTGAATTCTTACAGTGTTTTTTGGAGTGTGTTCAGATGCAACTGCCACCAACTCTTCTATGCTGTATGTCACCACATCAGTCTGAAACACTCTTCGGTCATTCAGAGCCTGGAAAAAGTCATTGTTTGCTAATTGAAAAAAAAAAAACAAACAGAAAAGCAAAACAAACACAAGAAAGTCAGTAAGGAGACTACTTTGAAAGTATTTCTTACAGCCCTTGTACTTTTGTCATCTTTTTGGTGAAGTCCAAGGTGAGATGAAGAAGGTCTGTGTAGTGACAAAGGGAAAAGGAATACTGATTATACTACTGGAGTGACCTAGTTATTTACAGAAAACAAGCATGAAGAAGTAGAAAGGACAGAATGTGATGGCAAAAGAACAATTTTAGCTACCTAGTTCTGTTGAAAAAGACAAACTATCCAATAATTTTTCAAAGTGGGATGGGAATGATGTTTTTTCAATATACACAGAAAGGTACTAGTAGGCACCTATTAGCTATGGGACTCTGAAGAAAAGAAAAGCAGTAGGTGGGTATTTCAATAGAAAAGATAACATGATTGTTTAACAAAAAAAACCAACAAAACCCCCACAGTGCTTCAGAAAGTCAACTGTTAGCAGGATAACTAGAATGCATTCTTTTGTTTTAATGCTATCTGTTGTCAGACACATCTATTCATACCATGCTGTTGTTCTTACAGATTTTCTCCACACGTACCTCGGACCTGCTGGACACACTGCAAGGCGTAGTTGAGAGCACTGATGGTGCTGGACTTGCTGGAATTCCTTTTCTCTTCAGGTAAACACCTTTTCATTTCTTGGATCATCATCAGTAGATCTCTGTGAGACTGGCTCCAATTCAGCTGCTCACTGTAAAATAAAGGTTAAACTTTACCAGAGAATTCTGGTACAGAAGCTTTCTTTTCTATCACTGAATTAAAATTATTCACTAAACCAACATTTTATGGGATTGGCCGCAGCATCACACAATATCCAGAAACATCCTAATGCTCCTTCACTAAATTTCCTGTTGTATTTTTCTCACTTCTTTGCTACTTGAACTGTTCTCTACCTTCCTTGTTTCCAACTTGAATATGTCATGGATGGTAAAGTCCCATCAAAACCACTCTGCTTCTCAAGATGCTTAGCAACTAAAAATAAGCTGATGTTTACCCTAGATTTTGTAAATCTCACTAGTATTAAAATCATTAATAGGTGCTGATTCTTGATCTCTCTAAGTTTTTACAGCCTTCAAGTCTGCATCTGGTTATAACCACCACGAGGTTCTCAAAATACACCTGATGCAAAGATTTCATTCCTCACATGACTTGAGAGTCTTCATTATACTTTTGAGTTGTTAGCTTCAACAGCTGCAGAGTTGTTAAAAGGCAAAATCTCCCTCTTCTTACATTTGCTTATTTCAGCGACTAAAAAATAAGCAGTCAGTATTCTCAAATGAGATTCTAATCCTACAGATGGGATATGAACACGATTGTTTTTAATAACTTTTATCCATTTGACATTTTTATTAGTATCATACTCTTATTATATAAACCATTACATAGGTTCAAGTATTGCGTGTTAACAAGCCAGTTCAACGTTTCATGAATTATAGATTTGAACTCTTTTATGAATTAAAAAATAAAAGAAACTACCATCTCACTGATTTTCTGAACTTCCAGGAAAAATATTATTTCCGTAATTTCTGCTTTGGTACGGCCAAATAAGGCCTTAAGATGAAGTACACACAGAAGCTAGCACAGGGTCACTGCCGTACATGGCTCAGCCGATCTCAGACTCAGGCACATCTCAAGGAGCCGCGCAGCAGCAGCAGGCTCGCCCCCCTGCACACGCCGCGGCCCGTGCCCCCTGCAGCCCTGCAGTCCCCGAGCAGCCCCACGGGTCACGGCCGCGACGGGTCCCCGGCACCCGCTCCGGCCGCCGCCCGCCCGGTTACCTGTTGGCTTTGCCGGCGGCCGAGCCGCCGCTGGACTCGGGGCTGTGGAGCTCCGTCCCGCCGCAGTCGGTTCCCGCACATGCCGTGCACCGAGCGCCCGCAGCGCCCCGCGGCGCCGCCGCCGGCTCCCGCCCGGCCCCCGAGCACTGACCGGCGCCGTGCTCCGCGCTGCCCCCTCGGCCTTCGCCCGCGTCCATCTCGGCTCCGCTGAGCGACACAGCGCGGGGGCATCGGCCGCCACGGCCCCTCAGCACAGCCAGACCCCTGGCCCGCGGTCCTGGCGCCGGTGCTGCAGGGAGAACACGCGCCGCCCCGCGAGACAGCGGGAGGAGCGGTGTCCCCTCTCCTCCTCCCGCCGAGCGGAGCGGGCACCGGGGCCGCTTCTGCGCTCCCGCTCTGCTCTCCGGCGCGCACTCCCTCAGCTCACCGCTCGGGCGGATTCCTCGCAAAAGACCCCGGCTGATCCCGAGCGGCTTCCGCTTCGTCTTCCCGCCCCTCCGAGCCCCCCCGTCCCGCCGACCCCAGGCTGCTCCCGCTCCGGGCCGGGAGCGCCCTCAGGGGCCGCGCCCCCGTCCCGCGCGGTTACGTAACGCGGCGCACGCGGCGACCCCTCTCCCACACACCCTCGCCACGTGCGAACAGAGGAGGAGGCGGAGGCGGGGTCAGAGCCGTTTATTGGAGGAGACCGCGCTCAGCGGGGCGGGGCCGCGGCCCCGCGTGCGCTGGCCCCGCCTCTCACGCGGCACCGCACGCGGCCCCCGTGCGCGCGCCTGCCCCGCCGCCACGTGCGGGGCCGGGGCCGCCCCCGGGCGGGGCCGGGACAGGGGCGGGGCCCGCGCGCGCGCAGAAGCGCGGGGCGAGCACAGCGGCGGTCGCGCAGCTCCAGAGCCGGGTCCGACTCACGAGCTCTGCACCCCACTTTATTAAGGCACTGTGCAAGTGGTGAGCTGTGCTTGTTAGTAATTAATGGCAGGAGTGTCTTAAGGCAACCAGTTAAGTTAGTTAACATTTCAGTAATGAAAATAGTTTTGCTTTAAACAGCAGTAAATGGACTGAAAATGCAGCAGGTTTGAAGTGGAGAGGCTGAAGATTCAGAGGCACCTTCAGTTGATCTGAGTTTCTTCCTGTAACTCATGAAGAAGTCGAGACTACAAAAAAAAGAAAGAAGTGGGGCAGTGTCCTTCAGCCCCTCACCATAACAGTCCTGCATTTTAAGAATTTAAGATAATAAAGATAAATCCCTCTTAAATCCTCTAAATCTAAGAATTTGCCCATGTTGGTTTTCTTAGCTGCATTCTTCCTTTGTGCTTGCCTTCCAGTACTTCTCACCCAGGAGGACATCTCTGATGTCAGTGGTTACTGCAGTGTTTGTTACTGTATCACGGCACAAACTTAAAACCTTTGTCTTCCCATTAAATATCTGGTGATTACATGGGGACTCAAAGACTGAACTATACATTCCCTGGCTCTCCATCCTAACCCAACGTTATACTCATTTCATCTGGCAGCAAAACCTCTACTCAAAGAAAACCTCCCTGCTATGGCAGTGCACTTGGAACTCCCAAACCAAAAGAGGTTTATCTAGCAGGAAGCTATGGCAAATGATGAATAGTTCTCGGACAAGGGAGGTGTGTGGAATTTGATCTTACGCTTCTGCAACATGCAGCTAAAAAAAAAAAAAAAAAAGCACGTCTATTCCTGGTTTCTAAGTCCTTGCTATTTTCATAGCAAGGTGGTTGAGATTCAGGTCCTGGAGCTCCCACAGTAGTCCCAGTTTACCATTCACTGCAAACAATGCTTGTTAAAGCTGTCACTACTACTTCAAATTAATGTTGAAGTAGTACTTCTATTTGAGTATCGTGGCTTTATTTAAACTATACCAGTCAGTGAATTAACACCATTAATTCCAAGCCTATGAGGAATCCCCACTTTGGTGAAACTTACCGATGATGATGATGATGATGATAATGACAACAACAGCTATCAATATTGCCCACATCTGTGAAAAGAAGCCACACAACGCTTACTACAAACCATGCAACAGCACTAACTGCCCCTCAGGATACAGGAAAACAGCCCATTCAAGGGAATATAGCACCATGTGTCAGGTCTAACATGGCAAGCAAAGCTTCTCGGTAAGCAAGCTTGATCCACACTTAGAGATGGCAGGTCATGCACACAGACAAAACACAGCAGTACAGTCTCCTTCACACAGAGATTGTCTCAGGTGAATACACAAGTCTTTGTTACTCACCAAAGATGATTCCAACCTTTGCCAACAGCTACAAGTACAGGAGTCTGAGTGAGCTTCTTCCACTTTCTAACACTTCCTGTACTTTAACTCAAGCTATGCATTTTTACGCTTTTCTTCCTGTTCCTCAACACCTCAGATTACTGACGTGTTTCCCCACTGGCCATTACCATGTTACACAAGATCTTGCATAGGGCAGCATGGCCTCTAGTCCAGCTTTTCATTCCTTCACCCAGCCACTATGTCAAGCTTTAAAAAGCTAGATGCTGTAAGTTAAACAACATTGGCTAAAGTAATCTCTTCTTCTACCTTTTGGGATGCCAATTGTAATAGTGTTACCTGTAGTACTGCACAGCATAAGTACACAAGGGAAGGTTACCTTACAGTTCTTCCACCAATACTTCCTTTTCAGCTTGGCTGCACTGGTCTCAAATTGGGAAGCTCCTGCTTGCAGTGCATCAGCACGGTCGTCCAGCTCTGATAGCTTCTGATCTCGCTCCAATACCTTGTCCACATTCACTCTCATGATGTCAACAACCTGCACCAGTTTAATGCTTACAGTAAGTTGTATAACCCATGGTAGAACATAATCGCAGGCAACAGACAGCAACACATGGTACTCGGTGTTCTCTTTTCAGAAGCAGAGGCTATTACCTTCTAATATATGCAGTCATAAGCTTAAACAAAACCCTGGAATTCACAGTTGGGCTGGAAGCCCCTAATACCTACTTTAAAAAGTCAGTAGTGCCAGTAGTGATGGCATTCCTTCAAACCTGGGAAATAATTCCTGAGCCGCTTCAGAAGGAGTTGAGGCATATAAACATGATAGTAAACCATATGTCAAAAAATACTCTTGCTAGCCAGCCTGGCTTTTGGACTCCACAAAAATCTAGACACATCATATTTGGCAGTCAGCCTTCATGGCTACTGATGAGAAAAAAGCTTTTTCTCTGTAAGAACAAAGGTTTTTATCTTTAATTTTGCCAAATCCTCAAGCAGCAAGATTGCAGCTAATATTTGGACACTGGTAACTTCTCTCTACTTCCCCTTCATATAATGAAGGGAAAACTGCTTTGGTAAAAATATCTCTTCTAGTTTTATAGGTTTCCTGAAGGAAAACAATGACACTGCTATTGGACTTGACTTTTACCTCATCTACTTGGTGTTGAGTCTGCTGAAGTCGACGATTACTGCCAGCAGCCACATTTGAGCTTCCAGGGATACTGGCTGACCTGCAGTAAAGAAAGTCATCATTATTCATCTGACATTCCTGAGATGTATCCTTGGAATAAATGTAGGGTAGTTTCCTACTGAAGAAATGGTGTTTTAACAGCTGACATTAGGTGCAAGACACACTGTGTTCCAAATATCTTGTCAACAAACTGCCTGCCATTCTAAGAGACAGCAATGGCTTGCTAATACCACATTTTGCAATAAGGTACAGGACAGCTCCAACCATGGTTCAGGGCTCAAGGAGTCAAGAGTTTAGGCTCAGGGGCGTTCTTGAACAAATACTAAGTTTCAAGCTACAGTATTTACAAAAAAATTATATACAAAAACTTAATGGTTATTCTGACTACGTGCTTCTCTGTTGTTGGTTGTCTCTATTATTTTGAAACAGTTGATACAGAGCAAGCAAAAGCACCATAAGGAAAAAGAATCTGGCATATACAAGAATTTACTTCTGGTCAGCTTTGATTTCATAACAGAGGGTTTTTGTTTATCAGCTTCAACACTCTGCATCTTTGTAATGGATGCAAGAGTTCCTGTACATACTCCTCATACCCTTTTCACTGCTTTGCCAGGTTTTTTGCATATCTCTAGAACTATCTGTAGTCAATTTCCTTTTCTACGTTGTTATTTCTTCCACATCAGACCCTTGTTTAGCGCATCCTGGTACTCCAAACAGCCAATTCTGACTATTTCCTGAATTTACACATTTATACATTCACTTTAAGTTCCACGGAGAGAGAACAAACGTGTACACGCATAAGGCGAGAGCCGGGAAGCCCGGGGAGAGGCTCGGAGCAGGCCCCGTACAGGCCAGCATCACCGCTCGACTGTTTTGGCACTTCCGCCAACCTTTGGTTCTATTTCACTGCTAGTTCCAGGGGAAGAGTCTCGGAAATGACACCTCCAAACACAATAACGCTCCGGTGCCCAGCAGGCGCTGCCCCGACGGGGCGGCCCCGCTCTGACAGGCGCCCGGGGACTGGTGGAACAGCCCGGCTCGGCCAGCCCAGCGCCCCGGTACCGGCCCGAGCGGGGGCCGGGCGGGGCCTCTGCGCAGCCGCTCTGGGAACCCCCGCCCGCCTGGGCGCGGCCGGGCCCGGCGCCGCTGCCCGGCTCCCCCGCGCGTCCCCCCGCACGGCCCCCCGCACGGCCCCCCGCGCGTCCCCCCGCGCGTCCCCCCGCACGGCCCCGCACTCACATCCTGCCGGCGGGAAGGGCCGCGGCCGCAGCGCCCGGGCGGGTCCAGCGGGAACTGTGCTCGGCGCCGACGGCGCCCCGAGGTGACGTCAGAGGGGCGGGGCCTGCGGGCGGGACCCGGGGCAGGGGCGGGGCCCGGCCGGGGCCACGCCCCCAGGCAGCCGTCGGGCGCGCGGCCGCGGGGGGGCGCTCTCCCCCCACGCCGGGCCCGCTCTGTGGCCGCAGCCCCGCCGGGAGGCAGGGCCTGCTCTGCACCACCTGGGCTCGTTTTCGCTTTCCCCCTTCACTTATTAAACCGGCTTTTTCTCACTCCAGCCATTTTTTTCCCCTCATGTTTGGTCTTCCAGTTCTCTTCTGCCATTCCACTGGGGAGAAGGGGGAAGGTGGGGCAGTGAGCAGACAGCTGGTGTCTACGTTCAGTACAGGGTCAACCCACCACAATACTAAAGAACTCGGCAATTAATAGGTATGTGAATAGGAAAAATGGGGAAGTAGCTGAGATCAATTTGGGGAGTTAAATGCTGATTTATTTATCAGGAGAACATAATTAAACTTTGTCTGTCTGTAGTCAAAAATAAACTCTCTAAATGAAATCTCGTCTTCTGTTGTGGTTCTGGGTTTTGGAAGAACTTACTTACAGCACTACTAACAGAGTCTTTCGCATACCAGATGACTATTAAACTTGGTTTTCCCTGCTAGGCTGGCCTTGTAGTAGACTGGTAAAAAGTTTCAATTTGGCCCTTACAAAAGGGCCAAATTGTGTAACTTCTATATCTGATCAGTGCAAAGTTACTGTGTCTCATTTGTATTATTGTGACCTCTTACATATCTGCATCAGCAACCCTCTTGAATTCTCCTAGGATTTGACTCTGCTTTGTGCACACTGTAGGATTTAGCATTTTGCTACCAGGTACATAGGGTTTCTCATGAAAAACCCTGGAAGTGATTGTCCACTGACAGGAACTGAAAACAATCTGATCTCAGACAAGCTCTGGGGGTTGCACCTGCTCATGGGCAGGCTGTTACACCTGTGAGAAATCAGATGCAGTATACTTAACAAGCAGATCATGTAGAGAAGACATACATTTTTTTCATGGTTCCTTACAGTGACTAAAGGGCTACATCGCTCTCAAACTAGGATGGAGGAGATGTGTTTAAAAGAAGGCACACACTTTGTATGGGGAAATTTTCTTTGTTTTTAATTTACAGCAGAAAGAATATAAAGCATTCAGAAAACATTTTCCATATTTTAAGGGCAATTCAAAACATTTTGCATGGTTCCAGCAGCTGAGTTCTTCAACAGATCCATTGATTCAGTGATGCTTTACATGCACGGTTACAAAAATAAAACTTACAAAAGAGAAGACATCTATACTAGTTTTACATGCAAGTCTTGGGGACCCCCCATTGGGCACCAGCTATTGTGTGGAACTGCCATAAGCGTGCAACCAGAGAGGGGGTTCATGTTATATTCTGTATTTCTTTCACACAGTATTACTGCTGTCGAATGTGTTTCACAAAGGAGCGGTTCCATTATCAGAAGACAGAAGATCTGGCTCCTGGCACTTGGGAGTTTGAATTTTCCTAGAAAGCTGCACTTACTTATCTTCGGTGAAAATATAAGTTCCACAACCAAGAAGAGGGTTCGCAGAATCACTTCACTGCAGGGGAGTCCTTCTCCCTCCCCAGTGACACACTGAAGGGTTACGGCCCGACACAACAAAGCACTTGGGAGCTGTACGTGGCTTCAAGCATGCGGGGAGTTCTGCTGCGCCCGCGGAACTGCCGGCATGGTTAACACCAGTACAGGCTTAAACGTTTGGCTGAAGCAGGATCTAGATTAGTAGATACACCACCAGGCCCATGGATCTGGAAGAGTAATTTGAAATAGCTCTGTATATTACTGAATCATTTTCTGTAAAGACAAGGAGTTAAAACATTTCCACTGAGGTCACTACTCTTGTTAAGAACAGATCAATTCTATATTGTCACGTATTGGTTAATGGGTACAATATTTCACTTTCAAAATGTCAGAGTTCTTCCAGTACTAATACAGAGCATTTCCAATTCATTCCAAAGGAGATTCTTCAGTGTCTCCTGTTCTGTTTTGGCGTGAGAGGAAAATTTAATGGTTAAGGTTCCAATTGCAGACAGTAAATGGAGGCTACAAGGCTGCCCACAGGCACAGCGTGAGTGCCAGGCCATTCGTTTTGCCTTTTTCCCTTTTTTAGAATTGAATCAGGTCATAAAGCAGCAGTTCAGAAATGTACAAGAGAATTCTGATAATGAGCTATAGCACATCTACTATAATTCAATGCTGGCAGTGAAAGGAAGTAATTAAAAACAGGTACAATTATAGAAAAGGCACCAAGAGCACTGACCCCAGTTTTTTTGCCACAATCTTTGTTTTTACTCTTCTTGTAAAGACACCAGTTTCAAAGCTTCTTATATGTGAATATTTTTTGGCTTCACAACAAGCCCTGCGTTTAAACATTGCAGTTGGTGGCCGGGATCAAGCAAGAACAACTACTCCGAAACTAACAATCTCAGATTTACACAAGTCCATTCAGAAATTTTAAACTGCCACAAGTGAGACAAACAGACAGGAGCAGTTTCTGATCTCAGATACATGTACATGACCCACAGTAACAACATGGACTTCAGGAGTTTCTTCCCTTACATTCCTATGTAATGAAGATCAGAACCTGGTTCCCATTGTTCAGAATCTGTGACAATTTTAAATTAGTAGTTCAATTTAAAAAAAATCTAATTTCTTTGGCTCCTCACTATGTGGAAATAGCAATATACCATGACACCCCTACAAGATCAGTTTGCATCTTTTTTTTAAGTTTTACTTAATTTTTTTAAATTTTTTGTGCAATTTTTATTACATTTTCTGACTTCCAGCAGGAGATATGAAAATGTGAAACATATTTTCTACTTTTGTACTATTTATTTATTTATTTTTTTCATTTTATGTTCATTCTAAGTGTTCTTTATTGGAGTGAGTGTATGGTGTTAAGCTAGATACGGTTTTTGTACTCTTATGATTATCTGCTTTGCAAAAGTAACTTAATTTTCTTAAGCAATATTAGCATTCACATTACTTGGCACCATTGGCAAAAAAAAAAAAAAGAAAGAAAGGAAAAAAAAAGACGGGGGGAAAAAAAAAGCAAGGAATATAAATTAAACCCAACTGAACCAAACTCCTGGTAGCCAAAATCAAATGTAAACATATCCTTTTTTTCTTTTTTTTTTTTTTTTAAAGTAATGTTGCTCTGCCTTTTTTTCCTAAGTCTAAATACAGTAGCTCTTTTTTGCCATTTAGTCATGCTTTAGCAAAAATGTTCTTCTAAAGAACATTTAAAATAAAGTTTCTTATAGTGAAATAAAGTTTTTGTTTCATTTTACAGACCATAGCCACTAATGCTTTGCTTTGTTCATTTCTTTTTCTTGAGTTCATGCACATATCTCTTTGTTTTAATATATACAATATGTACAAACAATACATCCACACTCTTCTGGTTCATTCAGACAAAACTATACAAATAATAATTTTATCTTGCCAAGTTATTGACCCTTTGTGAATAAAATATTTAGTAATTAATCAATATATTCCCTTTCAAATATTTTTTTCTCATTTTCCATTTCTACCTTCTATATATACAGAAAACTGCCCAGATTTTGATGAAGTAGCCAAAATAAGAAATTTACTGGCCAGAATGCAGCACCACTGATCTTTAGGTGGCTTAAAATGTCCAGGCAACATATGTACGTGACTCTGCAAAATGACAAGAGGTTTGACATAAGAGGAAAAAGCTACATGTTTTACAAATTATTTAAGAACTTAATTAATTAAAACAATAGTACATGAAGGTAAGGCTAGAAAATAAAGTGCTGAATATGAGAGAAAGTACATGACAGTTGATATGTTTGCAGGTTCTAGTAAAAATACCAAAAAAAGTGTTTAAAACTTGCTTAAGCTGCTCTCTCCATTCTCATGCATTACCCGTGTCTCTCACACACCAACCCCTTCTGTAAGTTCCCACAGGATGTATTAAAAACCTGCAGATTTAAAAAGTTGCATTAAGTGTGCTGTAGAGGTTTAAATAAAACACAAAAGACAGGAGTGCGAAGGAAATGAGGATGCATGGACCCAATAAAGATGTACTGATCTAAGCCCCTCCACTGAGACTCTCAAAGCTTCAGTTTCTTGGAGATGACTGACAGGTGCAGGAACAGCATTCTTGTGTTGCTTGTGCATTCCCACCTTTTCTGAACAATATTTTTGGTATAATATTTGTACAGTTCCACATGTTGTTTAATACAGCCCTATATGAAAAGGATAATTAATCGCTTCTTCGTTCCTTCTCGGAGAATGAAGCAACTCACAATTTCTTCCTGGTGTCTTTTGTTTTCCCAACGATCCAACAGAAGATTGAGTTCCAAGATGTCTTGCTGAACAAATTAAAAGTTGTCCATGAAAGTGCAAATGCAATGACCAAAACATTACTGTTAAAATCCTGCAGCTGGTATTTCCAGAACTGCAGTGGGTATTTTTGTTGTTGTTGCATGTCTCTGCTAAAAACAGAAAATGAAAACAGTCTGAAAAGCAATGTCACATTGCTACGGGATGCTGCTGCGTATCTTCAAGTTCCTTGGCCTTTTTCAATTCTTTCACTCTGAAAAAACAAAGAGGAGCTATGTAATACTTCTATTGCAAATCTCTTGAAGACACAGAACAATCAAAAGGACTCCTCAGTCCAGCTTCCCGTGCAGAAGAGCCAGCTCTCAGAGAAATGACAGGAGGGTAACACCTTCCTGACACCATAACAGTTGGAAGTGCAAGAACGGGCCACGAGAGATCTGAGACAAACACATTTGGAGACATACCCCTAGTTCCAGCTACTGTTTTTCCCCAGTATTTGCAACTACAGCTGGGCTTTGTTCTGGTGTTGGCCTATCTAATTGCTTGGGGTTTTCCGGACTGCTGTTCACTAACTGACCCTGCAGCTGCTCTTATTTGTCGTGGCAAAGGGGCTGTTCAGTGCTGACCTCTTTTCTTCACACAGTGTTGAGGCAGTGACAGCCTGATGTCGTGGCCAGAACAGTGGGGAAAAATCAGTCCATCCTACTAGGAAAGGAAGCTTGGTGTTGATACAGAATCTCACATGAGAAAGTGTGTATATGCAAGCAGAAGAATTGGTATGGGTGAGAGAAAAGGTGTTTCACACGTATTCCAGCTGCTGGGGGCTGTATTTTCTAGCATGTTGTTGGGAGTAGATTGTGTGTTTTCCCAGCCAGCAGTGGAGGATGCTGGATGCTGTGTGCTGAGGGTGATGAACCTACAGCATGGAAGAGTCACCGTCCCTAGATGAGGCCTGGTGCCCCATTCAGAACTCTCTAAAATGCATGCGACACATTACTTCCTCTAACACTTGTCAGCATAAGAACTAAGCCATCGCTGAAAGATGGAAGAGTTAAAAGTTAAATCAAAAGAATGAAGAGGAGGGAATCCTTTTAACCCCGTTACGTGAAACAGAACTCTGTATTGGTGCAGAACTCTGTATTGCAGCAGCAATCCTCTCCTCAGACTTAACCTGGCTGTGTGTCAGTGCAGGCTCCCTGCAAAGGAGCCAGACCAAATCCAGGGGGACTCCCCATGCTGTCCCTAAACCACAAGGCAGCTGGCTGTGCTTGGGGCTGGCTCTGCCTCTGCTTGCAGGGAGCTCCTCTGCAGTACGATCCCTTTGCCACTTGCCTCCACCTGTCTTCCCTCTGCTCCTGCAAGGGGAGGACAGACCCCTGCAATAGGAGCAGAACAGAGCACAAAAAAAAAGGTGATTTAGCTAAGCATGTACATGCTCAAGTGCTCAAGTGCTGTTGCAAAATCTTGAAAGGATAAATAGCAAAGGTATGGTACAAAAAATTGTGTCAGAGATGCAAGTCTGTGTAACGGAAACCAGCTACAAGTGAGTGAATTTAACAATAAATAAATGCACGTTGGGAGAGCTAATCAGCAGCGGTGAGAGTTTGGAGCTACGGTATGTAGACTTATACCCCCACATCCACTTTTGGCTCGCACCAGCTTGCTAATACAAGGATACAATGAAGGCTATAAATTGATCTTTATAAATACACCTCCATTTCACCATTTTATTTATTCATTTTTCTGCATGTACTATTACTCAAAAGGGAGCTGGCTGCTTTTACCTCTGCTTTAGCTGACTCAAAGCTCTAGCACTCAAAGGCATTCTCAGTATTTGTTAAAAGTGGCCAACAGGGGTCAAACCACACTAACCCATATGCAGGTAAGACCTTCACTAAATACCTCAATTCCAGTGGCCTGTTGGAGAATATAATGCATGGAAAGACAGAGGCTGTGCTAGTCCAAATGCACACACTGTTTTGAGAGTCTGAAGGCCACTGCTGAAGGGGCCCCAGCACCCCTGAAATCTGAGCCTCTGTACTGCTCCCCCAGGTGACAAGCAGTGCTCTCATCCCCAAGCTGAGGAAGGGGCAAGGCAGCCACCAGCATCGGGGGTTCTCAATTCCTACTTGGACACTGCTATGCTGAGCCCAAATGCCTGCTACAACTTCACAGAGATATCTTCTACAAGAAGATTTTGGGTCTACACAAACTGGTGTCTAAAAGACCCTGTTGATATCAAGGGAGTGGAGGCTTCAGCACTGCACAGAAGGCAGCAGCAAGCCTCTACTCAGGCTGACAACCTGACTTCTACCTGAGTTCACTGGGGTTCTACCTGCTGTGTATGGCCAGATCACCTTTTCAGTACAGGAAACAGAGGAGGGCCGGTACAATGAACTGAAAATACTCACAAATTACAAACTACCCATCTTCAGTATATTTGGTTTTCTTTTCTTACAGCAGAAAAGCAGCCTCTCCCTTGAATTTATTGCTAGTACTTCTATTGCTCTGCTGCTTAGCAGCAGGAGGCGTGCCAAGATCTGTGGTACTATGCTAGAAAACGTGGTGTACTTCTTTGCACTGGACAATTTTTAAGGCTTAGATTAACTATGTTCAAGATATCATCAATTAATGCATGATTTGCAGTGCAACTTCCAAGTGTTTTCTGTTGCACTTCAGTACTGTAATGTAAAATTAACCTGGTATTATAGATCTCTCACTGAGAACATGCACATTAAATAAGCTGGTGGCTCTTTCACTAAGACATGCTATTCCTTACTTTGGCACTTTACATGCAAAGGCTACACTAACAAAGCACTTTTGCTGGAAGAATGCATGACATGCTTTGCTGCAAACTTCAACCTACAGCATGCAGTATCTGTACTGGTGCAGACCTATTGCATCTGTTTGCCTGGAACATACATGCCAACAGAAGGTAATTACTGCAGCAGTCAGCCTTAGCACAGGACCTTAAAGATCATCTAGTCCAAACCCCCCTGCCCTGGGCAGGCACACCTTCCACTAGACCAGGTTGCTGAAGGCCTTATCCAACCTGACCTTGAACACTTCCAGGGATGGGTGTACACCTTGCACTTTGCTTTGTTGAACCTCATGAGGTTTTCAGAGGCCCACCCCTCAAGCCTGTCAAGGTGCCTCTGGATGGCCCACCCCTTCCTTCCAGCCTGTGACTGCAGCACACACACAGCTCGGTGTTGTCAGTGAACTTGCTGAGGATGCTCTCAATCCCACTGTCAATGTCACTGACAAAGCTGTTGAACAGGATCAGCCCCAGCACTGACCCCTGAGGGACCCCACTGTCTCCACATGGACAATGAGCCATTGACCACAACTCTGAGTGCAGCCATCCAGCCAGTTCTTTATTCACCAAGTGGTCCATCCATCAAATCCATGTCTCTTCAATTGAGAGACAAGGATGTCATGCAGGACAATGTCCAACGCTTTGCATTTGTAACACTTTCCTTGGTCAAGTGAATTTACATGGTTGTAGGTACAATGATAATTACTGCTTAAAAACACAAGCACATACTAGTACCAAATTTCCCTACAGTAATGGTTCAGACTCTCAAATTTGCCATCGGTACATTACTGAAAGCCATTGCTCTTTAGTATGCAATGGCTTAAAACAAACCCTGCATTCCACAGCATTTATACACTTAAGCTTCAAGATGATGACCATCCCAAGACAGCACATTTTTTTTATTAACTAATCTCTGTGTTCTGTATATGGTGCATGTGTCACACTGCACATGGGAGTGCAGGTAGGTACTGTGAGTCCTCTACCGATTACGACACTGCCCGGTAGGTACAAAGACCTGCACTCTGCAGCTGCCAGTCTCTACTCCTCACTCTGGAGCTGGCACTGGCTAGGGAAGTTCTCCCTTCTCCTGACAGCTGGCACAAGGCAGCCCTGCTCACTGCAGACTCTGCAGCAGGCACAGCCAGAGTGAACTGAAGTACTTCCAAATGCTACCAAAAATGGAGCCAATCTATGGTCAGAGTGACACTGGAGAAGCACTGAGGTGCTGTTGTGAACACCTTGCTGCTTCCTCAAACCATGCTAAACAGGAGGTGTCAGAACCATGCATCAAGGACCAAGATAATCCATTCACTTCCTCTGAAAGGCTTTGTCAAGAGAACCTAAAACAAATTGTCTTCAACCAATTAATTCTTTCTTGGATAGTCTGTACTGCAGCCTTTCCTGTGTCTTAGAAGTCCTTTCAGTCCTCACTGAACTCTTCTTCTCTGAGTTCCTTACTCATTGGTACTTTGATTTGGTTACAACAATATAAAGTATTAGTAGGGGGGCTGGTATTTCTTCTTCATTAAGGCTCAGTGTAATAAATTCTCTAAATTTTCAACTGCAGTTAAAAAATACAGTTTGACCAGGGAAGAATTTTGGACAAATAGAACCCCTGAGATTAGAAACCCTCTGAGTAAGTGCTGCCAGGAGAGATTTTATGTGAACAACATAGCATTGCTTTCAAGCTAGAAGGCAATCTTCTTTGGTTCACATTTTTCCACTCTTAAATTGAGGCTGAGGAAGAGGACTAAAGTGTAGCATTTGCAGTTACAAGCAATAATAAACTGCTCTAAGAAACAGGATACTACTGGGATTTACAGAATGGAACAGTAGAATGGATGTTCTTAGACAAGATGTTTCAATCCAGTTTGGTAGACTTGCAGTGAGACTTTTTTTTTTTTAAACAATAAAGAAAATGAGAACACCGAGAGAAAGTGATAGCAGCAAGTCAGGTGCTGTTAGATGGTGTGCAAACCTCTCCAGGAGTCTACAAGCACCAGCACGCTAGCTCAGATCACTTCTGGGAGTGCCTCAAGCTGTCTGGGACTGGAGGTGAGGGCAGCTCAAGTGAGGCACAGCTGCAAGCAGAGCACACCAGAACGGGAAACAGGCTCTAGCTGCTGCAGGTCTCCAAACAAGAAGCACCATCCTACACCAGCAGCTCTGAAATGATGCACAAAACTGCAAGGACCATAACTTTGGTTTTGCACTGATCAAGCCTTGAACACAAAACTCCTCAAATAACATTTTCTCTAGACCATAAGAGCCTCTAAGGTACAAAGTCATTCCCTCAGCAAGTGCTGAAGAGCAGATGGAAGGAAAAAGCACGTGCAATAGAGATGACCACTGATAAGGTGTCTGAAATAACAGCTGTGGTGCTGACACACAGAAAGGGAAGAGAAGATGACTTCAAACATGAGCTTTGAACCCTGACTGTTGGGAGCTGTGTCCTGGTTCCCAGATCGCTCCAGCCAGACAAAGCTTCTGCCCTTGGCACTGTGGTACTTACTTGGACACCATGAAGGAGGCTGCATCGGTACGTGCTGAAGCAATGTAGAAAGCAACAGACCCAGCAAGTGGCAGCTTCTCTCCCCCTCCCCAGTCCTGTACGGGGTGTCAGCAAATGAACCAGGCCTACTTAGAAAAAGTCACAGCAAACGATGGCTTCATGGGTAAAGCGTAACACAAAGCTGCTTCATCAGACTTACTCCATAAGGCCCAGCCAAGGAAATGCTGAATGAGTCTGAATGCTGAAGATCAGTATATAGGGGTGCAAGAGCCAGAGAAGGTTGGCTGGTGAGTTACCTGTTGCTCTGAGAGCTGAAATGGCCTGTGGGACATTTAAGAAAAGGGAGCTCTTGCCTTTTCCCAGATACCTCATTTAGGCAGCAAAACAAAAAAGACAGAAAGGCCCAGTAAGAACGACACCCCAGAGCACATGGTCTGCAATTTAACACACACATTTTTGAGCTCCAAATACATTCAGCCCCTGCAAGAGGTAAATGAAAAAAGAAATTATTTTGAAAACTTTTGTTGCCGGTACAGTGACGCACATCCCAATACGACATTTTCGCATATTGTCCTGAACTCAAACAAAAGGGACTTCCCAATCCCTCAGAATTTTCTCCCATTCTCAGTCTTACTAAGAGATGTAAGAACCCAGGCACTCCAATGCAATGTCTCCCGCACAGCATGGATCAAAACCACACAAAAAATACAAGTCCTAGATGCACAGGGGTAGCAAAATGTTTGTTGCTAAAATGCTAAAAAAGGGAAGAGTATGCAGAGAACAACAAAACATAGTAGATGTTGTTTATTCAGGTATGAAATGAAGCTGTACTTACCAGAGAACTGACTCCAGGTGTCAGCATGTGTTACATGCACACTCCCCCAAACTGGAGAGCAGCATTTAATCTAACCATGAGAATGTGGTGGGGGGTAAGGGGATCTATTTGTACATGAAAGATGCTGTGAGTGAATACAGTTTTTATTACTCATGATCACATGTAACAAGTGCACTTGTTTGGCCCCAGAGAGGCAGAAAGTGCTAGACTGGCCTAGTGATGTGAAAAGCCTTGCTCCATGTGATCGGCTCCAGATCCCCTCTGCCAAGGCTGTGGCAGAGAGGGTCACACTTCAAGCAGCCGTGCAATTTGTTCACCTCTATATCTGGACTAGGAGCAAAGCTCTCCTTTGCAGGGGGCTATAGCAGATGGTTTGACCAATGAGCAGGCAAACATTTGTGTAGTGGGGCACTGCGAGTAGCTGAAATCTCTCCCCTGAAGCATCTGTCCTTGAGATGAAAACTATTACTTAAAGGCAACAGCAATCGGATGGGGTTTTTTTTCCCCTAGAAGGTAATTTCTATTGCAGAAAGATATCAAGTTTTGTCTCACAAGAGTTGGCCAGTAAAATCTCCTGCCTCTCCCTCTTTGCTGATCCTGGTGTACTGTAACCCAAATAAATCCAGAAAAAATAATCAAATCAATTTGAAAAGGTTTTAAAACTGAAACACAGAAGCAAATGCTACCATCATTTATCTGCACAACAGCATGTGTACAGAATACATCCAATTTGTGTATTACAGACAGACACATTTGCAGGCATTCCCTCAGCACAGGGGGATGTGTCAGCCTGTGCACGTCAGAAGGCCCAGGAATACTTGTCTTGTGGGTGTGCATGCCAGCAGCACACGCACACAGGTTCTTATCAGAATGCAAAGAATAATTTGCTGTAACAGATTTACTTTAGCAGAACAGCAGCCAATACATTTTGTGATAGCTCACAGTTTACTTTTTCCAGATAAGCAGAGAACTCCCTCATTTCCTCACCAATCCCACATCACTGGCCATTCCAGGCAAAACCTTCAAATGCTACCAAACTTCCAGAATCTGCTTCCTGATAATTTCTCATATGTTACATACACAAAGCTTTAAAGTGCAACAACTGTTTCTCCTGCAATGCTGACAACCTGCCCGTCAGCTGCACCTACACCACGCAGCCCCTGCAGAGCCTCAGGGCACGTCTGGGCCTTTGTCCCCATTTCCTCCAATTCTTACTTCATTTGTTGTTAGTAAAGAACCCAAATTTTAATTCGTAAAAAACTGAGGATATGCAACAAAAAATGGTAGCATAAACGTCATAGTTTGGAAACAAATGTTATTGGCTGCTGCTTCTTTGTTGGGCTCAGTAGAGTTAAACAAATAATGATGTCTCCAGCAGGCTTAAGCCCAATTCACACTCTCACTCTTGAGTCTTGAAAACGATCTCTGCAATTCAATGTCAGCAAAACTCCATGATGAACCATTTGTTTTTCTTTTCTGAATGTTACATGGAAGCAGGAGTCCAGGCCATCCCTCCCTCTGCCTCCCCTCCCTTGCTGAAAACAGGAATAATAAGCACACAAATGATGGTATTTCTGATGGCAGTTTTTGACAAAAACCCTGCTGCCCTAACAACCTCTAAAGGGAGATGGAACAGAGCAGCCTGCTGACAATTGAGGCATGTGCCTTGAGAGCCAGGCCATTCCCTGCTCGTACAGGGGCTGTGACCTGCCACGGGAATGCTCCCACCTATTCCCACCCTCCTGTCAGGGAGGGGAGCAAACCAGCCGCTAACATGACGAAGCACACACGTGAGTGGACTCTTTCATGCTGAGAACGAGGCTCCCAACAGAAGCTCTCTTGGCACTTAGTGTAACACAGTTACAGCATCTCCATTTCAAGTTTGTTTTCCTTCCCATTGGAGGAGTGGATTAATACATGAGAGAAGCAGCTGTCAAAAAGCTGGCCCAGTTGTCAAAAAGGCAACCAGATGTGTAACTTACCGAAGACCAACTTCTAGAAGATAAGCATTGGTGCTTAACCACCTTTGGCAGTAAAAAGCAACGTGAGGAGCTCTTCCACCTGGCTCAGGCAGAAACAAACACTCATCTAGAGTAGGCTGCACCTGAACTGCAGCTTCCTACGCTCTAGCCTGAATGCTGTCGCAGTCCATGACAACGGGCATCAGTACTCACTGAGTGTGTGTGAGTGCAGACCCTGTCAAGTTCCAACATCTACTAACAGCCATTTTGGATACTGAAAAAATATCCCACCGACAACGCCGTCTAAGCATGCCCATGATGAATATACATGTCCTTTTTCACAAATTCATGCATTGGTAACATCTACTGCAGAGCTCTGTCCTGTTACAAAAGCAGCAGTGTTAGTCATTGCAGTAGGGTTAGTTTGTACAGGATTCTTTTATATAATTAATGGAGGTGAAACTTAACTGGCATATCTCGGCTGCAGCCCCATGCAAGCAAGCAGAAAGCAAATATATTTAAAATGGAAGAGAGGAACTGGCTAGCAGGCAGCTACACTCACCCTTTTGTACAGCCTATGGTCCACCAGTGGGCTTCAGAGTGCAAAACAATACCAAAGAGCCATTAGACACACATGGCAACAACTGTACCTTACCCAGAGCTTCACTTCAGGGAGGAGGAGACAGCACTTCTGCTTGCCTGGAGAGAAAGAACCCTTCCCACTCCTGCCTATGGGACTCCTCTTTACCAGGGAAGAGCAGTCCTGTGTGTAGTTTTTTAGGGCAGAAAGTTATAAGCAAGTAGAATAAACGCAACACTGTCATCCCCATGGCATTTCTACCTGCATCCTGCCTACCCTTGCAGCAATCATCTGTTTTCTATCTCATTCCAAATGCTACTCCATAGAAACCACTGCAGATCATAATCACAGCAATGGTCTAGGTATCCCTCAGAAGAGCAGAAGTTTTCTACAAATCAGAAAAAGAACAGGAAATAGGAGGCTACCTTCCCAGTGAAAGATGTACCATACATGGATTTGGCCCAGCAAATCCAAACCCACTTCAGAGCTCCCAGATTTCCTTGCAGCTCTAGATGTGTCATATCTGGGGATCACTAAATAGGTGGAGTCTTCCCAAAACCACTAAATACACAAAGCCCTGGTTCTGCCTCACACAGGGCAGTGTGCCTGGAGGCAGATCAGCTCACAGGACGTGTAAGGCTGGAAGTTAGTCAAGTGCCAGCTGACAGGTTCAGGCACCATGGGAGGATGGGTAAAGCTCTCCTGGGAGGCCAGGAAGTTTCTGTTTCTCTTTCTCAACAAAACAACACTTCTGTGACAAGTCACGTTGCTACCATGTTATGGCTGATGCATGTTTTTCACCAGATTTTTGAAAATATGACAATAGATGGATAAATATGGTTTTTTTTGTTCAAAGTTAAAGGGAGAAGATATATGTCTGATGGTCAGAATGACTGCTGCTGATGAATGACCCCTCTTGCCTCTGTGACACCTGAGAATAATCAGCTACCAGACCATCAGTGTCTTCTCTAAGAACATATTCAACCAAAACCGACACTTCTTTTCTGATTTTCATCAACATCTATGCATCCACTACTGAGAGCTCCAATAATGCAGAACCTCTCTCATCAACTCTCTCAAACACCTGAAATATCTTCTGGTCAGGCAACAAATGTCGAGTTCAGGAGACAGATCCTCAAGGTGATCGGAATCACACTTGTGTTATTTGAGCCTTTGTGCCAAAAAGTTACTAAGTAAAATAGAACAAGGTGATCATTTAAGATGTTCTGAATGTGAGTGGAGAACGAGTTCTCAGAATTGGTTTAAAGGAGACTTTGATCAATTTTAACAGGAAAAAAACCTACCAACCAGATGGTTGCCAGGGAAACGCCTGAGTAAATCTCACCTAAAGGCTACAGAATAAGCTCTTGAGAGTAATTTTTTGGCCTACCAACAGAACCTGCTCATGGACAAAAACCTAGGTTAAACCGTTCCATTTTCTTTTTAAGGCTGAATTTCTGAACTTTAAGAATTTACTGCCTTCTCACTTAGCTCACTATTCTTACAAGAGATCACAAGTGGCTTTTACAGCCTCTTCCCTCAGCTCTGTCAACGGACAGAAATCTGCTACAAGATCCTATTTCTTTGATGTTCCTGTGCATGCTCTCTTTTCTCTCACTCCCTCAGATTTTTCAAAAATATCTGACTTGTACTGACAAGGCACTGCTGTTTAACAAATGGCTCTATAGTGCCATTTTTATGCTACAGAGCATTAACTAACATTAGATACTTGTTGTTATGGCTCACTCCTGGATGTTCAGGAGCTTGGATGGTTGAGGTGTTTCTTTCTGGAGACTGGGCCTTTCTTAATTTCTTATTTATAGCAGCAGTGTGCTAACTTTGGAAAAAAAAGTATTATATTTTTCCTTAACAGTTGTTTACACAAGCAAAAGACTTCCATTTGTCTTCAAAATCCTGGGTGGTAATAAATCTCTAAGAACCCAATTTTGTGTGGTGTTTGTCACCGACTGCAAACAGCAGAGGGAGCAGATCCCTGTGTGGTTCCAGTAGCCAAAGGAACCCAAGGAGAGATACTAAAGCAGTGTGACCCCAGGATCACAGAGGTAGCCCAAGTGTATAGAGCATGAAGTGCTTTGGAAAATATCTTGCTTTGCAACTGCTTGCTAGAGCTTTTTTGGCAAGCAGAAGGAAGATGGGAACAAGGCCCAAACCTGTCACATTTCTAAACAGTTCTATAAATCTGGTAAATTTAAGCATTTTTCAAGCAGATTCTGAATGCTTGCCATTTCTGAATGTTCTGTCATTTTGGTACGTCTTGCTTTTACTTTTAGCATTTGCCAATGCCAGAATGCTCCTGTTTAAACTTTGTGGCAATTACTAGTATTAGTTACAATAACATGGTTGCTTGGAGAAAGTATGTGATTGCTTGGAGAAAGTATGTGATCACAAATGTGTGATCATTTCTACTTTAGAAGGAAAGGCAAAGGTGTTTTGAAACACAGCTAACATCTTCAGTGGAAATAAGTCACTTTTTCCTTTTGTTGCATCCTAGCCATGAACCGCGGACGAATTCCCAAGTAACCACAACCACTAACAAAGTGCCTCTGGACATGGACAGGACTGCACTGCTGCAGAAACTCAAGCACTGTGCACTGTGACATAAGCCAGGGAGAGACTAAGGACAATGAATCCCCCCTGCTCCTGAATTCCTGTCTGTAACTACTCAAGAGCTAAACCCATCCTGCAGAGATGCCCAGCAGCAGCGACCATGCTGCTAGAGAGAACAGACTGACCCCAGGCAAAGGGAGGGGTCTTGCCTCCAAAATTCAGTGGTGCACATGAGCAGGGTCTCACTCTACAAAGGCAACAGGAGACACTGACAAAGAGAAAGGCAATGAGCTGAAGTCAAGAACTGCTGGAATCATGGGCAATTTAAACCTGGGAGAGTCTGCATTACTCAACAGTTGGAGTCAACTGAGCCCAGCTGAAGTCCATGGCACATCCTGGATGCTGGTGGGAACGCCTGGGATATTCTCTGGGCCTGTATGAGAGTTGGCTGCATGGACAGAAATTTGGTACGTAGCTTCCCCAGGGACTGCCTGGATCTCAAGCAGATCTGAGAGGATACAGAAGTTCTGAGCCTCCGTCTGCTTCAGCAGGACATGCTGCACAACAAACACATCTTTTAGTCTCTTCCATATGCCCTGCCAAAAACAAGAAGCCACTTGTGCTTCCTCATCAATAACTGTGGCTGTTTCAAGTGCATTTGGAAATGGCTTGAGAACTACAAAACCCTCTTTCTTGTCCACGTTTCTTCCCATAAGATGTCCTTCAACAGCATGAGCCACACTGACCTCCTGCAAACTGCAGCTCTAAAATTCTGCAATAAGGACCAAGTTTGTTTCTAAAATCAAGTCTATCATATGCCTCTCTGAGAGCTCTCCTTATTCAAATGACACCGGGCTGAACTAAACATGCTTCAAAATGCATCAGGTCTGACCAGCTCCTGAGTGGATGAAATGCATGGGTAGTGAGAATGGAGGGAGCAGGGTCAGAAACCTCGGAATTCACCTTTGTCTAGGCAAAGTTCTGGTTTGCAACCTGATAACATAGGGGATCCTTTCAGCTAAAAACCAAACCAAACACCCCGCTCGTAGCAGAGTACTGGTATGGCAGAGCTGGCTGCCACAGGGAGCACGCTGGCAAGCCCGCGCGTGTTCCCACACTGGCAGGAGATGGTTCATCTTCATGTCTGTGTCTGTACTCTCGGCTCACTGCAGTATGTGTGGAGTGGCTGATGTGAACTAACTTGTCTGCTGCTCTGCTGGCACATTCCATCTATCCACATCAAAAACTATGTACACTTGAGGAGAGCCAACCAGATGATCCTGTGACCAAACTAAAGGCATTTCCAGTACACATCAAATATTGTCACATTTTGCACTTTCCCATGTACTACGAATGCTTTGTGCAGCACTTACAAGCTGCTACTATGATTTAACAAGCTTTTTTTTAGACTTCCTCAAGTCCAGCTTTTAAAGTCACACAACCTGGGCTGCTGTACCATATCAGCAAGGGAGCTGAACACAATTCTCTTCCAGCAACAGTCCTAAGTTAGAGTTTCATTTTTAACAATGTATCTTGGAAGCAGCTCAGCTTTGTTCTTTGCTTAGAAGATCTGTAGCAAGCTGATTCTATTATACTTTACATTGCAATCATTGTGGACACACTTGAATATTGTCACATTGGAAGGGCAGATACCAAAAGACAGTGTCGTACCTGTGGCGGCAGCGTCGTAAAAACCGCATAATCTTGCGAGCAGCTTGATCCTGCTTCTTGGTAAGCAGACTGCTTCTAAACACAAAAAACCCCAACACTGAAGTGCAGGCAAAACTGGGGAGAATACTACTAAATGCAAGAATAATTATCCTATGAATCACAGTCCTTTTCCCACTAGCCTTTATCTGTAAATAACAGCACAGCCCTGAAGAGTGTAAAAACAACATATAAAGATTCCGATAGCATCTACCATCCCAGCACTCACCTGAGTTTCTGTTGCACAATGGTGGCTGCCCGACGGTTTTGCTTCCTCTTCCCACATTCTTTGTAGCTGCGATAGTACTGCTGGATCAGCATCGCAGCTCGTCGGCTCTGCTGGAATTTTTTCTGCTCATAATAACTTCGGAATTTGCTCTGGATAAGAATGGCAGCTTGCGTCATCTTCTTATAAAGTGCATACTACAATAGAAACAAAGAGAAGCTGAGGCATTCCAGTTAAGATGCAGGTTCCTACACTGAAAGACTCTTGAGCCGCTAAGACATGATGAGAAGCAAATGAGTATTCACTGACTGGGAACTGTATGAGAAAATGGTGACAGCAAACTGGAACAACTGTAAGACTGGGGCAGAACTTCATTTGCATCAAGAAAGCAATCACCTGTTTTGCTGCTGCTGAAATAGTCTGATGAGATTCATACACTCATAGAATAGTTTGGGTTGGAAGGAACCTTTAAAAGGTCATCTAGTCCAACTCCCCAACGTGAACAGGGACATCTTCAAGTAGATCAGGTTGCTCAGAGCCCCATCCAGCCTGACCTTGAACGTTTCCAGGGAGGGGGCATCTACATCTCTGGGCAACCTGTGCCAGTAATTCACTGCCCTCATTCTAAAAACTTTCTTCCTTGTATTTAGTCTGATCTACCCTCTTTCAGTTTAAAACCATTATCACTTGTCCTATTGCAACAGGCCCTACTAAAAAGTCTGTTCCCATCTTTTTTAGAAGGTCCCTTTAAGTATTTAAAGGCCACAGTGAGGTCTCCCTGGAGCCTTTTCTTCTCCAGGCTGACCAGCCCCAACTCTCTCAGCTTGTCTCTAGAGCAGAGGGGCTCCAGCTCTCTGAGGTGTCATTTAATACCTTGCTAGCAGAGGCTTTACATGTCCATGCTAATGACCAGATCCAAGTGCACTTACGAACAACTTTGGAACAAGTGGAGCTGAGCTGTGTTTGAAATGCAGCAGGTCTGTATTAGAGCATTGATTGCACTCAGGGGAATTGCTTTTCCCTTGCATACAGGAATGGCACTGCAGAGCACGGGATGCTCGGTTCTAGGCAGCCCTTGTTGTAAAAGCTCATAACAACAGCAGCAAAAGATGCCCAATTAAGTGACTGCAAGGATAAAGCAGTTTGAGTGACTATTCCAAAATGCTAACAAATTAACTAAGACCAAAATATACTTTTTTGTTTCTTCATTTTAAAATATCTTTTAAACAAATTGCTTTTGTAAGAACCAAATTTGCTGTTTATAAGTGTATTCCACGTTTCTAGGACAATTCACTTTTCAACAGCTCATTTTCTGTTTCTCTGCAACAGCACAATACTGCAAAAGTTTTGATTGCTCGTATATCCATTTAAATCCAAGCATTTCAAATGGAGTAATTCTAACTTAAAAAAACCCAAACAACCCAAACAAACCCCCAAACCCACAACAGCTAATTACGGCAAGTCTAATACTGAGCCTAAGTCACAGGTAAAACTAAATCTCATTAGAAATCCGTAACAAGCATCCACTGAACTCACAAATTTGCATGAGCAGTCACAGACATCCCAAATTCCACCTAGCACTGTAATATTTCTAGGCCTGTGAGTCCAAATAAAGCAGGCGCAAACTCTTAAAAAGAAAATCTTCTTTATTCTACATCCTCTTCCTTTCACAGCACGCAAGGAGATGATGACTGAACAGAAACCGTATGCATTCATGCATATTTTTAAGTCCTTTTTAAGATGGAGATGTAGAATAATGTATAGAAGTTGCACTCATACCACTGACCTAACACTGTAACAGAGGCTTTCAGTGTTTGCTGATCTTATCTGATAAGTTTTAATACTTTCAAAACATATGTGTCTGTTGTTCCTGGATATTTTATCAGCTTTGACTTCTGCTCACTTCATCAGACATATGAGACAGAAATAGCAGCTACTGTCCTGTACAGGGTAATGTCTTAACACATCTCAATATTTTCCTATCTATTGGGACAAAAACCTCAAAAAGCAAACAAACAACCCTCCCAACACCACTCCAAAGCAAAAAATAAAACCCCTCAATATCATCACAGGCTGCCATTTACCAAATTTCACTTTTTGGAATTGAAGCAGTCATAAGGAGCAGTTATATTTTGTCATTATTAATTTCTATTGGGGTTTTTTTCCCCTTCTTTTCTTTTTAACATCTTTAACAAAATGGATCAGATTGTGGTTTTAAATTTGCTGTTTTAAAGAAGTCCACTCATGGGCTGGTCATGGTTTTCCTTCAAATTTTTAGCCTAGATGGGACTTCTGTGGCTGAGTTACAAACCCCTGAACAGAAGGGTTCAAAAACAAACCCGTGATGTGAACTGTGACTGTTCCAATCTAGTCACAAGCCTGTGCTGATCTCTGCTGTTCAGTAACAAAGCAGAGGAATAAGGCATGTGAAAGAGAAATCAGCAGTCACTGGATAGACCAGACCCCAATATGTTTGCATTCGGCTTTAAGATCTGCTTAGCTGATTAGCTGCCCCCTCTCCTCCTCTTGTTCCCTATGGTGGGAAGAGGATCAGTGGAGATCTGTGAAGGGGAAAGCCTCAGCAAGCCCAGTGTCCCAGAGAGTTCAACTCACTTGTGCTGACAGAACAGCCTGATACAAAACTGGAGGAAGCTGTGGATGGAATATTACTCCAAGGACACATGCTCTCCAGGAGAAGTATGCCTTGCCTCCAGGTAGCCCTGAGAAAAGCTCAGTTGATTCTAGAATCTGATGAGAGCAAGATGTTGCACAGCTGGGAAACTCATCTTTACAGCAGAAAATTATTGACTGGGAACAATTTAAGACTGGCATCAACAGCTGTGCCTCCAGCATGAGTAGCTACATACTGAGATGTTGGTCTTAGGAATTCAGGACACAGGTATTTCAAAGATGAATGGTCAACATACTTCGGCAGGCAAGCAGAACACAGAGGACAGGCTGCATGGGTAGGTTAAATGTTCTCTGCTCCCCGAATGCCAAGGCAAAGGTCGCCAAGTGATGGCTGATCAGAAGCAGCAAAGGAAAGCCTGTCCTCAGGAAACTGGCTGCAAACCCCTCCCTGACCTCAGCCCATCACTGCTCATGGGAGTCGATACGCTGTGGCACAGAAGACCCTACACATCTCCTACAAGGTCTGGTTTGTCAGTGATTTCTCAACCACAGGCATTTATTAGTGGATACTATTAAAACATTTCTCCAAATGCCAGGTTCTCCTGGTTTATACTGAATGTGAAAGTTAGTGACCCACAGGGAATTGTTTCCAAAATACTGTTTGTATTTGTATTTATTACCTTCAAGGCTATCCAAGTAAGCTTGGGGAGAAACAGAAAAATACATAGTTAATGTTAGTTCTGCAAATAAAGTATGAAAAAAACAAAACAAAAAACCCCAAACAATCTTCTTTCAAAAAGAAGCGATTCCAGGATCCAAGACAAAGCAGTTTGTCAAGCAGTTTTTGAAAGGAATTAAGCTTCCCTATTACAGGAAACATCACTCCAGAATAAAGCCATGTGATGGGTTGGATGTGAATTATGATGCAGTCACCTAACACTAAAAAGACTTCCCAAATAAATGCTTTTATGAGGTTGTAAAAGAGCACAGGCATCTTGCCTCTCACTTTACGTAACATGCTGCCAAGCATCAAACAGATGGTGTCCGGCAGGGTAAAGGGCAAAGCGGGATGTGGGCTCTTGTCCCCACAAACAACAACTAAAAAAACCCGAATCAACAAAAAACCCAACCAAAAACCAAAAAGGAAAAGCATCTTCTTTTTCTGGGGTTGAGAACTCAGCCCGAAAACATATCTCCAACTAGTGTGTGGAGAACAGTCTCAATCCTGGAAAAACTTGCATTTAGCTATGACACATGATTTCCCATAGTTTAAAAGTTTAGTATGTGCAAAATAAAACAACCTATTTTTCATCTTTGCCTTTATCAAAGGCAAAACCAACTTCAATTTCACAATGAAATTTGGCAAGCAACTAGTCAGAGAATAGTCTCCTCAGGCTGTAGCATGCATAAAGCCCAGTAGGGAATAATACATCACTGCCCTCCATCTCATAGCAAAAATGCAGGTATTATCACAAACAAAATAATTTCAAGGATTCCCTCCAAAATTAAGATGCAGAACATGAATTTTCTTCCCTTTTCAAGTTTGCCTGAGCAGGGGATTTCACTATTGCATGCTGAAAAGCATACCAGAGGAACAGTGGGATAATTTCCATTACAAAGGGCTGCGTTCATGGCACTTACATGTGCTTCATAAAATTTCACTTCCTTGATTACCTGTTTGTACTTTCGGTAGCAACGCTGAATAACAGCAGCAGCCACCTCTTGCTGTTCCCGGAGAGGACGACCCTGTGTGGAGAAGGAAAGGAGCAGTAAGTACTCAGAGCGCATCAAAACCCAGGACAGACGACGTGGCTCTCAGCTGCTTGCAGGGCAAACCTCTCCTATGAGTGCTACCTGGTCTGACTCAGGCCTAGGCATTTCCTGCAAATGTCTCTACTGTCAACTCACGTAAGGAACAAACCCTCAAAATGCGTCTTTACACCAAGAAGGTGATTACCCAGAACCTCTGGGGTACATTTTGAGGATATGCTTTGTGAGCCCTGCTCCAGCACAGTGGGTGTGCCATGGCATGGCATGCTCTCCCCAGGACGGTATTTGCTGAGCAAACAAGCAAATGCCAGAAGCATCGAAAAGGTTATGACAGAAATGGTATTTTTGTCCCAGGAATGGGTATTACCCACATTTTGCTTTGTAACAAATATTACTTTCTCACACCTAACAAGGAAGACACTGGACGTTTGGGCCACATACCTTGTATTTCCTGAACACTGTCTGGACGAGTTTGGCAGCTTCATAGAGTTCTCTCTGCTCATGATCAGACAGAGTTAACTGTGCAAACTCATTTTCTACCTTCTCGCTGGTGGACGCACTCAGAAATTCGGACCAGTCTGCTGCCGAGGGAAGGCTGGGTTTCTCAAAAGCTATTTCACTGATTGGTGAGCCTGCAGGGCTCAAGCTGGTGTTCGAAGAAGGGGTCAGGGGTTCACTATACAGACTTCTGAAATACCAATCACAGTGGGAATTACTGGCTTATAAAGCATCCGGGCTGCTATCACAGATAAGGACAACAACATTTCTGAGTTCAAGACAGAAGTTCACGCTCCCCTCCCTCTCTCCAAGCAACACCCCATACCCCTGAGCCTGCCTGTATTACACTGCACTGCACAGACGTGGCACTGGAGTGAACCCCTCATTCCATGAATTTGTAGCTGTGTTGTCTGAGCACAAGAGTGTGACTGGACTTGGAAGACCAGCATCGAGTCTCGGTGAGAACTGGCATCTGCAGGCTGAAGAGTCAGTACACACTGCTCAGCATTCACAGCATGCCAAAACCCAGAGCAACCTCACAGCTCCCACTGACCTGATCTGTGCAGCACTTGGCAAGTGATCGACATCAGCAAGGTAACTGGCCAGCCAGCTCATGGTGGTGCTCATGGCAGCACTGTCTGTTCTCTCCACCAGCAGTGATTCCATTGGCACAAAATTCTCCCGCTTGATCCTGTCAGGCGTAGCTTCAATAATGTGCTCTGCAAGTGTCATCATGTTCACCTGTCAAGGGGGAAAGGAGAGCAAACTTTTGCTGCCTGATAGAAGGTGCCTTGTGCTTCCATGTTACAGCCCAGCTTTAGACAGAATGCCCCATCTTCCCCAAACCTGTGGAAGCTGGAGTCTACAGTCTGTCTCAGCACTGAGGAGAAATTCATTAATCAGTGCTCACTTGGTTTTCTGTCTCTTCAGACAAAGCACTGCAGGGTTTCATATTCCCCAGACTCCTTTTTTTTTCTTTATAGGGAGCCCACAAGAGATCTGGTGAAAGGTTAATGTCTCTGGGTCCTTACTCTATGCTACTGACAGCTGTCACTGGTATCTTGTTTCCAAAGGAAAAGTGATCTCGCCACTCTTTTGCTGAGATGTGCGGTAGAGCATGACACGACAATAAAGGCACATCAAGAGAATTTACAAACCTTGGGAAAACACATTGTCAGGAATCCTTCTAAATTATATCCTTCAGCCCACTGAGGTTCACAGAATTCTTAATACCGAGAACAGAGAACGGTTCTTGTTTTGCAGTGACATGCTTCATCCGTGTTACACCAGCCAGAGGAGAACATTCAGAGGTGCTAAGGCAGCACAGGTAAGGCTGTGCTCCCATTACTCTTTTTGCTCAGACAACCACGGTATCTTTCTCCCAGTGGTTACTTCTTGTGTATCTCTCCTGCTTCTCTTGTACGTTTACTTCCTCTATTCCATACCCAGTGTGATTCTCCCTTCCTCAAACCCATTGTCTCTCCCCTTCTCCACTGTTACCTCCTTGCCCTCTAAAGTGCAGTGGCTTCATCTGCAACCACAGCACTACCCCTCTCAGATCTTCCTGTCTTTGTAGGGACTGTTGCTCAGTTCCCAAAGGACTATGGGGCCACCTCAGTCTCATGTACTGCTGTGAGCAGGAGGTTCTGCTTTTTTCCTTTTTCCTTGCACAATTGCAAACAATTTTGTGCATTCTGTACGATGTTGAAGTTTATGCTAGTGCACGATCCTAAATGCTAACCATTAGCCTTTGTGTCCAGATTGAAATTGGAAGAAAGTATACATTGACTGTGTGACCACATCTTTTCTCAAAGTACAATTTAGAGTCTCTAGAAGCCTCCACAGGAGCTTCTCACAGCCAGGCTCCTCTGCGAAGCCACCGTGTTCTCCAAGACCACTGATCTTGGTGCTATGCGTATGTTTACCTGCAGTTCATCCATGTGGTGTAAGCAGTCCTCATCCCCTGCGTTGTCTCTGTAGGACAAGAGCTCTGCATCCACCATCTCCCTGTCGGCCATCATCAGCACATTCATCTGCTCCCGCTGGCGTAGCCGATGGGCTACAGCATCCTTCCCCAGGGCAGTCCCCTTCTGGTTCCCTGCCACCTGCACTGCAGACACACCGATATAAATGTCTTTTGGGTTCCATTTGATGCCTGCTTGGCTGCCAGAGCCCCGGTACCCAGTAACTTCTGGGATGTGCTGGGAGAGCTCCCGGCCATAGTCCCTCATCCGTTCACTGGGGCTGATTGTCTCAGTGGAGGATTGCTTGGAGCTGGAGTTCTGCTTCCTAATGCTCGGCTGCTCCAGGCTCAGTGCAGTGGAAAGCAGCTTCTCTTGCCGGGCTTGAAAATATTCAGGGCTCAGCTTATGCTTTTTGGGTGCAGGGTAATCTTTCTGAGTCTCACTACTGTAATAACTGGAAGGTTCTGATCTTGGCCGTCTCAGCTCTGGAAACAAACAGATCAATAATTAAAACTAAACATGCAATCCATGATCACTATAGGAAAATGAACAATTTCTGCCTCAGAGCTGCAGGGTGAAGTTTGTGCCATGATCCATGACACCCAAGAGGATGTGCAAAGGGAGTAACAAACACCAGGGAGGATAATGCCTCAACCACTCCCTAAGATACACGTCTCTTTCCAAAGCAGGCATTCGCTCCTCTTCCTGATGCTTATGCAAGTGTACAGAGCACAAGAAAAGAATTAAGCATGGACACCAGGGCTACAGGTGGCATCCACTGCTCAGGTGACCTCCTTGCTCCCACGTTTTCACATGTCAAATGACAGCAAAACAGTGCATGCCCTCCAGTTTGTTTTACCTGTGTTTGTACTGGAAATCACTGTGACTCCCTTCTGAGGCTCCTGAGAGGCAACAAGCTCACTGTGCCACTGGGACACCCAGTTCTCTGTGTTGGAGTCTGTGCTTGAGGGGCACTGAATCCTGGGGTTTTGCCCAAGCTGAGTTTGTTCATCTCGCTGTAGCTGCTCCAAGCACTCTGCCAACTTTACATGGCCCCGAGACCGAGCAATGGCCAGTGGCAGTCTCCCAAGGGAGTCAGGAATAGAGATGGCTCGGCGGTCCCACTTGTACAGCACAACAGCTGCATCCATGTGGCCCAGGGCACATGCCCACATCTAAAGAAGAAAAGATAATTGACCCATTGGGCAACCTGCCTTCTCCTTCCTTTCTTGATAATACAGTGGAGTCTGGTCCCCAGCTCGTAGAAAAATGACTGATAAACATAACCATGACATGCTTGAAGCCAGCAAATGACTTTTATAACTGTCCCATCTCAATAAAAGGCCATTACAGAGGACCAAATACATGCTATTCTCTCCTACAACAGAGAAACCTCCATCTGCCAAATAAAGCTGACAGAGTGATGGTTTTTTATTTAGCAATAAATTTTGGGTTGATTTGTTGTTTTTTTTTTTGTGACATTGGCGTCACTGCAGAGACAGAACAGCCTCATACGCAAAGGAATCTCTGAGGTCAGAAACATGCAGACAGGACCAAAGGTTGAGAAAAATAAAATCAATACTCTGCTGTTGTAAACTGGAAATTATGGTTCCACCTGCTTTGGCTTTTTACTTGTCTAAGTTCTCAGCCATGATTTCATGATTCCAATGACCAAGATATTGTAATGACTTTACAACCTCTACAGTCACAGAAAACAACGTGAAAGAAGTCGTGCAGAGTTCTTTTTCTAGCACGATAGTGGAGACTAGATATTGTGTAAAACACACACCAGAACCACTTGTCTGTCCCCTTTCCTCATGTTACTCAATGACAAGGTTTTGTTCTGTGTGCTCTCTCAAAACAAAATGCCAGGAAGCTGACAGTACCATGTCTTACCATGTACAGAGCAGGGATACAAGAAACATCTACTCTCCAGAGAATGAAACACATTAGGAAAATAACACATCAGAAAGAACTCCAGAGGGTCCTCAGACTCTTTCAGAAGTTTCAGGTTCTGCTCTTACCAGAGGAGTGCAGGAGAAATGATCCACATTCAAAGGGTCAACTTCCAGCTCCAGATCGATGCTGTCTGCATGTTTAGTGCTGCAGGGGAAAGAACAGAACAAATGGTGCTCTGTAGCCATGTCAGGATCATAGCCTAAGCACAGCTTTACCCAATGCACCACACCACAGAGAAGTGGCCACGCACATGCCCACAACACATGTATTTACTCCAGACAGTGCCCCCACCAGAGACCTGAAGAGCATGATACATCCAGTGATTGGACTCGCTCTCTCAAGAGACAGGTCCTGTCAGATCAGGGGATGGGAACAAGTTCAGGGACTTGACTGTTTGTACAGGACAACCAGAAATGTGGACTGAGCACAGTTTATGTATGCTTCTGCCACGCCTGTACTGAAACCCCAGAGTCCAATGGACTGGGTCTTACCGCCATTTGATGAGGGTCTGGATCAGTGTAGCATAGCCCTGGGCAGCGGCTAGGTGGAGCAGTGTCATTCCTCGGAAAGTCTTTGAATGGATCAAGTGTTTGGACTTTGCCCAGCAAGCACGACTCATCATCTTCTCACACACCACCACCACGCGGCTCTCAAAGCAGCTGCCCAGGGTCCCAGTCCCAGAAACGCACTGAAACACCACACATATCCCAATTTAGCCACGGAGAGGAGCTGCAACCTGCCTCAAGTAGGCAGCCTTCCGCCTCTACAAGTACTGAGACAATGGCCAACGCAACTGAAAACCAATTGCTGTTAGACATCCACAAACCAGATTTATTACTTAGGACAAACCATAATCCTTTCCAAACCCCTCCCCCCAAAAAAACAAACTTTGGTAAGAAAGCATAAAGCTGTCATTTCTGGACACAGCGGGGTTCATACCTGGACCTGTGTTCCACCGTTCCCACTCCCATTACTCCCGCCTCCTACTCCTTGTTTGTGCTGCTGGGAGCCTGTCATTTCAGCCATTCTCCTCTCCATCTGCTCAAGTCGTTCCAATATTGACATCCTGAACTGGTTATCTACGTGGGAGAAAGCCAGAATAAGGATTTTTCCACGGAAACCAAGCTCAGGCTTTGACAGCCAACTGCAGGAAGCCACAAACAGCTATCCTGGAAGTCACAGAGGAGATCTGCTCTGCTTGGCAATCCGCACACACACTTGCCCTGCAGCATCCTAGCTCTTCAAATTCCTGCAGCAACCCTTTGACTGCAATTCCAGGGAACTTCCATACAGAAAACAGACAGAAAAATGAAAAACGCAGGCAAAAGACAGATCCCTTTCCCTGTGAGTCCAGCTGTATTCACACAATAATGGACGGGGTAATGCGGGGTCTTTGAAAACACAAATAAACTCTAAGCAAATATACCCATTCAGAGAGCATCAGCAGGATCATATCTGCCATGTAAGAGTCATCCCCCTACTTTACAAGAGTCCTGAATTCAGCTTGGCTTGCCTCCTGGAATCATGCAATAGTGGTACCTGGAGGAAAAAGACTCTTCTGCTTCCTTCTGTGCTTAGGAAAAGGAGCCTTTAACAGGGCACTTGCTCCTTCCCTGGCAGGCTCCCTTTCTTGGACAACAGCTTCAGCCAAGTGTCAGAAACAGAACTACCAGAAATCAGCATACAGGCATGGACAGTCCCGTAACACCATTCTGGAAAGCAGTGCAATTCTGGAGCCCTCTGGTCCCTGCAGAAGTCTCAGGGCTGTGCTACTGATTTTCTTCTCCCTGTGCTGTAACATAGCACTATCCTACAACTACCAATGCTTGAATGGTGAAGCAGGGAGATTCAGACAGGTTAACAGATCACTGCCAGACCTGATGCTGTAGAGATCCACTGAGGCAACGATTCTGTGGTTAGGGCCAGTCAGTGCAGAGGGAGTGGTTGCAGACACAGGGAGCTCCTTCTGTCCTGTGACCCATAAGGGATAAGCTTCATGCAGCTCATGAAGCTGAGCAGGATTGTTTTGTGGATAGGGAACATTTAATGAATCTTGCTATCATGCTAATGGCATATGTAGTAAACTGGGGGGAAAAGACAGCCCTCATCCTGTTTGGCTTCATGCATCCATGGAGATGGTGTGGTGGTACAGAACACTGACAACCCCAAACAAAGCCCACGTGACAGCAAAAGGAATATGTGCACCAAAATGGACAAGCTTTGATCAAGTTTTAAAAAAGTAAGTCTTCTCCAAGTGACCTGGTTACACAGAGTCCTCCTAGAAGGTTGCAGGAGTACTTGTACGCTATACTCCAAGGCACAACTCTCACTAACAGGTATTGGAGACATGTGGGTCTCTGCTATACTGCACTAAGGACTATATTGCCGACCATTGGTATGAGACAGCTCGGGTCCACTGGCTGGAGATGTCCCCTTCTCACCCAGAGGCTGCTGTGGTTTGACAGCAAACAAGAGCTCCACTCCCTTCTGGCCAGCTTCAGCACCCCACCCTGGCTGCTCAAGAGCCAGGGACAAAGGACTGTGGCCGACACCTCCTGTTAGAGGTGCACTCACTAGTCCAAACCACTTATAATTAGTGCCTTATTAATCCTTCAGTTGTTGTATGAATTGCAAAGCCTCTGGGAAAGGCCTGACAGTTACATGAGGAAATACCCATTGTGCTGATGCAGTCTCAGGGCCCTCTTCCCCTGAGCTGTGGTCAGCACACGGCAGCAACACAAGTCCTGTTTGCCCAGCAAATCTTTGTTCCAGGAGTGCTGCAGTGTGCTGCAGTGCAGTCCACGCCACTGTCTCCTCCCTCCCCATTGCCAGGCAAAGCACGTCCACTGCAGAGACCGGCACAGACCTGGCCTCAATGAGCCCTCCCCTCTCGCTGCAGGCCTGTGCAAACACAGCTGTGACAGCTCAGGCACCTGGGAAAGTGGCCAGGTTTGCCGCGCAGGGCTCCTTTCTGCACAGGTAATGCCACTCTCTCTAGCTGGGTACCAGTACTTGCATTTTATTAGAGCTGAGAGTGGCAACACATGCTGAGTATCACATCTGAGCCTTCAACCTCATACAGGCAAAAGCAGAATCTTTTTACAAGAAGAAATTTGGCTTGAATCAGTGTTACAGATCAACAAGCCCAGGGCTGCAAAATTCTGTGGATTTGCTCTTACTCATTTAGAGGTCAAGAGAGAACAATTATTTTGTATGCCTGGAAACAGAAGGAAAAACTTTTTCCAGTAAGATGTAGAAGCACACTGTGCAGATTAGTATTTCCCTCCCACCCCTCCTTTTTTTTTCCAAGCTGAAACAGAACTAGAGGGCCCTATGTTTTTGTCTATTTTCCAGATTCTTCTCTCTGGGCTCCATGACCTGTAATGAAGCCTCTACTTTTCCTGATTCCAAGCTAAAGATCCTGAGAACTTCCTGTAAGTTATTGTCAGAAGACCGAAGTTACCAAAGGTATGTCTGTCACCAGCACTGTCCCCAGATGGAAACACTTAACCAAAGAAATAAAAGCAGGGAACTTTTCTTGGGAAATAGAATTTCAAACAGCATCTGGTATTCCTACTGAGACACCTGGCAGTACTCCTGGAAAGTATTTAGGGCAGGACTACCTGATTCTGACCTAATCAGGCAGGTTAGAAATTAGTAAAATGAGAAGTGGAAACAAACATTCTGGAGTGCCAGCACAGCGTGGAGGGAGTCGGAGCCCTCTCAGTGTGTAGCAGAGACTGCCAGCACTTATCCAGCTCAGGGCACACCCTCAAATCAGAAAGCTCCAGGCAGCAAATGAGGTAAGTGGGGTGGCAGTGCAGGGACGGTATTTCTGTGCTCCCCATTTTTCACGTGATCAACACTGTGGCCTAAGCAGCTAGAACAAAGCCACAACTGATGGCAATTTCAAAATTATTTATATATGGTGTTTTCAAGGGACTGGTCACTTGAAGTGCGTGCACTGCATTGGTCTATCAGAAAAAAAAAAAAAGGGGAGGGGAGAGAGAGAGAGAATGGGAAAAGGCACACAGCAAGTAGCTATGCTGCAAGAGTTGGTACACCCTTAACGAAAGAAAACAAGGACACTTTAAAGCACACAGGAACAGCCAAGAGACAGGACACCTTCCCTCAAGAATCCCCCTGGACTCAGCGATGAGGTGAAAGGCTCCTCTCCATCACCTAGCCCTGGGCACGCACTGGATTAGCAGCATTTGAACCATGGCCAGCACAGTTCACACACTGCTAATGAGCCAACAGATGTACTTTGCAATAACTCAGAGATGGGCTATAAGAGCCATAGGACTGAATGTTAAAGGTATCACTTCGAGAAGTTCAAGACCCTTTATCTTGTATTATTTCTCATTTTGCTAGTCACAATCTTTTCTGTCTTGCTCATTTCAGGGGTTTGTGCAGGGCCACTTGCTTAGCGGGCACTGAAGTTACAGGAACACAGTTTCCACATCCTTGTCTTTTAAGCCAACATAAGATCTCAGGACAAGAAACTTTCTTGCAGTGCACTGAAGACAACAGCTCAACAACATACAAATCACTGCCCAAATAAGCTTTTCTCCTGTTATATTTTACAGGAAATCTAGACAGCCCCAGCACAAGGAGATGTCTCACATTGGAAGCACCCTCACTCTGTCCAAAGGCAACAAAGATGCACGATACAAACATATTCACATATTTACATATACATATATATATGCTATTTTCCCAAGGACTCTGCTTTTGATAATAGAATTTAATATTTTTTCTTGTGAGCCAAAAAATTAGATACTGAGTTTTTCCATTACATATCAATCTAAGAAATATTACAGTATTCTTTAGGAAACTACAGAGAGCATTTCTGAAGCTGTTCTTAAAGGCTTCTTCCACCAAAGGTGATGCAAATAATCACATTTCTCTATCTCCAAGACATCTCACAATTTCACAGAAAACACTCTGAACATTGTATCTTTTCTGGAAATTATTCCTCTTCAAATTTAACATAACAATGTAACACCAAAATTACTTCTCATCATCATTCCCTAGCATAAGAGGGTGAGGTGGTGGCAGCCCGCAGGGAGCTGAACTGTCCCAGCAGGGAGGGACCACAAAGAGCTGCTTGGTCAGATTTTGACCAGTACTAAGAAATTGGTTTGAGTCTTGTACTCGTTTCCCTAAAACATGAATCATCTTTTAAGTGAAGAACAAGCTTCATTTTCATTTGTACTGTGAGAGAGCTTACTACTGATCACAGTAAACATTTCTAGAGATGCAAAACTATTCTGGTACAAATCCTCTAAGGCTACATGGTTGTTTACATCAGTTAGCATCTTACAGAGCTACAGCATGTATGCTTGCACAGTTATGCCCAGACAACCTGGATATTGTTTCACATTACCAGGTTTTCTTAGCAGAGATCATTTAATCCAGTACTGTTTTCTTAGCCCAGACCCCTTTATGATGAATTGAAAGCAGACCTGTACCAATAGCTTGACGAGCCCCCACGGCAGGCACGGTGAATGGAAAATGCAGTGAGCAAAGTAGTTAGTTTGGGCTCCTAGATTCTGGAAGTCACACCTCCATTTTTCCCTTGGTGTCCTCCAATAAACACTGAATTTCCTCAGTAAGAATCTAAACAGATGCCAGCCACTTACATGACACAAGTTTTCACTAGGGGCTGCACAAACACATGCCTTGTGCAGCCTGATAACAGCTCCTGACTGCAAAGACCCTCTATTAAAAGGGGAACTAAAACACAGCACTTGCAAATGCTTCACCTACACCTCCCATGACAACCCACTCCTCTGCACGGCCCTCCCCATCGTCTAATCCAAAGGCCTCTTCCAAAGACTCCAGAATTTCTGTTTTTGACATGCATGCAGTGTCCCCAACAGGTGGGCACAGCTCAGCACGTGTTCATCAAGCATCAGTTCCTGCACTTCCTTTGTGTGGTACCCAAAACACCACCATGGTCCAGGGCATGGAGCTAAGAGGACACCAAGGCACAGCAGTGAGTGACAAGCCCTCCTTTGCTTGACAAGCCAAGTTTAAGAAATTAGCATGGAGAGCTGCTTTTCTAATCTGTGCACGCTGCTGTACTGGACAAGTACAGATTCCAAAGGATCTTTTGTCCTTTTGCCATGCAAGCTTCAAACAGCAAGTGCCACTTGTGACTCGGCAGTGCAGCTAGAACTATTACAGGGGAAATACTGCTGAAAATACAGACGAAAAAGAAATTGGCACTTTTTAGCAGCGAGCGGTGTCTATACCACTTGCTCTTTTTTCACATTCTTACCTGGAGGTTTGGGGTTTTTTTGCCATGCCGCACAACCAAAATGACAGACAGTATCTGACTGGAAGGACTAAAGGACGAGAGTCCATGCTTTCCTGCACATTCCACGGGGGGTGCATCTGCCCAGCATATACTTATTCCCCCACAGTTGTCTAACCACTGAACTAACGGTGGTGTGTGAGATCTGCACCTGCACATGTTCCAAGCACTGTGCTTAAATACTCTAGCAGGAAGAAGCCACTCTGAGGGCTCTGGCTTCTCATCATGTGCCGTTTCTTTACCGGCACTGTTTGTGTTAAATCACTCACTGCATGAGCCCACACAGACTGAACTGAACAAGTGTGACAGCTGAGCATTGTAAAAATAACATGCAGCACAAAGACATTTCTCTGTTTTGCAGAGCAAGCAAGATTCTCTCATCCAGGGCAAGCTATGGGTGGGGTTGGAAGCAGCGTAAGGACACATCACTCATGGTGCCACTGCTCTGTTCCTGTTTTCCAAATCATCTGTCACTGGTCTATAATATCTTGCTCAATTTTTCTATACAGTACAAACCCTGAACACCTTCCATGTCGCAGTATCAATTTGATCTGGCTTAGTACTGATTTCTGAGATGTCAGTGTTGCAGGAACACCTATTTCTGAAATTAAACTGCCATAACATCCTCAATGCACCTTACGAGAACCTCTCTTCAGCAGCAAGTTGTTATAGATCATGATCTCTACCAGCAAATGAAAGCACTTAAAATTTTTACTTCGTATTCTAGGATAAATGGGTATCTATGCTAATGAGGGAAGTCACTTCCAGGCCTTTTGATTAGCAAGAAATGCCACAACTACCGAGGCATGAAATGAGGAAAGCACTGTGCGTACACTCTGAGCCTGAAGCAGCAGCTGAAGAAAGTCCGTGCTTTCACACAAGAGATGAACACTACTGGGCATGGGCAGGAATAATGAAGTCATATCATCCTGCACATACAAGCATTGTCAGCAATTTTAAGCCATTAATCCACCTAGCAGGGCATGATTTCTTACTGGCAACTCTTTTTCCAAAGTTCTTCCAATGCTGCTATTACTCCCATGCCGCTATTACTCCCATGCCATCTGGGACTACTCTGTTCCTCTCTATCATCCCCAGCAGTCAGTGCTCCCTCAAAATAGGGCACTTTTCTACTTTTCTTTATCATGCCATTACTAGAGAAGAGAAGGAGGGTGGTTTAGGCTGACTTCTTTAATAAAGCACTTGCTGCCCTATTTTTCAGGCTTCTCCTCCTCTGGTCTTAGAGAGGGTGAGATTTTAATGCTATCCAGGAACAGCTATTTCAGCAAACAAAGGAAGATTTTAGACATGCCATGTGGACTTCTATATTTTAGAGGTAGGGCGCACTGCTAAAGACATCACTCGCATGTGCTATTTTATAACTTGTATAAAACGTTGGCTGCCTAAGGTCAGCCTCAGCACCTCCGGTCAGAAATGGGCTTTCCCATGGGTGCCAATACGGATGTATGCAAAGAGCAACAGCCTAGGAGGACATGCTGTGCTGCTGCTCACCTGCACACAGCTACTACCCACAGCTCCTGGAGATTCCCTCCTCCAAGGGCTACGTGCTAAAGGAGCTATAAACAGGAAAAAAACACCTCATGCCACATTATGCAGTATCTGTGCTTACAGTACTGTGTATGGTATGTATGTACGTGTACAGTAATAGTTCGGACTCAAGTTTTCTCTCATTAAAATTACAACCTCAAGAGTCACTGGAACAGGTGAGCAATCTCCTTCACTGGAAGCTTTCAGAAAGTCTGACGTCAGCCACATTTACCACATCTAAACTGGGAGTGACCTACAGGTCTCTTGAAGTCCCGTTCCCAGTCCCACTTTCTGATGAAGCACGCTGCAAAACAAGTTTCGTAATAACGTGGTGCAGAGTAGGTGTGTGCTTCCAGCATGCCTAAGATCCCCAAGGTTTGGGCTACCGACCTCCTCCTCCGCCGAACCAGCTGCCCAGAACGAAAGGCTGTGAGCTGGAGGCACTCATGTAATCTGTCCTGCTGCACACGTGATGCTACAATTAAAGTGCTGTCACAACTCTGAGTCTGCATCAAAACATCACCCGGGAGGGGCTGGGGACCAACGAGAGAGGGCGAGCAGAACGAAACACGACCACGTCCCACAGCTGGGGGCACAGGAAAGGGGGGGAACAGCGAGCAGCAAGGCGTGCAGTTACACTGGAAGTGCAGCAGAGTAAGGGACAACACAGAAGCATGCAGATTTAAACCCAAACAAGCACTGCATGACACATTTATCCTCTAATACTTACTGGAAGCAGTACCTTGTCACATCTGCACATCCACCTGCAAAAAGCTGGGGGTCTCAGACCCCTCTGTAGTCCCTCTACCTGCTTCCAGGTAAATAATATGACAACACCTGGCACCAGAGGACTGACCTGGGAGTCTACAAGGCATCAGCGGAGGCTCCAGCCAGCATCTGGCGCAGCCCTCTCAGCAGAGGCGGGCAGAGCAGGCTCCCCCCAGACCTGGTTGTCGTCTTTCGCATCCTCGCAGCCAGCTGGAGCTCCGCCGTGCTGCCGCAGCGCCGGCGGGTCTCAGCGGTGCCCCCCCCGCGCCCCGGCGGCCGCAGCGGGCGGGCTAGCGCTGGCCGGCATGGCTCAGGCCGGGGCTCGGGGCGGCCCCGCCGGAGGACGATGCCGGGCGCCGTTCAGCGGCCGGGGGCATGGCGGCGAGCACGGCCGCCCGAGAACTGGAGCCGCGGGGCCGGGGTCGGCAGCCGACTCCGGGGGGCACGGGCCGGCATGCGGGGACAGGGCCACTCCTCGCCCCGCGCCCGCCGCCCCGCGCCCGCCCCGGGGCCAGCGCCGCCTCAGAGCCTCGGGCGGCTCGCTGCCGGTCCACGGCTGCCTCCCGCCCCGCCGTGCGCCGGAGCCCGCGACAAGAACCGCGGGGGCGGCGGCCAGAGGGCAGCGGCGTCCCGGGCAGCGCGTCAGGCAGGGGCTGGGAGACGGAGGCCGCCCCGGTCACCCCGGGCGCGCCCACGGGCCCATCGCCGCGCCAGACACCCTCTCGCACCCGCAAGTCCCCGAGAGCCGGTACCCGCCCCGGGGCGCCCGGGCACTCTGCGGGGGTGGCGGAGCCCCGAGACCGCGCCGCGGAGCGCTCCGGCTCGGGCTGCCCGGGCGGGGAGCAGGGGCGCGGGGTCCCACCGCCACCCTCAGCCCACGCCGGGGCCCCCCGCTCCCCTCATAGCGGGATGCCAGCCCCGTCCGATGGGCTCCCCGCCCCGCGCTCAGCGGCGGCCCGGAGCGGCTGCGGGCGAGCACCGGCCGCCGCCACCTCCCATTGTCTGCGCGGCGCGGCCGCCGGGCCCTGCCCCGCTCCGCTCCGCGCCCGCCGCCGGGCCCGCCCCGCCCTGACGTCACCGGCCCCCATTGGCGGCCAACGCCGTGTTTACAGCGCGGCGGCAGCGCCCGCCCGCCCGCTGCTCCCTCAGCTGCCTCTGCTGCTCCCGCCCGCTGCTCCCTCTGCTTCTGCCGCTGCTTCTGCCGCTGCTCCCTCTGCTTCTGCCGCTCCCGCTGCTCCCGCCGCTGCTCCCGCCGCCCGCGGAGCCGCCCAAAGCGTGCGGGAACACGGCCTGCGGCAGCGAGTCGGGCCCGGGGCGCGACATACCTGCGGTCACCTTCCCGCAGCCAGGCTCGTACGCACAGTTCTCCTCACCTCGCTACACACGCAATATTTGTACTTTTACCAACTGCTCTAATAAGGCAAATTTGCAGAGCGTTAAAACCTGACACAGAATTCCGGAGAATGTGCAGTCCCACGATCCACAGAGGAGCCGCGAGCCCCACGGCTGACTCCCCGGGGCAGCAGGGCATGTTCAGTCATCGGCCTGAGAACAAACACTGACATCCCAGAGGAATCAGATGTCTGACCATGAAATCAGGCTGGCTCAGAAGACAACACTCAGCACAGAAAACTGAATGCTCCTCGCATCAAGTCACTCACATTACGGCCAAAATGGAAAAGGGCAGTCTGGGAAATGCAGTCAGAGCAGTAGGAGACTGGCTTCCTGAAATAGTGTCCTTGACAATGGTGTGTGAAAGGAAAAAAGCCACCCAAGAAATCTCAGCAGGAATATATACAGAACAGACAAAGCCTCCATGCTGCAGAGGAGTCAGGATAGAGGAGGATGACTAGAGACTTGTTTACTGTGTAGTCACTAGGAAGGAGCAAGGTATCATAGTCCTCTATCAATGCTCACATGTCCCAGTGAGCTGCATGGCAGCCCTGTAACACAGTACAAAACATTTATTCCTCTTCCCAAAGAGAACCCAAATAGATAATTTTTTTATGGTAGAATCCAAGATGTAAAGTTAAACATCCAGTCACCTCCACCCAGATGGAAAGATGAGTGAAGAACAGTGAGACTGTTTACGAACATGAACTTTTTTTCTACCAAAAGTCTCTTACGGCTGCAAAACATTTCTAAAGACCTCGGTGATACTGAACACATCTCTCCTACATGACTGTTGTCTTGCATCTCATCACATCTGCATGCTAAGCAGGGCATCTCGTCCTGCTAAATAGGCACATGCCATGGTTTTTGGTGATGAACATCTACCACCTTGCATGCTTACCACCACCTTACAGAAATCATGAACCTGTCAAACTGTGGAATGCCACAGGTAGCACACGCACACTGTATGGTCACCGATAACGTGAGTGCGTGTGATTCCATCCACCTCCTGCATGCCGAAGTGAGAGTTTGGATACCACAGGTATGGCCATGTCACGCTAACATGAGTGAGCCACCAACTCCCCTCGGTCTTTTTTATGTTTTCCAGCTGGGAAAGTTAGCCAGATCATAAATAGAGAACCCAGCAGTAGCTGAAAGGCTGCCTGTCAAGTGCTCCTGCATCGGTGCCATTTACATTCAGTACCAGTCACACCTTTGTCCATGCCATACACACTTGACTCATCAATACACACATGGTCTGCCCCTATTTTTAAGTTCTGTCCTCTTTCCTGCAGATGCGTAAATGTAACGCCAAGAGCACCCATACCCATTTCCCTGGAATTTCTGATCACATCCTATACCAAGGAAACACCATCTCTTCAGACACTTTATGAAAAGCAGCAAAGACTTCAGCGGAGGGCAAACATACGTGCTTTCCACTGTGAATCTGCACTGAAATGCCTTTATAATTTGTTATGCACCTGCCATAAGAAGATCTCTGCCCTTCGGTTCATAAGGGGCCTCATTTGCTTTTCTGTTTTTCTTTCTTAAAAGAATCTCTCTACAGACAATGAATGAAAAGTGAGGTCAAATGGCTATAGAAGCACATGATGGCTTCAGAAAACTGACAGTTCTACACAGAAAAAAGAAAAGGCTGCCAAGTTTATGAGTGGAGATCAGGATCACATGGGAGTGCTTCCTTTACGAGGAGGAAGGCTTGCTTTGAAAAGAACACCACTATTCCAGTTAACTAGAAAAAAAATGCAAGAACATCAGCAGCTGTTGTCAAGTGCCCATTTGTAAAAGATCTAACTCATCCATGGAGTAAAATAAGGAAAACTCAGAATAAAACAAGCATGTCTGTGTATAGGCCAGAACAGGGTGCACTATCCTTCACGGCACAGCAGACATGGACAGAGGAAGGAGCCCTTCAGAGGATGGCACCAGACATGCTGCCACCTTCAAAATCCTTCTCTGTGCATTCCTGTACTTGGCTCGATACAGTCCTAGAAGCACCAGCATGGAGGAAGATGGTCTCACAACACTTCCCAGTCATTTGCAGGACTGCTCCCTGATCCCAAAGGCCAGTACTTGTACAGTGCTCAAAAAAAAACCAATTTTTGTCTTAATGTAAGTGAAAACATAGAGTTCACATACAGGATATCTTTGACCTTAAAATAAAGAGATTTGTGGAAGAGAATTGTTTATTTAGACTTAGGTGAGATGGAAATTGCTTGTTCTTTTCCTATGCTATTCCTGAGGTATGACTGTTAACACTGCCAGCTGGAATCATGAACTGTATTTTAACAATGCAGTGCAAAGGAACCCAGAGTGTTCCACTGAGTTAATTCAAAGAATTTTAAAATTCCTGTCAATATTTTGTGACTACAAATATTCCTTGAAAATCTTCCCTCAAGATTACATAACAGGCAGTAGGACAAGGATTTTAAGCAGGGAAATTAAAGCAAACAGAGAAGACAGGGATTTGTGTATTTATTCAATTGATAGAATCAACTCACATTAGCTTATACCTTAGCTAGCTGAGCTAACATTTGTTCTCTAACAACAAATGGATAGGTGTTGCTGGTCCTTTAAATAAGAGTGTAATTTGCTCCCTTTGGAGCATTGTGCATCAAGGCAGAGGCTTCAATAAGTCATGGTTTGTATAATTATTCAGTCTTATTCCCTGAAGGGCCTCTGCAATGCAGTGGTCCTCTTACTTTTTTTTTCCCCCTCCCTGTTAGCAATGCCCTAGTTTGTTCACTGCTGCAGTCCCCCTCCCTTTCACCATCACCACAGCACAACAATCTCTAATTGGGAGCTGGCCCGCTAACCAAGAGCTCCCAGACAAACTGCAGGGGCACCAGAGACAGCACTCACAGCCACCTTCTCAGCTCCTCTGAATTCATCAGCACTGAGGGAACTGTCAAACAAGGGGTTTGAAACCTACCCATGTAGCATGCTACACCGGAGAGATTGCTAACAGCTGAGTATCAATCACATCAAACAGTGTCTGCTGTACACCACAGGCAGCAGAGGCCTCGGTGGCAGATGAAAAACACCTGCAGACTCTTACAATACTCTGAAGTCAAGCAAACTCGATTTTGATGCTGAACATAAGACTGTGTGTATTTGCTCATTAAGAGCCATTTCCATTTCTGTTCGCAAGTGTTCCTCTACAGTCATGTCACGAACCTCTCTTTACTCTGCAATACCACAGTGCTCTGTCTCCATGCAACTCTTTGGAGGCGGGACCACCCCAACTTCCTTAGAATGTCCCTCTTGTACATCTCAGTATCCCCCCACTTTCTGCTTAATAAATACACAGTTTTCTAGACAAGCTCAAGTTTTAGAGTTCTCAGGAAAGACAAATCCAGGAGCTGCTCCCAGTCCTACATTTGGTAAGCTTTCTTAAAGAATATCACACTCTTCTTACCGTCCAAGGACAGCCAGTCATGCTGGGAGGAAGGCAGGGTTGGCAGAGCTCTGGCTTTATATTCAAACACCACAGAATTGGAGATGATCTGATTGTTGAAGGCAACTTGCAAAGTCACGAGCCCAGTGTCATGAGCTAAAAGGAAAGTGCATGTGGTAAGACAGGACTCCACGCAGAAACCCACGGCGAGGAATTATCCTGTGGATATCCCCATGTGCTCACTGGGCTGAGAGCAAGTGAATAGAGGGGGCATTTGACAGTATTTTTGGGACTAGATAACTGAAGAGTCCAAAATCCAATCTGTATTTTCAAACACGGGGGTTTTAAGCTCAAGAGTCACCTAATGGGTTGTTTTGGCAGGAGGCAGAATCATGTGTTTCCAAAGATTAACCAGCCTCACTGCATTTCCAGTGGGAAGCCGAGGCCTAGCAATGAAGCCAAGTTATTCTGCATCCACTTAAAAGTCACATACTGAGGGCTAGCACTACTGAAAATCTCTGTAGGGGGGCTGGAGATAGTCTCGTCCTCTAACAAGGACAAAGGGTAAAATGTAGGCAAACTGAGTCAGCAGAGCAGTGAGTGCACCCCTAAATAACAGTCTTTAATCTGCTATTTCAAAACTAAAGGAATGCTTAGCATTAGTTTAAATTACTTCAAATAATTATTTTAAAGTTAATTCAGAGATTCTAAACAGTATTTGTTGTGATCTGTTGTGATGCATCAAGATGTCAAATTGGTCTTCTCACACTGTCTAGGTCAAAGAAAAAGGAAAAGCTTCTTGATGCCTGTGCACTGCCTTTCACAGTGGGTCAGGACATGTACATGGCACGAACAGGCTCTGAAAACACCCGCTGTAGGAGAGCAGTGCTCCTTACCTGGGCAGTAGCAGCGCAGTACCCCTGGCTGAATTAAAGATGCAGGCACTGAGATCTGATCGAACAGACAGCTGTAATTATTGCTGGCTTCCTGCCACGGGCCGGTAATCAGGACTTTTACTCCTCCCTGTGAGGAAAAAAAGGGAGAAACCCAGGCATGACAGGAGAGGCCATGGCAGAGCAGAGCACGGCCGGATGGCGCTCGGCCCCCCGAGGGCTCCCGGAGCTGACCCGGCCCCGCCGCCCCTTCCCCGCGGCCGTGCTGCCCTCGGGCGGCCGCCGCCGGCAGCGCCAGAGCCGGGACACCGAGGCCGCCCGGTGCCGGTCCCGGCCCGCCGCGGCTGCTCCCAGCACCGAGCTCGCCCTGCCCGCAGCGAACGCCGCTCGGCAAAGGCCGGGAATGTCGGGGCGCAGCCCCAGCACCCTCACGGGGCCGCATCCCACTGGCAACCGGACAGCGCTGCTCAGCGGGAACAGGCGTTACACACCTCGGATAGCACACAGACACAACACTGCTCCGAGGCCGGGCTCATAAAAACACAAACGATTTTTTTTTATTCAAAACAACCTTCCTCTCCCACTAGTGGCTCAAACAGCCTCTTTCCTCCCGCATTCCTTCACATCAGCAAAGCCTGTGCTGCTGCCATTTTCAACTTGCAGGACATGCGACTGATTTTGGAGAGTCAGTGAGATGGAGGGAAATGCTCAACTCATTAAGGCAGTGCAGGTCTGGAATTATTCTACTAAGAACATCAGAAACATTTGCAAACGCTGTTGCTCTAACATGGCTAGGTAGCACCACGAATCCATTACATGGGAAAGACTTTGCTTTCAATGAAACATTACGTTTCTGTTCAGATGCTTCCTAAGTGAAGAAAGGGCCCTGTCAGGGTAACGAAAGGCTTAATTAAAAGTATACTCAGACAAGCAAAAGGCCTTGGATGCTCCAACTTGGAAGAGAAATATTTTAAAAGCCTTGTAAAAGCTTTAACAAAACAGTTCTTGTGAGCCCTTATTAACAAGGCAAAGAAAGATAAAGCAGTAAACATTACCAAGTAAAAGCCCTGGACTTACCTCAGGGTAAGACCATTCTGGTGAATAATCTGTCACCATGAACAAGCGCCCACTCTGCTGCAGCAACCCCAAAGTGCCTTGTGCCGCAGCTGCTGAGACCACCTCAGCCACGTGCATGTACGCCATGGTGCTGGCTCCATTCTCCGTGCTGCTGAGCTGCATGTTGGCCTGCTGAGGACTGCAGCAAGGAATGCACATTTGGGCCTGGTTGTATGTCGCTCTGTTACTGTCTTCAGGCTGAGACAGTCCGGCACTGTCACCTGACACCAGCTGGTGTCCATAGAGAGCATTGCTCCCACCTTCTACTGATATGAAATCATTAATTAGATCAGAAAACTGATTGCTGAAGGAAATGTCAAAGTGGTCCAAGTTAAGTTCCATGTTGGAGGAGTTATTTAAGCTGGGATGGGCCACGGGATAGAGTCCTTGTACCATGTTTCCTTGGAGAATAGGGAGATTGTTCCCATTCCTGATACCCCCATTGGACTCGGGCTGCAAGTAGTGTTCTGTGTTGCAGGCTTGAAGATCCTCTGATTTAAGTAGATTTTCACTTCCTTCTGCCTGCTGGGAGGTCTCCATGGGAACTTCAGCTTCTGCAGTCATAGCCTGGAAGTTTGCTTGGAACTGCATGAGCTGGAGAGAAGAGGTGGACTCTATTCTGGCTTCCACCGTGCCATTACAGTTGGAAGTGGTTTGGGAGGAGGACTCTGTTTTCACACTGGGGATTCCTAAGGTGTTCACAAATGAGCTACTTGTGTCATTCAAATTGTTGTGAGTGTTTTGCTCAAGGGGAAGAGGTTTGCTGGCATCCTGCAGAAAGAAGCTGGGGGAAGGGGTCTGATGAACATGAGGGCTCTGGACGGTCTGATTGAAGCTGGAAGAATAGTCCTTGTTGGAGTCAATGGCACTGAAGTCCATCTGCTCCAGGGTGGTACTTGGGCTCAGACCTCCTCCAGATGGAAGCAAACCTGAACCAGTACTGAGGGTGAGAGTGTTAGATGCAGAAGTGGAAGAAAATGCTTCTTTGGACATCTGTTGTTCAAAAGATGTGTCCTCAGTTTTAATTTCTTTTGTGAGGGTTGTATTGAAGTTGAAGCTACGCTCTGTTGTGGGTGACTGCCTTATGTTGGTATTGATGCTGTCACTTTTCATACCTCCTCCACCATAAGTCTGCCCTTGCTTGGGATTGTTAAGAAAACAGTCTGGGTCAAAATTCATGGTGGTTTCTGGAATTTTTCTATTTCCTTCTAAAGTTGTGGAGAGCACAAGTTCCTCGGAGACAGTGCTGGGTAGCATTGACAAACTCTCTGAACTTCCGGTTGGAAAAGCAAATTTGTGTCCATCTGAACTCACAGCAAGTACCAGTCCTTGTGCAGCTGCATCTGAGGACAGAAGATGTTGATTTGGGCCAGAGGTGGGTGACATGGTGTACACAGCTTCACTGGTGACTTCTGACATAAATACGGTGGCACTTTGTGACAAGCTTCCCATAACTGATGCTACAGCCATACTGGACACACCAGTGACAGCTGGGCTATCTGCCATATCTGGGTCGCTGTTTAACCCACTGCTGATGGACACAGGAGAGTTCTGGGTCGTGTCAGGGACCTCCACCTGGTTGGTGGAAGAAACCTCAGTGCTGTTTTGATGGAGCAACACTGGTTTCGCCACTTTGCCGTTCCTCTTCTCTCGGCTGGAGGCCTTGCCATGACTGTGCTCGTTCTTGCCTTCAGAGACATCATTATTTTGTACCTCTGAATGAGCGCTGTACCCACCTGTCCTTGGTTCAACCTTTGGTGATATGATGCGGTGTTTGGCACTGTTACACTTATGATGCACACTGCTTCCCGCCCCTGTGCCAAAAAACAAAAACATTTGCCATTCAGTAAATACAAAATTAGGACAATGCTAGCTGTGTATCTCATGGTTGTAGCAAGGGAGAGCTATACTTATACATGTGTGTGCAAGAGAGAGTGAGCACACGTATGAGACAGCAAAAGCAACTTTGGAAATAAAATAAATTTCTCACCAGTGCCAGTTGTACAGGTCCCGTCCAATGCACTGCATGCAACAACAGCCATCTTACAACAGGCACATGTGCACCCTTACCCTCACCCCATGTAGCACCTGTCCCCTTCCTCCCTGCCCTGATCAGGCAACATGTCAGGAGGAGAGGAACTGGCGTCTGTGACAAGTCGCAGAGTTATTTAGATGTGCCCAATCTCAGTGCAAAGTCTGCAGAGCAAGGGCGGCTGCTGCCAGCTGTGGCACAGGGCCCTGTTCCATCTGCCCCACGGACAAGACCTCAGCCCCCATGACGCAGATGCTCAGCTCTTCATGCTGGCTGATGTTGGGAGGTTTGACAACTGCTCCTGTGGGGTGGATGCTGACTGGTAACCTGGAGGTGACAGACGCCATATCATGCTCCTGTCCCTGGCATCACCCTGCCACTTAGAATTAGCCCTCACCTTCCTGTCATCATTGTGTCTATTACAGTTGCCAATCAAATTATTAAAGAAATAGCACATTAGCCATACAAAGCATTCTTGCCTTCCCATAAGAATGGTGATGTGTTTCTCTGGCTCTCAGCCGTTTCTGTGCTGACAGATAGACATGTTGTACTCTGGGAGGTGCACGCAGAGCACATGGCCAGCACTGGAGCTGCTGAAGAATACTCAAGTAAGGGTCACCAGAAGACAGTCCTCCATAAATTAAGCCAGCCATCACCTTTACTGGCCTGACAGAAGGTAACATCACCTGTATTCCTGGGAGCTTGGAAATCAGGCATGATGATGCAAACAAATCTGTCTGCAAAGGCACCTTAGCCAGAAACTCTGGTGTGGGGACTGTTTTTGCTGTTTAAAGAAGAGCAGCCCATTAATTTTTGATGTTTCTTTCCGTAATTGATTAATTTCCCCTAGAATGATGTAAGAACATTAATTATGGTACTGTTGAATGACTAAAGAGGGGAAGAAGCCTCCTCCCTATAGCTAATGGCTACAGTTATAAATGCCTAGGCAACATAAGGCATCCATGTAGCCACTGCAATTTGCTAAATCTTTTGTTCCTTGTCCTTGAAGGGGAACTTCTCTATTATGTGCTCAAGATTTGAATGGGGCCACAAAGTAGTTCAAGACAGTGTTTTTGAGATTAAATGCAGTATTAAATCTCTCTATTCTCCTAGGTATAGAGATGAACAGGAACAAGGAAAAGGCTTTCACACTGCTGTATTTGTGGATGACAGTAAGGAATTGGGAATGTGTGTGTCAATGTGCAAGCCGTTACAAAACAAAGCAATACTGTTATGTTAAAAAGCACTGAGAAGACTTAGCACAAGACAAAACATCAAAGGGAAGCATAAAAGGATTCATGTTCAGATCTGCAAGCCTGGATCAAATGCTGAGCCTTAAGGGGTGAATTTTAATCCACACTCAGGTATTTCAGAGGTCATCGTTCTTATTAAAGTCTTGATTGTATAATGCAACTGCTCAAGAAAAGAAGAAAAAATAAATCCTTTGAAGCACTGACAGCTTTCCTTTATAAGTTTTGCTAAAGACTAGTTAATGTGTCATATACTTTAGTTGAACAAAGTAGTAGAAAGGGGTGGCTATAAAGCAGAAGAGTTGGAAAAGTGAATCACTTAGCTTCCCCCGTCTGTATAAAATGCTAACACTAAGGATGTTGTTTCTTGCTGCTGTAGTCTTATTCAAAACAAAGTAATCTCCGTTAACAGGAAAGAAATCTGTATTGTCATGATACCTAAATAAGACCTGTCTTATCCCAGTGATACTTTATAATTAACTACCTGAGCACTTCTTCAACAAAGTGCGCTGCAGGGCAAGGAATTCAGAGGGTGAAGTTGGAAGAGTGTTGGATTTTGAGGCTTTGGTAACAGAATTTGAGCATGTAGAAAAGAACATACCTTTTTGAGCAGGTCATATGTGGAAGGCATTTATTAGAATTAGCACCTCAGTACTACAAACCCTGCTGCCAGTTTGGATGAAGCTGAGCAATGTTCTGTGCCCTCCCGAGGTACTCACCCAAGGTACCAGTGCAGAGACAGTTGTGTGTCCGAGGCTGGGGCTTGGTCTGGTGGCTATCGAGGATCTGCTGCACGAGCTGTTCCACTGAGAACCCTGAACTGCTGTTGCCATTGCTGCATGTCCACTTAATGCCATGAACTGCAAAGAGAACAGTAAAATTTCCCATCAGAAACTTCAAAACCACACCAGAACCATCAAAACCCATTCCTGCTGCTTTTTGTCAGAACTGAAGGAGACCTGTAAAAAGCAACAGTAATGGTTTATTATTCTCTGCTCCTTGGTATTCATAAGCTTCCAAATGCAATTCCTGAATTAGGTATATACCAAGGAAAAACACCTCAGTAGAGTATCTGGCTCTTTTTCAGTCTGCTGCAGACAGGGACTGTGCACCTGCAAAGACTATCCCCGCAGTGCCTGGAGCCTTCACTGAAAACCCAAAAGCAACAAAAGACTTGGTTGCATTGAAGTAAAACAGTACAGTTCCAAGGAGTATTTTGGAACCGTTTTCTGTCTAATATAAAAACAAAATCAGCTTTATAGTAAAATCAGCAGCCAAAATACACCAGTGTAACAGCACATGCAAACCTTCTGCCAGGTCTTCATTGTCAGATCCTGGCTGGCAGCAGTGAAGACTGACTCATTTTTTGGGAGCGACTAACAGACACTGTGTGAATTCCTCTTCAGATTTGGACAACCTCTTAGTAATTTGCGAAGACGGACAGGAGGGTGATATTGCAGAACATGTTGCAAAATGAAGGTTTTTTTCTTGAGTACTCTCTGGGTCTGATAGCTATTTAAATAAGAATGCTAAACTGCATGCAGATACATGATTTGAATAAAGGCTCCCTCTCAGAATTTTTTTTAGATGCAGAATTTCCCATAACAGTGATATTTGCAACCTGACTTACAATGGAAATAGCACTTATAAAATATTTTATCCATAATAACTGACTCAAAGCATCTTCTGTCTCCTTTAATGTCTCTCTAAGCAATTTATGTGTGCGTATTATTTATTTATCCTTTGTGTGCATCAGAGCTCATGTGCAGATTTTGGAAAGTGCTGCCTGGTAACATCATTTCCAAGGTGTTCTCATGCCTGGCAGCTTCTTTTCAGGAGTGTCTTTGCCATAGTCGAGCAAGGCACATTCCTTGCATGTTGTGTTCTAAAATCCTTAATCAGAATATACCAAATGAAAGTTAAAACTCCCACAGACCTAGGCTTTGTAGTAAATGCACAGATCCCTGAATGGTGACGGTCCCTGATGTGAGGGGGTAAAATGCTAGCAGCAGCAGGTTCTGGTACTCCCTAAACAGCCAGGAGCATCTGCAGGGCTGGGGCACAAGCTGCAAGCAGCTTCATGTCATGCAAGAATATCAGAAGCAAATGAAAGCATGTTTATGACAGCTAATGACCATGGTCACAGGGGTGGCACATCATGTGAATCTCCTGTTCTCTTCGATGCTGCTCATTTAGTGTGTCACACACGCTGCCGGTGGAACAGAGTTCCTGGATCTGCTCTGGGAAGCGGTTTTATTGCCTTTTTTGTTACTTGTTGCTGTATTCCCTCATCACCCACTGATGTCACTTTGCCTAATTGCATCTTGTCTTGGTCTAGTTTTATATTACAGAATTCATATTTCTACTGGCCAGGCTGGGTAACCTGTAGAAATACTGTAAATAAGGTTTACAAGAATTCTTCCTCATATCACTATTTAAAGTGCTGCAGATAGTTTAGTAATGAGTCCCTCTATGTTTGCTTCACAACCACATTTATTGTTATCATACCCAACAGATTTTGCTTTCTAGTACATTCACAGTTTTGAATTTCCTCTTAACACTCCATTTCTATTATTATATCTGTTTAAGTTATATACACTTGCCACTTCACTATCTCCACTCACATCCATTTTATTATTTAAGGTACATTATTCTGTCACCTGTGATATTATGCCTAGTAAGTGATGTTCAAATAGCAGTTTTGCCAAAGATACATTGACAGTGAGGTATTTTGGATACTTCTGGCTATATGACATAAAGTTATTGAACTGTAATTATTACTGAGAAAGTTTGCATTAAGTCATTTCTTCAGAGGTTACTTCAGAAATGCTTTGCTAAAGAAGTGAGCTCGCATTGCGTTGTTGGGTACAGAGAGTCTGTTTTACAGCAGGATGGCAGCGTTTGCTCCCTACTGCTGCGAAATCCTGGGATGAGCAACACATCATGGGGGCAAGTCTGGGAAGCGAATCATGACTCGTGGTTTGTGTATTCACAATGATAGTTCTTAAGTCTGAATCAAGCTGTGAGCTGGAAGCCAAGACATAACGGATGGACCATGCCCATTATTTTCAGCATAGCAAAGTCCCATCAAGGATCAATTGCTGCTGAGGAAAGGTCTTTCTCTAGCCTTGCTCCAGCTGATCCTAAAGGGCTCCGGCTCCAGCTTCTGTCCACGTGGTGTCACTTTTTTTTTAGTACTTATGCTCCCTGTATACTATGAAGGTTATAAAATAAAAAGGCAGTGAAGGGTGACAGATTGCAAAAAAAGAATGTCTGGATGCTTAATGCAAATTATCCACTATCTTGGCACATCCAATATGCAGATTTCTTCCTCCCCCTTTTAAAGAAAGACTCCTGTGCCTGGTGAATTGTTAGTACTGAATACCAAACACTATCAAGATGGCTTTTAACATGTCACGCTTGGCTTCCTGACACATAATGAATCAGCAGGAAAGGAGATTTCTATAGGGAAGAAAGTGCATTATGAAAGGAAGGTTAATAAAAAGCATACACACACACTCTTCCTGGTTTTTAGTGGTTCAAAAACCGAAACCGCTGCAGAGCTATGTTTGACTAAATATAGCCATAATGTATGAATACAAAAGGAAAAAAAAAAGATTGAAGCTTAGCAGAAATTCTGGGAAGTATTTTAATCCGGATTCCTGTTCAGACTCCTACTGCACTTCCTGATAATTTAAAATTAAAGCTCTGAACTGCTTCAACACTTTCCTTTTCAGTAATAGCATGGAGGGATCTAAAAGCTGCTGCATTACAGCAGCAATGCATTCCTCCTGCCACCACACCCTCTGTGCAGCAGTGCCTGCAGCAGAAGGCAGTGCAGCCAGGGAGAGTTACTGGTGTTTCACTGGGTGCTCAAAGGCGAGAAGTGAGGCTGCAGGAAGGTCTACTACTCAGAGAGCTAATGCTGCTCCCAGCAGAACTGCCCCCAGCCTCTTTTTGTGAGCATGGGCTCTCACCATTCTTCTCCTTCTTCCCTTTTGAATAAAACAGGACAAAAATAGTGGCCCAGCAGCTCCTTGTTCATTAGTGCTGTCAAGACTTCAACCATCATGAGCAAAGGGATGAAAAATGATCTGGATTACCAGCAAAAAGGCAGCTCAGAAGCTTGCACACAGAAACATAGGATTGTCCAGGTTTCTTACAACCCCCTGGCTATTTCTGCCTCCTTCTTCTGCTGTCCTCCTGTCTTGCAGTTATTTTCCTCCTCCCCATCACCTCAAGCCTATCTCACTGTCTCACCATCATTCTAGACCCAACACAAGCAACAGCTAAAACTGTTTCTCTCTCTGTGGTTTCTCCACTGTAAGCAAAACTTGTCTTTAAAGCACCCTCCCACATTTAAATCTGATCATTTCACCCTTTCTGAATACTCTTAGATGTTTCTCTTTGCCACTTCAAACATTTTATGCTTCCTGTTTCTGTTCCAAAGATCTTGTTCTTTTGTACCATCCACCCCAACACAGCTTACACATACATATACACGTACGCTACATGATGAAGCTATTTCCTACACCCTGTGTGCTGCTTCTCTGCCCCAATTTGACAAGTTTTTGTCTTTTGAGTAACAACAAGATCTCCCACATGAAACAGGTAAGTTGGACTGATAAAGCTGGAATATCTGGAATCATCAAGGTTAGGTTTCTGTTTGCCTCTCCCTCTTGATGTATCTTGACGGCCCGCTGCAAACCCAGGTTTCAGAGTCCTACCCTTGGCCACACCTGACTGAGAAAAAGTGCTTTTAAAAATCCCCAAAGTGCTGCTGGAAGGCTGAGCGGGTCCTTTGTCCAACTGCCCATTCTCAACTTGCTGCCCACATCCTGCTCCACCAGGTCTTGACACTGAGAGGTGTTTCCATGGCAATGGTCAATTGGAAATGGCAGCCTTGTCCCTTCAATTTTTGCTGCATTGGTGTTGACAGAAGTAAAGGCCTTGCTCTGATTTCTCAGTTTGGCTGAAAGAGATTTCCATTAGATTTATCCTTTCATACTCAGATGCCCACACTCATTCAGCTTTGATTTTCCAGCCTCCCATTTTCACTCATTACTGGTTGTGAAGGACAGGTTCCCTGAGTCTCACTGCTGGGGATGGGTGCCGTTTCCTCAGGACATCCCCCTCAATGCTATTGCCTTTGCACGCACTCATGCGGGTGCTTTGCCTCCAGTTGTTCTTCAAAGGGCTGTCTGTCTTCCAAAGCGAGCCCTCCCCTTTGAAGGTTTGCTCAGATGCAGAGGGATGCACACAGGGAGTGGGCAGTACACTCGGTGCAACATCCCTTGGAGGGGACCAGCGGGACACGACTCTTCTAAAGCTACTTGGAGTGGGACTCCTACCACTATTTACAGACACCTGAAGTCCAAGGCTGCTCGCCCATGGAGAAGCAGAGCCGAAGCCACCTCTCTCGCACAGCTCTCCCGTTCCTTCCGTGCAGTGCTCGCCCTCCTCCTCCTGCGGCTCAAGGGCACCATCGCCCTCCTCCTCCTGCGGCTCAAGGGCACCATCGCCATCCTCCTCCTGCGGCTCAAGGGCACCATCGCCCTCCTCCTCCTGCGGCTCAAGGGCACCATCGCCATCCTCCTCCTGCGGCTCAAGGGCACCATCGCCATCCTCCTCCTGCGGCTCAAGGGCACCATCGCCATCCTCCTCCTCCTCCTCCTCCTCCTCCTCTGCCAAGGGCAGCGCGAGCGGCGCGCGGTGCCCGCCAGGTGGCGCCAGTGGATAAGGCACAGGCGGCGGGCCCGGCCCGCGCGACCCCTCACGGGACCCGGCGAGGCCTCTCGGTTTCTCCAGCGTTAATTTTGTCACTTGTTTTTAATATCTCCGGTGTATTTTTTTTTTTCAGCGTAAGTCTTGCTCGGCCATTCCGGGGGAAAAAAGTCCTCATAAGCGTGGCCTGCACGGAGGGGACCTTCAGCCCTTCCCGGGGCTGCCACACCTCGGTGGTGCTGCCAGCGAGGTGCGGACCCCCCTCAGCGGCTGCTCTAGAACTGAGTCTGCCAGCGCCTACAGCCAAGTGCTAAGAGGGCAGATAAAACACTACAGAAGAACAGGAAACAAAGGCTGGGGTGCCCATAGTCTCCCCAGAGAGGCTCGGCAATTGCTGCATCTGGTTTAATATCTAAGTTTTAGGGGGACAGGAAACTATTTGGTTTAGGTTTCCGCAAGTTGATTTCCATTACTGGTAATGGTTGGTTCGTCCTGGACTGTTGTCAATACTCAGTGGGATTATTTCACTGTTGTGTCTCCAAATGCAGCTGAAATGCACCAGCTGAATCGTGATTCCTAATTTTGTTCTTTCGGAGAAGTTTCTACAGTAGGTAAAACTTGCCCATGAGGGAAACCACGTTTCCTACAGAGTGGCCCATAAAGGCACAGGAACAAGCTTCCTCTGGGGACACGAAGGACACTGCAGATCTCGGAGGGAGAGGAGAACTGCAATTCTTGCATGGGACCCCTGTTTAGAGCCACACACCTGCAATAATTAGAGGGTTGGTGAGAAGATGAGAGAAGACAAGCAGGTGGCTAAATGAGCAGGTGGCTCATACTGGCCATGCAGACAATGTGAACAGAGGTACTCGAAGTCCAAGTGGCTGGTAGGATATAAAAGCCTATCTAGCACCTACTATTGTGTTCTCTTTTTAATAAAAACTCAACCTATTGCAGTAAAAACCGGATGTCAGCATTACTAAAACCAAAGTCTTTTAAAGAATCCATGTTGCTTTTTATGTGGTCAGCTGAACTAAGCTGACCCCATTGAGGGGCACTTTGGAGCTCTGACAAACCATTTGGGGAATGTAAAAATCATCCCATTTAGACTTTTGTACAACTGATCTCTTAAGATTAAATATAAACCCCCTCTTAAACCCAATTACTGAAATTGAATATAAAATCAAGTCAAGATAAAACAACTCAATTCTTGAAACCATATTAATGCTGATTGCTGCTATTTGAATTTCACTCTGGGCTGCAGGCATCTGATGCCATCTCCAGTGGCAACAATAAGGGGACGCAGGTTCAGGTCACCTCCAGGGGCCCTGATTGGTGTCCCCCCCCCCAGAACTGGGGACTCTGGAAAGAGGCGAGATTGGCCCATGCCCAGAGGCATCGACTCTGACTGGCACCACGTGAAACTTTCCAGCTGTGGTTGCGTGCAGGGGGCACAAACAGAAGCCCTCAGTTTCTGTGCAGCAGAGGAATGAAAAAACTTTTTCTCTGAAAGGAAGATAGCTCTTAATTATAGTGGACCTGGAAAAAGGATTGCAACGTAGCACCAGCTGTGAGCTTGTAACTCATACGTTGCCAGCTGAAGGATGAGAGCCAAAAGGGGATGATTTGGAGAAACCCCCAACATGAGCTGGCCCACAATTTGCTGATCATATGGAGTTTATATACAGAATTCTGCTGAGTTGGATTCTGCCACTGAATTTGCTTTTACCACCAGATGCCTCTAAGGACATCTGCTAATCTGTTCAGAGAAATCTCAAAGCAAGACTATAATGGGATGCAAGAGGGGGGAAAATTGAAAGCAATGCCAAATAGAGGCCCATTCTTCACACCAGGCATCCTGAAATGACTTACAGGTGTTTCGGACAACATTCCTGCAGAATTTTCATGTATTATAGCTATTCACTTTGCATAAATGTCCCCAAAGGTTGCATCCATATCAAAGCAACACACACGACAAATCTTTTGATTCAGACACCCAACTGGGATGCTCCCAACAGTTGGATTACTGCAGGTCTGCCATCAGAGGAAGTGTCACAGCCTTCCCTGCGCTCCCTGACCTTTGCTGACACCTCCAAGATGAGAAGCCTCATCTATGAGCCTGGAAGGAGAGAGTAATGATCCTGTGGGAGGTCACGAATGTGTATGCAGCCCTTCCAGGCTCATCTGCTTCAGTCTCGAGGACTGTCAAACTGAGGTCTGACAAACCGACAGTGATAGTCCAGAGAGGACAATCAGGAGATCAGGGATGTCCCAGTGCAAAGGCAGGTGACAAATACATCAGAACTAAAGCAAAAATCCAAAGCCATGAAAACTGAAGTCAGGCTGATTAATTACTGACAGTCTCAACTCAGCTGGAGGTGTTGAAAAAACCTCAAATCCTCAGAGCATCTGCAGCATTTACCTTTCATGGATGTTCAGCTGGGGTCATTTCAGTCTCTTAATTAGTTCACACACCAGCTATGTTAGAACAAGTTAATGCTGTTTCCACAAAGCTCTCAGAGCTGTATGGCTACTCCAGAAAGGTGGTTCTAATCCATAACCACCTGTGCGAGTAGTCACAGAAAGAGGAAACACCATCCCTGCAGCCAGCCAAGAAGCTCCCTCTGGGTTCAGCAGTCTCCTTCAGGACCAGGGCAGAAGCCACCTCCTGGCACCCAGACCTCAGTGCCCTGCTCTGCTCACGGAGGTGACGAGGCTGGTACTGGGAGCCAGTGCCTGTCCCTGATGCCTGCTGAAGACTTGCTGAAGCCTGGACAGACTCTGGGATGATGTGGCAGGGAAGGAAGAGGGAGCTGAGTGAATAATAGATACAAGAAACAAGCTCCGTGATCATCCAGTCAGGGTCTCTCTGCATTTCACAAAAACCAGTTTGATGTATTTATCTGGCTCGGACTCTAAGACTGATGCTGCTCACCCTGCCAGCCATCTGCCACATCACTTTTAGTTCTCCAGGCACACATGGCCAAGAGAACACGCTCCCAGGCTTTGGCTGCCACACCACTGACTATCTGCTACCTTTGATTCTGATAGAAAAGCTTTAATACCTGACAGAGATCAACAGCTTTAACTAACACCTGACTCCAGTCCAGGCTGAATAGGACTTGAACAATCAAGCACGTCTTCTCAGTGAGTCAAGAGCTGGACACTGCCACCAACCTCTGACCAGGAGGAAGCATTTTCCCCAAAGGCAAAACTAGTATCAGCTTCTCTTCCCTAATCCTGAATGACATCAGTGGTCTGAAATGGGAACCTCCCTACATGTAGAGTGTCCTCAGACCTCCACACAAACCCTGGCTGTATCATCACTAACTTGTCTTAAATGTGAAATTCTTATGAGAAACAGCAACCAAGAAAACAAAAGCATCAACAAAAACCTCCCACAGCTTCCAAGTCCACAGGAATAAAATGTGAACTGCAAGACAAAACAGGTAAAAGGGCAAGACTGTTGCTGCACCAGTGACACTAAGCACAACGCTTTGATTAAGTCATTGACAAATCTGCTTTAGGGCAGAGAAATTTGGAAACATCAGGCAATCAAACTGTGAAGTCTGTGAAAGAACATGATTAATGCAAAAATGTGATGAAACTAACGTTCTTGGCTCCAGAACTTCATGGCACACCCCATAATGGAACCAAATCTGATGGCTTCTTGGCGAGCGGTGCCCCTCTGCGTTCCCCAAACACAGTTATCTATGTCCTCCTTGTTTTTTAATCCAAAGCTTTTATTGTAGCTACATTTCTAAGGATGTGTTTCCCAGGATATGTACCCATAAACAGAGACGTGTACATGCATATATACTCTGAATAATTGCGCAGAATTTCACTCTTCCCTCCTGAGACATAAAAGAGCCAAGTGTTATTAAATTTACGGTGAGTTCGTTGTAGTTTTCACATAATTTTCTTGATGCACTGCAGATTTTTTAACAGGCTGCCGCTTCCTATCCTGTTTAATGTTAAGGTACTTGTCCAGGCTCAGCTACACCTTCAACACCCTGGATTTCTGCCTAAGGTTATCAGTCCCAGGGGCAAATGTATAATTTTCTTTATTCTCTTCTGCTTGCTTTCTGCCCTCCAGCTTTGTGTAGAAAAGAAATACATGGGCCTGCACAGCTCGGGATGCAACAAAGGAGCGGTGCAAACTCAGATTACTGAGGGTGCGGTCAGCATTAGACTGATCTTTCATGGATGGCAGAGACACATCAGGATGCACTCTGTGCCTGTGACCTCCAATTACAGGAAGCTGGGCATGACACCAGCACCTAGGCAGGGGCAGAGGGCAGGGACAGAAGCAGACCTGGTATTTGTTGACTCAGATATGGTATTGTGGCTCCTGCAGTTAATTTTCTCTTGCTTACAGACCCACTTTATGTCTAATCTTTCATTGCAAAAAGTTGTTTGTGTGCACACTGGAATGTGCTCTCCAGGGGAAGGTATGCAATATAACTGTGATGCAAAAGAAAATATTATATACCAAGGCAGATGTTGAGAGGTCCAAAGAACTGCCTGTTTGAGGGCAAACTTCCCCATCACTCTGGGCACCTGAGCAGACTCTTTAGACTGCCAAGTTCAGAACTGTAGGAAACGATGCCCATCCAAAACATTCCATTCCATGGGGCCTTCTGTAAGTTACAGCAACCCATTGGGACCTGACACTGACCATCCAAACATGAAGTGCCCTTAGGGGAATCCACCTGCCAGTACTGAGCAGGCTCTTTGCAAGTGAGTAGATGCCTACAAACAGCCCTCAAAAGTGCAGGACCATAGGTACGATTTTTTCCCAGTGTGCAGAGGGGACCCTTTTGTGGACAGTCTAAGCAGCTTTCACACCATGCATCCCAGAAGTACTGCATATTAGGAAGAAAGTGCACGCAGGCACAAGCCGAGTTGTACGGTGACAAATGACTCCTTGACAAGAGATGGTTGGGGGCTGTGAGAGACACTGTACTCTAAATATACAGCAAAGAAGCAAAGGTGGCTCCAGGTACTCACACATTGGTTTGAGCTGCCCAATGAGTTCCTCTTTTGTCCACTTTGCCCATTCCTTCTTGTCGGTGTTTATTGAACACAAGATGGGGCCACATGGTTTCCCGCAGTCCTCGATGGCTGGGACATTCAGGTAGTGCACCAACACGATGTCTGGGTTCTGCAGGGAGAGCAGAGCAAGAGTTATGTCAGTGGGCCTCTCCCCTGCCCAGAGCTCTCTGCATTTATATTCCTAATTAAAACTGTAATAGAAAGCATCATAATCAGACCCCAGTATGTCCTGGATTTCCCCAAGATCAGAGCTGTTCTTTCAAAGAGGTGGCAAAAGACAGACATGACAGTTTGCACATGGATTCCCCCATCCTGAGGGCTCTTTGCTTGCAACTCTCCTGCTTCCCTTGTATGCTCAAATTCAACCTTTTTTCCAAACTCTACAACACCGAATACTTGCAAGAGTCTTGCAAACACCACTTACAATGAATACCAGGTAATTTGTTTTGGTTTAAGGGACCTTTGGTTCATATGAGCCAATGCTTCCATCAGTTCTGGTCCACATCGGGGCTATTTTGAATACACAGAAAGTAGCCTGAGAACATCAGGAACAGCCACACTCTCCAAACAGTGACAGAAAGAGGCGGGGAAGAGCCGAGGAGGCTCACAAACAATATTACAGTGCCTCAACGATGGCCTCTTCATAGTCAAGCCCGGAATTCCTTGTCTTTTGAAGATGTTGCAGCTTTGCGATGAATCCAGCAAGCTGCAGAAGGTGGGGACTGCAAGAGCCCTTTGCAAAGCTGCTGCAGGAGGACAGCGAGGCACCAGCTCCCGCAGGCTGATCCACGCTCTCCTCTCCCCGAACACCTTCCCAGGGGCTGCGAGGGGGAGGCAACCCTGCTGTGACGCACTGCGGTGCCCTCCCACCGAGCCGTGTTACCACCCTGCGAGCAAATGAATCATCTTAACAACAGCAACAGTAACAACTCCGCCAGTTCCCCAGCAGCATCCCAGGGAGATTGTACAATAGATAATAACAAGATTGAGGAGCTGATTTCTTTCCCTTAAGTCATTTACTCCTAAGTTCGCAAACTTTAATGACTGCTTTGGAATTATTTATAAAAATAAATAGGATAATGGTGTAATTAAAACTCTAATGTTTCATTAATGTTGTTAGAGCCCTGTTCCAAGGGGTAGAGGGAACACAACATATCATTCACGTGCAAAGGTTGTGCTAATAGGAGCACTTGTTTATGAAACCAGGGGAGGGCTGGAGCAATACACGGACACCTACACCAAGGAGACCTACGGAAGGGAACTTCTGATGGGCAAAGCACAGCACTGAGGCCCAGCATGTCAGGAGCTGCACCTGGAGCAGCAAAGGGCGGGAGCAGGGCAGCACTCACCACCTCCAGCTGCAGGGTGACCATGCACCCCCGTGTGCCCCCCACACACAGGGAGCATCCTGCACATCTCTCAGATTGGGGGTGGCTGGTCACATCTCCCAGCTCCTCCAGGCTGGCTAAGAAGGTGCTAGCAGTGGAGAGGCCACTGGTGCCTGTGTACAGCAACATGACAAGCAGAGCAGCCTCCTGAAGTGTGACCTCGATAACCAGAAACATCTGGAAGAGAAGCTCTTTTAAGTTAGGAAGACATGCAAACAGGAAATTGCATTTTTCCCCTCTATGGATAGAACTGCAACCAGGGGATTCTCAGTGAAGATTCTGTGAAAATATAGTATCAAATTCTTGCAGCCTGTTCTAAAAGAATTGTGTTGCACAAGGAGGCAGCAAGGAAACCTTGTAAGGAACACCTAACAATTTATTTCAGAGCAGTTTTGGAAAGTGCTAAAGCAAAGAAAACTGTTGGCTCTTCTATTCCCAAGATTCTTCTGGAGACAAACAACTGAATCTTTTATGTTTAATTGTGAAGTGTTCAAAACGTTCCATTTTCCAGGACACACCTGCCCCAGATGAGAGACAGCCAGAGGACACAGGAAACCATCACATCCTCTCTTTCCACAGTGAGGAGATCTGAAACATCACAGTCCTCGTGCATAATTCAGAAAAGGTTCAAGTAATAAAAATGATTACCTATACACCCAAATAGTCTCCATCAGCTAATTTAATGTAATTAGTGATCTAGATGATGAAGTAATAAAAAGTAATATGCTTCAGAGATTTCATGTAAAGATGCCTCTTGCTCTCAGAGAAGTTTCAAAGAAGGGAGCAAGGACATGCTGCCACCACAGCATAGGGCAGTGTGGCAGTTCTGCAGGTGCTTCTCCCTTCCTCTCAGATAGCTGTGTTTTTCACAGCCTGATGGTGCCCGTTTGTCAGGTCTTCCTGACTTCACTGCAGCACAAGCAAGTGGACCTCAGCAGTGAATCGGCACTGAAATGTATAGTTTTTATATATAAAAACATATAAAATAAACACAAACCTAACAGGTTTGTTCCTTATGTCTACATCTAAAAGTTGACCTCAGAATGACAAATCTCATGAATGCCAATCTATTTGGCGAACTGAAATGTTCTGATGAAAAATGAAGAGAATAGGTGTGTTTTGGAAAACTTAAAATCAGCAGTGAATCACTATTTGTGGTGACCTACCAGGAGAGCAAGAGAGATGTGAAAGACTAAAAGAAAAATTACAAATGTAACTTCCACGTGGGAATGGTGCCAGGACAGTGGACAAGCCACAGCAGAAGCTCTTTACTGGGGTGGCAGGGAGGGGAGCCCTGGACTGGGCTGCAGATGGCTCTGAGAACGTGCCTTTTGGAAAGCAGCCCATCATTCCAGTGCCCAGAGTCTCAGCAGAGCTGTTTCCCTTCCCACGCAGCTGAGTCGAAGGCACTGCCATCTGTCCCTGACCTGGGCAAGGCTCCTTGGCTCCTCCTGCCACGTCAGGGCACCTCACCTGCCTCCTCAGTGTGGTGGAGGAACGGGCTCCACTGCTGCTGGAGGGTGAGCAGGAGATGGTGCAACAAGCAGTTAAACACAAAAAGCCGATAGTTTTGATAAAGAAAAATGCAACTGCAACATCTGCCTGACTCTTGTTTGAAGCTTCATCAGCACTAAGTGGTCCATAAATCAGACTGGCATGGCGTTACATTTCTTCCATGGCTTAGCCATTAATCTAGTGCCAATGCTTATGAAAAATGAAGAAGAAAAACTACATGATGGTGGAAGTGTACATATTATCCAGAGAGTGGCAATGGCACATAAGGTGCTGCAGCCCTCTGTCCCAATGGCTGGAGCAGCGGGGCAGCTTTCTCTGCTACCCACCATGGAAATAACTGAGTAAAACAACGTTTGTTCCATTAGCCTGCTCCATGAGGGCATTTTTCACAGGAGCAGAAACATAAAACTGAAATAAAACTGAAACAGTTCTGGCAGGTGTGGGGGCACAGGCAGCCAGCAAAGGGCTGGCTGACACTGGTGTGAAGGAACAGACAGTTCCTGCAGCGCTCCAGGCCAGCTCAGCCGTGGGGGAAACCCTCCTTTCATTTCAGCAACCACCTTCTGCCTTCACTTCCCAGAGTCAGTCCCCCACGAAGGGAAGTCTTCCTTCTCAGGCAGAATAATCACAAAAAACCTCCCCCTTCCTTCTGTTCTCATCCAAAAGCATGCTGGTTTGGTTGTCTTATTTCTTTTTGTTTTAAAAGCAAAAAGCAAAAGCCATTTCTGGCCAGCTTCCAGCTGCTCTTCAGCTGCTCAGCCAAGGCAATCAGCTCAAGGCAAAATCTCACTGGCAGAGGCTCCCAAATCACCGATGACCACAGCTGAAGATAATTTTATTTGGAAAAATACCTCTGAGCTGAAAGTTTTGCATTTGTACTCCCTGCTGGAAGGATGAAAGGAAATAAATCATCCTCAGGGATGACGAGCATTGGTGAACTTAGTCCCAGCCAAGAAATTACCCCCAAGCACAGCCACTCGCCCCACTTGGCACTGGACACCCATGTTAGTTCTGTTGTGTCCAACCTGCAAAGTACTATGTGTGGTGAAGCCTGTTCCAGCCTCAATGGCTAAACCACAAAGCAGAAAGGTAGAAGGAGCAGCAGAGCATGGCAGGGGAATGCAGAGGCAGCTCCTGTGCCCCTTTCCTCCCTGTTCATCCCTAAAATTATAACAGTTTTTTTTTCTTTTCTGACAACTATTCCTTCACAAAGTATCCTTTGAATTCCTCAAACAATCCAAAAGCTGAAAAGGAATCTCAGCTTTCTGGGAAGATAATTCACATCCACTGCTGTGCAGTGACTAGATCAATATCCACCACGTTATTACGCCAAGAAACGATAATACTAAGAGGTTTCCGTGGTTTTGAGGGGCTTCTGTTACATGTTGCTTCAGTACCCGCACGTAACTCAGGGACAGGTACTGGGAGTATCTGTGCATTATTGATATGCTATCTAAAAATCAAATCAAGGAAACCATTCCCAGACACGTGGATGACAGAATCTTCTACTGCTCATAGCAGTGTCTATCTGGAGGGTTTCCTCTGGATTTTCAAAGGTTTGAGAGTGGAGCCTGGGATACCTGAAGAACAAGGCACAAAGGTACAACACAGACAGAGAAATAATAGAATTCTTTCCTTACAGAGACCAAATGCTAGCTTTGGGCAAGATTACTGGTTTGAATCCCAGCAATTTCTTTATCCTTGAACTAATTTTTAATTGAGGTCATGCTATAGAAGACAACCTGGTGGCTGATGTACTAGAATATGTTTATCTTCCACACTAACTGTGAAAACAAAAACATTGACTTTGAATGCACAACCCATTGCCTTAGAGCTGGGAACGTTTAATTACACAGAATGAGACAATTACCAGAGACGTAGCACAGCCCTGGCTCCTGAGCTGAAGCACTGGAGCACAGGGAAGAGAGTGGGGTCCCAGAGCTGGACACAAAAGCAGAAGCTGTGCTGTGGAGTAGAACTCCTCCTACTGGGAAATTCCTTTTAGCCAGTACAGCACTTTGAATTAGCTTTGTGTCCTATGTCTCCAGCTGACAAAGGAGCTGGTGGAAATTCTGTCCCTTCAAAAGATTCCTCAGGAAGAAAGGAACACCAGGCGTCAGCTGGGCAAAGAAACACTGGTGTATATATGGTTTTAAATGCAGTTAAATCAGCATCCTGACAGGCACTGTCTCAGGAGCTGCTGCCAGTTGGCACTGTCCTTGCCTGTGTACAGAAGATTTTGGTCCCCTCCAGGGCAGTGGCCATCCCCACCATTGCTGCACCCCAGCCATGCCTGGAGTCTCAAGATTTATGCCCTGTGGATACCAAGGATACCTTGTCTCCAAAGATCAGCCTGCCACAACTCCAACACATAGTAATTTTCCCACTTTTTTTAGCCCAAGTTCTTTTGAGTCTTTTTGTTTGTTTAAATTCACTAATTTTTGAGACAAGAAGTTGGCTAGAGGCCGATACAGCTCCATGTACTGCAAAGACTGAAGAGCTTGAAAAGCAAAAAAATTCTTTTGAGATTATGAGATTTCCTGCAATTATTTTAAAGGGAATCAAGATTTAATTTATCTGTATGCTTTATAACATGCTTCCCACTTCTTCTTCAATACCTTGGTAAGGGCACAGCACACAGAGAAGCGTGGGCATCACCGGGCAGCACTTAAATAGCATGAGCAGCAAAGTAAGAGAGTCTTAATATAGAACAAATACCAAACACTCACCAATACATCATCAAATGTGATATATTTGAAGATATTTTATACAGAAAGAGCTGCCTCTGAATACTCCTGGGGATCATGTTTACTTAACGTATACTTTGAAAGATACAGAGAAATACAACACTGTAATTCCTGGCCTCTGAAGTTCCAAAAGAAATTGATTTCTGAGATGCTTTTTATCTTTCCTAGCAATACCTCTCGTGCTAGTAAAAGGTGTAACAGAAGGATGATGCTGCACAACTTGAAACATGCAGCAAAATAAAACAAAAGGCACTTCTCTTTCTCATGAAGTTATTATTCTTCTGGACAATGGAAATTTCTTTTCATCTGTGTCACCTCTCCCAGCTGGAAGCTTTAACTTACACAGGCAGTTGACAGGGACAAGATAATTCTACCATGAGCTGGGACTGCATTTGTTTATCTAGGAACACACAGAAGAGCTGGTGGTGCTAACACAGAGGTCCTGGGGACAGAGATGCAGCAGGGAAATCTGTCCTGCTTATTGCTCTGGAGCAATAAACCCACCAGAGTCCATGAAAGCAGTCACCTGGGAAGGTCTGAGGAGAGCCAAGTCTTTGGCACCTGAGCGCTCACGGTGCTGGTAATGCCCAGCAGAGCAGTGCATCCTTCAGCACAGGGCTCCCACCCAGGTCTCCAAAGGGTTTTCTCCAAGAACCACAGTGGGCTCCAGGCTTCCACCCACAGAGCAAGGCAGAGGAGCCTCTTTCAAACCCACAGTTTTTACTGTTTTCCACTCAGTCCTTTATGACTGTAGGTCTGGATTCTTGAAAGACCACGCTGAGACTTTCACAGCTGTTAAGCAGTTGGTCAGAGGAGGTGCCGGGGCAGCTATTTGACTCAGTTCATAACCTTCTAAAGCTATGCCATTGCCTGCATATGAAAACACAACCATGATAAAAAACATGCACAGAAAACTTCAGCTTGGTCACACCCCCACTCAGGAAAGTGCACAACAATGAAAACATCTGCCCTTTAACCCAGCTGCTGCATCCAGCACTAACTGCCTCTGCAGGGAGACAGATCTGACATGGAAATCACCACTTATCTCCTCCTCCTCCCTGTCACTTGCTCTCTGCAGTTTTACAACTCATTCTGCAAAAGCCTTGAGGATTTTCAAACAATAACTCTGAGGGCAAAGCAAAAGTTTCTCTGGGTTTGAACTCCTTTGAGATACTCTTCCTGACAAATGAGGCTCATTACAGACACACACACATTTCTTGCTATACTGGGCATATTCTGCTACTCCAGCTCACCACCTTTGAAGACTTAACATTTGAACAGTGCTTCTATGTTTTCTTACATTAAACCTGCATATTACAATCATATCCAGAACAGTGGAATTTCTTCTGCAAGGAAAGTGATGCAGAGGAGAACATCAAAACCACCTGATATTTCAGTGTCCTACACTTGAATCGTGCTTATCATTTTTGTAACAACTGAATTTGCTAACTGATACAGCCTGATTTATACACCAAGATTACGCGATGTAACAGCAAAAGACAGCTCTTTCTAGGGTAGAACAAAGCAAATGCTCGATTGCCCACAAAGCACCGGTGAGGATCCTCACAGCCACCAAAGCTGCAGATGTGGAGTAGAGTTCTGCCCTACAGCTGCATGAATAGTTTGAAATCGCATTACACTGCCCATGCACACATGGGCAAAGCACCATCAAATCACAGATGTAAATACCAAGGTACTGAATATGCCATAGTGGTGCTGCTCTCTTTGTAGGCTGCTGCTCTGTAAAAGATTTGCTACTGCATTTGGACTATTTTTCCCCAACAAGTGTGAGCCAGAGATCCCTCAGCTGACATTTGTAAGGACTCTTTATTTTTTTCACTCTGAAGTACAGAATCGCTTCTCCCTCTTTCTGTTTTTATTGCAACCTTTACATGGGAATTCACTGCATTTCAAACGAGCTCAGACAGAGCTCAGCTCAGAACACTTCCATCCTCATCACCAGCCAGAAATGCCAGCACTATAAATCATGCCCCAAGTGGCTTCTGTCCTTTCCCAGCTCATCCAAGCCAGAGATACAATAACAGTTGGTCTGAAATAAGAAGAAATTTTAATTTCAAAGGTCTGCTGACATTCACCAAGTGCTTTCAAAGTTTCTATCAACAGAATGCACTGCTTCCAATTCCAGTTGGAATGCAAATGGTGCAAGTTTTTCTCTTGTGCTGATGGCCTAGTTTGCCTCAATAACACTGTTAACTGTTAAATATTAATGCATTTCTGTGAATTAAGAACAGTTCAATGTGTACCTGAAGATACTTCACTTCTTACTTTTTTAATTGGTATTGTTGTAGGTGGACCAAGTAATAAAAAGCTGACATTTCCAAATACTAAAGAAGAAAAGCCCAGGAGAATGTACTGAGAGCTCATGACAAGCTTCCCCTCCAGAGGCATGCTGTCCCCTCAGTGCTGCTCCTAAAGCTTCACCAAGCTCCAAGCTATTTTTGTACAGATGAAAACGATTTAAAATCATTTGGAAGTGGATTGCCCCTCCAACCCCATGTACAGTCCCCACGCAGCGGCACACCAGCATGCAGGAAGAGAGGACGTAGGACTAAGGCTGTGTCCAAGGGTTGGCCCACCCACATGAGGGAGAAAAGCACCAGCTTCAGTGCTTCACAGGGTGCTGCCGACTCCCAGCCCACCAGAAAGGGAGCTCTCTGCAGTGCTGGGACCTGCCGGCAGCTCCTGCAGCATCCCAGGGGCTGGAGCTGGGCTCACGGTGCTCACCAGCCCTGGCTCCTTTCCCCACCCCTGCACAGCACACAGTGCAGAGACACAGGGCTCCAGGTGCCTGGAAAGGAAGTGTGTGTGAGCCTGATGCCTGCCTGGAGGAACAGGAGATAAATGCTATTTAGTGTTCCATGCAGCCTATACGGTACCATGGTAAGCCAACAAGTCCTTTTTATTTCTATTCTTTGCTCTTGCTCCAAGGGCTCTATCGTTTATAACGTCTTTAAATTTGTTACTTTTTATATCAGTGACTGGTAATACAATTCCCAGAGGAATAACATCAATAACCTTCAAAACACTTTCATAATGTTGCCTTTGATAGTCGGGCAACACTTTTGTTCCTATGGCAAAACCCTTATGACATTGCTATACAGCACACAGGTTATTCTTTGAAGGTTTTGTTATGCCTAGATAACCCTTCCAGATATGAGTAACCCCAGTGCCAAGGAATCCAAAGTTCTCCTCTGGTACATATTTTGGAGTCCAGCTTTACTTTGCATTGGATGTGAGGGCTCACAGAGATGCAAGAGTCCAAACAAAAGATTCAGAAAAGCCAGCAACAGGCTGTGCCCACAGGCAGAGATGGGCAGGTACCAGGGACACCCCAAACTGCCATGTCAAGGACATGCTGGCCTCCCTCCATTCTCCTTGCAGCTGTGACTGATTAGCCAGGGTGTCCTGAAAGGTACCCAGAGTAGCCAGCTGGGAACTGAGGCAGCACTTTAAACGGGAAACATCAAATCCTAAAGCAAAAAAAAAGAGTATCAGACTTGAATTTTTTTCTAAACTGCAAGAAAAAGATTATTAGACAACCTTCCTTCTTCTTCACAATCACTCAGAAGTCTCAAATTCCCCCAGACACAGAGATTAACAAACAGGGATAAGCATCTCAGCACTCCTGTTGTAGACTTTGAGAAGCCCAGCTTTCCGGGCCTCCTGCACATACACTTCAGAGACTCTCACATGGATGCCTTGGAAACTTAAATGGAAATGTGAACCCCACCAGTGCTGCTGTGCAGCTCAGAGGGGCTTCTCTGACCTGTTGATGAGAGTGGAGTTTCTCCTTATCAGACCTTTCCAAAGACTCCGAGTCCCTTCTGGCTGTGTAGGCATTCAGGTTTCTCTCGGGGAGATCCGACAAATGGATTTTGTTTCTCCCAGGGTGGACAAACGGCTCTAGTCAGTGCCTGTGCAACTCTGAACTCAAGGGAGGAGCACACATTTCTTCCTGGCTCCTTTTTGCTCCAAATCAGGTCTCTCTTTCATACAGTGAGAGAAGAGAATGGTAAACTGGATGGTGAGCCTGTCCTGCCTCAAACTGCTACGGCAAAGCAAGTGACCTGGCTGCTAACAGAGATGTTACAGGGATGAGCAGAAGACAGCTAAGCCAACTGCCCTTCAGCCTGATCCATCAGTCTAAAATGCACTGCACAGGAGCAGCCTGGCAGTTTCCCAGCAGATGACAGTGCCCCAATAACCTCCAAAGCTGTGTTATTTAAGCAGAGGAAGGTGAGCTTTGTTTAGCTCTTAGGCTCAGGCTGAGCCAATGACAGATGCCAATGCTCCATCCAATTACATTTTTAAGTAGTGAAAGCAAATATATCAGGTGAGCATATGTGGAACATGACAGTTATAAATTTCTTTGTAACTCTTTGCAATAACTTTGATAACTTTGCAACAACATGGCTGCATCTCACCTGAAGAATCTCCCTCATCTTTTTATTTCACAGTATGCTCCAAAACAACAGTGAAGTTTTGGCAATGCCTTTTGAAGAATACAACAGATAGCTATGCAGTTGCTGTTATATGCAGAAATTCCCTTTTTTTAAATTTACTTGCCAAAAGTGACTACGAAGTTGAGATATTTTATAAATTGAGTGCTGCTGCCTGTGGCGTACACTGTGGTGTAGCAAGAGAAAAGAACACACAATGCCCATGACATTGTACACTTTACAAAATACGAAAAGGCAGGAAAGCTTCCGAATTTCAATAACAGATGCAGACTATTACACACAGAAAGTCATTACTCATTTCACCCATCAGCTACTTGACCCAGCTATATACACTGGTATCTTCTGAGACATCCCAAAAAAGCAGCAGCAGTTGGAACATCCAGTGCCAGACACGGCAATATTAAAGTTTAACATGGGTACTTTTAAGTTGGTAAATGCTCAGCAAAGTAAGCGCAGATCAAAGGGGTTTTTGAGCTTAGGCATCGATGCATCTGAAGAAGCATCTAAGAGAGAGGTAATGCTGAGGAACAAACAGCTTATGACAAGAGTCCTTGAAATCCCAGAAACAGCAATACTCTGCATTATCCAGATTCAGAGTGCTCTGTGCATTTTCAAATTCACTGCTTTTTCACTTTTTCCTGCCTGCACAGAACATGGAAGAGGAATGAAGACCCTTGTCTTGCTGTCCTTCAAAAAAAGGACAGTTTTGTTCTTCATCTTGGACCTCTCAGATCTGAACTTTATCAGACAGTGTAAGGGCAACTACAAACTACAATTTGGTGATGTGGGGATGGCAACAACAACAGAGCCCAGAGCTTGAAGGCACGTTCCCAGCATGTTCACCATGTCCTCATCTTTCCATTTAACAGATAGAGACACAAGGAAAAAATGAAATCTAAAAAGCATTGTCAACTTGAATGATTTTCCAGATTCTTGTCACTGAACAACCATCATCCCTCAGAGCGTACAAAAGGCAATAAATGCAATAGAACTAATAAAGGAAAACTGTGTGGAGCTTGACAGATCTGGCTGTCCCTGGCATGTGACAGCCGATTTTCCAAGCAGGCAAACTGACACTGCAGCAGACTGACACTTGTCCACAGGATAAGTGAGACCCTGACAAAACCAGCACTGACTCCTGTTTTTTAGTGCTGTTAAGTTCTGCTAAAAAAAAGTCCATTTTGAAAGAGTATTCAAATAGTTCTGAAAAATACATTTGTGGCTGATATAGCTGATATAAAAACTGCTTAGTAATTGCTGTTTACCATCTCACCTCTGCTGAGCATCAGCACAAACCCAGTGGCTCTGTAACACCCATAAAAGGCTGCACCTCACCTTGTTAACACTGACTGTCCATCCACCCTGTCTGCAGCCTCCAGCCATCGCCACCCCCCATTATCTGCATTTCTCTGAATGCCAAAAAGCCATCAGAAACTGTGGTTTTCTCCAAAAGCTGGAATCCCTCAGGCTGTGTGACAAGTGGGCCCTGCAAGGTTTGCAGGGCGAGTCTGTGATCAAACAGAGACCTAATTTACCCAAGAACCTGTTAACATTTCCTCTCTACACTCACTGAATGAACACGCTTTTTAAGTCACTTATTTACCAATAAACTGCAATGGTCTGGGATCATGAGCAACAAAGTAAATTGTTTTAATTGATCTGAACTTTTTTACCATGTGGGAGCTTCAGTCCCATGTCACTGTACTTTCTAAAGGACTGAAAGAGCAAGTGAAGCACTTGGAGCTCGCTGTCTGTAAAATGCCTTCTGAAAGGCTGCATGGCTGAAATGGAGAAAAAAAGAAGAAATCAACACTTGCACGACTCTTTCATGTTTTCAATGAACCTTGAACCTTGAAAGGAGTCAAAGACTGACTTCTCTATGTAGAGGGACAAACTACAAGCCACATGCAAGCAGCTCACATGGGAGGAATGGCATTTCATGACATGCAGCTCTTGCTGCACTGTCCAGAAGCAATATTACAAAACCACAGAATCACGGGATATTCAGTGACTTTATTTTTTTTCTGGGATCAGAGAAGATGAAGACTATGCAGATTTAAATAATTGCAGGAGTTCACTTGGTATAACCTCAGGCAAATGCAAAGGGGCAGAGGTCCTGATAATAAAGACTCAGCCCCTGTTTGTCTGAGTAACAGCAGCCTCTGCAAACAGCAGCAAAACTGCAGTCTAAAACAAACACAGTGCATTGCCAACAGGTAAAAACACATTTTATTCCAACCGGTTGGGGGGGTTCAGAGGAAATATTCAATTTATGAGTAAAGTATAAACGGCATCTTTCAAAATCAGAGTTTTCAGCACAGATTAGCTCTCCATCCCCATTGCTGCTGAGAGGGCTAATCACTGCCCTGAATCAGTGTTTCAGCTGAACCTGACATTGGAAATCACACATAATTATACTGATTAATTTTGCTGAAAACATGCAGTGTTTTGCTATAGAATGTAAACATAATAAGGTGAAAGTGTGTTACAAATAGATAAAGCTGTGCTATTCAGAAAAACCCGCTCAGGTGCTACAGGCATTGGAGTGACTGCATTTATTAAAAGAGCAGCGCCAATTCCCACAGCTGCCTCCCGACTTCTAAGGAAAAAAAAGCTGGTGGATATATGACTCAGGAGTATAGTTGCAGCCTACTAAAGGCATCCAATTATTTATACATACATCAGAATAAAATAAAATGTAACGATATAAAAAGACTGCTTCAAAGAGCACCAGTCCTGCAGAGCATCTGCAACTGAAGGGTTTGATGCGGCCAAAGAACTTGGGGTTCAAAAAGAGGGTGATACAGAGGATGCTCAGAGGAGAGGCAGCAAGCAAGGAAGGAACTCAGTCTGTCTCCTGGCAGGGAGATATTTAACAGTTAATAGAAGAAATATAAAAGACCTCAAAACACAAGGAAATTGCAAGAGAAACAGAACCCTAAAATTAGGAATTCCTCCTTTGTCAACCTTGTGCAACACCAACATTTCAGAAGAAGCTGGAGCAGCTCCAGAACAGGCTTGTCCTCAGTGCCTACAGAGACAATTTCTATGAGGGGCAAACGGGCACAGAATTCCAGCAACAAAGCCAGGTAATTTCACAGAAGACACTGGCATTAATGTAGAGCACTTAAAACTGAGAGAGATGCCTCTGTCCTTACTTGCATCTTGCTGTGCAACGATCTGAGAAGGCACTGCAAGAAAATTGCTTGGGTTTCCATTTTAAAGCTGCACTTAACAAAATACTATCTGTGTTCAGACATATTGGCAAGGAAAAGTAGCAAGTTACTTGTTTTTCCTGTAGCACCTAAAATCACAACAGCAATGGTGTCGGTCCCTTCTCACCCACGATCAAAAGTGCCGACACGTTGCTGTGACCGCTCTCCCCGGGTGCTGCCTCAGGAGGTGGCTGCTCAGATTCTTGGGGTGTTTTGGCTTATTTACCCACAAGCACAAACTCCACCTATTGCAAAGCACCCACATCCCACAGGACAGCAGCATGGGTTCAATGGACACAGGACGCAGCATTTTTCAGGGCCCTTTCACAGAATCGACAGTGCAGCAGGTCCTGCTCTCGTGAGCCAGCCTTGCCCTGGGATGGGGCAGCCCCGGACTCCCCGGGCACTCGGAGCAGCAGCTGGACCCCGGCTCCTACAGAGCATCTCTGCCACAGGCAGCTCCCGGCAAGGAGGACCCGAGGTTTGCCTGACGATAAACAGAAGGGAAAGGCAAACACAAAGCTGCAGCTGAGTAAGGAACATTAAGTCTGACACAGGGAAGCTGTGATGCATTACTCAGCCTGATAAGTTTAATGTATAATTTAGAAAGATATCACCAAAATGGAAAAGAGAAGCTGTTAAGCAGCTCTGAAGGGTATTCGGCTCAGGCATCACATGCAGTTAGTGTTCACGGTAAGCTGCTCTCCCCATGGCAGAGAGCCACCCCTCGCCCAATAGCTTGATTTAGATGTGTCTCAGCACTGAAGCATTCCTTTTCACAAGACAGATTTAGGCTTTTTACTGAGTATTAGGTATTACCTCCCTGCTTGATAACCAAAAGTCATCAGATGGGAAAGCACTTCTCCAACCTGCTGCTCAGTGTAACAAGCAGCCTCAACCAGGCGGTTTGAATCCTTTTGACACTTTGGAAGTTGCAAATAATCCCAAATTACATTAGAAAGACTTCAGAAGATGCACAGCAGAAAAAAATTTTAAAAAGCCGAAACACTGCTCACATAACACATCAGGTGTTATGATTTTTGTTTAAAAGAGTATAAATGAATGCCATAGTCCTTTGAAGAAATACTCCTCTCGGGGAACACAAGAGCTTTGCTGAGGCTTAGGGAATCTTCTGCCCTTTTGGCTTCGCAGGGACATGCAGAGGAGGGATGCTGCAGCTGCTTGTTGAGGAGGGCTGTAGGCTGGTGAATGACAGCCCAGCACCTGCCTGACAGGGGAAGCTTTAACAAGTAAAGGTTTAAAGGTTTATTTGCCAGCTGAACTTGCTGAAAGTGTCCCCTGGAGCCCACATTTCAGAATTAATGACTTCTGATACCGCTCATGTAATCACCAGAGGGCCTGTGGAAAATATTTTGATGATGAGGGATGCCATGTGTTAGCAGGATGAACCTGAAGAGCAGAGGGAGGGCACCGCAGGACACCCCCAGCACAGAGCAGACCCCTGCCACCCAGACACCAAGGATGGGACAGTGTGGGGGTCCCACCCCATGTGGGCTCGTGACAGTGCCTGCTCCAGCCCAGCACTGCTGTCAGCTCAGCACCACTGGAAGGCTTCCAGCACCGCTGACGAATCTTCAGCACTGCCACCTTCAATTATCTCTGCATGGCTCACTGCAGCACTGGGCAGGGAGCTCAGTCAGGTCTCCATGGATGCCCCGGCTTCGCATGGAAAACCATCCCCCCTAATTGGGGAGGACTGGCAGGCTGCATTCGGGAGCACAGCGCCTGCCCTTCAATGCGAGTCCACACTGTCCCACCAGGGATGCTCCTCCACACGTCCACGTCACGGCTGCCATGTGCCCTGACAGGTGAATTTCAAGCAAAGTAGAAATGATGGATGGCAGCAGGTTGGAAATTCATCCACGAAGCCAAAACAGCACTGTGGCATGGTAGGGAGGGAGGTCACACAGGGGGACACTGACAAAAAGCCGTGAGTGGACCCAGAGGTGCAGCCGATCCCAGAAAGGTCCAAGTTTTGATGTCCCTTCTGGCAGTCCCCCTAAGAAGGTCACTTGTTATTTCCCTGGATTCTCTCACATCCACACAGTTTCGTTCCATTTTTGAGTTTACCACAATCAAGAAGGGAATGACATCTTGTAGCAGTGTCACTGTGTTTCCTCTCCTTAAATCAAATTTAACTTTTGCAGCTCTTTAATAAAATTCATTGTCCTCTTATTCAGTATTACAAGATAAAAAGGACAGAACTGTCTTCTCTACAATTTTGGAAACACTTCCTCATCTGACAGTATTTGTATAACACCTTCATTTCTCTTTTTCTTAGTTCATTAATATCGACCTTTTCAATTCCCTTTAAACAGGACCTTTCCAGGAGTAATCTCTCCCCATCCAACTGCTGTTGAATGGCACCATCCAGCATCAACGGTAGCATGTCACACAAGGCTGTGCAACAAGATTAGGATGCACTTTTTTTATACAATCCCTCTGCTCTTTATATAAAGATCTTTTTTGCTCTTGACTTCAGTTGCATATTAAGAGAAACTCTCAGCCCGTGATTCCCTCTAATGATATCCTAACCACCTCCCAACTGCCTGTAGGACTCAGAAACAGCTTTCCAATTTTCTCCGTTTCCTAGCTCCATTAAAAATATACATTGTAAAAGGTCTTGATTCTTGCTGCTCATTATCCAAAGCACCCTGTGCTCCAACACCAGTCTGCCTGACAGACATGGTTTGAGCTCTCTCTGGCACAGCTCTCCTGGGCTCGCTCCCCAACTCGGATGAAGGGGGAGATGCTTTTCAGGACACACCATTACTGCAACTGCTCCATGAAGTGCTTTATCACACACATATTTTAAACTCCTGACAACACTCACACAGAGATAAGGGAACAGGAACTTGGGCACACAGTTTTATAACATTTTCCCTATTTCTAGTGGTTTATCTCCAGAAAAGATCAGTATGTCTCCCAAATCCTTACAAATTAGTGCAGCTGGCAATATCAGTCTCTCTGACTTCAGTCAGCACGGCCTGCAATGATTCACTCAGAATATCTGCTCAAAAAGGGAGCCCTTGTTCCAAAAGCCTGTGCTTCCAACACTGACCATCAGGCACCCATCCCTGCAGTGAGACCAGAATTTCTGGGGGCAATGTGCTGCTGTGCTGCTGTTTACTCAAAGCAATGACCGTACCTGCACCTTCCACACAACAACCTTCGGCGTGCAGGAGAACAGCAGAGAGTGACCCCGAATTTCCAACCTTTCAGGGGTTACAGGGCAGCTGGGAATGAACCTGCAATGAGCTGGTACCCCAGCCCTGGGCCATCAAGCACCTGGGAGGAAGGTGCTGGCAGCTACTCCAGGCAGTTGTCACTGACCAGGGCTGAACCAAGGTCCAGGTGGATCATGCAATGCACGGAGAAGGGATCTGGGACAGAGAGATACCAAACACACAGGCAATCCCAGCCAAATCATTTAAAGGCACACAGTTGGATCCTGTAATACTGGATACAGCAGGGAGCATCTGGGAACAAACTGGCCCCCAGCCACCCAGACATCCTGCAGCTAAGCAAGACTAGCACCCAGTGATGTGGTATAATCCCTGGCACGCTGTGAATGCCCATGCTCCCTCTGGATACAGAGGAACTAATCCTTGGGAACAACCGGTGCAGACCTGCAAGGAGCTGCTTTACTGTGCATGGAGTGGGACCAGCAGCGCTCACAAGCCAGAGTAATCCAAGGCTGCACTTTGGTGGGTTTTTTTTAACAAGCACAGACTGTGCCCACAGAATCTGACATAATTTGAGTTCAGAGATGCAATAAAAAAATAGCACATCCTTCCCAGAGCTTTCAGACTCAAAATTTCATCAAAAAGAAATGCAAGTGCATAAATTATGCAGCCCTACCCTGCCTATCACATTCAGCTGATATGTAGAGTCTCTTCACTTTGACAGGGGGTTTGAATTACGAGAGTTTGTAAAAACGCTGAGGGCTCCTCCCTCGGGCTGTGGGAGGGCAGGAGCTGCCAAATTCAGATCTCATAGTCAAAGACAACTATTGCTTTTGCTGCAAATGCTTCTGAGCATAAGGCTATCTGGATCAGAGGGGCAACTGCACTTGTGCACCGATATCCCAGCCAAAACATCCTCCTGGTACAGATCAGCAGCCTTCCCTGAAGACATCTCTTGAAGGACATTGGCCCCAGGAGCACGGCAAGAAACACCCGCACCAGTGCTGGGTGCTGTCTGTGCTACCTGTGCTCACCCACAAGCAAAGCAGTGCAGCACTTTTCGCCGTAGTCAGATCTTGGCACAGCACGCGATGAAAGACTTCCAGCATTGCCAGTGTGCTGAATTTAGCAGAGAAGGGAGCTAGGGAGATGGGATTCCTACAGACAAAAATAGAAAGTTTTAAAGCTGCAGCAAAGAGAAAGACTGCTGGAACATGGAGTTCTCTAGCAGCATCCAGCCAAGCAGCAAGAACCAAAAGGAAACCTATAAATAATATAGAGCAGATCTGCTCTGATCCACTAACCTACTTCAGGTTTACAGGACAGGTTTACAGTGAAGAAAAAAAGAATTTAAGCTTGATTGTGGTGATTTAGTAAGCATATGGTGGTGATGTATATTCCTTGCCCTGATTTCTCAGCTGGAATTAAACCAGATAACTGACTCCATGTACAGGGAAAGCAGTCTGTGTTCTCTGGTTCTGTTTCTTGGAGAAGGGAGGGAGTGCCTTGCACTGCCAGCTCTGTGTGCTGCACGGGCCAGTGAGTGCTCTGCTGGTGGCTCAGAGCCATGCCCTTGGGGCAGGGCAAGATCCCAAATGCTGTGACCAAAGCACAGCAGGATTAGAGCATCCTCATGGGAATGGAAAGCAAACACAAACATGTCACCATTTATCAGCTTATCAGAGCTGCCCTAGGACATGCAGCACATGTAATACTCATGCACTAATAAGACACAACATCACACAGAATACAGGTGGTTAATTGCCATTATGGAATAACTGATGTTTACAGTTATTATTACAGTTATTTGATGGGTGGAGGCAACAAAGCTGAGCCCAGCTTTCCTACAGGGTGCATGGCAAGGCTGTCAGCAAACCGAGGGAACAGCCCTAACTTTACTTAAATAATGCTAAATTCCTGTATATTTAGATTGAATACAACAAAATGGTGTCCTGTAACTCTTTGCAGGTGTTGCTGGATGCCTTAGCCAAGAAATTCATGGCAGGGACCCCCTCAGTCTTGTTTTATGATGTCCTGCCCTCCCCAGCCCTGAGACACTTGAGTGAGGTGCCGGACACCATTTAGTCACTGGCTGAAGAGTTCTTCACAGAACACCTCCATGCTGCCAGCGCCCCTGGCCCAGGGCTTTCTGAGCCTCTCCTTTTTCCATTCATCAGCAACATCTTCATTTCAAGCACATTCCCTTGAGGCAGACAGAGCCATAAATAACCTTCTGCTTCATTGTCTGTGCTCTCTGGGAGTGCACTGTTGCTGGCACAAGCCAGCCCTGCTCCTCTGAGGGGGAAGCAAACGCTGTGCTCTGCCCAAGTGGGTTTCACTAATGCATTCCACATACAAGGAGCATCCAGACAGAGGAGGGCCAGGGCACGGGAATGCACACCTACTCCAAGAGGAAACCTCAGGATGAGCAGCACTTGTACAAACTTTAAAGATTATTAATTACTGTTACTTTCCTGAAAATGCTTTGAAAAATAATTGTGAACACGGTTTGGGCTTAATGAGCAAACATGTTTGTGCTCCTGACCCAGGCAGGGCCTAGACAGGCGAACTGATAGCCTGTAATCTGCTAATTTATTATGCCAGGCTCTACTGATGTTCTCAGCTTCCTCTTCTTCCCTTTTCCCATATATTTCCATTTCCTTTTGACCAGAAGGAGAACAGATCATCCAATTCTGTATGTATATGTTCTCATTTTCCCAATCTTTTAACACAGTGGAAAGACACTGCTGTTTGGGTGAGGGGATACTTGTCAGTGCCACCAGAGTGGCTCTTGCAGTGGCAGTGCCTGTTGGCTCACAAGGGTTAAACACCCGCCTCCTCTCTGGACTTTTGGTGGTTCCCACCTGCAGCAAACCAACTCCTCCGATCAGCCAAGAGAGCCAGCACGCAAAGGATCAGGAGTCATTCTGCCACAGACCACCCAATCTGTCCCTAAAACTCAGTCCTGCTCTGCAAAGCCAGGCTCAGGGTGCTTGGCAAGAAGCGCCTCGGGAAGTCACAGGCTGCTGCTGCTGAGCTCTTGTGCACTTTTGCACAACTAAGTCTGCTGTGTTTTGCCTACATGACATGTGTGGGTAGATAATTACCATAAAGGATTCCCAGTGATCATGCACAAAATCTGGCACCCCAGAACATGTTCCTGCCCAGTGTCAGCACCTGCATTTTCTTCTTTTTTTGCAGGACCCCAGGAAGGCACTCACAGCCCACCCTGAGAACAACACAACCCAAAGGAGCTCCAACACAACTCAAAGCCAAATGACCCTTTGTGGAAAAAAAACAACCAACCCAAATTTTAGCTCTGCGTGCCTGGATTTTTCTGATTAGAGAAGCCCATGCTGAACACTTTTAAAAGCTCTTTTGGCCCCAGGTAATTCCTGGCAAAATGTCCTTCCCAGTAAATTGGTTTTGGGGGCGGGAGACCTGGTGCAGACTAATTCCCTGTGTTTTTCTGCCAGGTCTGTAACAAAGAAATGCTCCATTGTTCGAGAATACGGTAATCTCTTGCTCTCAATCAAACCCAAAATCACAAAAACACATTCCCCTTTTAATTCAGTTGAAACCCTGAGCTGTTCCCCAGGTAATTAATAATGTTTGCAAATGTGCCTCCTTTGAAAGAATATTATCGTAGTTTAGGTGACAAGCTCAGACTTGGATTCCTCTTTATAATTCCTAACAGCTACTCAGGCAACATTAATTGGATTCAGAGCAATTACACAGGAGTCAGGTTGGCCACTTTATATCAAATTCTGGAAGAAATTTTGCTTTGGGCTGCTCTGAGACATGGTGCTGGTTCCCAGCCTCTCCCCATCCAGTGCCCAGCAGCACCTGGCATGAGGCACTGGGCAGGTCATGCTTTGGCTCTGCAGAAGCAGGGGAGCTGAATTTATTGACCACAGAGGCATGCCTGTAGTGTGGGTTTCATTAGTACATAAGGAAGGACCACAAGATGGAAACTGGTCACCTGAGGCAATGATGGGTTGTCCCACCTTGGTGTGGCACTGGGACAGAGGGGCTGTGGCAGCAGTGAAGGATGGGCACCGTGTCATCCTGTACTGGGGACACTGGGCCCCAGGGGTGATCTCCCCTGGCCTGGAAGGTCGCAAAGCCCCTGTGGACACTTCAGGAACAGACGTGACTCCAGAAGAAAAAAGCCTGAAAGGGATGTCTGTCTCTGTGCAGTGCCAACCCATTTCTCTGGGCTCAACCAAGGAAGTTTCTCAGCTGTTTTATCCTGCACAGACCCACACATGCAGCCAAGGGCCTGATGGAGGCATGCTGAGGAAATGTCTGGAGCAGGAACTGCTGAGAAGTGCATAACATTGGAGGAACACCAGTGTGATTCACTTATTTCATAATCATTTTAAGATATTCAATATGTAATCAAACAGAATTTGAGGATCCTGCCTGGAACCAGGAGCAAGCAGCCAAGCCTGGTCTTAGAACTCTGCCCATAGGATCTCTGGCTGATTGAACATGGGGTTTTTTTCTGCAAATAACATGCTTTAAATTAAATTCCCATCTGTCTAACAAGATGCACCATTTCACTCAGGTGTATTTTCTCTTTTCTCTATCAAACTATCAAACAACAGAGATTATTTTAATAGCAAGTCCGACACACAGTGTCCATTTACTCCCAGATCTGCTGAGCAAGCTGTGCTGCCAGCCTACCTTGGTCCTGAACACCTTCCAGGAGGCCCAGGAAAGGGCTGGAATTGACTCAGTGCCTGGGATAGGGACGAGGACTCAGAGGAAGGCACAAAGCATCCCTTGAGGGGGCAAGGGGCCAGGGCTACTCCTGGGGTCCCAGCCAAGAGGGCTCCAAGCCCAAGGTCAAAGCAGTCAATATCTTGGGCACACCAACGGAGGCTCTGGAGAGCAGAAGGACTGTCAGAGGGATGAGGAAGAAGAGGATGGGATCAAAGGCACCAGTGGACCTCCCAGGGATGGAGCAGGGCAACCTCAAGAGGTGGCAATGGGCTTGCCAGAGCAGAGCCAGAGGCTCACGCGACAGAGCGGGGCACAGGGGCCTGGAGGTCCTGGCATTAATGTAGTATCAAACTCAAAGGAATTGCAAAATGATTTGGTGAGGCATTTGCACCACATCTTTTGTTGAAGTAGAGGAAGTTAAGCCCAGCTCTGAGCCATGCTGATGACTTTCAAAATCATAATACCCTGACTCTAATATTGGCACTCCAATTATTCTTGGGAACATGCAAATAATCCACATTTTGCAGGGTTCCCAGACACATCGTGCGCCTGTGGAGGAGGAATCTGCAGAACCTGCTCCGACAGAGTTAATGGGCTGCTCTGCCAGAGCCTATTTAGAATTCCAGGCAGCACTAATTTAGTTTTAATGGGCACAAATTCAATTCCAATGGCTAAAGTATGCAAATAACAAATAAAAGGGAACCCCTGCTCCAGCAGCTGCCAGGAGAGAAAATGAACAGGTGCCCAGCTGCCCACCTTGCCCTGAGCTGCTGTCTCCTCACCCATCCTCTCCAGCAGAAGCAGCCCTGTGCCCCCCCGGGCGCTGGCAGGGACGGGGCTCACCCTGCACCGCCGGCTGAGGTATTTATTTGCTGATGAGTGCAGAAGTGACACTAAAGGGCCCTCAATAATACCAAGCCTCATTAAATTTTAATCAGGGCAGCTTCATGCTCCCTCTTCAAACACCAAGGCCTTGTGAGGGAGGGAGCCTTTGGCGAGGCAGGGGAATGCCTTGGGAAGAGCCTTCTCAAGGCTCACATCACTCTGACCCTCCTGCTTCATCACACCAGTGCCTCCCATCGCGGGGAATCCCAGGCAAGAGGCAGGTCTGTCCCACAGAGTCTTATAGGAACCAGCAGAAATGGATTTCAGCTTTGAGCAATACCACACAGGGCTTTAGCTGCAAGCTTGAGCTCTGAGCTGCAATTAGGGCAGAGCATCTTTGCCAATGCTCAACATTTGGACATCTCTGTACAGCCCAGGGAACAGCACCAATGTCTTCCCAGCTGGGAGCCACTGGCACCGGGATTCACTCTCAGGTAAGCTGCATGCATTCATTGGTACATTTGTACCCTTCTCCCTGGGCAAAACACACCTGGGAATATAGAGGTGGGTCTGTAAGAAATCTTTTGCTTGCTAAATATTGTACTGGCACAACATGGTGGATGCACCACAGTCAGAGTCACTCAGAGACAATGTGCAAGCAAATCCAGAGGTGATTCACACCAATAACCTCTTGGCTGCTGCAGCTTCATCACTTGTCATCAGGAGGAGGAAAAAAATAAAGACATTAGAGGCAATGAACAAGCAGAGAACAGACCAGAGGAACAACCGCATGGCACACCCCAAGCTGTTCTTCAGCTGAGTGCAGGTCAGGTACCAGAAAGGAGCTGGAAAAGACCAAGTCTCAGGTTCACTGCAGCACAACACACCAGAGCAGCTGAGCAAATCTGTCAAGGGAACAGCAACATTGTGGCAGGAGTTCTGTGGTAGCAATCAAAAAACAAATTTCCTCAACCTGAGGTCCCTTTTTCATTCTGCTGCTACACAAACTGAGTTATGTTGCCCAACTACACAGAAAAAACGCTGAATTAAACAGCTTTGCACACTCAAATCAGGGCAAAATACCATAAAATACGCTGAGCAATGGCTGCCTAATGCAGATTTCTTTCTTAAAAATGGCTAAGGCAGCAGAAACTAAGCAGGTGAACACCAAGAGTTTACGTCCTCTGTAGCTATGGTAGAGGCAGACCTGGCCCCTCTTCCCGCCATCACCTCCGCAGCCTCTCCTGAGATCACAGTGGCTGCAAGAACATGAGAGGGAAACCAGATGTCAGCAGCTGGGAAACAGAGAAGCCTAGCTTTATCCAGGGGACCTGAAGATGCTTCTCCCTGTTAATCACTTCAACCTGTATTTAGCAAGGAAAGGCTGCAGTAATTCCCAGCCTCCCATCCTCTTCCTGCTCTGACTGCTTGCTTCCCAGCCGTGGCAGTGAAAGACAGGCCAGGGCGTCAGGATTCTGAAAATGCCAGCCCTGTTTGACACCTGTGGGCACCTCCTGCTCTGCCCCAGGCAGCATCACTCACTGCTAATCACCTGAAAAGTGCTGGGTCACCTCACTGCTCCTCTGAACTCATTTACTCCTTGACAAAGGCTCATTATGTCACCAGAGCAGCACCAGAAAAACACTGACAGATGAAGGACTCTGCAAGGACACTCTCAGAGCCTTTGCAGGGAAGCTGCCAGGCCTGGGAAGGAGATGGCGGGGTGACTGCCACTGGGATGGAGGGATGCAAGAATGTGCAGTACAGGGCTAAGCATATCCTGCCCCAGCCCAGAGACTCTGCTGTGTAATCTGTAGCTCTGCCATGCAAAAAGCTGGTTACAGTGCAGATGCATCCTTGACTCTTCTGTGTGGCACCACAGGGAAAAGGGGATGCAGAGCTGTGCACGAGGGCTGGTGTGACAGCACAGCCTGGCTGCTTGGGCCAGTGGTCGTGTGGGGTTACAGTGTCCTCACTGTTGCCCTCAGAGCTGCAGCGCCGGCACCGATGGCCGAGCCCAGGTGAGACACTGCACTGCTGCCCAGGGAAGGCAGCACCTGTGGGTGCACGGGTCAGTCCCACTGCCAAGCACAGCACCCTCCTGCTCCAAAAACTCTCCTTGCCCTGCCAACAAGCAAGGACTTATGGAAGGATTTTTCCAGCAATTGACTTGGCAGACATAGAAGGCATTAATATTGCTGTCTTCTCCCTGCAGGTGTGGTGAGCCTTGTGCTACCCCTATGCTGCACTGCTCCCACCAGAGAAACATCAGCAGTCTCCCCCCGCGGCTCTTACTTGCATCAAGATGGGGTTTTCCCTTAAAAAAAAAAAAAAAAAAAAGAGTCAAACTGGGAAGTGGTTTCTAAGAATCCCTCCAGTTTGGCACTGAAGGGCTGGCACCAAGGGCCCACAGCTCCAGCAAGCAGGAGAGCCTGTGCCACGCCGCCTTCCCCAGTTGCAGATGCCAGTGATGCCCTGGCCACTGTGCTGCAGCCACAGCCCCTGCCCTGCCTCCTTCATCACCCCTTTTCCTTGGCCTTGCTGTACCTGACTGGCAGCACAAATTCACCAAGTAATCCCAGCCACAGGTAGGGATCAGACTCTGGCAGCAGCAGCAGCAAAACCGAGAAATTTCTCCCTTCTGCTCCAGGCACAGCATCCAACACTTCCTCAGCTCCCGTAAACAGTGTGGGATTCACACACATTTACAGTATCACAACAGAAATGGAAATTTAGGTGAAAGCACTGGATGAAGTACAGGAAGCCTGGGACCTCTTACTCTGACACAGGGAACAGTCAGTGCAGATTTTTCTTGGCCCACTCAAAGAACCCAAGCTGTGGAGTGCACCACACGTAGACATCCCCTTCTGTCCCTCATGACCTCAGCAGAGTTCTTCAGCATACTCCACATACCAGCCACGACACATTTTCTTTTCCTGCCCTTCCCAGTCAATCCAGACACTTCACTGGAAGTGTCCCAGGAGCAGCTACAGCCAGGCACGTGCAGGTGACCTGCCAAGCACCCAGCACACCTCATCTGTCTTCTTCCCACAACGTGGTAACACCCTTAGCTCGGCCCTTTGTCTGCAGTTACTGGAGGACAGAATGAATGTGTCCTCTTTTACAAGTAAGGATAACAATTTGCAAGGTACAAAGAGCCTTAGACATCAGGAAATTGAATCTTATTCAAATTGAACAAAGATAATAGGAGTGTAAGGAATGCACATCATCAGGGCACAGTAGACACAGAATGGACCGGGTGAGCCTGATCAATGGCTACACTTACTGTAGCTGAAAAAAAGAGACTGGGTCTTTTCATACCTCTGGCAGCACAATATAATTCTAACACTGTGGGATTATCACAATCAGACCTTTTCAAAGACTGTATCTTGAATACTTTATATCAGTGATTTCAGTTTAAATCTGAATTCACAATATGATTTCTATTTATAGGCTCACATTCTACTTTTGAGAAATAAAGGAGTTTATGTCAAAAGTAATACCTAGTGTGATGAAAGACCACATTTCCAGAAGAATTAATCTCTAAAACGATGAGTGCTGTTCACCTGAAATGTAATTTTACAATTAATTGCTGCAAGATTGCCTTCCAATGGCAGAAGACCTCTTAAAAAAGTCTCTTCAAATCAGGGCAATAACTCTGGACTTTTTATTGTAGCACATCTAATTTCGGAGAGCATCAACTACATTGGCAAATGCTAATATAACAAGGAACAAAAATGTGTGCACTCTCCCTGGCAAGAAAAAACACAGGAAGGCAGAAGGTTAATGTTCAAAGCACAGCTGAGGAGGCAAAACCGAGAGGGAGGATGCAGCAACACAGCAGAGTGCAAAGCCCCATCTCCTGTTCCAGGGAGCTGCTGAGCAAAGGGACCATCACACCTTTGCTCATTTTCATCAGGGAAACCCAGCAAAGACACTTTGCTCCTTCCCTTTGCAGACTGCTGTCCCCGTGGCTTTGGGGTGGATATGACAGTGCTATTTCACACTCATATCTCCTAATACTGGAAATGGGCACAGCACAGTCCTTCTCTCCTGGCTGCAATCTCAGTCCCTCAGCAAGGTCAGGGTCAGTGCTGCACGTGGGAGCAGTCACTTGGGGGCATCACATTTTCACACAGACCACAAGGAGTAACTAGAAGAAAAATCAGCTGCTGCTAATTACATCCTGACGTTCTCACCTTCCAGCTTTTAAATCACAAGTGACATTTCCAAATCAATCCTATTCTTTTTTGGAGAGTTTAACAAGAAACATTCAGTCTCCAAGAGCACTTGGATTTATTTTTTCAGTAATTTGACAAGAACCCATTAAAATCTACTGGAGGCTGCTTTACCCCCTATAGAGAGAGTTTAGTCCAAGGGCTTTTTCACAGTTGCCTTTTGGCAAAAAATGTAAATGAAAAGTCACTGTAACAGGGCAAAGATTGGTATTGAGGAACTCCAGAATGCTAATCCAAGCGTCCCCTTCATTCCATGCCTGATGCTGAGCTGTACTGGGGTGTGCTGAAGCACCTATAGCAGCTTCACCCCACACTACAGGGCAAAGCATCTCATCTGTTTCCTGAAGTAAGTCCTAAGCTGGGAACACTTTCCTCAATGGCCTAAGAGGACAGTAACCTCTGGCTCCCAGGTTTTCTCTTGTCAGAAAGGGAAATGCTCAGTTCCCCAGCAGGTTAAAGGTGCTTCCCACCATGTCCTGCTGCAGCCTTTCCGCTGGCATTTGTCTCAATGCTCTGCTCCTCATTTATGATTCAGCTTTACAGAGTAGGGCTTAACTAAGGCTTTTTAGCACCAGGTCGGGCCTGCAGCTGAAAAATGCAACCACCTCATGAAAAGGGACAAATCTCTCCTGAAAGACCTTCTGATTAGCAATATTTATCAGAGAAAATAATTGGGAGAGTTAACACCCTGAGTCTACAAGGAGATCAAAGCACAGATACAGTCACAAACCATCAGCTGAGCGTGAGCTTTCTTTAATTCAGCCAGCGGATCCCCAGTAATTAATTCCTTATCATGGTGCCCCCAGCTTTATGCTTAGGCAAGGAACATACAAAGGGAGCATCAGCCATGGGATAATTACGGGATGAAACAGGCACCAACCTTCTCGCCCCGAGCTGTGGCACCCTTCAGCAGGAACAGCCTCTGTCGAGTCAGCTTCATTAGATATTGTCTAGAGCCCCAATCCTCATTTGTTTGCATCTATAATACATTCAAAGGGTTTATCTAACTTCCAAATGCAAATTTATTTATTGATCCCGTAAGCAAGAAAGAACTGTGACCAGAGAGGTGTTTCATGTTACAGGTTGGAAGAAAGAGCTGTGACCAGAGAAATGTTTTGTGTTACAGATTGGGCGCTAAACTGGAATGAGTTGCTGAAATTTCAACAATTACATTCTAACATAAATGTTTATATCAGTATAATTTCCCTGTGCACATCATAATAATGAAATTTACCATAATGTCGCCTGTAATTTTAAAGACACATATTCCTTGTAAGAGCAGAGCAAACACGTGAATGTTAAGAGATTTGTTTCTACAGAATAACTTAGAAATAAAGTTCAGCAACACAGTCAATGGAGTGCAATTTGCAGAAGGTTGGCAAACCCCCTGTGCTGACCTTCAATTCCTCCTTTGAGCACCAGTCCTTTCCTACAGAGCAAATTTCAATTATAGTTGCCTTTTCTGATCTCGCTTTTTATAATGAAACAGTTAACTGTGGTATTCCTAGTCTGGAAAGAGGGTCCTCTCTGCATTTTCTGTCCTGGTTGTACAGCATGAAGCAATACTAATTGCTGCTGTTCCACCTGAGGTTACAGGTGGTCCCACATCCCAGGTTTTCTTCTTGCCGTCTTGCTGAAAACTTGTGCCATGATGCAGTGAACCCTCACAAAATGGGAAAAGCCTAGGGAGAAAAAACCCTCCTGGACTGTTAAGACTCAGATTCTGCCATTAACTGGATTTCTTCCTATAAAAAATACCTAAAAATAGCGACAAACCTGGCTGGAACAGCCACCAGCCACAGCAACAGCTGCCTGCAATTGCCGCAGCTGTCACCAGCTCTGAATCTTTTTTTGTAGCCATGAGACTTAAATGAAGATGGCAGGGCAATAATCTGCCATAACAACGTGCTCAGAGGTTTCTGCCTGTTTGCTGCACCTGAGAGACATGGGAAAGCTCAGGGATGTTCTGCCAGAAGGGTCAATGCCCTCCAGGTCCTACTGGCTGCACTTCAAAGAAAAGTCACACTTGTCATTTGCTTTAAGAAAAACAAACAAACAGTGGAACTGGTGACTAAGGGAAGATAAATTTCTTTGACAATTCATCACTGTGATGCCATTCCCTATATCAGCAGAGCTTTCTTCAGCACCTGCTTGGAGGGGTGGGACAGGGCTCAGACAGAGACAGGGCGTTCTGAGCTGGCAGCAGTGTCTCTCCAGGCAGGGGGTCCCATGTCACCCATCCAGAGAGGGCCCTGTAAAGCCAAGACCCTCCCCTTCTCCTGCCATTTCAAAACCCTTTGATTCCCCTCCAGGCTTCCAGGACATCAAACAATATTTTGAGCACACAACAACGCTAAAGTTCAAGATATTCTGCAGATGGATTTTAAAATCTTTTAATCCATTGCGAAGCCAAAATCCTAAACAGTCTCTGGCATGCTCCACTTAGCTGCTCATGCAGCTAGGAAAAAGCCTTTCCAGCTTACTCTGCAGATGACCTTGTGGTCCACCCACTCCATGTCTCATGAACCTCAGGGGACCAGTGAGGAATCAGATAAAAGGATTTAATTTATTTTTGTTGGCATTGTTTTATGAAGCTTTCCTTTTATCGACACCTCAACTTCAAACCATTTTCAAACACCCAGCGAGGCACCAGAGATCAGCAGATATTCGAGTGACATGCTGAAGTTGTCTTGTCTTTGTTCCCATCAACCCTTCCTGTGAAGGAAACTCTGTCTTGCACATGTGCTGAGCTTTAACCTAAATACTGGCAGCCCCGTGGTGCTGCTCTCCTGCTGTGCTGCCCATGCTGGTGACACCCTTTGCAGAGGGATAAGCCCTGCTGGACGGCTAATTAAAGATCTGCAATTAAGCCTCACATGGTCCTGAAAGCTATTTCATCACAAAGTTAAACCCTGACCTCATTTCCCCAACAGAAGTCATAGCAAAAATTTTATCAGATGATTTTGTTCAGCTTTCCAGACAAGCAGACAGGACATCATGGTCTTTCCTAACATGCCTGATGCTCACTCATGTCATCTTTTTCCTTGCTTTTTGATGTGGAACATGGAAGATGTGTGGCTTGTACTGCTGGAAACGGAAGGCAGCTGTTTTCCCACGGGCTAGAGAGATGCTGAGGCTGCTGAGTGCACTGGGGGTGTGATTATTGCCTACCTCCTTCCCACACCACAATATGCAAACACTTCATTAAAGAGGCTCATATATCACCAGTCTCCCAAGCTCCTGCTGAACGTCCTCTGATCTGTTCTTCCCCGAGTGACAGGAACATGGGGATCTCTTTGGAAGCCAGGCAGGAGGTAAATTCATGACCTCTTGGCTCTAGAGAAGGGAATGATTTTGTGTGGTGTGTTTCCCCCCAGTGTACCCTTCACTGCCAGGATCGAGGATCTCGCTTTGTGCCCAACAGACTGATTTCCCAGTTAATAATACACTGACAATCACTACGACCAGTTAAATTCAACAAGGAAATACAAATGCATTTAAAAACATCAGATTCTTTTAACACCCTGTCCCCTTCAGATATGAAACCATAAAGGCAATGGTGCTCCTGGGGCATCTGTTGCTACATCACATGCCTTGCTCAGCCCCTCAACCCCCACCTGGGGCTGATGGGCATGGGTTGCCCCTCTCATGCTGGCAGCCCCAGCTCCTGCTCCTGTTCCTGCCCCTGACAGACCCCTGTGTGGCTGCCCAGCAGGCTCTGGCTTCCTCACTGGTGTGTCCCCCCCTTGAGAGAGGGGGAGCCCATGCTGGGCCTCACACTTTCCTTCCACTCGTGATTCACAGTTCGACCTGCCATGCTCTTCTCCAGCAACTGTCTGCATGGGTTTGTCTGTGCAGCCACGTCTGCTTTCTGAGAGCCATCAGAAAAAAACCAGAAGACTGAGCTTTGTTCCAAAAAAAGCGATCCAAGACTTCTTAGTCCAGAAAGCTCCAACTGAAACTCATATGCACCGGGTTTATCCTTGTTCTTAATGGGTATTTAGCCATTTAATAAAAACAGTTGCTACATAATGCAGTTATTGAAGCCTGAAGTATCTGGGACCCCTTCCTGCAGCTCTGGGATGAGGAGAAGGGGATGCCTCACAGGGGACATCTGCTGGGAGGTCAGGTCTGCTGCAAACCAGATAGCAAGGTCCCAAGGAAGGGCTCTCCTTACCTTGCACTTGACCCCCACACCCTCCCTGTCACTGTGTCACACATCAGTGCCAAAATAGCATCAGAAGAGTGCTCAGATAATGGTGCACTTACAATTATAATTGCTCATGTCCGGGATTAATCCAGTTTAAGCCCTTTACCATCTCAAATATTTAGAGAAATCCTGCCAGCTGCCTGACGGGAGAAAGTTAGGAGCCCTGGGAGAGCACAACAGATTTTCATCTTTCCAGCTCTGACAGCCTTTCACACATAAATATCCTCCCAGCCCTGCAACCCCCTCTCTCCCTGCTCCACTCCAGCCCCAGTGCCAGTGTCCTGCCCACTGTGCAACTCCAGCAGCCTCCCTTCCTTTGCAAAGGCCCTTTGCTGCCATGCAGGAACCTTGGGCAGAGACCCCACAGACCTGCAGGTTCCAAGATCTGCAGAGCTCAACGCTCATCCTGCAAACTTTTCTCTTTCCTGCTTTTCTAGCTTTTAAGCCTGGGGAATGGCACTGCTCACACCCAGCCTGTTGCTTTGTGGCACAGCCACACAGATGATGCGTTCCAGTCCTCACCAGGGACCCCGCCTGAGCAGGATGCACATCTCCCCAAACCCACCACATTTCAGAGGGGCAGTGCCATAACAGCTCACTCTGAGGAACTGCATTCACCATTCAAACAGTAAACACAAGTGCAAGTTTTCATTTTGCTGACTTGGGCCCTCTGAGGTCTGTGTCCCTTGTTGAGCTTTCATCTGCTACGACTGCCTCAATGCAAGTGCAGTTTAATAGGGTGTGACCAAATCACTGCTTGGTCGCCTCTCTGAGCTGCTTTGTCCTCTTACTAGAATCTCTCCTCTAAAAGCTCTGCCATTTCTCACTGTTAAAGCAAAAGGACTGTGGCTGGGTGCACACTAGCACTGCTCATCAGAGTGTCCCAGCAAGCCCAGATTTGGACATTCATGGAGTGGAAGCCATTTCCAGAGACACTGCTGGTTACTGCTACCCTGCAAGCTTGCTCTCACCTTCTTTTCATGCAAAAGCTTGCTTTTCAACTCAAACACGTGCTGACAGCTCTACGCATCTCTAATCACCATGTTCAGATTAATTTCTGTGACCAATGTTCATCAATATTTATTACCCTGCAAAACTTCACAAATCAAAGTGGTGATGAAACTTGCAGGTAATGATTTTATAATTTCTTTCAGATGATTGATAAAATATTGAATACTACTGGGCTCCAAAGCAGCCTCAAAGGGATGCTGCTGGAACTGCCGTGCCAAACTGATAAGCTTCCCACTAGCAAGGAAGCAGAAAGATCCAGCAGCGGCTGCTGGAGGCCACGGGGTCCATCTGACAGTCTTTGCAGGTAGGGTTGATGTTTACGCCAAAGAAGAGCGTGGTTCCAAGTCAAATGCCTGATCCTCCCACAGCAGGAGGTTCCCTGTGCGTGGCTCTGCAGTGCATCAGGACAGACCCGTCCTGGCCAGGAATATCCCACCTGAACAGTGATGGTGCTGCACTGCATCGCCTCAGTGAGTGACAGGACAGTCTCTGCAAGGAGCAACAGATGCTCCTGAGGGGTGGCAGAGCAGGGCACTTGAATCCATACAGGATGCTCAATGGGACCTGAGCATCCTGTACGACTCGAGCATCTCCCTTCCAAGGACTGCTCCGTGTTCCTGAGGCAAGCTCACCCCTTGCAGGACCTGGACAGGAGTGCTGTGTAGGCTGTGTGGGGTTTTTTCAGCACTGCAGCTGGACACAAGCAGAATATTGAAAAACACGTTTCCACATGCTTCACTAAAATGACATCCAGCATTTCTTCATTTTGCATCACAACTTCCAGCCATCACCAGTGACTCCCTGGTACAGGGGGGGTTAGATTAAAAAATTATCGTACTGGCTTCCTACACTTTCTCCACTTGCTATCTAATACTATTCCAGAGCCCAACAGGATGGAAGACCTTTGCAGCTGATGAATGCAGACAGGCTGATATTAAGAACTGTGGCAATTTTGTCAGCAAGAAACCAGGAGGCCATCAATGCAATATTAGAGAACACCTGGAGCTCTCCTGAGCGTTTGTGCAAGCACAACCACAGCAGAGTGAACCCCCCCATCAATATCACACTGCTTTAGACTGATAGGATGAAGCACTGCTGAGAACAGTCTTGTCTCTCTTGTAAATCACAGAATCACTGAATAGTTGGGGTTGGAAGGGACCTCTGGAGATCATGCAGTCCAACCCCCTTGCCAAGGCAGAGTCACCTACAGCACGTTACATAGGAACACGTCCAGACAGGTTTGGAATGTCTCCAGAGAGGGAGGTCCCACGACCTCCCTGGGCAGCCTGTGCCAATACTCTGCCAGCCTCCATGGAAATATGTTCTTCCTTATGCTGTGGTGGAACTTTGTGTTTTAGTTTATGGCCATTGCTCCTCATCCTGTGGTTGGACACCACCAAAAAGAGCCTGGGACTGTGCTCTGACACCCACCTTTGAGATATTTATATGCATTAATGAGATCCCCTCTCAGTCTTCTCTTCTCTAGACAGTCTCCTCTTCACAGTCCCAATCCAAAAGCACCCTCTGCCTTGCTTAATACTCCTACAAGTTCCTCCACTGTTATTCTGCATGGTTTTTACACTCCTCTCCCACAGCACCAGTTTAATGGGAGTGCAGCTTCAATTAATGTGCTCTCCAGAGGGAAGGGGTCAACCCACGTACAAGAGGAATTTCTGATCCAGTTACACAGGAAGGGAGGGATCTCCTCTGACAACTTCTAACAGCACAGAAAAATTAATTCCTCTTTATCAGAGAAGTTCATAATGAGGAAGCCACAATATCAAATTGTTAATAATTCTGCAGGCCCAAATTAGTGTCGCTGAATGAAATCTCACTCCCGTAACTTCACTTTTAATGAAAGACCACAGATGTTGGACCATATTTGCATTACAACCTGAGAAATGTTTCATAGTTGAGACCTCATCTATGGTTTTATTAGCTCAATATCTGAGCTAATCTGCACAGATTTTCCCTTGTTCTCATTCCCAGTGGCCGGGACAGTTCCTGTGCCAAAACCCAAATATGACCTGTCACCCTCTGAGGGGAAGCCCATGATGGGCCCGCTGTTCACTGCTGAAGCATTTTCCATGAATTCTCGCAGAGCACTCCTGCCTGGCCCAACGGGAACGGAGCCCAAGGTCCTGGGGGACTCGCCACAACACCCCAACCTCAGCCACCAAAGCTCATGTTAGCAGAACTCTCAGGCTTTGGGAAAACCCTCGTTGCCCTTCGCTTCGCTCTCTCCTGCCCGAAACAGAGCGGGCAGTTCCCACCTAGAGAGCAGGACACCAGTGATGTGCCACTGCCACAGCACCAGGGATGTGCCCAGGGCTGGAGCAGGGAAGTCCTGTGGTCTGCTGACTGCAGAGCCTGGGCTGAGGGGATTGACTGTGTCCTCACACAAGCTCTTGTGTCCTGCTGCTGCTTCAGGCTGCTCAAAGCCCAGTACAGGTCCCATAGCTCCACTATGGTTCACATGGATCCAGTCAGCTTCCAACTGACATGAACTTCCCTGTTAAATTATTTGTTTGGCCTGTCCTTAAATGCAACCAAAGGATTTCATTATTCCAGATAAAATGAGTCTTCCTTTCCTGCTTATACATGGAACTGATAAAGCTTAAAACCATTCTGCTGAAAATTATGAACTCAGCTTCTCTTCCATTCAGCTTGTGCAAGCCTGAGGCAATGCTGATATTATTGCAGAGGCCATTTGCATTGGAAGAAATTTTTCTTTTGATTCAAGAAAAAAAGCCTTTCTATATTTCTTGGTCTGCTTGTGGTGGAGACAACTGTGGCAACTTCATCACTGTGCAGTTATCCAAAAATCTGAGCCACCACACCACAGGAGTTTGCAGGAAGTCTGGTGAATGCATGAACCAACCCCCTACTCTGCATCCCTGGATGCACAAAAAGCACTAAAAAGACACCCACGTTGCCCATTCTTACTGAAGTCCTCAGCAGGGAAAGACAACATTTTCAGATGGGAAGGGAGCTCTGCTTTAGCAGGTGAGTGACAGAAGAGGTTGAGTTTCTGTGCCCAGGATGTCATGGGTGCCTGGAGCAGCCCAGGAGCAGAGGGCTCCTGCTGCTGCTCCTGCTGCTGTTTCCTGCAGGATTGAGGTACTGGTTCATACCACACTGCCCTGAGAATCCTCAGCTCCAGGCAGGCTCTGGGACACGTCCACTGGCTCAGGCTTGGATTCCATCACCCTTCTGGGAAGTGCTCACTTAAACTCTTTTGCTGAGCCTCCCTATAATAATCACATCTCCCTCCCGCTACTTTGATGATTAATGGCTGGATTTGGTTGAAAACCTGGTGCCGTGCCCTGTTTTCCCAAACCTCCCTCACAGGAAACCTTATTCTGCTATTTTGAGAGGAGACCTCACCTTGCTGCCCATGCCATTAATTGAGTAACTATCAGTTCCAACTTATTCTACTTGGCTACAAATCAGATTTCAGTTGGCTACTTCCAAGCCTGCTTCAACACAACCTTATAAAGCTGTGTCCCTTGGCTGATGCCACTTGTCAACCTGCATCTGTTCTTGGGGTAGTAAAAGACAACAAAGCCAGAAAACCACCAGTCTCTAAAGAACAGAACTCAATAAGTTTGGCTTTGCTTTTTTGAGTTTATCATTACTTTAATGAAGGTGAGTAGGCTTGGTATTTTGTAGGCTCAGCCTGGCTTCCTGCATCCCACAGACCTCCATTTAGAGCAGAGATACAACAGGAAGTTAAAAACTGGTCACAGGAAACCCAGCAGCACCAACACTCCCTCAGAGAGCTGGGCAGCGCTGTGGGAGCATCTTCCAGCCCCACAAAGGCATCTCTGGTGCCAGTTCCAACTGTTGTTCTGTGAGCGCAGACTGATTTAATTCCTATTAGAGTATAAAAATTAATAACAGTAAAATGTCATGATCATCTCACACTAATTACACATCTAATGAATAATTAGCTGTGGACATATTTGACATTTTTGGTCATTAATCTGAGCAAGTGTTTTAAGCCTTGAACAAAACTCTGCAAATGCAACTTGGTGCTGAGCAGCTCAGACCTGCAGTATCAACGCTCCCCATGCCAGATGGGGTTAGGGTCCCACTGGCTCCAGCTCCCTTCCCTGCAAACAGGGGAACTCCTCAATGCTGGGAGGGCCTGTCAGCAGTTGCTCCAGCTGAATTCATGGAGCAGCAGAGTGGATCTGTGCCTGCCACTGCTATGCTGGCCAGTGGAGAAAGTAGGATTTAGAAGAGAATTTCTGCATACCACCTCTCTCTTTGCACCAAACCTGGATATTTACACATGACGCCATGAGAAATACTTTTTCCCAAACATGCCATGAATTTTGTACAAACCAAGACTTTAAATTTGTGTTATAAGCTGTCATTTTTTAATGACAAAATCACTATACAAAAGGGGGAAGAAGGCAGAACTCTGCCCCTTATATATGCATGCATATATATATGCATGCACACATCTTTCTCTGCCTGGCTCAGGCTTCTACTGCTTCTCCTTTGCTTCCACCTCTAACATTTTGCCTGTAAGGTGTTGGGAAGGAAAGAAAACAAGAAGGAAACAAACTTCTCCTGGAGGGTAGATATGAACTCTGAGGCAGTTCAGTTCCAAGGGTGCAACACACATCCACAGCTAATAAACAAAAACATGTCTCATATTTAGAATGAGGGGACATATAAAAAGGTCACAGAGGGCCAGGATTAGCACCAGATTGAGCACTAAAACCAAAATAGAAAGCAACAGATGTTTCCCTCCTAATTTACTCCATTAGGATCTTCTCCGGCCAGCATGCACTGCTGCTTGCTAATGAAGCATTTCCATCTCCTCGCTGCACATCTCGTAAATCAGCATCCCTGAGGTTGGTGGCAGGAACACAACTGCTCCTCCCGGGCAGGCTTTGTCTCTTTTTATAAACCCTAGTTTTTGTCAAAGAGAAAATAAAAATCTGTTCCCAAATTCACAAGTAATTCCGACACAACTCCATTACCTCCTCTTGCTGAGTTGCCTTTCTTGAACAGGGACTCTCTAATCCCACGGTGAACCCATTTCCTCATGCTCCTCAAAGGGACTCTCCCCACTATGAACCGCTGCGTATGCCCTCGGTGTATTGACCTTTAAACTACAGGAGCAAGCCACAACAGACCTAAAATAACAAAGTATTTCACCGACTGTATTGCCACTTTTGGTTATTTTAGTAACTGAAGAAACACCCCAAACTGGTTCCCTATGGCAGAACCCTCACCCCCTTCATCCCCACCATGGTGTCACCTTGGAATGGCCCCCAACTCCAGCTTATGGTAAATAAATCACCTGCAGAACCAAACTCAGCAATGAAACCTGCTTCCCTGACACTGTCCCAGCTGCCACAGGCACGTCTGAGAGCTGCAGTGGTCCAGTGAGCCAAAAATCGGGGAACTAATTTGGACTGCCTTGGAGAGGTTTTTTTCCTGTCTCTCCAGCCTGTGAAATATGACCCAAGCCCAAAGAGGTACCTCTGGGGCAGAAATACTGAGGCCCAAGGCAGAGGAGCACTGCCTGAGCCTGCTGGGATCGCCTGCTGCCGAGACCCTGAGACAGACACTGACCAAGCAAAACACACAGAATCATAGAATTATAGAATGTTAACTGGTTGGAAGGGACCTCAAAGATCATCCAGTCCCAACGGCCCCTGCCATGGGCAGGGACACCTCCCACTAGATCAGGCTCCTCCAATCCCTCTCCAGCCTGCTTTGAACACTGACAGGGTTGGGGTATCCACTGTCTCCCTGGACAACCAGTTCCAGTGTCTCACCACCCTCACAGTAAAGAATGCCTTCCTATTATCCAACCTAAATTTCTCCTCTTTCAATTTGTACCCATGCACACATCCCTCCCCACTGCGCTACAGCTTAATTATAATGCTCTTGCAAAGAATTTCAATTTATCCTACCATGGGAACAAGCTCTGTAATGAAAAGGCTTTATTAAAATGGAATGTAAAACATGATATTAATTAACGAGATTGTGCAGGTGTGTTCATGAACATGGCCGAGCTCTGTGCACATTGCAGGGAGTTGGATTAGGGGTCACCTGTGGGGCAACACCCCTATCACCATGCAATGCCACGTGCCCTGTTATGACATCTTACACAGCCAACAGTGTGCTGTTGTTCAGGTTTGAATTCATATGGGAAACACTGCAGAGCATCTGGGGAGATGATGGTAAAAATGTGCTCCCAGCTGGAATTCAATGCGACTTTTAAAGCAGAACCAGCCAGCGCTGTGCTCTCCACCACAGTGCCCGAGAGATCCGATCCAGCCACTCTGACCAGGCACAATTTCGGAGTGAGAATTAACGCAGGCCAGCGGCACTGAGGTCAGAATGCCTTATCACACAGAAAAACATGAGCTTAAACATAGGCCTGTCTGACACTGGCATTAAACTCCTGCAGATGGAAAGCCAACGAGAGCCAAAATGTCACAGAAGAGATATCTAGCTGCCGTGAGGTTCACGCCAACTTGGAGATTGTGTGTGGGGTTTTTTTGTTTTTTGACATTCGCGTCAAATCTGTGTCCTTCATTATTAGGGTATTTGGAAACCTGAAGTGCTCCTCTGCTGGTGGCTGCTGGAGCCAAAGCAGAACGACACCCTCACAGCTGTGAGACGGCTGCACACAGCGCCGGGCCACAAACAGCCCCAGTTCGTCTCCTTTGACGGAAGCTCACGGCACCGTGGGATGACATTCCTCATTCCCTTCAGCCAGCTTATTTGCTGAAATGCAGCAAATTATACTGCAGCAGGTGTGAGCATTATGCAGGGCTATTAAAAGAGGCTGTTGGTATCTTACTCATATGTCAACATAAGAAAACCCACCGATGATACACGTTCACAGCCGCGTAAGCTTGCAGATATTATCTGAGGTACAGCCTGTATGCAAATCCATTCTCAGGGTTTCTTTTGGTAGAGCAGAGATATTTATGGCCAATGGTTACTGCGTGGGCCAGATATTCCTCAGTAAGAACAGCCCTTAAGATTAACAGTGCTCCCAGCTAATCACTCCAGGTTTGCAAAAGCCATCAGCAGATCCCTTACTTAGCTCCTGCTCTGAAAAAGGCTCTGTCCTGTCTCATTTTTCTGGTTCAAGAAAACCTGACATCGCCCCGACAGACTGGAGCCTCCCAGGGCACTGGGAGCCAGCACCCCTCTGGCAACATTCCAGAGCTCCTGTCAAAGGGGGCATTTCCTGGCTTTCAAGCAATTAACTTTGAAAATAAAAACTTACACTGATTTTTAATACAATTATACAGAACTCTATGTATAAACATACACAGGAAATGTGGTTTGTTCTGCTTGCAGAAACTACGTGCAAACACACCCTCTGCATGGCAGAGATGCAGCTGTTACATCCTGAGCCCCAGTACACAGCAAATTTTTATGGTTAAGCTATAAACTTCTGAAAAATAAGGTTTATAATAGAAATCCTGACACCATCTGAAATATAGCAGCATTACTGGATGCTGCTGTAATATGACCCTAATTTATAAACTAGGGAGGAATCCTATTCCATTTTGAAACTTACAGACAGTAATCTAGAAAAAGGGTAAACCACGGGGAAAAATGGTCGTGTTGTCCATGAGCTATAGTGTCTACTCCATCCAACAATTCAAAAATCAAATAGGATGCCACAATATTTAGGCCACGCACTGAATCCTGGACTGTCACAAAATAAAAACATGGTGTATCCTAGCACGGGAGTATATTTCATAAAGCCATATGCCATTTCCCATGCTTCTGGGCAGTACTTTTCCAGTGAAAATTTGATATGAGAACACTAGAAGTAAAGAAAAAAAATTACTAGAGAAGTACAACCCAAACCCTCCAGTTTTGCTTGACACAATAAATATTTTTGCAAGAGGGCTTCAGTGTACTCCCGTCTAAATTGAAAAAAGTGGCGAAGCAGCAGATTGCTCACTCACAGGAGACAGAAGTTTATCACTAAACCTTAGGAAAATGCTCTCAGTTGTCTCAAGGCTCCAGCTCTGCATTCAAATGCATTGAGGAGGAGGTGATTCAGAGGGCACCGCTCTGGCTGCTCGGGATCTGTGTTCCCGCAGTACACCAGACCAGAAACCTGCTTGAGATCTTTCAGGTGACCCTGAAACACTGAACACAGGATCCAGCCTTGGGATTTCTGCTTACAGAGTGACTCTGTGCCTCCTCGGGCACCACTGCCCGAAGATGCCGCTCCTGGCACAGGGCAGGAGTAGGCAGCAGGACAAATCAAAGGCCTGTCTCACAAACTGCCACTCACTTGCAATTTTGGAAAACAAACAGGAACCTTTTGGAACAAGGGCTGGAAATCAAGGGGCCAGTGAGGATTTTACTCATCACTGTCACTTGTTCCGAAGCCTGGAAAGAATTCCATCTCTTCTCCCCTCCACACTGGTGCTAACCCATCCCAGATACCGGGATCATGGCACTGACTCGCTTGCTTTAGAGGCTCACAGCTGCAATTTTCTACACTGCAATTTTCATCGTGGCCATCCCAGATTTCTTTCCTACTTTCCCTGAAGCATCTCCTTCTGTATGCTGAGCATCAAATGAGAATAAATCCAGATTTATCACACCTTTCCTGCTAAAACTATTTCCAATAGACTTGTCATAAACCAAGCACACCACATTCTTGTTGGCCACATCACTGCCCATCAGCCCGGCAACGTTTTACCTACTGCATGTTCAGCCCCTCAGCTTGAGTGACTGCTGGGCCCTCTGCTCTCCACACTAACAAAAGGCAGGATTTGCTCGTGGAAAAAGCCAACTGCAGCAGCCCTAAGCAGCACTCCACACACCTGTGCCTTCCCCTAAACCTTCCCCACAGGCACTGCAGGAATGCCCTGGGCAGTGCTGAGATGCTGGGATGGGGCACGAGAGGGGCTGAGCTCTTCATGAGCTGTTAGCAGGCTAACGAGGGCATCTGCAGATGGAATAGGCACAAAAACTGAAACTAGATACAAAATAAATATCCCAGAGCTGGATTTCTGAAAAAAGATTCTGCTGAGCTATAGTTCCACATCAAATTTTTATTGAATACATTTTCTTCTGAGAATTTGTGCACTAAAACCAGTCAGAATCATATGAGAGGAGTATAAATTTCACATACAGTTTTCACTGCAAACATCCTTCAAGAGAAAAAGCAAAAGCACTTTTTAATCAAGCCCTCTCCACATCCTCCTCCCCCAGAACCCGAGTGGCAGGCTGGGAACTGGAGCTCACACAGCCCCAGTGCCTGCAGCACTAGGGAGCTCTGAGGAGGGATGCTCTGCCTGAAGGTCACAGCGAGTAGGACACATTATCCCCCCTTTGCCATGCCTAAACACAGTGCCTAGGTCTGCTTCATGTAGAGTAAAGCTATGAGGAAGGTGACATTTTAAAGCAATTGATATTCTTAGCTGATGTGAATTCATGTGATTTCAGCAAACCATTGTAAAAACCCAAACATGGTATAACCTCTTCTCCCAAGTTCAGAGCTGCCCCTCCAAAACTTACTTCATCATATTATTTTCTGAATCTGCAATGGATTTCCTGTTTGACTCTACAAAACCTGAAAATGAGGAGTTAGTTCCCTTGAAGGATGCTGTTTCTCACTGTACAAGTGATTTTGGGTCACTTTGAGCTTGAAAAGGCTCTAGGATCTGAAATGCTATTACAGACAGAAAAGCTATTTTAGATAATTTCTTTTAGCAGCGTCCCAGTGCCCAACAGTTGTAACTTCTTCCCCTTGACGACTACAAGGTGAACTCAGAAAAAAACTTACTTTCTCAGAGGTTTCCAGATTTATTACCATAATGTAAACATTAAACAAGTCTAAAATGGAGCACCTTTCAGCACTTGAGCAGGTCTTGATGGCTGTGCTGTCCCAGATGCTCACATGGCTGCTCTTCCCTAATACTAAAGGTATTTAGTAACCCGGACTCCCAAGAAGAAAATTACACTGAAGAAAAGGTCAATAAATGGCAGAGGAGATGACATCCCATAATAGTTACAATTACTGTTTATCAGAGTGCTGCATTGCACAGGTAGCAGGTTATAGGACCTATTTGCTGTATTTTTCCATGAAAAGCTTCACACAGCTCCATGACTCGGAGTCAAGCCCATGACACGTGTTCTGTGTCACAGAACACGCCGTGCAGTCACATCGCCTCGATGGCAACCAATGACCTTAAAGGATGCTGCATTCATTTTTCTTTCTGCATATTTTTCTGATGGATTTAATGTTCAATAAACCCAAAAGAGCAACAACATTTGAGGCTGGAGCTCTCTGTGCCAGTGCCAAGCACTGGGGGAGGAGCCAGGGCTGAATCTGCACCTCACTCAGACCATGCACAATAGAACTGATGTCACAGCTCCACTCCTCACTGCAGGCTGAGGAGGGGATTGATCTTCTATGGGGATTCCTTTTCCTACAAAGTTTTACACTGTGCACGTAAGGCAGATTCCCAGCAGGATAGGTGCAGGAAATGCAAAAGCATGAGATGAGCAGAATTTGATTGTTTCAGAAACTCAAAGGCTCCCCAAAACATTAAATATCTGTGTGGGGACACTATAAAACCAGACAATGACAGTGCCTCTGTATTGGGCAACAGGGGTTGAAGCACGTGGGGATGCTTGGCTGAACCAACCCGACCAGGTCCCTGCTCTCAGGAACACTCCAGACACCAGCACTGTGTCTTAGAAACAGCAAAATCCCTACAGAAAGTGGCTCAAGTGTAGAGAGGAATAAACACCAGTGTTCTGCGTTTGGAAATAAAGGTTGCGATTACGGAGCCGTTGATGGCAGCTTTTGAAGAGTGCCAGGAACAAAGATAAATGGAGAATGGCGAAAATCCCAGCAGCCTTCTCTCTCCCTTTTCCAGCAGAAAGCACAACAGCTCAACTGAATTATAGATGGTGACTGTCATGAGTGCCCAGCAAAGGGCAGCAGGGAGCAGGGGCCTGTGTGCTGTCCCTCTGGCCAGGGCCGTGGGGACAACTGGAACAGTCGTTCCATTCTGCCATGTGACAATGGGGACAACATGAGGACACATTGAAAACAACAGACTTACTTTGTCCTGGTTACATTATCGGGAAATCTCCTTTCCTGGGAAGAGACCATCCCATTTTACAGTGATTAAACCGATAAAAACCTCAGCCTCTATTTTACTCTGTCATGCTTTCTTTGCTGCCAAGGGCCAACCAGCAGAGCGAGCCGGCAGACGCCGTACGACACACGGCTCGCGGCTGCGCCAGGAGGGGAGGCAAAGCTGACATTTAACGGAAACAAATGTATGATAAGACAAATTGTGCACTTTTTCCTTGACGTAGAAAATGATCCCCTGAGGTATGACGCCTGTTCAGGAGCAAAAGCCATTTAGGTCGGTCATTCCTTACTGGCTTTTGCCCCTTCACTAATATACTAAAGGAAACCATTGCATAATCTCACAGAGGACTAAGGCTGTGGTCCCTACACACCATTCCCATGGCCTCAGAGCAGGCACAGCATTTTATAGCGCAGACCATGACCTTAGGGCTGGTTTTAATAACCTTTGCTGCCTTTCACTAAGGGTAGTGCACCACGCATACATTCATGTGTGTGACAGCCCTTTCCCATCCATTGGTCTGACCCGAGACATCGTCATGGGTGTGCACCAGCAGGAGGGATGCAGTGATGCATCCCAGGGGGGCGCAGGTGGCAGGATGCAGGTGGCAGCTGCAGGAGGTGACAGGGATGGAGAGTCTTCATACCAGTGAGACAGGGTGAGACAGAAGAGGCGTCACAGCTTCATTAACCAGGGGCAGCACAGTCGTCAGTGACAGCTGAGGCAGCCAGTCGATAGAAAGGGAGTACAGAGAGACTCCTTCAGAAATAAAAGATTATCCTGAGAATAAAAGCAACTGGGGTAATAAGCAAGATGCTCACAAAGGCAGAGGACAGCAAAAAGAGCATTCAAACCCGCAGGCACCTGGGAAGTGATTTATCCAAAACACTTAAAAAAGTGTGCCTTAACAGACAAAATACAGAGGGTAACTCACTGCAGGCCAAAACACTGAGTATTAGAGGAAAAAAATATCCTGCATTAGAAAGAGAGACTTCAGTCTTGGCAGCATCTGCTTCAAGTCCTCTGCTGCCCACGCCAAAACGAACTCCAGATCTCTAAACTCAAACTGTAATTTGCTTCACTACAGAATTCCCAGCTCAAGCCCCAATTATACCTCTTTGGTGAGGGTGAAACTCCAGCCAGCGGTATAATACATTCACTGACACCTGCAGACCTAATAATTGACCAGGGAGGATGTGGATGAGCTCAGCAGAATCTCTGCATTGTTCCTGCAAGGCTCGGTGTCCTACACCAGGAAACAGCTTCGCTACTGCAAGGTGCATAATTTAATAAACCATTAACTCAAACCTGAGGTGAAGTAAATTCAGCGTATTATATATTTCAAAATAGCATTAGAATTCAATTTAAGTGTCACCAAAAGCCTAATCCTCAGTATACAGAGCATATTAATAAGTGTCTTGGAGCCTGTGGTTTGATTTAATTTCCAGCTGAGTTGTGCTGCTGCATGGCTGCGATCCCTGCCGTGAGAATGTCTCGGTGACAGCATCGCCAGACTGAACCGGAGTAGAATTGGAGGGATGACAGTCCTGCTTTCTGGGTCCTCCCGGGAGAGCAGCGGGGTGGGTGCTGGAGCACAAGTAGTCCTGTTTCCAGTTGTGCCACTTCTGCGTGGCCCTGCTGAGCTGTAGATGTTTCCCAGCAGCGGCAGGCTTCTCGCAGGATCCCCAGGTGCCCCCGACCCAACCCTGCTGTCAGTTCCCTTTGTAGTCAGAGGGGAAAAACCCATTTTGGGTAAGGCAGGTGCTCCTGTTCATGCAGGCCCGATGCCATATCCGCCCCGAGCTGCTGGACGAGGCACCAGGAGCCGCTGTGTGGCTGCTCCCAGCCATGCCATGCCATGCCATGGCACCTGGCAGGGCTGCGGCCACCCAGAAGGGACAAAGTCGCTGCTTTCCCTCCCCCAGGTCAGATGTCCGGGGAAAACAGGGCACCATTTCCACCAAGAGCCAAAAGCACAAAACCTGCTCTTCCTTTCTGTGGGAGTCAGCCACGTTTTGGCCTTTTCCCTGTCACCCTTTTCCCTGTCGCCCCTGTCAGAACTCCTCTCAATCAGCAACCCAGGCACGTTCCCCAGCACTTTGGGAAACGCATCTCTTCTATAAATGACAACAGATTATTTAAGCAACAACTAAAGCACTCTGACTGCTTTTTAGTTTGCTTGCATTAACGTCAGTCTCCTCATATATCTAGAGAACAAATACGGGATTTTCTTTAAAATGGTGGAGAGTGATACAAAAATAGCAGCCTGCTCGTCTAAAATAAAGTTATGTATTTGAAAGGGTTGGAAATTGTTTTTTAATCACAGGCGTCTTCCTTCTGGAATATAATCTGCTGGCTATACATTCTGCTCTTCTACCCAATTTCTCAGGAAAATGCAGCAAGAATGTTAATAAATAATTTATAAAACATTATAAAAGATAAAGTGCTCCTGCTAAAGTGTTTCCAGCCTTTGACACACCAGTTCATTTGTAATCCTCTTTGCCTCCCCTTTACTGTAACATCAGCAGAGGGTTAGTACTGTTGCTCTCGCAGCCCCACTTCATCCACCCTGCAGAGGTCCAACCATCTCTGGTTCACAGGGATCCAGGCTGACACAGGGTACAGCCCAGCCCAAGCCACAGCTCAGTGTTATGTACCACAGACTTCTGTCACAGAAAATGTTTTTCAGGAAAGCAACATCTTGATTTCTTTCCACAGTCTCGTGGGCGAAACTGGCTGCAAATGCTAACAGGTCTCTGGGGTTTGTCCTTTCTCCAACAGCACAGGGGCACGTGGGCTGTGCTCTCTTTGACACTCACAGGGTGATTATGGAGCACGGTGCACAGGACCCTTTGCTCCTGGGAAGGAGACAGGTGGGAGGACAGGAGCTTTTCCTACATGGTTACTCTGAAATTCACTTTCAGGAGCCAATATGTTTAGACATATGATCAAAAAAAAAAATCAAAATAATGAAAACAGACAATTATTACAAAAGAGTTCACAGAATCCTTGGTATTTCAGTTGGACTGAGCAATAGCTTTTGAACAGCTCCACCGATTCCAGGAGTATTTCAGATCTTTAATGATCCCTGGAAAACGTGATGGGAAGTCTTGAGACATGGCTGTTCTGGTGACTCCAAGGCAGCAGAGACACAGCAATGAGCATGGTGACCTCAGAAGAGCGGGTGAGAAGATGAAAGGAGGGAAAGAAGAGAGCATCCTTCAGAGAGATCAAGTCAAAGGCATGTTAAGGAAGCAGGAAAAGGGTATCCACAACTTCCTCATTCTCTGAAAATGCTCGTGCATTGCGAAGCCCAACAATGACAAAAGGGGACTGACTGCTGCATCCTGACAATGTCTGGTACCAAAAGCATTTCTGCTGCTGCAGTCAGAGCGAAATGTATGCAGAAGACCATTCTGCACTCCTGGCAGTGCCATGTGCTCCTCCCACATTCACTGTCTCCTTTCCAGCACAGTTCCACACGCAGACAGGGCAGTGAGAACAGGAACCCAAGGGAGGTAAAGCTGCTGCACAGGTCTGCTCTGTGAACAGCCCCCTGGATCCCAGGCATGCTTGAGACACAGACATGCTGGCAATGGTTGGGCACCCCAGGCCATGCTCTGCTAGACTTCTATACACACTTAATTTCATTGTACAGGTTAAACCCACTTTGGGAAAACATGCCGGGGTAGCAGCAACAGTTTATAATCCCGTTAGCAAACACACACAGGCTCACTGTGCTGAGGCCTCGCTCACACCCCACCCCCCAACATACAGGGCACATCTAAGTGCCCACGTGCAGTGCAGCATCCTCAGTGCTTTATTGCCCAGCCACTTCTATTTCACCCAAATGAAATATAAAAACCCATTACTAAGCAAAAGTATTGAGAATTTTTATGAAATTGTAATGCTTCCAATTTATGTTGAAAAAGTCCCAAACCCTCGAGCTGTCTGTGGCTGCTCCAGCCAGGGATGCAGGAGATGCTGCTGATGCAGTGCAGCACAAGTAATCGGAGAGGGAAACGCTGCTCTGATGGGGTGCCATCAAAAAGAAATGGGAAGGGTTTCCTCTTGTTTAGGACATAATTGAAAATTCAAGGCAAAAAATACAGAATGAACACCAAATTTCTGCAGGACAGTGACAGATGTCATGTAAAATGTTTTAACTGAGTTTCAGGCCTTGATACTTTCTGCCCATTTCAGACAAAATGCGTTTTAGGAAGGGAACACTCAGGGAGCATCAGGCATCAGTGCAGACATTCATAGTAACAAACTGCTGAATATTCAAGTGTATCAGAAGGAAGAATCCAGGAAAAAACTATTTAAAGAGAAGATACTGTGGAAACCTTTGATATTCAGTTGGTGCTTACGGATACTCTCCAAGGCACAGCTGGTGCACACAGAACTGGAGGAAAAGTAATTAAAGACCACTACCTGAATATTGTCCAACACCAGTGTCCCCCTCAGCATCCCCATTTGCTCCTTCCAGGACAAACATCCTGCCTGGACATTACCCCAAGCATGACTGCTGATGTCCCTGACCTTTCCTTGCCATTTCCTTTCCTGCAGGAAAGCATCCCATGACTGCCATGGCTGCTGCAAGCATCCTGTGAATGTGCAAGCAATAAACATGAAATGCAGTTTCCCCTTGGCTCCCAGAGAACCAGATTATCACATTTCAGCAATTACTGCACATGCTGGATTTACAACAGGGCTCCACAGGGCTCTGATGTCTCCCTGTGCCCACCCAGCTCAGTCTGTGTCCTGCTCTACTTCCCCTGGCTCACCTGCCAGAGCAGTGCCACTGACACTCTTCTGCACCAACTCTGAACTATTCAGCAAGCAGTTAATGTGCATATCACATGAAACAGCTCTCTGCTGACATACTGCTCTCCAAGGCTTGTTACTCCTAATTTGTCCGATTGGCCAAGATGTCTAAATTCACAGTAAATTTTTAGCATGATCCTATAGCACAGTTTATGCACTTCTTAATTAAGAAAAAGGGTAACACTTTTTAAAAATATATTCCTTCCCATCCGTGCAGCACCTGAATACCAGTACTAAAGAAGATATCAGCACCTGCTAAAGGCAGGATGGAACATGATGTCCAACAAGCTCAGCATCTCCAGCTGCACGGCACAAGCGTGGGAGTGAGCAAGGGACGCATCTCTGTCGATGGGTGAGGGCAAAGTCTGCCTCTGTAACCTTGGCAAGCAGCAGCCCGCCCAGAAGCCTGGCATCCAGATTAATTTTACATTCTTGGGGCACCACTTTTCAACACACAGAAGGGAATGCTGCATTTTGCTACTCAGCTGTGCCAGTGTTTGAAAATCGTCCGTGTCTGAGAATCCACATTTCCCCTCCATTAGTCAGTACAAGTACAAACACAGGTTTTTCTTCTTTTTCCATTGACACAAAATCTGGTGCTAAGTTGAAGGTCAAACAGGCGCAGCACAGGTCCTGCTGGTGACAAGCCAACCCACTCAGGGCTGCGGCTGCACTGAAGCCTCTGCAGAAGATGGAACCTGCCATCACCCGCACCTTGAAAAAGGTGTCAGCAGCACTGCTCCGTGCTCGGTGAACTGCCATCCCACTGCCCACCCCAGCCACCATCATCGTGGTCTCTGCTGACAGCAGGAGAAATTTTAGGAGACACAGAAAAATGCACTGTGCAGCTCCAGCTGACTGGTTCTCATTTCTTATCCCTCTGACCAGTCTGCAGGGAGCAGGCACATCATGTCAATCATAAATGACAACATAAAGTTGCTTAAAGTAAGAAATCAGACACGACCATATAATTAATGGCTACGGCGCAGTGTAAATGCATGAGGGAGACCTTGAGTCCCTGTGGTTGGTTTGAGTCCTGGCCTTTACACTGAAAATCTGAGGCAGAAAAGATCAAGAACAATTGCATGGGGATTTTTAATCGATATCTAACCTGACAATAGGATTTGGAGGAAGATCATCCCATAAAACACAGGTAGCATTGCAGACTAATTGTATTTACTCCCCACTGACCAGAGGCTCACAGGCAGAGCACTACGTGTCCCAGGAAGGTGCTGAATGTCTCTCTAAACAAAGGGCAAGGCACCTAAGTGCCTCTGTGAATTAAAAAGTCAAACATGTTGCTGGAGGTTAATGTTAAACATTGCCCTGGCTGTACCTGTTTTGGAATATCAAACTCATTTACTGGGGGGTGTTGAAGTGGAAGCCTCTGAAGCAGATAAACAAAACACCTTCTCCCTCTCTGGTCTCATTCCCCCTGAATTCACCATGGAGCTGAACACAAACACTATGCAGACAACAGAAAAGCATCATCTATTCTGGGCCAGCTCCTTTCTCCCAGCTGAATAACCTTGAGCACATGACTGAAGGATGCCCGTTTATGCCTGGGAGATGCTGTCATGAATCACAGACCCCTCTTCCTCCCACAGAGAAGGCACAATGTGTCCTTGTAGAGGAATACCAGTCTACCACTGCCACAGTGAGACATCCGGCAGTGCATTTTATAAATAGGCTTCTAAGAAATGTACTTCCCATCCACTCCTCCTGATCCAAAGTGATTACCAGAGCAAAGACGACGACTAAACATCAACACACACGCTGTGAACATGAAGGGGTCAGACCCCAGGGTACAGCTCAGAGATCTTATACTGCTTCAGTGCAACCCACCAGAGAGATGCTGGCTAACATGTTGGCTACCAGCCACAGCAGCCAGGGCCAGCAACACTTCTGGGGAGCACACAACAAAAGAAGAAATACAAAGCTCGCAACTGAAGGTAAGAGAGGGGACCTATGAGGAGAGGACCTCTCAGGGGGTACAAGCACAGCCTGGCCAGCATATAAGAGAGCAAGATCAACATGGTCACACTGTATTTTCAGAGGAGCCACAGCTCTGCTCTGTGAGGTGCAGTGCTGCTCCCACCACTGCAGCCAAGCCAAGCCTCTTTCCTTGTATGTGGCATTTATATGTTGTGGGTGCAAATGGAGCTGAGAGCACACAGACAGCACAGAGGACAGTGACATTTGGTGCATGTTCCCTTCGATTATATTCATGGTGCAGGCACAGTCCTCTGCAGGTCATGAGGTGTCTTGTCCTGCCCCAGTGACAGCAGCAGTGTCTTCTTTTTTACTATGAAAGTGCAATTACAAAACCAGGGGGGAAAAGGGATTATTTTCCATTTGCTTCTAGAAACAGATGTCACTTTCCTCAGACCTGTTAGTTTTCAGAACCATGAGAGTTTAAGCTTTAAAACAGTATTATTACAATATGCATCAAGTGTTTTCTAACAAAAGAAGATAAATTGCTTCCACTTTGTACACCATGGTAACCAGCCAAGAATACAAACAGCTCCTCAAAGACAGGGTCAGCAAACACCACCTGGGCAAACTCCCACACGTGACCCTGAGCACAACCCACTCAGCCCCAGGGAAGCTGCCCAAACACTGTGTAAATAAGAGGAAAACAGCTTGACTCCTGGGACTTCGCTGTTCCCACAACAGCCAGAAGAAAAATCATTGATTGTCTCCCCAGGGACTAAACTCCTCACTGGAGGAGAGCAGATCCACTGCAAGGCTGGCCCTATGGTTCTGCCAAATTCAAACACAGCCCCAGGGCTGATCTCTCTCCTATGCCATGGCATGCCAGTACAGCACTCGGCTTCCCAGCTCCTGCCTCACTTCAGAATGGAACAACACAACCAAAAACCTCCAGGAAGTCTCACTTGAGCAGAATCCATGTTTAGGGAATGTCTGACCTGGCATCAGCTCTCTATTTCTAGAGAAAATATATCATCTCTCTAAACAGAGACATACAACTAAGAACACCCATTTCCCCTTCAGACAAACAGAATCCCCCAAGCAGTGGAACGTGGGATGCTGAGCACCCCGGCAGCGGCCGAACGAACGCGGCCACGCGGGCTCGCCTGGGTGACCCGGGAGAGAGGAACGTGTCGCCATCCTACCTGCAGAAGCCAGTAGCACCTTCTGTGAAACGTGGGGATGATGGAGGAATGGACGTAGCAGCCATACAGGCACTGGGGACACAAAAAGAGAGAAAGCAGAGTCAGGTTAGTGAAGGAACCGTTGCCTGAGAGGCTGCGCTGGGGAGGGGGTGGCAGTGCATGACCCGCCACCAAAGACATCATCGTCCTGCTCCTGGTCGGGGCTGGTAACACACAACACAGGATTGTGGCACCCCAACGTGTGTTTTTAAGCATTGCTACAGGTCACAGAACCCCTTCCCTGACAGCCTCCCCCCCCCCACCGCTGCCTTTGCCCAAGCACAGTCACCCTGGAGCAGCCAGAGGCAATGGAGGCTCCGGCAGCGCTCGGCACCCCAACACCGACGGGGGGTCTGGGGCTGCATTCGAATCTTTGCTCCAACCTATTTTTATTTTTTGACAAACACAACACCTATATCTCTTTTTCCATAGTTTATCTCCTGGGTATTTCAACTGAAAATGTTGTGTTTGTAAACTGAAAAATTGCTGCCAGATATTTTAGACAGCAAAATGCCAAAATACAGGTTGTTTCTTTTCTGCTTGTTTTGTTTTTTTTTTGTTTTTTTTTGGTTTTTTTTTTAAATAAGTTCTGCTTCTCTGATTAACTAAAATCAGCAAGGCCAAGGAATTCTTTCTTCAGGAAAAAAATCAAATTTCCAGTATGTTTCCAACTTTTCAGTTGGAAACCAAGCCCAGCATAACCCAAACACACAAAACTGGTTTTAATTTCAAAGATGCCCGAGTGCAGAGGGGTGCAGTGCCTCTGGATGTGTGCACTTGGCGAGCACACAGAAGGCTATGGCAGATTCCCCTCCCCTGGATCACCACTTGCAAGGCTGGCCTGAATTAAACAGGATTTAAGGACTGCTGGCTGCTGTCACTGAGTTATTTTTAAAACTGAAATGACAAAGATTAGTAATACTTTCAAATGTTTCAAGGGTACATTCCACACACAGAAATGCAGAGAGGAAAAACAGAGCGGGGAAAAAATCCCTGCAGAAAATAATCCAAAGAAAAGCTTAACATTTAAATCCCTCCCCTCAGATGGGGAACAGCCGCTGCCTTTTGTGTGGATAATCCCTGACAGTGACTCCTGGCTCACAGCGCTGGGGGCTGCATGGAAAGGTCTGTAACCTTTGGTTCTGCTGACTCAGAGCTGGTCTCCCCTCTCAGGAAAGCAGCTTGGGAGGTGCAGCATCTCCCAGTCCAACCTGCTTCCCAGTGAGGGTGGATAGCCGGTCTGGAGCAGCTGGAGTCGCCTTCACAGCCAATACAGACATCCATAGCACCTTGTGCAATATATATCAATATATTCCAGCATCCCCCAACTTGCTTCCCATCCTGACTTGCTGTGGAGTCTATTGAAACTTCTCTGATTAAAACAAAACCCAACAAGTGCCAGTGCTGGGCTCGGTGCAGCTTGTGGTGCACAGCAGGCGGGAGCACTGCCCTGCCTCTCCAGAGCTGCCTTGTGGTTAATTCTGGAGCTGTCAATAATGAATCACACAAAAGCCTCCCACCTCCAAGAAAATAGTTGTCAACATTTCAGCAAACCCTTAAAAAATCCTAACGATTCACAGAATTCACAAAGCACTCAGAATACAGAAGGGATTTCTTAAATTTTTCTTTTTTTTCCCCATGGTGACAGGACATGAGAATCTGACTCTGGATTGATGTGTAGAGGCTGGATGTTCTAACTTGGGCAGCTGGGATGAAGGAGACCCACACACTGAGCAAGCTCCTGACCTCAGAGAGATGGCAGGGACTGTCCCCACGGGCACCGAGAGATCCACAGTGTCGGAGAAACACGCTGCAGGGGAGAAACAGACCCTGGGAGTGCACATGGAGTGTAGGCAAAATGAGTGATGGCAGCAATAAAACCTACATTAATTTTTGGATAAAAAGGCATATAAAACCCCTTTAGGATATAAATGGAAAGCAGGAAATCTGAGCGTCATTGTTTTGGAGGATTTTCAAGGTTAATGAGTTAAGCGCTGTGGATGACACAAAGTGTGCAGCCCCATGGCTCGGTACACGGGGGTTAAGGGGAGGAGGGTGTAGAGGTGATTTCCCTACACTTGGCCCTGCTGACCCCTGCCTTTGGTGTGGGATGAATCCCTAGCCTAGGACAGCTCAGAGTCACCGAGTACCCGCCGGCTGGACACCACCCTGCACCTACTGAGGAGAGTGGAATTACTGCCCTGCCTGGCTGGAGCACACAGGTAACCAGGGCAGGAGTAATGCCTTTAGCTAAAGCTATCTTTAAAATGAATTCTTGCTCAGAACAGGCAACAGGGGTTTCATTATCTGGGTTTTCTTTTATTTTTTTATTTATTCTTCAGTGGGAGGTAAAAGCTGTGGAGGCCTGTGTGTCTGTGGAGATGTTAATGCCAGGCTGGGCGCTCAGCCAACGCATTAAGTGAAATCGAATTCCTGAAACCAGCTTTAATCAGCAGATTTTTAAGGTTAGAACAACTCTCTCCTCTGCAAGGCTTGCCAAGGTTAATTCTGTCCTGAGCAGGCTGAATTAATGGGCTGGACAGGGGAGAACACTTTTTTTCATGATTCTCTTTTAAGTTTACAAAATCTCCAGGAGAAGAGAAAAGGCATTTCTGAGCTGTCTAAGGAGAAATGCCACCACAGCAGCTCATCGACTGCTGTGTAGAGAACAGGGCCTAAGATGAGAGCCACCATCCCCTCCCGTGGGGCATCAGCCTGACACTGCCCTGCAGGGAGCACTCTGACCCACTGCCACGCTGGGACCGGGATGCCCACACTGGTGTGGTCCTGTCACCTCTCTGGGAGCACGTCCTTGTCCCTGCAGATGCCCCAGTGTGTGCGGCTGAGGGTGCCCTGAGCACAGACCGTGTCCTGCTGCCATGGGGGGATCCCTGGAATGTGACACCCACCCCTGCCTGTGGGCACCTCCTGTGCAGCCCTCCCAGTGCTGCCGGAGAGCCCGGCCCTGGCAGCTCCACTGCAGCTCATACCTTTACAAGTCGAGGGGTAATTAAAGAGAAAAGGCCTTCTCTGGGCCCTGGGGAGAGTGTGCAATTACAGCTGCCCACACTGCCATTTGTATGCAGTGCACATCTGGCATTACCAAACTTTTAAAAACTGGAGGCAGGGAGGGGGAATAAAAAAATCAAATTATTAGTGGATTTTTTTATCCTGAGCTCCTTACAGTGATTGTGGCTTATTTAAAAATAATACAATAATGCTGAGGTGTTCTTCCTTAATAAGCACACCTTGGGAATGGAAATAGGAAAGCAGAAGAATCAAAAATTCAAGATAGGATTGGACAGGCTTTGAAATTCTTCTCCCCAGTGAGTTACACTAGTGGATATTTAAAAAAAACCCTAAAAACCGCCTAGATTTTGTTCAGATTTTCACACTGAATTCCCAATTCCCTTAATAAGAAGCTAAATCAATCTTTAGAGAACAAACCATGTAAGACCTGTGGCTGTAAATTATTAAAATATACTCGAGTAATTTTCTGGTGTAAGGCTTCAACATCTAACACCCTGGCAAGCCTGCGGACATCGTGAGCAGGATCTGTGCAGGTTACTGGGGGAAAAGGACCATAGGACCATGCCCTCTGCTCCTTGGCTCCATGGTGGTGTTGGGCAATATGTGCTCAGTCCAGCAGCTCATCGCCTCCTTCTTACACCCCAGTGCTGCTGCCATTTCCCTCTGTAATTACACCAACCATTCCTGAGCTTCCTCACCAATTTCCATCAGTAAGTAGCACACTGCTGGCAGTGGCAGCACTGTGTCTGTAACCAGCACCCACAACATTCTCTGCTGATGCTCTGAGAGGGCACAGCCTGGCTGTAAAAGCAAGGCAGCTGAAAACTGGGAGCTGCCTCTTGGCCACCGAATTAGCAACCATGGGGGAAACCCCTCAAATATTGCATGTCACCTCTCTTTTCAAACAGACCTGAAGTGAGTGCCTTCTGAGACTGGGTTATCTTGCAGCAGATGGTCCTTCCTTCAGGACGGGGATGCTAAAGCCACAGACAAGTTCCAAATCCATTTAAAGGTCAGCTGAGGCTTGTCCCTGTCAGCCGCGGGGGCTGGGAGACAGCGGCGGCTCCCGCCCGCTCCTTAATCAGGATTCACCCAGAAAAGCCAATGTGCTGCTATAAACCCTGACTCGATGCCAGCACCACGCACAGGGAGCCACGTGCCATCAATCCTCCTTGTCCTCCCCCAGCAGCGAGATGCAGCCGGGGAGGGCCTGACGGGGGCTTGGCCCTGCGAGCGGAGGTGCAGGTTTGTGACAACTCTCGTTGGGCACAGCGAGCACAGCAATGCTGAGCTGACTTGGATGCCACAGGAGACCTCCATGTTTCCCCATGAAGGTTGGCCCCAGTTCAGCTTTTCAAAACAGGGAGGTGTAACTCTGCCTGAACCCTGGGGAATCCCAAGGCCGGCAGGCTGCCCCCAGAGCTCTTGTTTTGACTTAAATAGTGTCATAACATAGGGAGGCATCCAAAATTTCCTGTTACTGCTGCAAATCTTCAATTAAAATGCTGCTAAACGTGTTTTCTCACTCCTCATCTTAACAAAACACAGATATTAGACAGGTTTGGATTTTCCTCTGACGTCTGTAAATAGTAACTTTGATTCAGCAAAGCGCAAAACCACGTGCTCAGATCTCAGCCTGGGCTAAGCTGCTCTGTTGGCAACGTTCACCTTTTATCAACGTCAACAGAAATTAAGTGATTGCTTATGGTTTGCCAGGTCGGGTGAGGAGTCCCTGGTACCGAGAGCAGATCCCAAAAACATTCTTAACATTCCTAGGTGGTTGCAAAACCCTGGAGAACCCGACCCCTTCACTTTTTGGCTGCAGCATTGTGGCTCAGTGCTGTGCAGCCCAGGGCACAGCCCGCCGTGCAGGCACTCAGCCTGGTGCAGAGATTTTGGTTTTAATCCTATCAGCTCTTTGCCTGACATGTTTCAAACCCTCCACATGCCCTCAATGCCACCAGCAGCCATACCCAGATAACAAGTCCTAGAATGAGCCAAGGGCTCTCATGTGATGGCTGAGCGAGGGAGGAGAGGTTACGCAGCCTGTGCATTGCAGGACCTTGTCACTTCTGGTGGCTTTAGTTAACAAATATTGTTCTGTTTACTCGAGACTCGTTAGAAAGCAATTTTTGAAATGTTCAATATTTAATGAAATATTTAAATGTTTAATGGGTTCTTTTTCAAACCCTGTTTTCCCTCTGTGGGGTTCTGAAGTCACTGCAAAGATTGCAAGGTTTTAACTGTTACAAATGAATCTCCTAATGACATTGGCTTAGCGACAGCAATCGGTGTACGAGGGGATTGATGCTTCCACGGCAGCAACACCCACAGCCAGCCCACTGCAGGATCATTGGTATGCAGCCCCACACCCCCCCGCAGTGCCTGCCTCTTCATAAATGCATATTTCTTTATTAATACGGGGATACTTTAATCTCAGTCTAATTTTACCTTTAGGGAAGCTCTATCCTGAGGCTGCCAGGAGCTCAGACCCTCCAGATGCAGCGGTGTGATTTGTATTCAAAGCAGCAGGTCTATCTGTCAACATGTTTGTCTCCCCTCTCTGCCAGCTCTTATTTATAATCCCATTCAGATTAATGAATGACAGTAGTTCTCATCACAAGAAATTTGATTAATCAATTTAAGTGCTTAATCACCCTGGCCTGGGTGAGAAGAGTACTGGAGGAATGCTGCCTGTATAGGGGCAAAGTTGTGAAATGTAGGAGGAAAACATCATCCCTTTCTCTCGGGAACAACTTGAGCCCAGAGTGTGCACCAGATCCTTGATGGGATTACGAGCTTTCCAAAAGCTCAGAGTTTCCTTAGGGCCAGCAGTCATGGCCAATTAGTCACAAAATATCCTTTTCAACCCACTTCCTAATCTGACACAAAAGGTCTCACACTACCTATCTCATTCTCTACTACCCGTGTCGCTTGAACCCAAAGCCCATCGACCATAAAACCTCTCCTGGGATGATGACCGGGATAATCCAGCTGGGCATCCTGCAGCATCCCACTCCCCATTAGTCCTGCCCATCGCTTTCCTGTACCACAAAGACCCCCACAGCCTGGCTGTGTCACCAGCTTGAATACTCCAGAATAATCTCCAGGGTCTTCTGGAGACCTGGGAGGTATTTCAGGTGATGGGTAGGAGCAAGGTTGAGCAGAAATCACTGATTTTCAGGACAGAGGCCATGCAGTGTGGGTGCTGCTCTGAAGCTGCTCTTGTGGATGCTCTGAATGACAAAACAACTGGTAACACAGCTCAAGCAAACTCTGCTCAACCAGGTACACACGATACAGGGATTCTCACTGGGAAGAATTCCCACGTTCATCTCTACCAACTAACCTCAAAGGGACACAGAGGCAGGTGTCCCCTCTGGAGCTGGGTACAAACAGGGCAGCACGAGCTCTGTGGACGGATGGTCTAATGGCACCTGTAAATATGGAACAGTCTGCAAGGCTGCAAGGGATTACTGAGAGCAGATCTGGATGACACAAGCTCCACACAAAAGCCAGACTCCCATACTCTCAGGTAAGGGAAGAGCATCCCAATGACCTTGATGTAAGTGGGCAATTGGTAAGAGGAAAAGTGGTACAAGAGGCTGCTCCGACTCCACAGGCTGGTGCTCTAAACCAACACTGCCCAGGTGGGTCTCTAGTGGAATGCAACCAACCTACAGGACAGGCATTACCTGGGTCTCTGTACACCATCGACCCCTGCAGCCCCCTCAGCCTGTGCCACCACTTCACTTCCCCTGTGCAAGGGCTTCCTGACTGTCACCACACAGTGAGAAGAACTGTGAGCTGGAAAACCATGGAACATATTACTGTCACACTGAAATATGACACAATACACAGAAGCATTTTATATTTATTCTCTTTCAGGAATGTTAGAAAGACAATATAATGAGAATGCCGCAAACAAGTCAAGTGTTTTCCTCCTAATCTGGCAATAAAAATACGTCAAAGAAATGCCTAAAATCCTAATAGAGAACAAAAAAATAATGGGCTGGGCTATGACAGGATTTAGCTGCAACTTTATTTGAAGGCTTTAATCATGTCTCCTACAACATCAGTGGATAATCAGATACAAAGCTGTAGGGACCATTAATGTCTGTGTTGGTTGTCTCAGCTGTTTGGGGTCTGAGACTGAACGGATCGGGCAGAGGCTAATGAAGATAGGTCGAGATTGAAATACGTTTATATCTGAGGAAACTTTGCACAAAAAAAGGATTATTGAGCTGGTCTTAGTGGAGACTTGACTCAAGTAGCAAATACTGTGATAAGAACAGCACTGCATCTCCAGCCCAGCTGCCTCCATCGTGGCCATCAGAGGCAGGCTGGCTGCGCCCAAGTGGGAAACTTTGGCTTTTATCTGTCTGATTCTCTTTTCTGGGAAAAAAAAGAGCATCACAGCATAGGGGAACTAGACAAGATCTGACAGTGCCCTGGGGAAATGCAGGCTGAGATGGTATTTTTGGAGACACATGATAGAAACAAGCCACATGCGAAATGATCCGGGGGTGCAGGGCAGGGGCACGATCACACCAGGGACACAGGTCTGCTGCGTTCACTGTCTGTCCAACTCGGGCAAATAAGGACAAGTTCTAACAAATACAACTAATAAGAAATATAAAAACATCTAAGAGAACTTTTGGGAGCTATTAATTACACACGCAGTTTTATCTTGAATTAATTTTGTGCTGGACGAGAAGCCTTAGCTGGAATCTTTTTTTGGCATCCTCCCTTGGGCAAAATCAGCCCTGGAGCCACTGGCAGATATCTTACACTGCAAAGGGACATGCTCAGGCTCTGGGTCCTGTTCTTTTTACTCCTCTTGCTTATGGTTAAGAGTAGTAGGTGCTGCAGTCAGTGACTCAATGACCAACACGTGCCCACCCCACCTGGTCACTTCATGCTCTTTGCAAAGGTGACAATTCCAGACTGAGAGGAGAGCGTGTGGTTGTGGTGTGGTTGTGCTACAGCCAGGGAACTTCCCATGGAAGCTGATATTCCCTTCCCATTTCAGGAAGTCATTTAAAGTCTTCAACAGCTCCTAAACTCTGAAAATTGAATCCAAGCGCATAGAAAACTCGGAAGGACCTGATCTTCAAACCTCCTTTGAGTGAATCCCTTTATTAAAAAGCATTTACACAACCGAAAACAAATTATTGTATATGCCAATACTAAATCTTCCCATTCCAATTTAAAATCCTTCAGCCTCACTATTGCTCACAAGCAATGGCAGGAGCTACAGTAAGTGGGCATTTAAGAATGTTTTTCTGGACAAGCTGTTGTAGAAATACTAAGTTTATATTGCTTACAACCAGCTTATAAATAGTTCATTCCTGTCCCAAAAAACCTAAACAGCAAAGTATTAATTTCTCAGTATTAGTGCACCAAAATTTACTGAAGTTCACCATCAGCAAACAGCCCAGTGTTTCTAACGTTCGATAAGCACCGAAAAGGTCGACATTTTACTTGTATTAATTTTTTATCAGAGAAGGGAAAACTGATTTTCATGACAGATAGTGAACAGTGGAAGAGGTTTGCTATAGAAAGAGATACAAGACCAGGGTACTCTCTGTATGCACAGTGGCAGAACCTCAGATCTTTTCCTTATGCCTACCTGAGGTGACATTATTGCTGGGATTTTGCCCTCTGAAGAGCCCTTCAGGGCTATTTAACAGTTATGACACTCGGACTGCTGAGGAAGGAAAACACAACTCTAAACACAAAAGGAAATGCCTTCTATACACTCTGAGACATTCTGAAAGATAGAAGCAAAGACGGCAAGCTAAGAGCAAATTTTCTTCTCATTGTAAAATAATAGTGATTTCTATCACTGGCATTTGAAGTACAGCTGTCTAAAGAGGATCTGTCTGCACATTTCAGGAATGGGACTTCGAGGTGGTGGCATCTTGGATCTGGGGTCTGAACAGTTCCTCTCCTGGCTGCCTGGCTCCAGCATATCCTCCTCCAACACTGCCCTGGCTGCAGAGTCCTGCCATGCCACAGCCTCTGGGGACTGCTCACAGGGCATTTACAAATCAAAGTCAAGTGGTTAGCTGGCAGGTTCAACAGTTTTGCTTCTAAAGTGCTTTCTGCATATTTTCTCAATAAAAGCAAGACAGCACTGATGAACTATTTGACAAAACAGAATGCTGAATCATTTTTAGTACATCACCTTTTCACATGCAAAAGGAATCTTCCGTCGTCCCCATCACAGCCAATTAGAGCATTCACATTTCTTAAAGGCTGACAGTGATTGGAAAAGACCATGAGACTCATAAAAGAGACTTCCACGCTTTATGCCATTAGATCTGTTCTCTCCATCCCCCTGGTTTCCGGGTGTTTTACTGGCAATGGCAGAGAAGCATTTTGCTCAACCCAAACAATTTTTTCCTTGCCTGCAAGTACAAAGTGCTGTCAGCAGAAAAGACAGCTTTCCCTCAGAGCAGCAGCAGCACAACTGGTGTGTGGAACCACGGCTCTGAGCCCCCTCCCCTACTCCTGCGACCGACAGCATCCTGGAAATCCTCTGTCCTTCTGCAGAGATGGACACAGCTGGGCCAGGAAACAATTGTTAGACAACAGTGCTGAGCAAGAACTGAAATGTTACTTGAACATGAAACCACTGGCTATTTCAGCTTTTTTTCAAGAGTGAAATGGTGAAATGCCATCCCTTGAGAGCAGTCCCCTCTTACAAAGTCCAGACCCATCCACAGAAACTTCACTTTCCAAAACATTCACTGGCAGAATCCAGCTCAAAAGTAGATCAATGCTCTCACGGGTAAGTCAGTGTCCAGAGGTTCACAGTGTTGAACTGATCACAAGAAGATTCACAGTGACATGTGTGAATTTAAACAGTGTTTGTTTCATTTTTGTAAGCCCAGGTTCTTCAGCATTTGGGAGAAAGGGGCAGACAGACACTCACATGCTTGTTCACTGCCAAGAGAAGATGCTTGGCCGAGACTGACAGTGCACTGAGTCTTACTTAAGGTGGCTACAGCACAAAATTGAAAAGCAAGATTTTCTCAGTCCCTGAAATCAAGTTCAATATTCAAGGAAAAGCAAAAGAAAACAAAAAAATTCTGGGTTGCTTGCTTCTCAAACATCCCACTGACACCACAAAACTGTCATTAGAAATGAGTCCCATGGGCAGGCAGAAATCTGTTCCCTCAGCTGTACAATCCATCATTTATATCCAACACGTTGCCTGTAGGTTTACAAATCACAAGGAATTTACTGAGTGGCTTTCACAAGGAAAAGCGGACAATAAATCATCATCACACGAAAGCCTCTCACGTTAACACACAACTTCATTTTCATGCCAAATTTCATAATTGATAACTGTAAAAAAAACCCCAAAAACCAACAAAAAATCCCAATCTGAGCAGTCTTCAAAAATAACAATACAGTATTAAGGATGGACATAAATTCAATTATTCACCTATTCCTTCTTCTCTAATCCCACACTGAACCTGAAGGGGCAGGAACTCGGCCTCTCCACAGCCAAGGCTGCACTTTGCCCCAAAGAGCTTTTGAAAAGAACTGGTTTTACTTGCATTAAGTTCAGAGGTCAGAAGAGCAGGGACAGTCCCTCTGGAACTGCTGCCACCACTGTGCAGTGGCTGCGGCACCTTCTCAAACTTCTGATAAATCCTCCTCTGAAACGGCAATTAACACCTTTTGCAGGTCGCCCCACAAGATTAATTTTCCAAGCACAGATTAATGAAAACATGGGCAGAAGTGTTTAGAAAATATTTTCTCTATTAATCTCCAGCAGCAGCAGACTACCACTAGGTCAGCTAATGAAGACATTGGCTCGTTCAGGTGAGAGCAGACAGGGAGAAGGACGGGGCCACTTTCCCAGGCACCTGAGGGGACAGCTCTGTCACCACCACGTCCCAGTACACTCCAAATTCCACAGAAAAATGACTCGGGTTGCCCCAAAATGCTGACTGGGTCCTGCCCACATGCCAATGGGCAGCTCAGAGGAGGGAGCTGCCCCAGGAACTGCAGCCATCACAAACCCCCACAGTCAACAGGTCCTGAGCTCCCCAAGAGAAACTCAGACAAACACATTTAAAAATCTCCAGTCCCTCCAAATCTACCAACAGCAGATGTTACTTCTGGTTGAAAGTTTACCCTTAGGACTGAGAGGCTCCTTTTCTTGAAAATTTTTCTCTACCATACACAAATCTCAAAGGGATATTTAACTGAACTAGATAAAGAGTTTGAAACCAACATAAAGAAGATGCTGCAGAGCAAATCTGCCACTGAAAGGACCCCATGGTCACTGCAGAACCCATGGCACATGCCTCTGGAAAGCGGATTGAGTTCACCTACCTTACTGAAGCAGGATTTTTTGACTCCCAGAACCCCTATATTTTCCCAAATTAACAGGGCATGTTTCATGCTTCTTTCTCTAACAACAGTGTCTTCTGCAGTTCAAGCTAACAACAGTTTCTCTCCTCGTTATATTTTCCTTTACAGCATTAAATTCTATTTTAAATTGAAAACTGTTATTCTGCCCTCATTTTTCCAAGCTCATCGGTGGCAATGTTGCATTTTGATACAGTCTAGCTTACAGCCCGGTTTGGGTTTAAAAACAGCAAGCGTGTCCGTTTCTGTGCCTTGGGGAAGGCGGCGTGCCTTTGCCTGGCTCGTTACAGAATCAATCAAAGCTGCACTTAATGGAAGGACGGGAAGGCAGTGGGAGGAGAAGCCGAAACCACATCCCCTGTCCTTTGTGAGCAGCAGAGCTGCGCACTCCGTACCCTTCAAAGCTCCTTGCGGGCGGTGGCGAAGCTCTGCTGAGGCGCTGCGGGTTCTTCCTCCCGGCAGCTCCCTCACCATCCTCTGCCCGCACAGAGCCTTCAGACCCGACTGAGGGCTCCTGTCAGCGCAGCACTGACAGAAACAGGACGACAGCTGAACATAACATTAACAAAGGTGACCTTCAAACCTTTTCGGTGTTTAAATTCCGTGTGCACCCTTAACAAATTAGCCATTACCTAGTCGAGACACCAACTCACCTCTCCCTTGCAGAGTAGGGGAGGCCCAATAAGTATAAAGTTTAATACTATCCTGTTTAATGATATTTTCACTTCAACTGAACTGTAAAATTAACCGAGAACTTACACTAAAAAAAGACTTTTATTTTATGCTGATCATTAACTAAGGAGGTTTCACACTTGAGATCTGTTATATTAAAGGGGACTAAAATTGCTTGTATCAATTACCTTATTCTAAGTGGACAGACTTCTCACGAAGTATTAAAACTGTTTTGTGACTATAGAGGAGAGAAGAGCCAAATCCTGGGTGGGAAGGAATCTGCCTGTGCTGAATGGTGCAGACTCACCTCCCCCTGTGCCACGGGAGCCACTACAGGCTCGGGGCTCTGGCACAGTCCCACATGACCTTGGGTGGACCACGGGCCTTATTTTCTGCCCCTGAAACAATCTTCTTCAGGTTGTACTGCTTAAAACAAACGAAGGTACACTCAGCTGGAGCTCCATGACTTTGCTGTTTACTTTGTCAGTTAATACATCTACAATGAGCGTAGCTCAAAAGCTAATAAACTAATGAGCTCAGAGGAACCACCCTCAGCATCAGCCAGACACTGAACAAGCAGACACGGAGACACAGAACTAAGTAAAAAACTGGTTAAGCAGAAAAGTACCAAGAGCACCAGCAACTGGGAAGATGCAAAGCCCACAGCGCAGAGTGGGGTCTGTACCCGACCTGGCTGCACTAGCAAGCGAGAGTGGAACAAAGCCTCTAAAAACTCACGCGTTTCTCTAACGCTGTGGAGTCTCTGATACAGTTCAGTGCCACTACAGGTATGCAATTAATTACAGACCAGCTGTAACGCACTTTGCAAATGAAAATTCTATTAAAATGTAATTATTAATTCTACAAAAATGTAATTATTAATTCCATTACTACTACTGCCAACGGCACAAACCCACTTTGAAATATAAAACTCCCCTCCGGTAACTTTACAGACACACAATAAATGGTGCAAGGAAACAGAGTATTGAGGGACCCTTAAGCCACTAAAACTTTCTGAGCACAATGCAACACGCCCAAATAAGGACCCCTGCTCGCACAAAGGCACGGGCAGTTTCAGAAAAGCACTTTTTTCTGCAGGTAGTGTGTTTTGTTATGATCATCCTCTTCACTTTCTCTTTTCTCTTAACATACAAATCCAGGCATGTTTAGCTGCAGAAGGTGCTGACTTGGCAAGACTGGGTTTGCCAATGAAGTACGTGTTATCCTCGGTTTCTAAAACCGCGCAGTGTTTATTTAAACACAAGCCAAAGCTCAGCTGTGTGAGGGGGATGAGCACATGGCAGTGCCAGCCATCCAGCTCCACTGCTGGCACCCACGAGCAGAACTGCTCTTTGTCATACACCCACAGCCAGGGAGGCTTCATGAAGCCAAGCCCTAAATTTAGAAGTCATCATCTCAAAGCTGTATGGGAAACAATTCATCATGACAACAGCAGCAGCATGTGAAATGGAGTTGTTTGGAGAATAATACAGACAGGTATTTGCACAGGACAGAGATAGTCGTGGTGTTTGGAGCCTTCTAAATATGGATCACGCTGCTCCAGAATGGGGTGACTTTTCCAGGGTCCTATGATGACTCTGCCACAAGGCCTAACCTCAAATAACGTTTCAGTCTGTCCTAACACACAACAAAAGTCTAACTGTGTTCTGGAGAGGGGAAAAAAAGAAATACAGTAGGATGAAAAAGCTGTGGTGTTCCCCTGGCCACTGAGCCCAGCGCTCCCATGTGTGAATGTCACAGCACCCTCGGTCCTGGGCTCCTGCCTGACTCTGTCCTCATGAGCCCTGTGGCTGCCACCTGACTCCTATGAGAAGGCTGGGACAAAGACTCAAGGCTCCAAGACAATCAGGGAACGTGTACCCGCAGCTGCTCTTGCTCTAATCATTCCTGTGCCGACACCAGCCACAGTTTATGTGTTTTTTCACCTGTCCACTTTATTCTTTTGACATTTGTAGATGGAACAACTTCACCACCTCTCAGCCTTGGTTTTGCCATATTAAACAATCTTTCTATTTTTGCTCATAAAACAGCCCATTTTCCTGATCCAACCTGCCCTTTTCTGTTCTGCTCCCCACCCATGTCTTCTGAACTCCTCCACTGCATACAGTGTGTAAATGATGCAGTGCCACCTTGCTCACGGCCCCTTCATGCCCCACTGCTGCTGTTATTCCCTCTGAAGCACCCAAGGATTGCACATGCCATAGGAGCCATTAGCACACACTGCCTGAGGCTAAAGAACTCCAAACAGCATAGTGTGTGTGAAAGCCACCCCAAATGGACAGACATTGGTTTTAGCTGCAAAGATCCTCCAGTGTGCAAAGTGTTGGTAAACACAGGCAATTTAACCAAGTGTGGCTTTACACAGCCTGTAAGCAGGACATCTGTGGGGCAGAGGGAAATGAGAATGCATCTCTGAGAATAACAGTGATGTAAAAGCTAATCTCCCTCTTTCTCATTGCTATATTCCCAGTCACAAGATACATGTTCATTATCTTCCATTAACATATTGTGTCCTCTTCCTTAACTTCCTAAGAAAACGTTTATCTCCAAGGAAATCCTGCAGAAAAGACTGAATTTGCATATACAAAATAGACATGTCAAAACGTAAAATGCGAGGATCTGGTATTCCTACTAGGAGTGTTATACATGATTTGTATTATCTTCCTTAAACTCCAGAACAACGTCACTGAATCCCATCCCTGGCAGTGGCACTGCAGGACTGACCACAACTGCACTGCATTTACTGAAGGTACAGTGCTGAGCAGGAACTTCCCATGTTTTGGGGCAATCCCCTCTATAATCTGCCTCCTTAATTCTGCACTTCAGGGAGGGAAAGTGGGACAACAGTGAGGTTTTAGGGATAAAATCTGAAAAACCAATAGAAGGGAACTCATGTTTCCTGAGGAGGAGGGAAGGTCTGGAGGTAGGAGCACCACACATGCTGGAGCACTGGTGGAGCTGGCTGCCCCACAGCACCTCATGTCACCACCTTGACCACCCCTCCAATGGCTCCATGCACAGGAGCTGCAGTTCAGGGGAGGGTCCCAAAGGAGAAGAATCTCTGCAGATAATGATTCACCACAATGGCTTTCCAGTCAGAGACAGAACAACCTGGAATGCTAAAGGTGAACTTCAGATCTGCTGTGCATTCTCCTTCAGACCATGATAAAAACTTCTTTCCCTGTCAACAGCAAAGTCTACTGTGAATTCTTTTTTCTGAAAATTGGCCATTTTTGAAAGCCAGCTTAGAAACCAGATGTGCTCCAGGGAACAGAGAAGGCAGTGCCATGTGTATGATGTAATACTAGGAGGAAGAGCTTAGGATATCCACATTATAAAACCTGGGTAGCAATGGGAAATAGTATTTTTACAAAGGTTACAAATAGGAATGCAAGACCTAAGGGCAATTTTCCAGATGCTGCTCAGTAATGTGGTATTGCAGGTTCCCTCTTTTCCTACTGAGAGAGGAAAGGTGAGCCACACCGACCGGAGCCACAGTGCTCCCCGGGCTCCCCGGCCACTGTTCCATCACCAAGAGCAGGCACAGCCTTCACCAGAGAAGGAAATGGGCTCCCAGCTGACAATTCCCCGGCACGAGGAGCGTCCTCCCAGCTCCACAGCTGAGCCATACTCCAGTACATCCCCCCCATACCGATGGCTCCTGCAGTTCAGTTGCTGTCGTCTCTGCATCCACAAATCAACTTTATGGAATGCACCAATTCAGGAGCGGTGCAGGGAAATACACCTGTATTATTGGAATATCAGCTATCTTTGCAAAGAAACAGTTTTTTCCATGAGCTACCCAGACAGCTCCCCCAGCTCTGCAGAGCTGTGCACAGAACAGGGGCAGAGGCAGCTCTGCCCAGCACACAGAGTTTGGTCACAGCCCCCAGCCAGTCTCTCGCACATCAGCCACTGCTGTCCTGGGCTGAGGGGGGCAAACTGTGCCCCATCCATGCTGAAACAGCAGATAACACAGACTTCTCACATCCATATTTAAAAAAACCCAACTATTTCAAGTAGTTGGGCAAACATCACCCAGATGGCAAGTTTGCTGCATCCTTGCTGAAAAATACTATGCAGCCAACAAACCCATATGGCCAACCAGAGAAGCCACATAAAGATAACAATACGCCTGTACAGGCAAAATGTCTATGAATTTGGCCCAAAGTACATAAAAATCTGCTACCTGGTCCATTACACCTGTTTATGAAATCCATGCTTATATTTACTTGAACATTTAGTAGTTCATAAACATGGGATGGGCAGGTATGGTCAAAGGTGCTGGCAAGAGGCTGCCTCTGCAGCCCACTCTGCTCTCCACACCCCAGCCTTTTCCCCTTTTCAGCTGGAAATGGGGTCTCACAATCTTCAAATTGCCCTGAATGGGAAAGGGACGAGACATACAAGCAGATGGTCTATAAACAAGATTCTGGAAAAATCTCTCACTGCCTGTGGATTTATCTCCCTGAAGAAGGTCGGCCTGTCACTGGAGGGTTATTAAGCTCTCTGCCACCTACATGCAGGCAGTAAAAGAGATGCAGAAAGGGCTGGCATCACCTGAACCACTGACTTGAATGCCAAACACTGATGCCTTCAAGGCTCTGCCATCGCCATCACCTTTTCCATGGCTCTCATCCATGTGAGATGAGAGAACCGTCTCTGTTGGCTTCCAAGATGACACTGAGCTGAAAAAGCTGCAGAGGGAACTGACAGCAAGAATCTTCTATATTAGGATTAATCAATTAAATGGCCATTACAGCAGGAACCGTCAGGATGCTCGATTGCCAACAAGATCCGTATTCATGCCCTGCTGCCTGAAATCCCCCACCAGCCATTTACCATCCCCCAAGGCATCTCTCAAGCAGCCTGCTCTGGAAGGAGGGGTGAGCTGTCTGACAAACCGCAGCTGTCTGGCAAGGAAGGGGGTTTCTGCCACCCCCAGCCACGCCGCCAGCGTTCTGAGGTCCCGGCCGGATGCACGCTCACGGCAAGGGATGTGAAAAAAGGCTCAAGCCTTTAACGTGTTCTGAACCCCATGGAGGCTCTGAGGACCGTGCGTGCCGCTGCCTGCTCCGCACTGAATTATCCCGGGTGCCCCCGGCCTGCGGGGAGCCCGCGTGGGAACCGCCGCAGCCGTTTCCAAGGAAACGGCGCGATCTGAAGCAGGATTCCTTTCTCATCAGTCGAGATGGCTCAAGTATCCATTACGTTCAGCGGCGGGTTGAATAACAAACACGAACGCCAACAAATCAATGAGACGCGCAGGATTTTAAGCCCTGCAAAATGCTTGTTTTCTTCTGTATTCCCTGGAGCCCGAGGCTCCCCAGACAAGTTAGAGCAAAGAGATTTCAAATTTGGCAAGAATCTAGGCGACAGATCCTCCCGAAGTGCAAATTGCCACAGTTCCACTGAAGTCAGCAGAGATATGACAATTTACACCCACTTAGGTTCTGCCACTGGGTAATTAGCACATTGCAAATAACTGGAAACAGATTCCCAAATAAGAACACTCTTAAGCTTGAAGCAAGAATGTTTAAATTAAAAAAAAAAACTCCACATTTTTTTCCAGGATTAAGCAAACTGGCAGGCTTCTCTGCTGGCTTCTTCTAATATATTACTGGACTAAGTCAAAAACTATCAGTCTTTTTGTTCCCCTGACGACACAGGGTTACAGGTGACGAAACCACAGTCGTATTATCACCCTGATGTATTTGGTTGACACATCTCCCACCAGGTCCCGCCCAAATGCCCTTTCACTACCAACTCCCCCTGCACCCCTGGGGACCCAGCACCCCAACTGTTGGTTCTGGTCATGCCCGAGTTTTGTTGCCTACCCAATTTCTTGGGCAGACTTTTATCTCAGATACAGAGGTAACAACACGTGTGTTGGTCATTTGCAGGATGTAATACTCAAGTTCTGTATAATTTTCTCTCTTAATCAATACCCAAAAAGGTCAAGCAGAACAAACCCTTCATTCTTTCACGTTGTGCTGACTTGTCTAACATCAGTCCTGGGCAAAGCAGTGGAAAAACTGATATGAGATTCAATTAATAAGGAATTAAAGGATGTGACTACACTTAATGTTCGCCAACCTGGTTTCATGGGAAATAGCTCTTTTCAAGCAAACCTGATTTCATTCCTTCAGGAGGTTCAAAGCCTGGTTGACAAAGGCCACATATTTGGAAGGCACTTAAAATTTTGTATGGCATTTTACTCGGTACCCAGTAGCATTCAAATGTTAAAAACACACACACACCTCATGAATTAAAGCTGTCCAGCAGACAGATCTCAAAAACAGTGGTCAATTGGGACTTAAAATCAAATCATGACCTGTCAAAGAGCAGGCTGCACCCCGGGAAACGATGACCCTGGAAGAGCTCAGGCTTTGGAATGGACAAATGGCTCGGCCCACATGTGCAGGCAGCTGTGAAACCCAATTGCTGTTGAGGTTGGCACTGACAGCGGGGAGGCACGTCTGGTGAAGGTTCCTGTGTGACATTGTAACAGAGATAGATACCCACGGATCTCCTCCTTTGCCTGAGTGATAACTGCATGGCTCTGACGCGCTGCTTTGCCCAGTTAGAACAGTTTTAAAGAGGGGAAACATCTAAAGCAGCACAGCAAGGATTCCCTTCCTGTCCTTTTCCTGGGATACGGATACTCCCTGTGCCCATCCATCGGCATGAGCTGTTACATCACGGCAGAAGGTGCAGACCAGCCATGCATGATGACCAAGGGCACCCCTGCCCTTACTCACTGACCATGTGCAGGCACTTCATCCATCAGCCCACATGTGAGCTCGCTGGGGGGAGTCAAAAAGGCAGAGACACAGCAATCAGAAGTCCCTGGGATCTACTTCCTTCTGCCACCAGCAGCGGATGCTCAGGGACTCCTGAGCACTGGAAGAGATGCCTCTGACTGCAGCTGGCCCTGTGCCCTGCCCTGCCCTGCCCCATGTCAGGCTCAAGGGAGGAGCTAACGAGCCCCTTTTAGTGCCTCTGCCGCAGCAGCCTGCCTTTCTTCTCTGGCACGTTATTCCAAAGGCCCCAAGTGCTGAGTCAGGGAAATTTAATGTGATCTCTACACCTCAACAACAAACTAAGCCACTAAAACATGCTCACCTGTCAGCAGGCACTGGCTCTCTCATCTGCCTGAAAAACTGCCTGGAGGGAACACTGGTGGGGAGCAAGCCCAGGGCAGGGGATCCCCGGGAGGAGATGAGGAGGACTGATGCTCTGTGGCAAGACTTGCCATGTATGCTTAAGCCCCAACATCAGCCAAAAGAATAAAAAGGCAGCCTCAAAGGTCCAAGGAAGGGGATGTGTGGCCCCAAAGTGCCAGCACTGAGACAGCATCTCCCAGCCACAGGTGTGGCTCAGGGTGCCAGGCTGCTCAGAACTCAAGGTGCTTTAGTAATGCCTGCAGCAGCTGATAACTCAGGGCTGTAAGGAATATATACGTGTTTTAACGCCATCCAATGGGGAGTGGGAGCTTGTCTTCCCAACACCTGGTGTGCTGCCTCTACTCACAGCAGAACCATCCCTTCTGTGTCCCTCCTCACAGCAGAGCCATCCCTTCCATGTCCTTCCTTGCAGCAGAGCCATCCCTTCTGTGTCCTTTTTCACAGCAGAGCCATCCCTCCCGTCCCCTCCTTGCAAACAGGTTTGTTATTAGCTGGGGAAGCAGAGGGTGTCTGATGACAAGGGGAAAATAAATCATTGTTCCCAGCTAAATGGAGTAGTGCAGATCTGCTGGAAATGCTGCCTTTACCACCAGTGCAAATAATGGAGATTGCACGCGCCGGGGCCAAGGCAATGAGCCACCACACTATTGATGGGGCATTTGTACAACTCCAGGAGTTGTGCTTCACAGCCAGCTTTAACAAAGAGTGTCACTGTTCAGAGCCGAGGATTAATTCTGCTCCTTACCATGTACAGGTTTCCCCAGCCAGACCCCAGAGAAGCAAAGGACAAGCAGCTCTTGCCCATGTCTCCCCCTCGGCCACTGATGTGTTTGTGGGGGCCCAACGCTCTGCCTGCCACGTCTGTGTGTGTGTGAGGGAGGATCCTTAGAGTATGCTGGTAAACAAATATTCAAGGAAACACATTCTGTATTTAATCTGGGGGAATTATACCAGCAGACATAAAAAAGAGCCATTACCACACTGGATTCATCCCTGTTTAGCCCCAGCTCCTGTTCCTGCCAGCATGAGATGCACTGCAGGAAGGTGAAAGGCTTTTGCATGAGACATCAGGAGCTCCTGAAAGCATTATCTGAAATCCTAAGCAACCTTCCACTCTGTAGCTATTCCACTGGCAGAGAGAATGAAATCTGTAAGAAACATGATTTATCTAGACAATTATAATTTACATTTTAATGAATGATGCTGCAACAAACACGACAAAGTATCTCATCTCTAGCATCTAATTCTGTCGATGCCAGTCAGCATGTTCCACTGCTCACCATTTTTACTTGAAACTCTTGGGACCACTGGCTGTGTAACCTGTTTATTCTGCTCTCCAGGCATCTGCCATCTGCATCTATGTCCAAATTAAAAAAGAAAAGCACCCAAGTGGTTGAGAGCCCCTCCCCACTGGGAACTGAGATGGGACCAATGACTGGTAGAATTCCAAGAAAGCCATACACTCAGTAACCCAACAGAACACCTTAACTAACACCAGGGAGAGACTTATGGGCTTCATTCTCTACAGTAGTTTGCAAAAAGTGCGTAACAACATATTATTAGCATATAAAGATGAAAGGCATATAAATCTGTGCAAGAAAGCCCAGCATCTCCATAAAAGAAATACAGTGAAAAATAAAATTACAGATGAAAACTAAGCATCAGCTGTGCCAGCACTTGCTTGAGTCAGAAACAACAACCAAGATGTCAAACTGGTGCAATATCTTACTCTTTGGGTTTACTTCTTCAACCAAAGAACTGCAGCTTCTCATTGATTTTTTGCAGCACATTTGAAGATAGATTAGTACATTACTGCAATTGTGGTGGGTTTTTTTAAACAGAAGAACTGTAATACATTACATATACTCCAAGCCTTCAAAATTTTTCAAAATGTGACTCTTTAAGTAGTCATATGCATTAGTAGATAATTTTCTACAAAACAGACAAATCAAAGAGGCTTTTCCATTAAAAGCATCTCTGCCTCAATCCCACCTGCTCTGCACTGGAACCTTTTATTCCACTCCGTGTGTGTGTGCCTTTACAAAGGTCCTGGAACCCTTGGGTTCAGCGGATTCTTATTACATTTTAAAGCCTTTGGATGGCAGCAGCAAAGTGTTCTGCACTATAAACCAGAACACAGCTGAGCTTTGATGGGTTTGCTGCTTCTTTCTACCCCACAAAACACTTTCTAAATGCTATTAAAATTTAGCATATGCCATAATAACCAAGCTGCATTTTTTTTCCACATTTAAGTCAATTGACTTTCAAGTTTTATCTTTCTATGTACTTTGAATCAAATAAAGTTGTTTCTGCTGCTCAGGAGGAGAAGGATGACGAGCAGCTCATTTTGACGATCAGCAGTTCCATGAGCAAAAGTCCAGATACCCAAATAAAAGTGCCAGTGGAGACAAAGTAGAAAAGTTCTAAATTTTCTGTGTTTTCCAGCTATTAGATTTAAAAAAAAAAAAAAAAAAAAAAAAGAAAGGGGGACAGTGAGGTGCTGAGCAGGAACAGAAGCATGTCAGGGCTGCCCTGGGGTGCACCCTGCCCCTCTCCTGTGGGTCCCGACACCCACACGAGGTCAGACATCTCTCCTCCCAAGGAGGGGGAGCCATTGGGAGTGCCGAGGGGAGGCCAGTGTCACCCTCAGAGGAGTGCTCTGGCTTGGGCTGTGTCCAGTGCAGACACACCTCTCTGGACAGAGGTCACCTCTCTGCAGGGTTTGCTGATGATCTCCAAAGTGATGGGGAAGGCAGAGAGCTCCTGTCAGTGCTTCTCAGGGGAGGGAGACTGTGCAGGGAGGACAGGAGTAGGGGGATACAGGCAAAGGTCACTTTTTACATAAACTGGAGGGTTACTGATGCGTGGTTGGGCCCAAAAATAACTCCTGGAAATCCCAACCCTGGTGCAGCCAGGGAAGGGAACCTGCCAGTGGGGTCAGAGACCCTCAGCTCAGCTGGTGGGACCCCATGCTCCTGCTCCATCAGCATGGTGTGCACCACTCTAGTCTGGTTTCAAGCACTTTTATATTTAAATTAGTAAATTAGCTACCACCCCGTGCTGCACTGCCCAAAAGGTAATTCTAAAGGAATGTCACTCAGGGAGGACAAGCCCTCAGACTCATCTCTGCAGCGTCTCTAACATTACAAATATAATTACAACCATCAGCCTGTGCTAACGAGTAGGAAGGCAAATGACTTGCATCCAAACTGCAGCCAAATCAAACCAGAAGACGCTTCTGAAATAGGACCCAGTAAGGCACTAAGCTACAAAATCCTTCAATTTAAAGTTACAGATGAAATGTAGGCAGTCACACTAGAAACTCCTCCTTCCAGCTGAGTCAGGATGCAGAGGCTAAAATGAGCCAAATCTGAGTTACCTTCAAAATAACCAACACCCCCACCAGGAGCTGGGCCCTGTCTCACCACCCATGTGGGTGGAGGGAGGACACGGCTGGAAAGCCGCAGAGAAGACACCATCAGACATTGGGACCAGGATTTATGCAGACTGCAGGAAATTTGAAGTAGGAGAAACAAGAAAATTCTTCCTCAACTAGGGCAGAACATGAAGAAAGCCTTGGTGGCAGATGATTTATCATGTGTTAGACTCACATCCCGGTCCAGTAACGGAAGTTTCATCATTTGGAACAGCTGAGGTTCTGCACAAGGTTAGGGAAAGCACTGCAGGGATTAACCCACCTTTGGCTCCAGCAGCTGGAGGAATCACCTGATAGATTTTCCCTAAATCTGGTTTCTATGATTCAAGGCTTTGGAATCATAAAGAAGTGAGGAAACGGGAGCAAACTGGAACCACATTGTCCAGTGGGCCACTTACGCCCCAGCCTGCATTATTTTCACAGGTACTTATTTATGAACAGTCTGAAAACCTGGGGCATTTATCTTCTGGTAATTTCCTCCCAAAGCAGGTGACCAGACACACACAGTGCTCCCCTGCAGTGACCAGAGCATGTGCTCGCTGCGATGCGTTTGCTCACCCACAGGCAGCTCCTGCTGCATGCTGGATTGGCTTCTGCAGAGCACAGGAGCAAGCCCTCGCTTAATATACTCAGGAAACTCTTTCCCTGGATTTTGCCCCCTTTCCTACCTTCCCACTGTCAGACAATATAGAAAGTGGGAAACACAGCACCTGTAAATCCAGGTTATGATCCAGCACCCCAGGGATGCTTGGAGACACTCTCTCACATCGTGGGATCCAGGGACATTTCCAAGAAGCTTTCCTTGGCCACACACAGTTGGTCCAAGGAGGGTTGTTTATAGTCACTGGCAGTTCCACAAACATCCATGATTTAGTTCCCCAAATATTTGTCTCTCATGAAAGTCGGGAACCTCTCAATTTTACAAGAGTTGCTACAAATCAGACAAAAGCTATTAATAAAGTGTGAAACCTGCAATATCCCCCAAGGGCTATGGAAAAAGAAATCAGCGCTGGAAGGAAAGATCAAGTGCAGCTCCAGTGACAGATGGTGCTCCACAAAAGGTCAACTCTTGGCTCATTCTGCTGCTCATTATTTATTAACAATCTTTCTGACATTGGCATTACTGCAAGAGTCCAGTGTTATGCAGATAATAAAACGCTATTTTATAGTCCAAGGTCTCCTGCAGGTACAGCAAAAAGTTTGCAAAGTGATTTCAGTGTCGCAGGGCACTTTTGAGGATGCGCGTGCCAGGAGGGCAGAGAGAGCCTGCAAAGTGACCACGAAATGGAAAAGTTTCATGGCTCACCTGCCTGGCCTCCTGCTCACCCAGAATTTTCACTGCCAATTCCCATTTCACACTCAGAACAAGACAGCCAAGGTCACGTATGTCACAGTCTGCACCAGCTGTAACAGCTCACGGGTAACATCTGCTGGAGTCTGACAGGAAACCTTCCCTATCCAGCTTCCTGACACCTGAGGACATTAACAGGGACTGCACTGCTCCTTCCACAGCAGCAGCAGGGAGACGGAGTCAGCGACCACAGCAATGCAGCAGAGAACCTCCTCCCACTTGGTACCTGGGGAGCAGCCTTTGCCATGCCATGAACATGCCAGGAGAGTTCTGGGCTTGCCAGTAACAGCCCCTTCTTTACTGGAGGAAACAAAGTATGATTTTTTTTCCAGCTTCAGGTCTGAGTACTCTGGAAGAGGAGCTTAAACAACAGCCATGTCATTGCTACACATTGCCCCGCCCAAAGGAACCCTGGAAGATCTCACTGACAAAATAAGAGACACTTCTGTTGGAGTGATCCCACTACTGCCTCTGAGGAATGATTGGCATAAGTGTGATTATATCAATAAAAAATAAAAACATCATAAAAAGTAGTCGGGCAGAGATAAGTTTATTACTAATTATGAGTAGCGTGTCATGCCCTGACTCGTTGTAAAATAAAATATAGTCCATTTTTACTATCTGCTTCCGTGACTTCCAGATAACAGACACATTTACTTCCAAGGTCATATCTCATTTAACATGTCAAGAGTTTCAACCCCATGCAGAGAAAACACCAAAGGCTCCTGCATCCCACAGAACTGACAGGAGGGTGGCTGTGTTTGAACCTCCTTAATAATGTGGTTTATCAGTAAGTATCAACTGAAGTTCATTATAGAGACAGGGTAAGATCTACATATAGATCTGCAGGATTTATAAAGTCCAAAAATATTTAGGATATTTAGGTTTTTATCCAAGAACAACAGGGGCAAGCACCAGCTGCTCTTCGATAAATGCAAATCAGGTATTGATGTCGGGAATCAGAGCTACCACCAGGGCGGAGATTCACATCAGGGACTCGTGTACCCAACTGCCTTATGCTGACAGCTTCAAAATGGTGATTTAACTTTTGTACTGTAGGTGCAGACAAAATACCTGCAGAACGTTCCCACCCAAACACAGGGGGAGCTGCCGGCCCTGCCTCTGCCATGTGATACAACCGATGGGATACAGCCCATGGGATACAGCTCATGGGATACAGCCCATGGGATACAGCTCATGGGATACAGCCCATGGGATACAGCTCATGGGATACAGCCCATGGGATACAGCTCATGGGATACAGCTCATGGGATACAGCCCATGGGATACAGCTCATGGGATACAGCCCATGGGATACAGCTGATGGGAATACAGCCCATGGGATACAGCCCATGGGATACACACGTCTCTGGAACACAGTGCTGGCAGCCAGCACGTTTTCTGGACCCAGAGCCCCCATGACAGCCCCACTTTGGCCATCCAAATTGTTTTACTGCAACAAAGTCAGATTGCTCAACTAGGAATGGAAAAGCCTTTTGTATTCTCCCCACATTTTCCAAGCTCCAGCAATTTTCAGCACTTTGAATTTATGTCTGTAAAAAGTTTAATGAACTTTTAAAGGATTCCTGGGAAGGAAGGAGCAGCAGCAGGCATTATCTTAGGGAACTGGTCCTCCTGTACTGCAAGGGTGAACCAAGAAATAAAAAGAAAGGGAGGGGCCCTTGGGCAATTCAGGAAATGGCCCAAGGTACCACAAGACAATGACAATCCTTGCAGCCTCCTAAGGGAGCGACAGCCATGGGACATTCTACTTGCCAGGAGCTTTGAGAGCCTGGGTTCTGCTGACTGTGAATGAGAATGTGTATAAATAAACAAAGAGCACACTGGCAATGATGTTAAATGATGCTTTGTATAATTATCACTATTCTGTGGTACCATTAACAGACAAAAGCACAGAATCTTAATGACCACGTTCTCATGGCCGCCTGCATTTGTTGTCTGACACCACGTGGCCATAAAACCTCCCCGTGAAAGCAGCTGCTGATGGCACAAGACCCACAGGCAGACGGCAAGAGTCTGTTTTAGCAACAGACAACCCATTCTGTACACAAAACCAGCAGCATCTTACTGCTGGAACCTCAAGTGAGGCTTTCTTCATTTACCCAACATCCTGACAAGCCCCAGGGCCCTGCCCAGTGTGGGAATTCCCCATCCAGTGAAGACTGGGATGCTCATTGACCGGGATGCTCATAGAGTAGGATGCTCAAGGAACAGGGTGCTTGTGGCACGATCCAGATGGGTCCTGCTGACCAGGGGCTCTCCAATGTCTCTGCCCTTACTTCAACTCTAACAACAAATCCAGTATATAGAGTTCTTGAGATTCATGTGAGTGACTTGAAAGCTTCTCCACTGAGACTGAGAGCTTCAGGCCAAATGTTTGAAGCTTTTTGTGAGAAGCATCAGTGCAGACCACTTCTTGTTAGAAGAGGAGCAGCACCAGACTGAGTCTGTGCTGAAGCACCTTCACAGAACAAGGAACCCTCTTTACATCATTGTAACTCTTAACAAAACCAAGTTGCCACCACAACATAAACCTTACACAGCTCCAAGGCACAGAGCCTTGGTATTTTATTTCTCAGCTGTGTACCTACCACTTAACTCTGAAAAATATTACTTATAAAAGATGATTCCTAAAAGCAAAGTTTGGAATTTTATTACGCCTCTGGGCTAGACTGGCTGATCTTTGAAGAAATAGGGTTGTACCTTTTTCATTTGATATCCACAGGACAATATTTTAGCAGTGAGAGAGGTTGGAAGAGATAGATCCATGGGGCTCTTGGCATGTGATGCATGTTTTAGGCAGCAAGGCTGGCACTGCCAAGCTCAAAGGGCACCACACAGCCTTAATAATGTGACACTCTGGAATTTGATGGATTATCCCTACCAAGGTGGGAAAATACCATAAAAAGGCCACGAAGCAGACAGATCATGTGAAGAACACTCAGAAATGCAGACAAAAAAAAGAGAAAGTAGAGCAAGAAGGAATCCCTGTGACACCACACTCGTTAGCAGTGACACAGAGACATCTTAACCTCAATAATCAAAAGTCCCTTTCCATTTCAGAGAGGGCTCCGATTATAATAAGCATTTCTGCTGTCACTACTGTGTTTTAACTTCACTTTGCTGTGTGAGACACCACAGTTGTCCCTTTCAGAGCTTTATTTACTCCTTATGGGAGGCAGGATGCCCAGGCAGGGACAGCTATGATGGAGCACAGAGTGGAGGAGCTGCTGGACACTTGACTGAACTGCCACAGGTAACAGCTGTGGATGATGCTGGTGGGGAGGGAGAAGGAACCCTCAGCTGTTCTGAGCCCGTCCTGCTTGCCTGCTGCCAGCCAGCCTGACCTGGTGACCACACTGGCCAACGCTGACAGCAACTGCCTCTGCAACAGGAGCTCCCGCAGCCACTTTGGAGCAACGGTGAAGGAGAAGGTGCTGGAGCAAAGGAGTCTTTGGCCAGCCAGAAAACTGGCTGCCAAGAGAGGCTCTTCCCTTCTGCCTTCGGCACGTCCAGCTGTGGCTCCTGACCTGCCTTCCTCCTCTGCCAGACGACCTGTGGCCTTGTCTGCATTTGGAACAGGAAAAGCATTCCCGCAGGCAGTGAGGGGGGAAAACCAGTGCAGGCAACCAAAACAGCTTGGAATCACTATGTATTGAAAATTAACTTCTATTTTAACTATGATTTAATCCATACTTTTCTTTGGTAAATGTGCCGATAGGTGTTTGTTGCTTGCAGATTGTCACGCTAAGCAAAACATCAAGTCAATTTGTTCTCAAAGAAATTGATTTGAGAGCATTAGATTCATCAACATTCCCCTTCGCCAACAGAAAACAGGGGCTGAGAAATGACCCAATATTCTATCCCAAAACAAATCTTTAGTTTAACTTTTTTAAGCACTTGATTAACTTATTAAAGCAATGCATGGCTGGTGAGACGCTGCCCATCCATCACCACCACACTTCCCATCAAACCATTGCCGAAATGTTCCCAAGCAGGGGCTCTGCAGACAAAGCTGTTTGCCCTGAGCAGACCTGCATCGGCTCCAGCGAGCAGATCCATCAGCCCAAATTGCCTGCAGATTGCAAAAGCTGAACATCCTCCTAAATCATGCCACGCCATGTCCTAGTTGGAGAGCCAGCTCTCACCGGCGCTCCAGATGCCAGGTGATGAGAAGTGCCCATGTGTCACTGCCTCCAGAGCCATTTGCTTTACAGCCTGGCAAGGAAGGCCACTCTGAAATTCAGCTGTTCCCCATCAGCACTGGGAGTGACAGCCTATGGAACAGGCATGGCACAGCATCCCCGCCCTCGGCCCCTGCTGCTGCTCCCACCAGCAGTAGCTCTTTTTCAACAAACACCTGGCAAGTGTATTTTTAAATTGCACCTGTGGTTTGAGAGAGCTGTCTCCTGGGAAGGTCAGGAGAGGCTGGAGAGGCTTCCCTGGGGAATCTGGCCGTTCACTTTGTGCCACATGGCGCATGGCCATTGTCCTGTGCATCACATCCTGCCCCAGGGAGGGGATGGGCAGCCCCCATGGCTGCGGGGGCCTGGCACAGGAACCACCCTCCAGCTGCAAACCGCCCCTTTGGCTGCAGGACCAAGGAGGAGTACCACCAAAACTGCTTTGCTGGGCACTGCTGTCTCCCCTGCCAGACCCCCTTCAGCACCAAACTGCCCTGAGGGTGGTCATGGAGGCAAACCAGCCCTCCACTGCAACGTGTTGGAACCAGCGCTGTCAAAGCTTCCATATTTTCCTTAATTTTGCTTTTTTAAACAACGGTATTAGAGGTCTTCCTTTTGGCATGAAACAAAGAAATGTGACTTTCCACTTCCCACTCGTTTTATTCCATGCTGAAAATTTATTGCTGAAAATTCTATTTTTAAATAGAATTTCTTTCCAATGATGTATATTGGCAATCAAATGCAGGCACAGCATGGTTATCTGACAAGTTAAAATTCTACGGTATTTTCTCCTAAATAGTCTCATCTACTGATTACTTAGAAGAGCAAATTCCCTGCAAAGCTGCACCCAGGCACTCGGCTTTTGCTCTGGCTGATAAATGTAAGCAATAAAAATATGTTCCATTCTACAGCAGTGCCTATTAAAATGTAAACACCACTGGAAGATTTTGAGCAGGCTACAGAAATGCTTTATTCAAAAGCAAAAGGCTGTCTGAGGCTGCCAAAACCTGGCACGGCATGCCCATCCATCAGACAGTGTGTTCCACCAGCAGTCAGTGGGAAAGTTCTGCAGGGGTCAGACTGGGAGCACTGGTGCTGAGGCTTTCCCTGCTCAGGCTCCAGAAATCAGAAGTTGCCATGGGAGCAGGACATCAGTTTGATGGGTGCCCCAGTATCCTGTGTTCTGCTGGGCTGAGGGCAGAACGATGGCATCAGGTGCTTCCCCTCAGTCAGGCTCGAAAGAAGCCCCTACAAGAGCCGGGGGAAGCAAATGTGCCCCATCTTGTGCTGAACTTTCCTACCTCTGAGGTCAGAGGTACATTCAGAGCCTGCATGAAGCAGGATGCTGAGGAATTGAAATTCAAAATGTCCCTCATGAATAATTCACTGAATGTGTGCAAGTAAGTTATAGCAACGTAAATATATATATGGCTATAAACAGATACGTATATATGCAAATTAATACAGGAAGGGTTCAAGTTACCCACAAGGAAAAATACCAGTCACCTGAGGAAGGTTGGTTCATATGGTTCAGACATGTCAAACTACAACTAAAGAAACAACCTGAAATTTATCCAACTATGGTCCAAAGTGGTCCTTGTACCTGCACACTTGCGACACTGCAAATCGTCCTCATTAATTTATGTTTGCCTTTTTCCCCAACTCAGGTTTTACTCTCCCTAACCCCAACCCATCACCATGGTCTGACCTGTGCTGATGGCTCTGCTCTGGCACACTGGCTGCAGTCCCCCCTGCCCACATCACCACGAGCCATCAGCTCAGCACCACCCTGTCAATCCACACTTGCCAGTGAAATTACATGAATAACAATTACCATGGCAGGCCAGAAAGTGCATTAAAACCCTGAAATTCTTTTACACCACAGAAGAATATAAATGACAGACATGGGTGCAGGGTCCATCGATCATCCCTTTCTCCCTCACAGCAAGAAAGGTGGGATCACATTAAAAATAGAACAGACACCTGCAAATAGACAGGTATTTATACAGAATATTGTGACAACTGTCATTTTGCATTAGTCAGTGAGATCCCACAGGACTTGGGCAAGTATTAACTGTGCTGTGTTTTGTTTACCGGCAAAATATAATAAAATCCACCCTCCCCAATGGCTTCCTGGTGGGGATTGCTCCTCTCCCTGAAGTCATTCATGAAATAAGGATGTTCCTCCAAAAGCCTGGGTAGAAAACACTTTACCTGGGAATTTTTCTGATTCCTCACTTGGACTCCTCTCTGCTTTTTCAGCATGGTTTGATGGCACCAGACTCAAAAAATGACCAGAAATGACCCCAAGTCAAGGCAGACCCATTGCCTGATGGTTATCTGATTACAGTTCAAATGGTGAGCCCCAAAATGTGAAGATCAGAAAGAAGAAAGGTCTCTGCACTCCCGAGAGCCTGTTTCTTGGACAAGTTCCTCAAGGGTCTCGGGAAGGAAAATCCCAAAATCCAGACCTAGAGGTACTTTTGTTTATTTGCAACAATAAAAACTCCTTGCCCATACAGATGAAGCATTTTAGGATTTAGCTTGTGACCCTGAACCTCATGCAATGAAAAGAGGACTTCTGTGAAGGTCCTAGACGCTCATTTTACTTGGTGAAAGACATTTACATCACTAGAAGCAAAACATATCCTCAACGGCAATGTAGTTCCTGTCCAAAAACACACCATGGCCTACATTTTATCATCAGCACAGTTAATCATTTATACACCCCGCAGAGGCAAGCAGTGCTCACTGAGAAACACCAAGGCCCATTGCATGTCCCAAAGAACACACAGTGAGTACAGGGGAGGCAAACAAAGGCAGAGAAGAAAAGACCTTGAATACAACCCCCAACGGACAGGGCTGAAGAGAGAAGACATGAGGGACAAGGGGACAGACAGAATCAGAAGGGACAAAAAGAATTACAGAAACAAGGGGGAAATCAGGACAAAAACATGTCAACAGGGCAAAACTCCAAAAACTTCATGATGAAGAAGAGGGACTCAAAACAGATGCAGAAAGAGCCAAGGTGCCAACAAAGAAAAGGTGACAGAATTGGGATGGCAGGCAAGGAGAGTGCTGACTGCATCCTTGGTTCAAGGGGAGCTGCTGGAAGGAGAAGGGGGTTATCAGAGCATGGGAAGGCTTTCAGCAACAGCAGCTGGAGGGAATGGGGGAACATCCATAGTCTTCTGGAAAAAGCCACAAAAACGTTTTAAAACAACTCACACAAGAGAAGAGGCAGGACTGCTCTGATCAGAAATAGATGATAGAAAGTAATGTGGCACAGCGGAAAGCAGAGAGCTGATCCACCTGTCACATGATACCACCAGAAGCATTTCATAAACACACATTAAAATTCAGGTTCTGTTTCTGAGTGCCTCTCACCAAGGGGACTGGAAAGGGCATGGCCTTGACTCATGTTCTGGCCAGCAGCGAGGTTCCCAGCTGTGCCGACTCAGACACATGCTCCTGACAAAGGCCATCTGTCAGCGGCCTCTGACACCCCAGTTTTTCCCCTGTGTAGTCCCTGTGCCCAGGGCATCTGGGCTTGTTTGTACCAACCACGCCTCGTGTCGAGGCAGAGCCTGTCACACAACTCTTTGTCATCTGCACTGGGAATGGCTCAGTGACCTCCTGCTCCGTCAGCAGTCGGGTGGGATGACCCAGCCCCAGCCATCACCCGCCCGGCAGAGAGGGACAGCCTCCCTGTCCTGGACCCTGCAGGGTTTGGAGCAACCTGTCATGGCACTCTCAGCCCAGCCAGCTAGAAGAGATCCAGCTGTGGGCTCCTAGAAGAGAGGGGACAGAGCCAGCGTGGCCATACACCAAAGGTTTGAGTGGTACAAGAGATCAGCCCCTCGGGGCATCACTGCCAAGCATGCAGCAGGCTCTCCCCTTTGCCCATCTTTAAATCATGACTGACATCTTTTTGGAAGATAAAGGTGCAACAAGAAGCGATGACTGAATTCAGGCATCAGTAGGTGGAATTTTCTGACGTGTGCTGCACAGGCCAGATGATCCCTTGAGCTGTTCCTCTTGACCCTGCAATCTGTATTTTAATTAATGTGCCCTCCTGGCTACAGGATATCAAGGAATGTTACAGCTAACGATCTTGTGCCTTGGGGGTTTCCCTCCTAGCGTGGACTTCCAACAACCATCACACATTTTTCTTTGATTTTGATAATCTAACGTTAAAATCATGACCTATCCCCAATTCACTTCAGATTTTGTTTGTTTAATCAAGAGTTGGGCAATTTCAAAGGTGTTTTTACAATTCAAATTATGTGTGGTTGCATGCTGAGTTGATCCTTTGATATCTGAACAGTCCTCCAATGTCAACCTCATGATTTTAATCTTCCTGGTATTGAAGGCAATCTAGTCCATCTTACAGATGTTTCTGATTAAATGAGCCTTTTTCTCTCCCCAGTTTTCACACAAATATATAAAATACTTAGAAATGTGACATAATGAACTTTATGTTCTTCTTCTGCTTAGGGTAACATCTGCTTGGTGACACAGATGGCTGATATTTTTTAGTCATTAAAGAAAAAGAAACTAAACTTAAAATTCTTTAAAACTAATTATTTTATTCAATACTCTGTTGGGGTTTTCCTCTAACAGCAGTCACTGCACAGCTCTCATAGGTTATACATAAGAAGAGTTATTTTTGTGGATAAAAGACAACAACAAGTCAATAATTTTTGGCAGACAGTCTTCACTGTTCTGCTGGCACAAGCGCATCCAACTGCTGATGTGCCTTAATGTTTCCCTGATATTGTTTTCTGCTAGAAAATGGAAGATCTAATCTACGCTGAAGGTCAATCCCCACCAAAGGCTGCAATCAGTGACAGCCTCCATAAACTCACTGAAATTTGTAATATTGTGCAACATCCTCTCCCCTGTCACAGCAGCAGCTCCAGCAACGTGTCCTCTGCCCAGGACGCTGCAGAGCTGAAGTACCACCACTCCTGCACTGCTGCTTGTGCGTGAGGAATAACTGATCCACGGATCAAACTGGAGCACATGGAAGCTGCTGGCGCAGGCAGTGTAACCCTACATGCACTTCATGAAGTCATTATGACTTCATAAAGTCCTGCCTACATTCCCCAGCAGCCTCCACCTCTGGTAGGGACATGCACCTGCCCTTAGAGCAACAGTGGGGGAAAATTCACCCTTTCAATGATCACCCTGTTCAAGTCTAAAAACCCAATATCTATCTTTAAAAAAACCCATAACTAAAACCTAGACTTCTCATAATACCTCAGAGTCAAGTAATTATGAGGCACTTTTAAGGACTAATTTTGGTAATGAAAAAGTCAAACATAAATAGGCAAGAGGCAGTGTCAGTGTGCCGTGGTGCTCCTGAGCCCAGCCCGGGCCATCTCCTGCTGCTGTGGCTCCATCACGGCTGCAGAGGGCTCTCCACAGAGGGCTCTCCACAGAGGGCTTTCCACAGAGGGCTCTCCACAGAGGGCTTTCCACAGAGGGCTCTCCACAGAGCCTCAGCTGCGGTGCATGTTGGAGCGTGTTTAACACCGGCGTGTATAAAGTATGTTGGGTAATTGCTGCTGGAATTCAACATGTGCTGTATCTCATCTAGAAGATGCAATTTACTAGCTCTATTCCAGTAAAATAACTTTATGACTTTCTGTCATGATAAATAACGGTTTATAGCATAATGGAATTAATATTTACTTTGGAGCTATGTGGACTATTCAAATATAGTTGCTATATATAGAATCATCTCCGCACTGCTGGGCTTCTAAAAGCTGTGAATTGACAAGACAACAGGCAAATATTAAATTCCAGTGCCCTCCAGCCATTAATAAACCTTCAGACTTTGGGTTTGCCATTGAAACCCTTCTATGTATTTTATACAGCTACGGTAGTTCAAGAAGTGCTAATTCAGAAGCAGGACAGATTGGGCAGGAAGGGCCTTTGGGGTCTGGGAGCTCCTTCTGCCTGCTGTAAGAATGGAGACAGGGCAGGACCATGGGTCTGGACCACCAGGCTTGGAGCTGGGGGCAGAAACCTCAGCAAGTGTTCCCAGGAAAGATCATGATTTAACACGCAAAAATTGATTATGCTTTTGTCATTATAAATGTACTGTTCATTATTCCAAGGAGAGATTAAAGAGACACTGAAGTCTAACCATGTCTCTTCTTCAAGGGAGGCAGGAAAGGAGATGGTATTTAATCTTTTTAAGCTCAAAACCAGCTTCCTTTTAGTAGGAAACCACTCAAATAAACTGTCCTGGCTGTGCCAGGCAGGACATTACACAAGGAACGCAAACTTGCCCCCGAGGACAACAGTGAGCCTGACTGACAGAACGACATGGAAGGGTCAAGCTGTTGCTCCCATCATGCACACTCAGAAGGAAGCACAGCAGGAGGATTAGGTGGTGCAGCAGAGTCACAGGCACTGCACATCCCACTTGCAGTGCTCTGGCATTCCCGAATCGCCTCATCCTGCTTTTATTCAAAATTCCTTCATGGTAACAAGCACACAAAAACTGCAGGCAAAGTGTAACCATCAACAGAAATGCCCACGCAGTATCACAGTGGCTGGGGTCAGTGAGAAGGCAGAATCTTCACAAACATATTTATAGTGCTCTAAGACACTGCAGTCCTCTGGAGCACAGGGCCTTTTAATGGAAAAACACCACGTATTTGTCGTGGTAAATGACAAGGAGCTGCACCAGCAGTACAGGAGCTGTCCAGAGTGGCATGGAGTGGGAATGCCATGGTGGGGGCTGCAGCAGGTCAGTGCCAGCTGGAGCAAGGCAAGGGTTAGAATTATGGTTAGGGCTCCCCAGCACAGCCCTGCCACCAACACGTGTCACCCCAAAGAGGCACCAGGACATGCCCCACCAACTCTCAGGCTTTGCACTGGGAGATCCGAATCCTGATTAATTTGGATACCTGAACCTGTAACTTCATGAACTCATTACCTTAGAAGAGTTCAGAGCTACTGTACCTTCCTTTGAGAACTCACCAAACATTAAACCAAGTGCAGCTCTGCCAAGCGCTGCAGTTCCAGAGGGACATCAAGCCCTCCCTGAGGCAAGGAGCAGAGTCCAGCAAGGAGCAGAGTCCAGCTCCCGTTCATGTAGGGTAGAGGGGCTCCTGCTGCATGGGGAGCGACGCCACAGCACCGAGCAGGGGAGCAGCAGAGGGCTGGGGGGTCAGGGGAGCAGCAGAGGGCTGGGGGGTCAGGGACTGGGGTATGGCTGCAGCTGTGCCACCAGCAGCCCCCCGGGACGGCAGTGAGGTCTCTCCTACACGGAGCGTGCTGCTAATCCCCGGCAGCCACGCGATGGCAGCAGAAATATGGGAACACCGAAGAGGACGAATGCATTATCCCACTGCTACAAGGAAAACGTATTCTGCAAACACAAGGCAACTGCTACGTGTAACCCAATGTCTGCGATGGTTTTAAAACAAGCAGAGAGTAGAAAAACTGTTTTTGCCCCTGAAATACAATAATTCACACTTTCTGCATTCCTGATATTGCCTACAGGGTCACCTGTGCTTCCCTGCTGTAGCACAGAAACAGCACAGCCCTTTCCCCTGGCGACTTTAATCTGACCTACAGCAGACACAGCAAGATTCAGAGCACAGCTCCTGCTTCACACTAATTCCTGGAGGAATTGGGAATCCTTGACCCCGGCCAAGGATTGGGAGAACCCCTCGCTGCTGGCACTGCCGAGCTCCTTCCCTGCTTCCCTCCATCACTTCTCCCTTTCGCTTCACACAGGGTATTAGTGGGCAATTAAATGCTTTATATGTCCAAAGAGTATGCAAACACCAGCTAATTAATTCTCATCTCTTGCCTATAAAAAGAGGGAGCAAATAACATCCTACAAAGGGGTGGCCATTCGAATGTGCCAGACAGGGCCATACTCTGAAATCCCCTTTTGCAAGGTTCTGTGTCTGTGCTGCTTATTGGGGACAACACCACACTGTTGTTCAGGAATTCCAGTGTCTTCAACCCTGACAAGACTCTGCTCTCCCTGCTCCCCACTCCCCACGCACACCTTGACGAGCGGTATCTCGCTTTCCAACAGGAACTCGGGAAATTAAAATGTTTCATGCACCCCTGATGCATACAGAATTAGCAGCAATACAGAAAACAATGTTTGCTTTCCTGCCCAAGACCCAGTGAAATAAATAACTAAACAGGAGCTCACTAAAAGCCAGGCAGGGAAGGCAGAGCCACCGAGACTCCTCGCTTCCCGTGGAAGCCCTTATCTCCGTCACAGCCCACAATGCAATTACAAGATTACAAGGCACATGCTGCTCCAGCATCTGGATCCTCTGTGCAATCACAGGGATCCCTACAGAACCAGGAAACCTCTTAATCTTGCAAGGAACAGCATGGATTCTCCTCGCCGTGTGGCTCCCACTGACCCTGCCCCAGGAGCCACCTCCAGGGACAGACGTTCATTTTTCTCTGCACAGGCACAGAAGGGAACTGTGTGGTCAAAAAGGTAAATGGTGACCACCAACTCTGGTCCATAAAGTACTGATGTTTATTTTGTTTTGCTAAACTGTCTCATCTACATTGCAAACCCTGGGCTAAAGTTTGGACCAGTACCCCTCCACTCCCATCCCAGTCCCCAGCACATTAAACCCAGCCCACAGAGCTAGCAATCCAATCTCCATATATTTTATTCTCAATATATTTCATTTCTGGCCACTGATCTTTAGATCTCTTATTGGATTTTGTTTTCGTAAATGGATTTTCCCGCAGAGCTGGCAGAAAATAGATTTAATTTCAAATTTCTCTAAACTGAAATATTCAATATAAATGTCAATGTGTGTTTGTGCCATACAGTCCATGTGGTGAGACAAGCCTCATGTTTCAGAGGGGTGCAGGGGGGCCTCCCAGCTTATTCTTTGTCTGCCTACTTGTTCTAATGTTTTTTTTTCATAAGGATGACTGAACAATAGAAAAGTATATATATATATGTATGAAACTTTTTTGCTTGCTTTGTTTTGTTTGGGGGGTGCAAAAATCAGTATGATGTGTAGCCAAGATTCTCCCTCAGCAGAGGATTCTGCAAACTGACATCTCCCCAGACTCACCACAGAACAGTCTGGGTTGGAAGGGACCTCAGGGACTTGAGCAGGGACACCTCCACTAGTGCAGGTCACCAGCACGGGGTGAGAGCAGCACCAATCACTCAACAATTTCAGTCCAGCCCAGTGCTAATGTCATTAGTTCGCAGAGATCCTTTTGGAATCATTTATATCAAAACTGCCTTTATATGCTAAATGAAAAATGCTCAGACTTCAGAGAATGGCATTTGAATTACAACCCTACCACATGTGGCTCAGCTTTATTCACGCTATTTATTAAACAGGGGAAAAAACAGTGATGCAGCCAATTACAGAGCAACTACCTGAGAAGTGCTGCAAACCTGTTGCCTTGCACTGCAGGGACAGTGGTTGCCCTTGACTTGGGCAGAACTTGCCCATGGGCCACCTGCCTGGCAGAGCATTCCCCAATGTCACACACAGGCCATGATCTCAGCTGAACCTTCATTCTGAGACACCCAGATATTAGGAAAACTTTTATTGCTGAAGTTAAATAAGCCATGACAATTAAAGGATTAGGAAGGTTATGGGTCTACTGAAGAATAAAATCTCCTGGGCATGTACAGGGCATTAGGAAAAGATGCCAAAACTCATGAGCATTTGCTGTGACTTTATGTTACTGGAGAATAAATCAGGACCCTGATACAGGAAAGGATTATTGATATGTATGTTCCCTTCCAAAGAGACTCCCAGGAGACCCATTCCAGATTTAATAATAAACCATACTCTCCCTTTCAGAAACAGCAAAACAACGCTCCCCATTTCCTAGGACTGCCACCAACACAGGAATTGTTAAGATGTCGTCATAACCCTGCATTCCAGGTGCCATAAACACTACCTGGAACAGGTAACAGAATAAAACCCAACCCCAGCTCATGAACAGTCAACACCTCCACACTTCTGCACCAGCATCTGCCCCTGATGCCCGTTGTGGGGACGTGTGTGTGCCACAGCAAAGGTGGGGAGATGTTGTTGGGCTCTGGTCTCCAATGAGCTACGGGAGGTTAAGGTTGGTTAGAAGGGGCATCAGTCAGATCTCAGGAGAGGTGTCAGGACAATGCTGTTTGCAGCAATGATGAACAGGTCTGGGTAAAACTGCCCCTCCTCACAAGTAAGTTTCTCCCTTGTTCAGGGCTGCTTGTTTGTGTCAATGTATGCACACGTGTGTCACAAACCTCTCACATTAAACTCTCATTTCTCCTCCAGAGCCATTCCACAGTATTTCTCTGGAATGCATTAAACAGACCGACTGAACAATGCAATCCTAATTAGTTTGCAAACTACACAGCTCACCTCTGAGGGCAAGCAAAGCCCATGTAAATTAAAGTGAATTGGCTCAGGCTGTCCTAGGAATCTCTCCCCGATTAGTGTTGCTCGTGTCACCTCCGAGGCTGCTCCCACCCTCCAGTGACAACGGACGAGCAGATTTCACCCACGACAGCAGGGAATGGTGATGTGTAAAACCATTTTGCAGTTCAATATTCCATGGTGAGTTATTTTACACGATGCAGAAGAGCCCATTTGGTCATTTACCAAAATGAAAGGTCTGGTCCTGGGCAGACGCCCCAGCCCCAGGCTGCAGGAGCCACAGACACTGTGCCCACCCTGGTCACTCAGTGCTGGGCACAGAGACACTGCTGAGACCCAGACCCTACAGAAACCACCCTACAGAAACCTGGGCCAAGTTCTGACAGTGATGTCCCAGGGTTTATGCAGTAATTGAATAATCTAAAATTTTCATTCCTGTCCTCGTGGACTAATCTGCAATAGTGTTAAGGGACTGTTATGATATTAATTAAATACAAGTCCTGCATACAAAATTGATACTCTGCATCTCCATCTTCACAAGGGAGTTTCTCGCTTAATAAGACTGAAATAAAGTTTTGCTTTTTTGTGTTGTTGTTTTTTTTTAAGGAATTCATAAACATTATCATATTATACTGAGATAACATACACCCACCTACAAGAGAACAAGATATTTCAAATACAGGAGCTGTGGTGCTTGGAGCAGGACCTGCAGGCACAGCTCTGCCCCAGGCTCGGGACAGCCCTTCTCCATAACCACTCCTCAGGCACTGGGGTTTGGAGAGACCAAAATATACTCAACACGGGATAAAGAGCAGCAGGATCAGCATTGACCTTCCAAAACGCAGAGGATGAGAGGGAAATTCGCTATAAAAACATGACCTCATTTTAATTTTAGCAGCAGTTTACTATGAATTCACGGGAAGGTACAGTTACAGGTGCCTGGAAAAGTTCATGCACAAGGAAAGGCAAACGTGAGCCAGCCAACTGTGATCAGAGCAGCGCGGACGGAAGGATGGCAGAGCTCTTCCAACACTCTCCTTACTATTATTTATTAGTTAAAATTTTTAATTATGTGAATTGATTAGGAACACATCGCCAGGGATCCTAATTAATTAGAATTTTTAAAAGGATCACAGACCAGAGATTCCACAAAGAATTGCACAAAGAGGTGTATTAAGGGAAAGGCCAAATTAACTTCTTTCTGGTTTATCCAGTGTTTTCTAATAAGACTGTGATCAGATTAACCAAGTATTGCCCAGACCTCTCCTGCACAGCAATGCTAACTAAGCCAACAGCTTGAGGATTTCAGGCCATTCTTATTTGTTATCCACTTCGTTAAATAGTTTATTCCTCCCAATCCTTATTTATTTAAACGAGCGTATTCCTACTTAAATTAGTTTATTCCTTATTTATGTCCTAAATTTGCTTTAGTTGCCTTGTCCATGCTCACCAAATCCTTCTATATGGTTCTGACAGACACCAACATCCCCAAGGATCTGGTGTAGACTTTTAGTTTCAAAATGCATTTTTCTCTTTACTCAAAACTTGGAAAGACACAGGAGCCATCACATTGATGACACTCAGGAAGGAGTTAATTATTAAATCTTCTAATACAAATCCCTGTTCAGAACTGGCTGGTCAGTAGTTTCACAGGCCAGCATGTTCCTCCAAGCTGCCGTTTCCAGAGCAATGTTGGGATGCTATTGATGCTCTTGGCTGTCAGCTCTGCAAGTACTTTTCCATCAGTGCAACGATGATCCCTATTTATCTTCTGGCTGCAAGAGTCGCTGAGATGATCTGGCAGTGCCACAAGGCAGACAGTTATTTCATGCCCTGTTAAACCTGAATGCGGCTAACTACGGTATCATTCCAACTTTGAGAAAAGCCTTTTTTTGTTATTTTAAATCTGCTGCCTACATGCCCAAGTTGAGAACATCACTTCCTTTTAGGATGGTATCAGAAACCTAAACCCAGAATGCTGTCTGTGAAGTACCATGGTGTACTGATTGAGTAATCAACTAACATGGTTAAAACTACATCATTCTGCCCAAGCAACACCTGGAGGTCAAGAAAATGAACATTTTCTGCATTGTTCAGAACAGAGACTGGCAGTGACCTCCCAGGTGCTGCCTGGGGATGAGAGGGCACAAGTACCTCCTTGGAAATAAAATATGAGGTACTAAAGTGCCCTTCAGCTGGAGAAGGATGTATGACTGAATGGTCAAACCCTGGTACGTCCAAATCGCAACGCAAGTATTTAACACTTATTTTCCTAAGTGGTGAATGTGATCAGCCATGGGGAGAAACCCTGAAAGCTGCACATCCTCCAGCTCCTGCGATGGCCCCATCTGGATTTGTTACTTTCCAGAAGACACACTTCAGTAAAACAGAAATCACTGGGTTCAGTGCCGGCCTATTTGAGCTAAACATGATCACCATCACATACACGCAGCTGGATCCTCCAAGGCTTGATGCCTCCATCTTTAGAAAAACCTGCCTTAAAGTCATAGCTATTTCCTCCACGTGTTTGTGTGGCAGCCAAGGGTCATCACCAACCCCTTGCTACAGGTAAGGGGGTGCTACAGGGTCTGGTGTTCTGCATTGTGAACGTTCACACAAGTTAATTAAATCACACTCTGCAAACTCAAAACAAAAACAAGGCACCATTTCTCTGATACTGACTTTTTTTTTTGTGCTTGTCATAATAAAACACTGTTATTGGATGTAAAAATTATGGAACAAAGTTATGCCTCTCTGGTGTAATATAATGCAATCCATTTAACACTATTTTAAACCCCAAAACCTCATTAGAGCAGACAGAATGTAAGAATGACAAATAACCCAGGAGGAAGCCGGAGCACGAGATGAATTCTGGGCACTCGTCCCCTTCACATTGCTGGCACTGACTCAGGGGATGCCCAGGGGGTCTCAACACCAGCCTCGTGCAGGGAGCGCAGGGTGCCCGCCACCCCAACAGGAGGGAGTCAGTGCCATCCAAAACACCTGCCAAGGTGGGCCTGAGGGTGAGGCTGGACAGCTCTGCTTAGTCCTAAATCCAGCCTGGAAGCTGCCAGACAGGCCTGGAGACACAGGCGAAGCTCTGCCTGTGGTGGACACCCCAATCACCCTGATTACACTGCTGCAAAATCAAATACACAACCACACTCCCGGCAGCCTCGCGCTTCTTGGCTAAAATGACACAGCTAAATTACACCTTTTAACACTCTTTGACCACTTTGGCCCTTTCCCCATGCAGCTGGAGTTTAAGAAAGAAAAGTGGTTTCACACAATGACATATTTTAGAATAAACACGCTTATTCCAGAAACACTGTCTCAGGTGAGATCACCTGTCTGAATGTCTCAGAGTGGCTGAATACTATCATCAGAGCAATGGTTCCTTCAAAACATGCACGGATTCTGGGCTGAATTCAAACAGAAGTTGTACACTGTATACTGCAAGACCAATACTCAATCAGCACACGGAAATTATGGCAATTGCTACAAAAAACTAGCTGGGATCTGTGAGAATCAGGCCAGACCCATTCAAGCCACCACGGTTACACAGAGCACTGTGCAGCCCACCCCAGGTCGCCCTTGTGTGGTGCCTGTTGCAAAAACCACAGAGTCTACCAGGAGATGCTGCGTGTGGAGACACGTCTGTGCCTGTCCACCCCGCAGTCACACAGCCCCCGAGAGCCAGCGAGCAGCCCCACAGCTGATGGTGAAGCTGTACTCACAGTTTGCTCACAGGAGTAATAAATAAAGCAGATGTATTTGTTTTGGGGGGGGGGGAGCTGTGTTTTAACCCCAGCTGGTAACAAAGCACCAGGCCAGAGGGAGCAGCTGGGAATATTTTTCTGAAGGTCTGGACATTCTTGAGTTGAGGTGTCTCTAGGGGAGCCTTCTCCCAGCCAAGCACCACCCACAGCCAGCCCCCCACGCGCTCCTACCTCCACTCCTTGCACCTTCAGTTTCATGTGATCCTCCCTGGTGGTTTTCCCGTCTTTCCTTTTTTTCCAGCAATATCCATCTTTCCTGTATTTCACTTTCTTCCTGTTGTACAGGATCATAGAACCATTCTGTGGTCTGAAAGCAAGAAACAGGTTTGGATTACACAAAGCAACAAAACCAGCCTGAGAGTGTCTATGAAGCAACATCCCGCACACCAGTGAAAGGCTCCACAGAACAGAAACAGCCAGGATTTGACATCAAATAAATGTTCTCCTTTTGTTGCCATTACCTGGTTGAACTGATATTTGCAATCTGCAAACTTTTATGTGAGGATCCTATACCTAATGCAGGAAGTGCAGGTTAAAGAAGAAAAAAAAAAGGGAAATCTTATAAAATAGCCAACATTTTCACAGGATGTATTTTGACTGCTACATGCTGAAAATTAGAAAAAAAAAAGAAAATTTAGGGGAAAAAAGGATTGCTGTTATTTAATTACAGACAATCTCTCTCTCTTGCTAACACATCAGCATGGTGAGATTCCAATCACCTTTAACGCTGCATCAGGACACGGATGTTTGTTTAAAAAGAGAAAAGGATAAAAGCATGAGCTTATACATGGGTTTTGCTGTTCTGCTTAGATCAGTGCTAGACAGGGAGTAACCTCCTCCCTTCTGAGCACCTCCTAGACTTCAAAGACACAGGAAACTGTTTTCCACTTAGAAACCACACTGTCCCTAAAGGTATGGTGACACCCAGCAGACAGGAGCCAGAGTGGTTTGGGTGTATAACAACATCCACAGAGGTTTTGCCGTCTGCTAAGCAGAATCACAACTGGGGCATGTCTGCTGCAACACTGAGAAATGAAAAATACTCCCCCCTGCTGCGAGGCAGCGAGCAGCCCATGCCAGAGGCAGGGGCAGTGAGCATTTTTTCCACATACACACAAATATTTATTGCCTGTGAGCAGAAACCCGAGTTCCATCTGCCCAAAATGCACGTCCTCCTGCCCCCTGGGTCCCAGCAGCCTGGACCAAGGCTCGGGGCCTTGGGGGTTTGGGAAGGCTGCTCCTCCTCTCTACTGCTACGTGTCACCCTGAAAATAAACACCCGTGTGTCAGCACAGCCACGGCGTCTGTCTGACAGCACCACAGATAGTACGGGATTAATTCAGTGCAGATATTACATATCTCATTTCAGTGTGTATTCTATAAACCCCCAGTCGGTGCACATGTCAGCTCAAACCCTGCTCCCATCACCGTACATCACAGAGGCACTGCTGGGACGTGTCATGTGGCTGATGGCGAGTCACCCGCGACAGCGAGCACTGATCTCCTGCTTGGTGCCTCCCCACTCACACACAGCGCTTCACAAAACACACGCTCCAAGGCCCTCAAGGTTTCTGACGTCAGGGAAATCCTGCTTCCCTCGCCTTCGGCCCCAGGCGAGCACAGGGAGCACAGAGCAGAGCTCTGCAGCCTCGCTGCTGCTCTGCAGGGCTGGAACTGGGTTTGTTGGTTTATTTCTGTGATGAATAAGGAGCACAGTGAGAGGGCACAGGCAAAGCAGTTAACGAGATTTATATAAAATAGAGCCCAATGAAACAAAATCTCTTAAGGATCTCTGGAGCAGTTGTCGATTTTGATAAGAGTGTATTGAGCTGCTTTAAGGCTCACAGAAAGAGGCTGGGTTTTAAAGATAAATTCATGAGATGAGATGCAATTTTAACCTGATCTACACTGCTGCTGCATTTCACCCACTATAAGGAAGAATGGAGAGGGAAGCTCTGCGCTGCTCATTCCTCAACATTCAGACAGCCCAGAGCAGCCAACTGATGAACAGCTGTGAACAGGAACCAGACACAATGAGGAAGTAAACAGAAAACAAGTTAAGATTAGGATATTTTGGATATTTGCTTTGTATCTGCCTCTCCGTTGTTCTCATAAATTTAGGTCCATCTGGACCAAGATTTCCCCCTAATCACATTACTGCAATATTAATAACACTGTTCAGTGCAACCAGTTCCCTCTAAATTGTCACATCAAGATATGGTAAATGTCAGACATATCAGTTAATGAAAACTACATTTTACTGCCTTGGGAGCTGGGGGTGCCAAAAGGGAATTGCAAATACTGTAAATCCAAAAACTTCTCTTTTTCAGGATAACAGAGTAAGATCATCTAGAACCATTCCTTGAGAAGGTCCATGGCTCCAAAAATTATTTTTTATTTTATCATCTTGCATTTATTCCAATTCCAAGCCAAGGAGGATATTTAATGCAGCAATACAGATGTTTAATGCAGCTGCCATGAAGCAGAGGTACCACACACCAGACCCTTCCTGTACTGCACTGGTGCACAAGCCCCCTCCATCCCTGCCACCCACTGCACTGAGAAACAGCTCCTGCAAACAGCCTGGATGATGCTATTTTTCACCTGCATGATATTTTCTCTGGCTATGAAGTTATCATGGAGCCAAGGGACAACAGCAAGGGACTCTCTTCCATCTTCTGCATCTATGCATGATAATAATGAGAAATTAACTTCTGCTCTCCCAAAGGAGCAACCTCCTGGTGCAGAAACTGGCTGGGAAAACCTGGAGTTCTGGAAGAAGGCTGGAAAGCAACAGAGCCTTGCAAGAAAATATGAACACAAAGAGGACCAAGTCCTCAAATCAGTCTTCATCCAGGCCAATTTGGGAATGGGGAGAAGTGTCAAGAGCAAGTGGGGGCAGGTGCCTCCCACTCAGTCAGTGCCCTCCCATGCAGCAGCCCAGGGCAGGCAGAGCTCTGGGGACACCAAACACTCCACGTGATGAACTCCAAGTAACCACCTAGTCCTTTCTCCTTTTTGTCTGCACTGTGTGCAGCTGTATGGCCTCACACTGCAGCAGTGATGGATGAGGACTGTGGGTCAGGAATGCTCCTGACTGACATCACGCTCTCAGAAATACCTCATCTCTTATTTCTTGTTTCTGCCCAAGAAAAAAATCTGATGACAGAAGTTATTTCTTCCCTCAGAAATGCTGCTCTCCAAGTCTTCATTTACTCTGACATTTCCCCTCGCTGTACCTGGGGCTTATCAGAAGATTAAAGCCCAAATGGAAAACAGAAAGAGGAATCTTGAGCAGTTGCAGCCCGGGATGTCACACCCACCCTTGGCCAAGCTGACACCCAGACACTCGCTGTTGATTTAGGGAGTCACCCAAACTCATTAAGGACGGGGTCACCCATTGCTGAGGCAGAACTGCAGTCCCTGTGTCGAGGGCATCACTCCATCAGCCCAGGGGTGCACCTGGAGGATGCTGTAACAGGTGCCTGTAGCTCTCTTCCATACCAACATTTACATGGGCAAATGTTTTCAAGACTGTGGGGACTCCATCCATCACAGTTTTAACACTGGCAGATCACACATGAATTGTTTTTACAAACCCTTTTTTTCCCTCCCAAATAAACGCTTGACTTTGACCCTCAGGCAATGACTCACACTTGCCCTAGAAGAAGAGAAACCCCAGCCCAGCCTGTATCAGTGGGACCAGAAACCAAAGAAAAGCCCCTTAATAACTTAATGGAGATGTTCAGACTTCCCAGTAACTGCTGGGAACCAAGCAGTGTGTCACCTCACAGGGACAGGTTGCTGCCATTACAGTCTCCACTCTCTCCACTGAAAGCTGGGATTACTGGCATGGTAACCAAAGGAATCACAGATTATGTGTTTGAAATTTGCCCTATCTTTGAACTCTGCAGGGATGAAATAAACTTCAGAAAAAGTCTTTTTATCTATGTAACAAGAGGTATAAATCACAAGAAAATGTAAATACCCTGCAAGTTTTTTGTATCTAGAATTAAATGTCATTTGCATTTAAGATGCAAGTGAACTTACTTTGTATCTACAATATTTAAGAAGTTAAAGTCTGAAGTCACAGACTTAGCAATTTTATCCAGAGTTGCGGTTAACACAATGGCTAATCCCATCAAGGGAGCATTAATTGGTGCCTAGATGCTCCTTCTCATAGCAGCAGTAGGCCATAAAACTTAATCCTTGCCTCCTCTTTCCAGCATGTAGCCTCCGTGTTCATCAATAAAAGTAATGTGATTCATTAAGTATGGGAGTAATTACCTGCAGCTCCAACAAACAGGACTGAACAAGCCCGTGCCAGTGCCAAGTTGGCTCTTGTGCCATTGCACAGGACTGCCAGGGGCTGCCAAGGAAAGCCTTTCTGCACAATTGGGATAAATGCTGATGGCTGCAATACAAACTGCAGAGCACTACACAACTGCTGGGCATCTCTTTGTGTGGGCTGGGACACCTGGGGACAAGTCTTCCCCAAAAGCAACTTCTTGGGGCTACGTAAGGAGTGATCAGGATGCCGGTGCCACGTAAATTCATCCTGCAGATATTCTGTTTGCACAATGCATGGGTACAGCAGTCAATCCCAGGAACATCTGGGGCTCTGCTGACTGAGGCAGGACCAGATCGTCCTCCCAGCAGCGATGACTCTGCAACACAACGCAGGCAGGTGCCAAAAGCAGCGGCTTCACTGTGGGCAACGGGGCAGCAGAGCCTTGCCTGTGCCCCCGTGGATGTCCCCAGCAGGCTGAGGAAAACAAGAGCATCAGGGCAGCTATGGGCACCTCTTGTAACAACAACTCCAACCAGCACCACTTCTCCTGTGCTAAGACCTCTATTCGTGAATGCTTCGGGAAAGAACATCTTTGCTCTGCGTACTTGCTCTGGACACAACTAGAAAACAGGGAACAGTGCTAGCAGCACTAGTAACAGCAATACAACTAATAACAGGATCTGCCTTCTCAGTAAACATTTACTCTGCTGCCATTTATACTTAATGGTATTGCAGCTGTTGCCAAAGAATGAATTCCACGAGACTCACCCAGCATCTCTGCCTACCATGGTTACTCAGCCTGATGAATTCCATCATTAACAATTTTCTTCTTAGAGCCAATCAAAAAAAACCAAAAAACCAAACCAAAAACCAGATTAAAACCAAAGAAGAGATATTTCATTCCAGCACAACCAGGAGGGCGAGCTCTCTCTCCCACTGACACAGTGAGTCAGAACTCAGTTCAGCACCTTGTCCAGAGCTCACTAGGCAGGAAGATCCTTTGGAAACAGAGCTGTCCCAAAGCTGCGTATTTAGTTCAAGCAGGTAACAACAGTTTTCCCCACATCATTTTACTGAGTAACATGATAATTCATATGTTGATGGCTCTGAACCCTGTAACAGACTTGAAAGAGAAATTAGAAATAGTCTTTATGAACTCCTCAGAACACCAAGCAATTGAAGCATCCTCCTAACGATGTAGGACCAAAGCCGGAATATTAAAATTGTCATTAAGTGGAATGCACATGAAATGCTAGAAAGTCTTTTGGCAAATTATTTCTTGATATAATGACATGCTATAGAACTAAATCTTAGTACAAGGTATGAAAAAAGACAGTTAAATCAACTTTGTTCATTTAAATATAATTTTAAAGGAACTGGCATTCATCTCTTTATTGCTCAAGGATTTTTATCAATTTCTTTAGCCCTCATTTATTTCTCTTCCCTACTCCCATGGGGATGCCATTTGATTTATTGGGAATTAATTCTTACAACTCATGAATGCTTTAAACTATTCTCAGATTAATCACCACAATCTCTGTTGGCACACTGAGGAGAGCCCTGTTCCCTCTCTGTGCTCACACACACCAAAGGGCTCCGGGCCCCAGGTCCCAGCAGCCTTTCTGCCTTCCCAGCACAGCAGTGACACAGATGTGTGCAAATGCTGCCACGTTCTTATGAGAGAGGAAGAAAAGGGAAGAAAAATTCTATTTATTTAGTTAACTTACTTCCAGCTCAACTTCCTCACTCATTACAACCTCTAGCTCAAGGCTAACAAGGTTTTCCCAACTGCACTAAAGTGAGGTTGTACCTTGGTTTTGTCCAAAACACCACATACCAGAGGAATTTGCCAGGACATCCTCAATGTCCACATCCTTGGGCTCTGGCAGGTGTCACCTCCCCAGCACAGCAGATGGTGGGAACTGTGCAGGCTTTGCAGGGGATTGGGAAAATCTCACTGGGGACAGGAGGAGAGCAGAGCTCTGAGGAAGGAAAAGGGTTTCCCGGCTCTTCCTCTGCTAGCAGTGTGGAGCTTGGCTCATGACTTGAGACACTACAAAAATCCATAAATATTTGAAAATTGAATAATAACTCATTAATTATAAATTTTAATTGAGAACCGCTTCAAATCATAAATGCAGTTTGACAGTCAATAAACTTCCAACGCTGCAAGGCAGCAAAGCAGGGAAGGCTAGAGGAACAGGTAACGCTGGTATGGGAGGGATCAACTCCCCAGATGTGCTCCAGTATCCCATCTGCCCCCCATCAGCAAAGCCAGGCCTGGTGGAAGATGAGCAGAGCACTACAGGAAGGGCTGGAGAGGAGACAGGGTGCTGCTCGACAGGCACCACCAGCTTGCTCTGTCCAGGCAAAAGCATCATATGTAATATTGCAATTGATTAAAAAAGGTTGATTTTCCTTGGACTCTGTTGATTGCTGATTAATAGTAACTATCTACATAAATCTGGATTAACCTGGAAGCCAGAAATGGAACTGCCCCGTAAGCTGGGCTGACAGGGCTGGCTGTCCTCGGCCCTCAGACAGGACCACTGGCTCTTTGCAGGGCTGAAGCTTAGGACTGAGCCAACTGCTGAGGTTAGTTTTAACATGGGAAAACACAAGTGACCACACTCCTGTCTGGGCAAAGCTCACTGCTCCAAACAGGTTCACAAGAGGTGGCACTGACCAACCTGAGCTCTCGTCAACAGTCACCTGTTCTGCCTGAGGCAGGTGCCAAACGCCCCACAGCAGCCTGTTCTCAGCCCTTCCTCTCTTTCAAATGAACCTCACAAATATAATCTGTTTATTTATATCAATTTAGTCCCATCAATTAATGATGACAAGGCAATTAACTAGAATGCCAGACAGTAAAAAATAACCACATAATGCCTTCTTTAGAGGAAATCTATTATGTGATTCCAATCGCTCTTCATTAACACAAAGTATTCCAGTAAAAGGTAGTAATCTAGTTATGGTCTGTGAAATATGAAGATCCACAAAGTCATTTTTCAGAATTAAGGGTAAAGTATTTTTAGCCAACGATAGGGAAACCTTTCTGCATTTTTCCTGAAAACCTTTGCAAAAAACTAAAGAACTCCATAACGCAAGGTACTGGTACCAAGCAGGCTGTGCAGTATCACTAAAGAGGCACTAAATTCCCATCATCGCCTCCCTTCCACACAGTGTTTGGGTTCTGGATCAAGCCAAGAGCACGGCAGCATCAATTTTCTCCATCCCTCATCCAACACTTGCAGCACAGATGCTGGCACCAGCGAAATGAGTCTCAAACCACCAACTATAGTGGTCTACAAACACCCTAACAAGCAGTTTTTGAGCTGAAAGTGTTCAAATCAGTTATTCAAACGACGACACAATACACCACTCATCCTACCCCACGCTCTCCTTCACACCTTGGCTCTGCAGCTGCTGTGAGGGAGGAAGGCACGGCGGGACCTGACCTGGCTCAGTCCCACCCGAGGGACTCGGCGAGCGACTTGTGCGCAGAACAAGGACAGTGTATTCGCTCCTGTACTTCATGGGAGGCACTTCAGAATCAACACAGAGGGTTTTAACGGTACTAACCTAATTTACCAATTTTATACATTAAAGATCCAATTTTTAGTGAAAATGAGATAAAAAATTTACATGAGTCCGCAAAACAATAAGCTTCACATGCAAATACACATTTTCCAATTTTAAGCCTTATTCCCCTTTAAAGTTATTAATAAACTAGTAGACGATAAGAGAGAATTAACCCCAAATATAGAAAATCCTGCAAACAAAAGACACAGACAAATATAAAGGTACTGAACCACTTCTCCAAAACACGCCCAAGCTGTTAAGCATTCTCGACTTAATTTCTAATGAAGCAGCTTAAAAAATCCCAAATTCCTACAGGAATGTGTTTACAATACAAACTCAATTATTGTCTCATTCTGATGCTTATCTTTTCTTACACCCTCTCAGCTCATTCTACTTTGGAATTTAATTACATTCCAGTAGTTTTAGTTGAGATGAAATTATACATTTTTAGATTAATTTAGACTGAACTAACTTTTGATAACAGACAATCCTTTTTCTATCATGCCCTAATTTGAGACCCTCCAAGTCAGCACAAATCACTCTTTTAAACCCCACATCACTCTTGCTATAAAGCCACACTCGCTGTCCCCAAACCCAGCACAGAGCCCAGCACTGGTGGATCAATGTTTGCCCAATCTCCTTTGATGAAAACCTTCCTGTTTTCCTCTTTCCTCTGTTATTTTCCAAGTTCAGGTCGACAGAGAACAGTCAGGGGGCGACTTCCCTACACACTGGGGCAGTAAAGGTGCTACCTTTTCTGTTTAGTTAAAAACCAAGGGCGATGTTCTCGCAAGGACATTTCAGCTCTGCCATCACAGGAGAAGTGCAAGATGGGAACATGGGCCTGAAGCACACCCAGCTCCCCCAAACCAAACCCCCCTCAGCTCAGCCAGACCCTACCATTTCCCAACAGACACCTCACACTTCCTGTGGGATCGCCCTGCAGCACCATGCCAGAAATCCCAGCCTCTCCCCAGGCTCCTATAGCTGCCTGAATCCAAGCACAGCCTCCACAGCTTTCCTCTCACCTCCCTCCCACCAGTTGTGAACTGATGCAACCGTCAAATCCTTGGCATGTCTGAAACCTTCTTGTTCGGGTGCCGAGTGGAGACTCATCTATCACGGCAACGAGTCAGACACTACGATTGTACTAGTGCCATGCAAGACTTTCACTTTCCAAACCTTGACCAAACTATGATTAATATCAGCTAGAAATTAAGATTAAACATTAGCTCCCATGTGAACTATATAATCTGAAGGGAAAAAACCAAACCCCACTCATTTGATCCTTCGCATACGTTACCAAGAGTGCCCTCGTGTCCTTCCCAACTGCCTTTGTGGGCAGAATGTCCTCTCTAACCACTGCCCACTCTGGCAAATCAATGCTACAACGGTAGGATCGTGCTTGCACATCACCTGCTTTAGTTGGTTTCCCTCCCACGGTGATGGGCCACCCACCCATGCCTCTGGCTGCAGATTTTGGTAGAGAAGAGACAGATTAAAGGAAGCCGTATTAGATGTAACAGTCCCTCCAGATCTGGGATCTGTGCAGGATTAGAACTGACTTTTTTATAAATTTGAGGAGTTGAGGAGATGAGAGGAAGGACTGAAGAGGAGAAGAAACCGAACAGAGCAGCATTTAGAAAAGCCTGGGAATAAAACCAGAGGGAGAGGAGAAGGCAGAGCAAGCACACGACGCCATGACTATAAAGTCCTCCAAATCTTTCATATCCTAAATATAAAGCAGAGAGCAAAACACAGCCCTGCCCTTGGCTGGCACTGTTCCCAAAGGGCACAGTTTATCAAAAAGAAGTTCGTTGCACAATTCAGTGCTGGTTGGGTCTTCTAAGCCCATCTGGAATTACAAATGCCACTGAACAGGGAGACGGGTTCCAAGTGGAGACTGGTGTCCCCATCGCTAGCCTTGGATGTCCTCTCTGAATACTGCAAAGTAGAAATAAGAAGCAGGACAGTGGAAGAGCCATGTTTCACCTTGGCGTTGGCAGCTGGGACCGTACGTTACTTGGTGAACCCAACATTCCCCTATGCACAGAATATTTTCTTGGTAAACTGGTCCAACAGTGTCACCCTTTCTTAGATGCTCACAAATCCTGTTACACAGCAAAGATTTGTACCAGGGCTTTAATTTACTCACTGTAAATAAACCCAGCAAGTTGGCGGGATGCTTTCATGAGTCACCGGCCCAGCCGAGGGCCGGGAGCTGTAATCCTGCCGCAGTGCTCTCCGTGTGATACCCCAGGTAACGCACGGCTACTGCATTCGCTGCTTCAAAAGATCCACACAAAGCCTTTAGAACACACTTGGGGTTACTGCCAGAGATGGCTGCCCCTGTCCCAGCCTGCTTTGGCTACTGACCGTGCTGTGGTTCCAGCAGCAGCCCTGCAGCACCGGTGCTTCCTCAGCCCCTGCGAGCGCGTGTAGATCGTGATCCCAGCCCAAGCCAGGATGCCCTGCTCGTGTTTACTGAGGGCTGCTCTGGATGAGCTTTGTGAAGCTCCAGAGAGAACTGACAGCACTCCAGAAGAATAGGTCAAACTGAGGCTCCTGGACACGCTGCAGAAAGAGATTTTGTTTCTCTTAAGGAAACCTGGAAAGGTTCTCCCAATTATCACTTTGTTTCCTTTCTTGTAACAGTGTAAATAAACCCCTAATACCCTATTTGCTCACTGCGGCAGCAAAGAGCAGGGGAAAACACAGGAGCCCTTTAGCCAGAGAGAATTAAATAAAATAGTGGGAACATCCTACAAATACCAAAGTCAATTAATTCATTTGTTACAGAGCAAGAGTCCTGCATAATTTGTCCTTTGAGTAGTTTATTTTAGCTAATTGCTTATCCAGCAAGAAGATCTCCCCTGCATGACCCATTTGCTGTGCAAGAGGCTCGACTGATGAGAAACAAATGGTCACCTTCCAGAGGGGAGGAAGCGATGGCAGGGATGCTCTGTAAGCTGCTCTGGCCCTCGGACCCACACACAAGGAGAGGAACACACCCCTAATCTGTCACCTCGTAATCAGGGTGAGTAACAGCACCCAGCTTCTCCAGAGGAAACCAGGAGACCGGAGTTCCCCTTTTCAGGACAAACATCTCCAGTAGGCTGGAGAAGGGAAGGCTGCAGATAAAGGTACCCTCAACTAAGGCTTTACTTCCACCTCTGCCTGCCTCCAGTATTGCGACTGACGTGTTCCCCATCGCTCGCCTTTCACCACAGCCCTTAAAGCAACATAATTCCACTTGTGAGGTGGAGCTCTTCACCAGCTGCATCATCCTCTCAGCTTCTCCACCAGGGTCAGACAAAGCACAGACAGAACCAAACAGCTTAATACTGCCCTTGTACACCCCCTGACTATAAACATCACCCGGGGAACAGGCTGAGCAGAGCTGTCAGAACCGCAGCCGCCTTCTGCCAGCCGAAAGATGGAACCAGTACAGACATTACTGGTCTCATCAAAATTTCATAAATTGAACAGTGAAACAGAACAGTCTGATTTGTTTTAATTTAGTTCATCAATGACATTTATAAAATAAATACAGGAATAATACTATGGGTACAACTCACTCTCACTAGTGGCAGCAGGAATTACACACGCTCCGAAGACAGACAGGGAGGGACACTGCTGCTGCCTGCTGGAAGCAGAGCAGAGGGTGCCAGAGGATCTCCAAGCGACCAGCTGGCACCTCACACCTCAACACCTCCCTGCAGTATCAGGCACATCCTTGCTGGATCAAGCCAGGCAATGCTGAAAGGAGGAGGAAGAGAAGGAAGAGAAGAAGGAGGAGGAGGACGAGGAGGGGGACGAGGAGGAGGAGAAGGTGGAGTGTGAGGCAATGCACACTTTGAGATTTGCTGGGCCGGTGAGTTTGGAGTCACCACCAAGGAGGCAACAAGATTTCTGGCAGGAAAGCTTCCAGTTCTCATGTTCCAGCAGGAGGCTTCTGATAGGCTTTTAATGCTGCTTCATCTCCCTCAGCGTCAATAGAAAACAATAATCTCATGGCGAGGCATAAACCATACTGCAAAACAGGGCAAACCATCACATGGGACGCCTCAGGACAAGGCCACTTCTTTAATTCCAGAAATGGTAGCATTAATGGTTTCACAGATTCCCACTTCACAGCACTGGCAATTTCCATCCCATACCAAGCCTAGCCACTGGCAGACAAGTGGTCCAGTGGAGCAAACATGGGCAAAGTTCATCTTAGCTGGTGGGTGGTCAGAGGGTGCCAGTGTTGGGGAGCACCTCCTGCCCCTGCCAGCGAGGAACAGGGGCCGTGGGGGGACAGACACCTGCACACGCCCTGACACTGGTCCCAACATGTGCCTGCCTGCCCAGGGCCACCGAGCCACTCCTTTCACCAGTCCCAACACGTGCCCACCCGCCCGGGGCTGCAAAGCAGCTTCTAAACCCCCTCTTACTACTTGTCATCCTGGAGACTCCCCTTTGGGCACAGCAGCCCCCGGCAGGAGACTGTGCTGTCTGTTAGTACGGAACAAAGCAGCCACGCCATGAGTGGGAAACTCAATGCTCCTGCAAACAGCAGCTGTGGAAAACCCGGCAGCACCTTCTCTCGTGTTGCTTTACATCCTGTCAGTAACTTACAGGAAACAAAACCGCCCAGCGGAGTTATCTGAGGGTGTGAGACTTTAGGTACATCTGTAATTAAAACACAGAGACCAAAGCTGCGATGCAGCACCATAAAGCAGGTCATTTTACAGCTGGCTGGGCTCCCTCTGATGTACTTGAGAACCATTTTTAAGTGACATAAAGTTTAACATAGCGGTACATCTGCCTACCCACCAGATTCTACACGGAATTTAAAATTTAATTATATTAAAGTATTGTTACAGTGTGCGTAGCAAGAACACCAACCAAGTGTAACTTGAGGAGAATCTTTCCCAGATTGTTGTAAATCTGTGTTTTCAGGACCAGGAAGAAAAAAAAAATTCAAACCTGAACACCTGTATTGGTGCTCTCGGCTTTGTTATTGCTCACCCACCAACTGCTCCACGTTTGTGCTGAGCAGGATCATGCACTTCTCCAGTGTTTCATTACAATGTTGATGCACACCAACAGCACCTGCACCTGCCAAGTAAATTATTCCTCATGCCACAGCAAGAGCAAAGCCTGCTCGCTGCCTACACACACTTACTCAGCACCAAAAGAAAAACTCCAGCCTCTGCAGGCAGCTTCTCATCTCCAAAAATGACAACACAAGTCAATCTGTCCTCTCCAGTCTGAACAGCAGGTCCTCTGGGATGCTTCCAGCTGCTCTGCATACACACAGGCATGAACATCCTCCCCCCAAATCCAGGTTACCAACACATGCCAACTAACATTCCAGTGGGCAATTTAAATCACACTGTGTTTGTCATAAATACAACACTGTCCCCATGTGGAAAGTGAAGCATGCACCCCCCAGACAGAGGGCACCCCACTCCCCCGGGGCCATGATCCCTGCCAGCTCAGGACAGTCACTGTGCCCAGCTACAGCCCAGCACTCCAACCTCAGGGCCAGGTTTCCCAGAAGGAAAAAACTTTGTCAATAAATAAAGAACCCAAATAAATAGTTTATTTTTCACCAGCTGCTATTTGCAGGCCATTAAGATGCAACAGGCAGTTGCTGACACTCTTTCTGGATGGTGTTTTTGATGCAGAGAATGCATGAGAAAAAACCAAGAGAATATCAGTAAAGGTCAATTATGAGTCACTTAAAGGTTATTTCTGCATATCTCACCTCCTGGACAAAAGATGCTTCTTCATTACCATACAAGAATATAAATTAAGTTGCAAAAGTCTTTAAAATGCGACAAAGAGTTTAATTTCGTTGCTGTTATGAACAGCCTGAAGAACAAATAGTGGGTCTCCTGCCCCTCTGCAGCCTCCACACATTATGCAGGACAGGGCAGCCACAAGGTGGTCCCACAACGGCCATTAACCCCTGTCCTTCCTGATCCCCTTTGAAGGGAAGCACAGAATGCAGGACAGTATGGCAGGCCTGGCAGGTCCAGGTGTGGCCATCAGGAGCCCCAACACAAAACCTCTTATGTCACACTCTTCCCTCTCCTCTGCTCTTCCTGGGACAAGGGCAGCTCCTCACTGATCTACCTCAATTAACCCTGTCTGTTAACCCTCAACTGCAGGGCTGACAGGGGGCTCACACACCGAGCAGCCTCCTCAACCCCGAGCATCCTCCCACCCCATAGCATGGCATCGAGAACAGTCAGAGCCTGCCCAAATACTGAAGGTCAGTCTTGTCCAAAGCCGGGAGCAGGGGCAGACGCCCGTATGATGGACCAGCTGTGGAATCAGCACCTCTGACATGCACCCCTCTGACATGTAGCAAAGCTGGAGACCAACGACCACACACAGTGCCTGCAGAGCCGTCGGCGGGCTGGAGGAGCCAACCTTCAGCCTCTGTGCCAGGTCAGTCCCATCTGCAACAGAAACAAGGACCTCTTGCCTTTGTCATCCAAGTTGGCCAGCGTCATCTTCTGCACTGACAGAGCTCTCCTGAGCCACCAGTTAAATACAGAGGAAAAACAGCTCTCCCAGAGCAAAAGCTTGCACCAGCAGCCCAGGCTGGATTTGTCATGGGAAGGATTTCCAAGGAATACTTGAAGACTATTAATGACCCCAGCTAGGCATCCTTATGGCTCCCAGCAACTCTGCCCTTAGGTCACATTACAAGCAACAGGGTGAGCCATTAAAGGAATTCATTATTGGTGTCTCAACACCCCTGGACCACAGTGACTAAAAATCTATATGAATTACAGGCTCTTAAAACCATCTCTGCACTGTTTATCCTCTTCAGGGAAAAGAAAGAGAATAAAATACTGAAAGCAGCAAGATGAAAGTGTTGAGAGTCATGGAATCTTTAAAGTGTAAAGAGATGTGCCACATTTAGCAGGGATTATGTCAAGTGGTATCCCAAGCCAGGAGAGCTGACAGCACACACACTGCCTTTGACGAAGGAGGACCCAGAGATGCTGGCAGAGCTTCCAGCAGCACAAGCAGAAACCCCACATTTCAGCACTGCTCATGAGCACGGTTCATGGTCCTGGGTCCCACAGAGTACAAGCCACATGAGAGAGCAGGACCTTTAAAACATGCCTGGAAAGTCTAAACAAGGTCTCAAAAGGACTCTTACTTGTAACAAGTACAAGGGGAGACAGACAGCACTTTTGCCACCAACCATGGCTCTGGGCAGTTGCCTTTACACAACTTCCAGCTCCCATGACCTTCTCCTCCACAGGGAGCCTGTGTCTCATTTCCCAAGGGCCAGGACATCCTGGCAGGAGCACGCACCCCATGCAGCTCCCCCACAGAGCACACCAGAGAGCCAGCTCGCAAGGTAACGGCCTAATGCAGTGAATTAATTCCAAAGGACAATTGTTTTCAATCTTCATTTAAACCCAACCTTAGCTAATCTCACTTTAACGACATAGGAAATAGAAATTCCCTTAATAATATAAGTCATGAATATTTATTACCCTATTTTTTACCTGAAAACTAAATAATTCAATTAATTTTACTATTAATTATTTAATACAGAATTATTATACTGCAAGATCCTAACTCTTCTTTAAGATGCCACTGATAAAGATATCCCAGATAGAATATATTCCTTAAGCTGGACTGACAGACAGGTAAGGCACAGGCTGTGCTCCCTGGGCAAAGGGCAGCAGGACAGGAGGAAGAGAGGTTCCAGGGACTGAACTCATCCTGCTCTCACTGTGGAGTGGGCCCAATCCCCACAGCAATCCTCCCGTGTCCTTTCCAAGACACGATGCAGGAAGGCTCAGGAATACATCTAAACTGCATTCCCAGGTAGAAAACCAACCTTGCAGCTTCTGGGCACAGCCAAGGCTTTTCTGTTGCCTGAGGGTCACTTGTGAAACACAGGTGAAGCCACCTTGGATTGCTAAAGTGTATTTTTAAAATACTGTATAAATGCTAACGACAGAAGGCACCTGGAAACAGAGAAACAAAGTACTTTCCTCCAGCAGAACGTTTCTGGACTCAGGAAGTCAACTTTGTCATTGAAATTCCAAAGTAAATAACAATTAAGTTCTACTTGATATACAAATGTCAAGTAATTATTTTTTGTTGTCATGATTCGCATTTAAACTTGGAAATGTCAGACACTTGGCCCTGCTGCATTAGCAGAACACTTCCCCCCGCCCCGCTGACGGAACACCAGCTGTGGAACACCCAGCAGATCATCAGGGAACCAAACACTGCTCTGAGGGAACGTCAAGGTCGACGCTGCAAGGTGTACTCGATAATTTATGCTGATCAACTGGAGAGCTCAAAAGACTGTTGTAATAATACTCCAGTACATTTATATCAGCATATTCGATCAATTTGAGTCATTCAACATGAAGTTTCCTAAAAAAGTAATTGTAGAGACCTTTCAAAGCTTTCTCATAGCCCCTCCATTGCCACCACAATGGCATCATAAGAGGGCTCCTCCTCCATCTCCATGACCAAAGTAATACCCCACAGTGCTATAAACATGGGCACTTCTCTTTGGAAAAGAGATGAAAATGTTCCAAACTGCAGGCTTGGCTCCAAACCAGCTCATCCCTTGTTGCCACCCTCTGCCTTAGCTCAGTGACCTGTGGGCCATCACAGCCCAGCCTGGCCTGACCCTCTGCAGCAGCTCCTTCGCTGCTGGCTGAAGCAGTGGCACTGATAGCTCGTCACCAGCACCCACCCTCCGCTGGCAGCTCCAGCAGCACCAGCTCCTGCGGGCATCGTCCTGCCACAGCCGGAGCCCCCGCGGCCAGTCATCCAGCAGCAGCTCCTCAGAGCACACTAAACATCATCATATCAGCAAACTCTGTATGTGTCAGAGGTGCAATTAATTTTTATTAATTTTCTGAGATTAAATTAGTGCCACCCAGAGCAGCAAACAAAGAATGCGGAGTGTTCCAGTGCCGAATCAATGTCATTAATTCTGTAATACCGAGAGCCCTGATTGTAGCAACTCAGCATTTAACTCTTCCAATTAATTTTTATATTAAAAAAAAAAAAAGAAGAAAACTAACTCAACAATTTCAGAAGGTCCTTGAACTTTCCTTCTCCTGGGACATTCTTTCTTTCTTTCTTTCTTTCAAGTGTAAACACACAGGAGGAAGGTACAGGAATGTTCATCAGAAAATTATTTTCATGCACTGCCTTTAGCAAACCAAACTCTTAAAATCATAAGATGCTGCTCCAAAAACATTTATAACCTTGTATGTTTAATGACACCATGTCAGCCAGACTAGTTAGTGTGTTTTCTGACCCCTTAACAGGCTTCTCTGGCAAAGGTTCAGCCAGAAATTGTTTTGCATTTATTCTGATACTGAGATTACCAGCCCAGAAAAAGACTTCTCTAATATTAACCAAATTACCTGCTTCCTGCAGTCAAGGAGAGCCTTGCAGCTACTACCAGCAGAAAGGTCCATCCAGGCCCTTCTACTACCATGGCAGCTCCAGGTCTTCTAGAACCACTGAGAAAGCAATTGGGTTTCCCACACCCCTTTCCCAAGTGCTACATTTTAATACAGCAAGCAAATGCATTAGTTAGGGATGTCACAAAAATAGAATAGTCTGGGGGGGAAAACCCCAGAAAAACTAAAATGACACTTTTTTTTCCCCTATTTCATGGAAAGCAGGTCCTCTGCGTGCCCCACCCGCAGCTGCACTGCAGAGGTGCAGAAAAGGCCTCCACGTCCCTCCTCTCCTTGGTTGGGTGCTGTGGGACACCTGAAATCAATCTACTCGTTAGGGTGCCACCGCTCCTTGTGTCCCACTGTGACCTCTGCCCCTGCTCATGGCAGCAGGAGGCGATGCCAAACCTGGAGCACGCTGCCCTGGCTGCCTGCAGCAGCAGCCTCTGCAATGGATGGTACTAGGATACAGGATGCTAAAATAGACTTTCCTCTCACCTGGGTCCCAGCAGGTTCCCTCCAATGGCCCTGCCCTCTGCAACAGGAAAGGGGTGGTTTGGGAAAAAGACAAACAGGAAAAACCCAGCAACACCAGAAAGCAAGAGTCGTTCTCTGTGTTAGTGACGCACGGAGATCGAACGCAGCTAAAACAGCAGGAAAACATCTGCAGCCAAAACTCCATGTCTGGGTTACCAGGGGAGCAGGGAGTTAAACATTTATGGCAGCACAAGGAAGACATGACATTTACTGAATAATAAACTGCAAACATGTCTGTTAATGCAGCTTTTTGGGATCTCCTCACCATCAACCACTTAACCCCAGCACAGGAAACACCATAACTCAATTCCTGTGCCTCCACGTGAGCAGGCAGCACACAGAGGGGCTGGTGCTTTCTTATTTATTTAAAGTTGTAGGCAAGGGAGCTCTGTCAAGATAAACAGCCTGTGACCTCGCTCAGAGGCTTCAGATCTGCTCATCTGAAGGGATACAATTAAATCCTGAGCAATTGGGTTAAAACTTTAACCTGCCAAGATTGCAGCTGTTCCATTTTTAATCAACCTGATTTCATTCAATAAAATGCTCATTAAGGCAATTAATGAGAGTTTGGTGTCACAAGCCATCAAGCATGACTGGGAGTTTCCACTTGGTGGTCAAGCCATTGATCAGCAAGTCAAGTCATCAGTGCAAGAGAGTCAATGTGCTGAGCAGGAGAACGTTACCTGGTTTTGGGGGAGGTTGTTAGCCACTCTTCATGCTTTTCAAATGTTATTAAATAAGCTGCAATTTCCTGAAAGAGAAACGCAGAAAGAAAACAGAGTTACTTGTATGGCTGTGCTGGGAACTGGAAAGTTTTATAACAGAGACACAGAGTCACCCACCCCAGGCCAGGCTGCAGCTGAAATCGGGTTTTGACTGACACAGCGTGCTCAGTCAACGTTCACATCCATGCCACCAAGGCCAGGCTTAAACAGGGCAATGAAGAGATGTAAATGAGGAAAGGCATTAACATTTTCCAGCGCAGAGAACTTGCTGGTAACTGTGGTGACCACGGCGTCGCCGCGAGCCGTGACGTCAGGAGGCAAAGGGGAGGGCAGCGACAAAACGGACACGGGAAGCTAAATTAAATATTTAAAAATAGAACAGCATCACTGCAGAGAGAATTACTGAATTATTAATCATTGCCATAAAAAGCCAGCGGGTGACATCAACATAAGTCATCGCTCCCACTTGCAGGAATGATACGGGCGATTGCTTCCAGATCAGAGCCGATTTGTTTGCAGGGAATTATTGGTGCTGGAGAGATAATTCACGACAGTGCCCGTAAACAGGCCTGAGGAAAGCAGGATGGCCACTCATTCATCTCCTGGGCACAAAAGCGGGGCAGCCACGCACAGACAGGCCCAGCACCGGCAGCAGCCCGGAGAGACCAGGAGAGCTGTGCCAGGGGAGATGCAGGACAAGTGACTGTCCCTAACCACGACAGCCACTGTCACCACACCAGCAATACCCCGACATACAGAGCTGGCCACGGACCCCTAGAGCTGTGCTGAAAATAAGCCCCCCCACAATATACTCAGAAAAATGTAGTTTTTTGATGGTTCTCTTCCAAAAATTGCCTCCCAGTCCGCTCAGAGGGACCTACGTAGCAAAAGTGAGGTCAGTGAAGCTGCCTTCAATGTTCAAATGCCTCAAATCAGACCCCCAAAATACATGCAGTGTCATCTCTAGAGCTACTGCAGCAGAAGAGTCCCCAGGCTGCACGTCCTGAGGGCAGCACACATGCCAGCACCGGGGCTTTCCACCAGGAGTGGAGTTTTTATTATTTTTTTAGCTCGCTCTATATAAGGGTTGTCGCTTACAGTACCAAAGCTAAAAACCCCCACAATGCTCTCCAACCAGCTGGCCCAAGCATCTGCTAGAGCCACAAAACGCAATTATATTACTCCCAAACGAGACGTAAAAATATCTTGTTTCCAATACTCTTGGTTTTAAGACTCATACTTAATGTCCTCTGGGCATTGTGGCAGTGCCAGATCTCCGTGTTATGTACTTTTATTAGAGCTGTGTGAATGTCATATTAATGACTCCTGACCAACATGTTTACACTGCAAATAAATTCTAACAGAATCCAGTGCTGCACCCCTCGTTTCCCAAGCCCCTCTCTGCAGGTATAAAGGATCCCCAGAGAAGCAGCTGATGAAGCAGTGACACAAAGCTTCAGAAACTCCTCTTTTTAATTTCTGGGTAATTGCTGCATAAAATTCAATATCAAAGTAACCCCATGCAGACCTCCACCATCAACACTCACGACTTTCCCAGAGAACACACCAAGCCTCATACTTTCACAGCAGCTGCAGCTGAATCAGGTGCAAGTGATGAAATTCAGATGCTGCATGGCCAAAAAGGGCTGACCAAAGACTCCCAGCGAGCTAAAAACACCAAAGAACTCTGCAACTAAAATTCTTCAGAAGATATGAAACAAGACCTCTGGATTTTTTTAAAGCCAGTGCAGTAATTCCACTGAATGTGCTGTGATCAGCAGAACTCTATTTCCAACACGTCCCACGTTATGTCCTCAGCTCAGCTCCCCATGTTACAATCCACCATCACCTCGTGCTGTACAGCAAGATGAGCTCTGGAGAGACCAAGGAACGCAGGGGAGCTCCCTGCACATCCTCTCCAGCACTGAGCCAGCAGGCCTCTAAAGAAATAAACCCCTTCAATGCCGGGGCAGTTTGGGGGGTTCAGATTAGCACAGCATTTTGCCTATTCCTACTAAAAATCAATTGCCATAAGGAGAATGAAGCCATTTTTAACTTTTGTGACTGAACAAACACATTGCTATGGCATGGAAACACGAAGTATTTCAGGTAAAGGAACTCAGCCTCACCCACAGCTTGTTCACTCTGCTCCTTCCTGCTGGCCCGTGCCCGGCACATGTGAAATCCTCATCCCAAACTGTCACCAATGAGAGGAGCTGCAGTAATGAGACACTCCTATGTGAAGCAGAACATGGGTTTCCACGCTGCTGGCCTGGCCCACTCAGCACGTTTGGGCAGAGGAAAGACCAAGCTGCCATTTGGTGCTGCAGATATTTGGTGCTGCAGACCCACCAGAATGCACACGTGTCACCAGGATGTCCAGGCAGCTCCTGCCCTGGCTGTGGTACTATGGAGAGCTGCAGCTCCAACCAGACTACAAAGCTGACACCTCTAGATGTACAATTCAATTCTTCCAACAGGATAAAAGAAGAGTTCACATCAACTAGGATAGGAGCTCCCCGAGGCTTTCTGCTTAATGATATATTACAGCCTGATTTCCCTCCTCCAGGGGAAATACCTTGGATGGCAAAGAAAATCTTGCTCATGGCAGTGCTATAAATTAACACATACAGCAGAGAGACAGCAAGGCCTCCAAGCTGCCTTCTGTGTCCCAAGAACTCAGAATTACAAGGAGGGCAAAATCCCTCAAAGATCCCCACACCGTTCACTCACCCTGCCCATGCCTGTCTGCAACCCCATCACCCAGAGCCCCCCGTCCTCCACTGGGATGTCTTGGCCCGAGTGCTGAGGAGCAGCTGCTGTGCTGTGACTCCTCGATCCAGCGTGCACAGACACCAGCATGGGGGAGCCTGAACACGGTCTGGTGTCAGCAGAGGCTCTGCCACAGCAGCCAAGCACTGTCCCATCGTACCAGCCCACCCCGCACAGGGGGGACACGAGCAGAAACACCTGTGTACAGTGACACCCACGTGTCCACTTCTGTCACCAGCACCCAGAACAATCTCTCGTCTGCCACCTCCGACTGGAGCAGAACTGCAAGGAACAGATGACTCGGGGACGCTCAGCCACGCTCGTGGTGGACACCTGCACATGTACACAAAGCCAGGCAAAAAGGGGGATTCCCAGGGAAAGGCACATCCTGGGCTCTGGGGCAAGCCCTATGCTGGTGCTACTAGTGAAACGCTGGGATTCCAAGGAAAACAGATGGGAGAGCTTTATGGGGAGAGCCCCATGAAGAAGAGGTGATTGGCAGCAAGAAATACCTGAGATAGGGAAAACCTGTCCCAGGATGGGATGCAAGGGAGCAGGGCTGGAGCACATGCTGAGGAAGGAGGATGTGCTTCTCTGCTGCCAGAGACCAAACCTCCCTTAAGCCCTGCTTGTTACATATTCTGCTTTCTGCAACTCTACAACTTTGTGTCAGCTGCGCAGAGGAAAGTGCTCAGCCCAGCGTTGGTGGGTGATCAGAGGTTTGCAAGAGACACCTCTGTCCAGTGGGTCCAGGTCACTGCAGCAGGGCAGGGCTGCTGAGGCAGGGCCGGGGCTCAACAGCTGCCTGGGGCAAGCACCCCCTGTTACACCAACAACCTTTTTTCCTTTGAAAAAAGGAGGAAGAAATAGATTTATCACTAGAAGACACAAAGTCATTAAATAATTAAAAACAAAACTATGGGCACAATAAAAGCCCTCTGATAAAACCTTGCATTTTAATGCACATTAATTCCCTTAATGATTCTTTCTGTGTCTTACAGGGTCAAATCAATGTCCTCACCAAAAAATCCAATTACATCCCATTCATCGTATCTTTGGAGTGAGGCTATTGTTTGCTTTTGTCTCCTATCAAACCCTTTTCCCATTGCTTCTTGCCCGAGATTACAAACAAAAGGCAGCATGGCACCAGCAAGGTCAGATGAGACAGAGCTGGCTCTGAAAGCCCAGCTGGTCCCAGCTCCTCTGTGACTGCACAGCGAGCGACACAAATCAAGGGACAGGAGCACTTGCCACAAACACTCGACTCGTTGCCAGCGAGTCCCCCCCAGCACTGGTCAGGGCAGGTGGCACTGGGTGGAACCCCAAGGCCACTCAAGAGCATCTTCATGGGCAAGGGCACTGCACACCATGGGCAGCAGCCCCTGGGCCAGGATGTCCCACCTGGCCCCACACCCCCTCTATCCCAGCTTTGGAATTAATGTCAGTATAAACTGAGGGAGCACTTCTGGGAAAGGGCGAACCACTGAGAGCTATGCAGACCCAGATCTGCGTCCGAGCATGCCGGGCACAGGACTGAGCCCAACATTCCCAGGACACTGGTGAGGAGAACAGGTTTGATTGACCAATTCAGGTCAATCAAAGCAATGAGATAATTTAACATTCAAATCACAAATTATGTTTTATCCTAAACTCAGATAATTCAATGGTTCAATCTAGACTCTGTCGCTCAGGCTGAAAGCATTTTATCTAAGTGCGCATTTACTTTCATTTTGCATTTCCCTGTTTGTTTAGATTATTAGTCCGAACGTGCCAGGGAGCCACCGGCTGGGAAGCCCACTGAGCTGTGTGAGACAGCACACAAGCAGCTCCAGTGGCTCCAGACAACTGCCACCGAGGATGTTCTCCCTGTCCCCCAGCCCTGCGCCAGCACCGTTCAGCCTCGCGTGGTCAGAGCGGTGCAACGAGCTGTTGGCATTGCTGGCTTGGCCGCCGTGCTGGGGCAGGGCTGGGGGTGGCAGTGGCAGAGCCAGCACACGCTCCCCACCCGACGCTACGTGACTGCAGCTCCTCAGACGCTTCAATATTTAATGATGGCACGTAACGGCCGGAGCTGCAGCACACGGGCGACCTGATCTCACCCGCCGTGTCCTGGGGGGAGGATGAGCCGGCGGCGCGGGACCAGGAGCAGCAGGGCAGGTGCAGCAGGGCTGGTGATGTCCAGCAGCTGCTGCAGAGCTGCTTGTCTCTGTGCACGGGAGCTGGAGAGGACATTGCTGTGAGGCGCAGAACAGAAAACGGGCAGAGATCCGGTACCGGTAGTGTGGGAGAGGCCCACGACCCATCACAAACACAGGAAAGCTGCCAACTCTGCTCTGAGATGAAGGACTTGCAGTGAGCATACACGTTTTTTTGGAAGAAAAAGATAAAGTTATAAAAAGCTCTGAAATTTGCAATCCATGGGCTCCCTGAAGCCACGGACTGAGCACTGGCGCTCTCCTCCCAGCTTGACCCCCCACCAGGTCATCCTGCATCGTCACAAGGTATCAGCAATTCCTATCTGACTTCTCTTAAGAAAAACAGAAACTGGAACAGAGCAGGATTGTACGATTCCCTGGACCAGGCAGCTCTGGCCACTGTCTGGTCTCAAAGCAACATGTCATTCATTTAAAAAGAAGAAAAAAAAAAAAGTCTGAATTTCAAGTTATTACTTCATATGAATTATACACACCCAAATGAATAAGCCTGAAACCTAAATGTGTTAGGAGAAAACAGGAGGGTTTGTACACATCCCTGGATTTATACCACAGAGCTAATAAAGCTGCGATCTCTTAAGCAAGCACATTTATTCTCTTAGGAATTCACCACATCCTCGCTGCTATAAAGACAAATTCCAGCCCATCACTTCCTTATCATTCTTCTGCTCTGAAATGAAAATAAAAATTTGTGTTGACTATGGAGCATCTTCTCAGCTAGGACTGAGCCATTTTCATTTTCTACCTGTCCCCACTCTCAGGGCCATTAATATTCTGAATATCACAATTACAAACTGCTCCAAACACCACACAACTGGCTCACACCACCTTGTTCAGCATCACTGGAAAAAAAATCCCAATTCCATTGCTTTTGTCCAGTTGTTCGGCCTAAAACAGCAACACAACATCAAAGAGAGGTCACTTGTGAGTCAAGGAAAATCAAGAGCAGAAGGTCAAACTGAGCCCACGAGTGCCCGGCAGGGACAGGTGGGTCTGGTGGCCGCAGGCTGACAACATCTGTCAGTGACAAAACACTCCTTAACCAAAATTTTTCACAGCCATTGCAGGAAGGACTTGTTCTCAAAGCGTTACCTGTCTGAGACCTCCCATTGGTCTGACCATACTGAGGCTGAGAAGGGGAAAAAGCTCAAATATCACCATGGTTTTGCTGACAACTCGTGTCAGTGGCACGAGCTGCGGCCGAAGGTCAGACATTTCCCAGGGTTACACCAATTTCGAGCCCAGCCAGAGCATGTGTCAGACTTGCATGAATTTGGTTTTCCAATGCACACTATGAATCTCCTGCCAAGTGTGGAGGCACTTGCTCATGCCTGTGAAAATACCACGGAACAGCTTAAGCCAGACCGCTGGTCTGTTACCCTAAGGGATGAAAAAACTACCATTTTGGGTCCCCAAGCGTTGCTTTCCCTCGGTTTGAGAAGGGCAGGAGATGGCCCGCAGCCATCTCGCTGTGGCCATCCCTCACCCAGCCAGACTGGCTGAGCACACCTCTGCAGGAAAAGGTGGGAGGGCAGCCCTGGGAGCACTGACCAGTGCCACGGGAGAGTAAAGCTACCAAGTGGGCAATGCCTGTGGTTGGGGAAACGCTCGCCTCAGTTCCCCACATGGCAGCGAGCGGCAGGATTGCAGGAGGGGAGATGTTTTCATTAGTAACAGCATCTCGCCAACCATCTGCTAAAGGTCCACACTATTAATTTAACAGGAAAAAATGGAATAGATTACTCTGCAGTTTTCAATTAAAGTACATGATGTCTTCAAACTGCAACCTTAATTAGATATTACAGGGTGACATTTCGTAATCCTGAGCTGCGATGGCTGATCGAGTCATCTGACCGTGAGGGTGTTCTGCAGCACCGCTGGGGCCTCGCACACCCGGCACCACCAGGGGCCTGCCCTGGGGTTCCACTGCTGGGGCAGCTCGGCCAAACTCCTGGGGTTAAAAGAGCAGAGGGGTGAAACTCACGGCAGCCTTGGCACAACAAAAAACCTGCAAATGGGCTTGGGCACAGTCCCAAAGAAAACTTATGGAGAGGGGCAGGAGAACATAAAAAAAAACCTAAAAAAAAAAAAGGGAAAAAAAAAGAAAAGTAGCAAGCGGACAACTTAAACACTTGAAAATAAAGGCTAAACCTGGTAAGAAAAAAACAGATTCATACAAGAAATAATTTTCTCTAAAACACATGAAAAGGAAAAGAAAAAAAAAACAATCAAGAGCACGAGCAGTGACTGACAAGCACCGGAGCTGAACAAGATCTGCTCAGCCACTTCACCTGCCAAACACATGGACAAGAGCAAACTGAGACATGTGATAGGTCTTTATAACAGCAAGAGCATAATTGGGCACAACCCCTGCAGCCATGGCTGTCCTAAACCGCTTGGAAGCGCCGTTAGTCACAAGTAGGAGCAAAGTCAGCCCCTGCTTAATGGGATTAGGATGGATTTTATCTTCCATTTAGGCCCCACACTGAGGGACAGTCAGTAAAACAGAGCGATAACAAATAACAAATTTTGAGTTACTGGAAAACACCCACAGGTCAATATGTGATTTTTTTTTTCCTTTTAAATGACCTTGGACTAAACCGTGTGGTTTAAAGAACCATGAGCACTGGCATCCTGCTGGCACTGTTGGTTCAGTTTACTTGTCCTTCACAGCCTGAAAGAGTCATATATGCAGCGGGATAAAAAAAGAAAATCAGTGCACTAAGATCCATGTGTTCGTGGTGCATAAATTAAGCATACTAGTAAAAATTTCAATTATTTTACACAATTCGAACAGTCATGCAGTTTGAAGATGCTGAAGAGCGTTCCCCTGCTCCAGCTCACCTCTGCCACCACGGGGACACACCAGTCCCACTCTGGGCCACTGCACCCAATGCCAGCAAAGCGACAACACCAGTGCCTGCTCCATTAGCCTTCTCTCACATGGAGACAGCAGCAAACCCTTCCAAAGAACTGTGCAAGGGTCATTAAAAGGGAAATATCCACACAAATTGCCCCTTTCTGCATAATACTCACAGCCATATGTTCTGACATAATAATGTTCCACAGTCCTGCAGAAGTGTCTTTTCAGCGTGTTTTTGCATTATGCCTAATTCTGTGAAAGTTTTTCAGTCCCACATAACGACAGCTCAGTGCAGAGTCAGATATAAATCTGGCTTAAGAGACTCTCACCAGGAATTCATTTAAAACTGTAAATGTTAAAAGATTCTGTTGCTGATTTATGGCGTTTTCTTATTTCAAATGGAATTAAAATCCTTCTAAAGATACATATTCAATCATGATAAAAAACACGTTCAGATGATGTCTCTGAAAGCCACGAAGCCCAGAAATCTGGGAATAGCAGGGGAATCTGGGAATAGCAGGGACTGGGACATTTTACTGGCTTGGCCAATGCTGTGCTGTCCTGACACAACCTCAGTCCCACATCTCAGTTGGTATGAAAGGGAGTCCTGGATGTTGCTGCTTTCATGCTCCTCCTCTCCCTCTCCAGCCCAAGCACAAGGAGATCTACTGAAGATCCAGCTGAACAGAGAAGCTGCTGCACCTGAACTGATTACTGAATGGGTTTATTCCTTTTCTATTGTTTACATTAAAGGCTCTCAAAAAAGGGAAGTATTTCTGCCCCAGGTTAGGATCTGGCCATGATGATTAACCTGGGCCACCCGCCCGGGGAGCACGGCAGATCTGTCCCCAGAGGGACTGGAGGTCACCAGCTGGCTCCCATCTGTGGAAACTGCCCCTCAGACCCAGAATTATCATGTGTCTTGGCACAGAAAGGAAACAACCATAAAACCAGAGCAGCATCAGGGAACTGTAAATTCTTTCCAAGTTATTTTCAGACTTCTAAGAGTTTAGTCATTCCTCACTTTCAAGAAAACATAAGAAAAAAAGGACAAGGGGGAAAAAATGACCAGAAAAAAAGACATTATTTGTGTGAAAGCTGTTTCCCATTCCAAGCAGTGCCAGGGCAGTAAACTGCCCAGGATTCCCTGCATTTCTCCTCGGGAAGGGGTTGACCAGGAGGCTGGTGCAAAGACAGGGCCGATGCTGCTGCAGGCTGTGCTGTGGCTGCCACGTCCTTTCTCACGGAGAGGAGCCAGTGGAGAGCATGGATGTCTCTTTCCAAAGGTTAAGCATCACAGGCAGTTTCATGTTCTTTACATTCCTAAGTGGTTGATTTTTGCTTTTTCTTTTAAATAACCATAAATCCCAGCATCTGCTCCCGGGGCGGGAACCCTTTGGCTCTCTGCTCAGCCAGGGAAGGGAACGCGGCTGCCAGCGGCTGCTGCAGGTGTTATTTTTAGTGCAACAGCTATTTACCAGCTCCATCCCAGAGGGAATTCAGGGAGGAAAAGGGATGCTGATGCATTTCTTGCTAAATATAGAAAAGGGGGTGAGCCACCACATGCAGCGTGGCTGCAGCAGCCGCTCCCGCCGGAATGTGGCAAAGGGGATGCAGCTGCAGCAGGACCTGACACTGCGGTGGAGCTGTGGGGCCACCCCAGCACAGGCTCCCCATTGACCTCACTTTAACCTTCAGGCTCTTGGTGCTTGAAAAAAGCTTTTTAAAAGCAGATCTTATACCTAATTGACTCCAATTTGAAGCCCTGATCCTGGAATGAACGGCTTCCGAAATCAAACAAAGCATTTTGAACACCAACAAAACTGCCTGTTATGAAAGCAGAAGGTTTTAAGGTTAACATTGACTTTAACGCTCTGTCAAGGCACATCAGCAGCAGGATGAAAACAGCCCTGCCTCTGCTCAGGCAGCCCAAATCTGGCCACTGAGAGGGGACTGTGAACACTCATCTCAGGCTGTGCTTCACATTCCCAGGAGTGTGCTCATTTCGCATTAATTTAAAAATATACACCTTTAAAGAAAATTAAAATCTTGTTGATCAGAGAAAGGGATGTGTTTCAGAATTAATCTGCTCTTCTCTGGTTTTAAGCCTTTAAAGTTCTGCAGAAGCAGCTTTGACATCCAGGAGCTCTGCCAGATGGGGATTCCCAATCAAACTCCTTTTATATTTCTTTTACTGCTTCATATTTACCAACGAACTGGAAGTGAGCACTGAGAAGGTGCCACCTGAACATGACAGAAAGCATTTCCAAGTGAGGCTCAGACAGGGTGGAAAACCAGCCTAGAGCCCTGAACAAACTGCAAACTGGGCAAGTGATTGACATGACACAGGCTGCATGAGCGGGAAAAAATGCAAAGTAATGGGGATTGGAAGAGCAAGATATATTGTTCATCCAGCCTGTGAGGGTCGGCACAAATGGCATCAACCACCAGGTAAGCGAGGGCACCATGGACACTACAGACACACCTGCACTGGTCACCCCAGAGCCAGCCTGCACGCCCCAGGGCTCCACCTCTGGGCAACCACTCCAGCCCCAGCCATGGGACAGAGATCTATAGATCTGTATACAGATAGTTACACACACACTCCTTGGGACACTTCATTTCGCTCCACAGTTTTCTGAAGGATGACCACTTACAGAGTAGAAGAAAAAGAGTTCAATGAATTAAAGTGCACTTAAGTTAGGGAAGAACACTAACGAAGCCCCACATTAATTGGGCATAATTGAGAATCTAGCCTTGCCCCTGTTTGGATTATGAACTGCAATTTCTAGGCACACTGAAATTAGAAGCTACATCCTCTCAGAGCTACCTGCTGAGAATGAAGTGTTGGTCACCCAACATCTGTTACAGCTCTTTCTGTTTCTAGGGGGGGAAGCACCAAGGTTTCCCCCTTATCTCCCTTTCCTGGGGTTTTTACTGCCTTACTTGGCCCTCACGTACCCTGTGACCACCCACCAGCAGCGCTAGCTCAGGGATGCCACTCTCGAGGACACCACGGGCAGGCTCAGCATCCCCGAGGGCAGCCCAGCCACAACCCCTGGTGCCCAGTGGAGACACTCCTGGAGGAGCCAACAGTGCTGGGTGTCAGGTGCAGAGGGATGGCATCTGGGCACCAGAGTGCCTCAAGGGAGAGCCTGGCAGCCCATCCCAGGGATGGGCTTTGTGCCAGTCTCAGCTCTGCTCAGAGCTCCCTGGCAGTATTTTGGAAGAGGGCAGTTCCAAGGCCCTGAACATTGTGATGCCAAGAGGAGTCTCCAGCATGTGGAGATCTTCCAGCTTCTTGTGTGCACTTAAAATATTATTTGATTTTTAAAACAAAGAAAACAAATTGCATTTTGTGGGACTGGAGCATCAAGAGCAGGAACAGCATGCCTTTGTTTTCAACTGGTGCGGTGCCCACTTGGTTGGCTCAAAACAGGGAGGAAAAATGCCATTTCCTCAATGCCCACCCTGGAGCACCATGAGGAGTGGCAAGGAGGAAAGGTTGTGCTGTTCCAGATACACAAGGAGTACACAGAAGTAGAAAAAGGTCATCCCATCACTTAATGTATGCAAATTATGTTAAATATTTCATTCATTAAATAGCTCAGGTTATTACTGAATTGTACCTTAAGCTGTTCAGAAAGTTCATTCTTCTTGCACTTTCTCAGTAATGTGAGATAACCAACTGAAATGAATATTTTACAGTTTGTGCAGACAGAACATTTATTAACAATTCTCTCACCCTCTCTCCTAAGCAGATTTCAGGCACGATGTGACTTAAATTATCCAGAGGGAATGAATTTTGGTTTATTCTTAAAAGTTTGTTTCTCTCTCAGCTTTGGAGAGTGCAATAACCTGCCAGGACCCAAACACAATCCCACTGGGAGAGAAGAGCAGTCACAGAGCTCTTTCCCAAAAGCCAGTGAGGGGGAAGAAAGCAGCAGCGGAATTTGGGGATTTTCCTTACTCTGAGCCCAGACACCTCTGCTGTTGGCAGGGAAACAGCTCCTGCAATAGCCCATAACGTGCCACGGGTCCTGCGGGATTTCACATGAGTAATGTGAAGTGACAGAGCTCCGGCGCCCGCCGTCCCCCGTGCCTGGTGCTGCCATCCCTGGGCCAGCCAGGCGAGGGGGAAGGGGCCACTCACCAAGAGCTGAGGCAGCAGCGTCCTCATCCACAGTGTCAAGGTCACCACCCCTTCCAATTAGGGGAGCAGGACCCAGCTAACCCACCAGTACATTCCAGCAGCTCCCAGCCCCATGAACCAGCATGCAGACCACCCTCCCTGGGGCGAGGGCACGACTGAACACACCCCAACATATGCCCTGAGGATGGCATCACACAGGCAGTGGCCCAAGGGGCAACACAGGTGTCCTCCACCATCCTCCCACCACGTCTCCAGACGACCTTCCCATTCGCCGCCCACAGGCAGCTCCCAGGGAAAACCCACCGGGCTTCAGTCCAGCTCTTAACACAGTGTGGCAGCCACATCTGTGTGTATTTCCAGGCTCAAAGACACAGAGGGATAAAAAAAATTATCACTGGAACGGCCGCTCGGGCATCTAAGTCAGTCTCTGGCCAGTGACCCAGGAAAGGCGGCTCCCTCTGGAACAAGTGTGTCCCTGGGATGGAGGTTTACAGCCTCAGCTGAGCAGACACCCTGCAACGTCTCATCAATCTCGGCTGGGAAAAACCTTTCCATTTCCAACGGGAATATGCAAACCAGGCTCCGCACTGTAAATCTTCCTTTGCCGCGCTAAGGAGATAAGTAGGACCTATTAACCTCCCATGTTATTTCCAACTTCATTATTGGAGCTGACACGGGCAGAGCGCACGGTGACGGCTCTTTTTGGCAGAGTGCATGTAAATCGCTTTCTCAAAGGAAATTACTTCTCTGGGCTGAATGTTATTAATCTAAATTCTCCCTTAGTCAAATTGTTGCCTGTAATAAATATGGAACAGGTTGCTACGCTCATCTCTGAGGGCATCCTAATCCAGCTGAGGTTTTCCCCTCGATTTGAAGGAGCTCCCAAGGAGCTGCTCTGTGAAAGGAGCCTTCACCCAAGGATGGGACCATCCACCCCAACATCATCTGGCATGTGAGCACCCTGCAATTTCATCATGAACTTGTATTTTCACACTGCTGGCGTGGAGTGCTCCAGCACCAAAGTGTGAGCAGGAGCACACCAGGACCTGGTGAGGCTGGGGAAGGGACAAGAGGCATGTCCTTGATCTGCAACATGATGTGGTAGCCTTCCATGGCCAGTGCATCATTTATGTCAGCTTCAGTACTGTTGAAGCAGCTCAACTTCCAGGGTTTAGGAGTTTATGCTCTTTCCCAGTAGATATACATTTAGCATCCTCCTCATGCAACTGAAAAAAACCTGGAGCAATAATGGATCAAAACCCCCATAAAAATCATATCCAAACCCAATCTAAACTTTCTCAGATACACAGCTAGAAACAAGAAATTTTGCATCTTGAATTCCTGGAGGAACTGTAAACTAAAGGGAATCTTATTTGCATGTTATTCCTTCCTTTTCCTGAGAACCAGCTTCTTGCCCATAAAGATTTTTACAGAAATCCTCACAGAACACCCCTCCACAAAAAGCTCATGATCCCTCCTACTCAAAGGCAGGCACCTCCAGGCAAGGGTGCAGACTGTGCACACCCGAGTATGGAGCAGATTCGGAACACAATAAATCCAGTGGCACAGACAGCCCTTCTCCTCATTTGTTACCAGCCGAGTGTGAAAATGTTAATGAAGGCAGCTGTAATAATCTACGGGAATTTCCCAATTAGGATTTCATTCACGTCTGCCAGCTCTGGCTCCCACACAGCCCCTGCACATCCCCCCTTCCACCCAACAGCAGCTGTCACTGCCGGGCTCCATCCAGGCACCCTCACCCGGCCACCCCGATGAGGGAAATCGCTACCATCCTATTAACTCCAACTTTTATTATATGTATTCCTAGAAGAAAATGAGTGCATAGAGATTTTAAGTGTGTATCTACCCCCCTACATAGTGTTTGAAATATAACGTGCTGATAGTGTTGGGTCAGGCAATACCACAGCACCTGCTTTTATTGGAAAAGAAAAAAAATTAAAAATTAAATTTTAGGGGTGGCTCATGGCAGCCCTGACTCATGGGAAGCTGGTGCCTTCCTGGTTCAGCAAGATGAGCCCTTAGAGCCTGTCCGGGTGTTGGGAGCAGGTCTCTCTTTCAGCAGAGCAGAAGGGGAAGAGACTCCATGATAAAACGAAGGCATCCTCACAAATAAATTACTTTCCTACCACAGCCGTGTGATTTTTAATTTTCCTCTAATTTCAGGACTGCAGCACTGATATAAAACCCCTCTAAGTGTTTTAGGGAGATGGTAATGGTCCTATACTAAAATAATTTAACCAACACTATAATTTTAGTACCACTATCAAAATGAAATAATGGCTGTTTACGGTGTTACACCTTTCAAATGACCTTCATTTGAATATAAATTGTGGCTCCAAACTCCAAAAGCTGCTCCATTTCAGGAGGCAGCAAACTGAGGATGCTTACCCAGGGTTTACTCTGCCAGCAGATTCTCAGCATAACCACAAAGGCCAAATGGTTTTTGGGGGTTCTTTTCTTCTAAAGTTGCCTAAGACTTGCCTAAAGGATCCATGTGGATCTGACTGGGAGCCTGAGCCACAGCCCTTCACTCCACTCCAAGCACAATGGGAATTGTTCTGTTTTATCTGGAAACACTTCTTGGTGATGGAACCATTCACTCACAGCTCCCTCCTCTACTACCCATCCCAGCTTGGACAAAGAACAAGGATTACTCTGCCAATAATCAAGTACCCAGCTGAGAGATGGTGGTGGATAGGTCCAATCTCAACCTGGGCCTAGGAAAACATCTCATTTAATTTTATTTTTTTAGGTTTAGACTCCGTCTGCCCATCACAGGCTCTTGCACTGCTTTTGGGGACCCTGTGCAGCCACCTCTGTCCAGAGGAGTTGCCAGTGCCTGGGCACTGGGGACCCCTTTGGCACAGACCCGGGCAGCTGTACAGGCACTGCAGAGGGAATGCTGCTCCCAAACGCGGGGCTGTGCAGCCCTCACAGCTCAGCCCCCGCAGCCGGAGCGGGGGCAGCCACGGCCGAGGCTGTGCAGAAGAAATCTCACTACAGACATTTCCTGGTATTCACTCATCCACCTGGGAACCCCAGTCTAGCACCAGCTATTTCTCTCTAATAATGAATTTTTGCCCTTTCATCAACATTAGTCAGAACAAGGTCTGAGAAAATTCCCATTTGGTGCCAGGAATATAACAGAAAACATTGACATGACTGGCAGCAAACAAAGCCAAGCAGTGTGCCCGGCTGTGAGGCAGTACAAGCTGCCACCACCTGATCCTGAGCCCTTCCAAGATCATTCCTAAGTGGGGAAAAAAAGTATTACAAAAAAAAGAGTTTCTCTGTAAAGCACGAGAAGTTGTGCTATGAACTCCCCTCCTGCAGACAACAAAGAGTCATGATCCCACAGGGATGCTCCATCCTCAGGTGCTCAGAGGCACTCATTCTCCCCCCTCTCCCCCAATTCTCAAACAAACCAATGGTGATCCAGGCATCAGGCCAAGAAGCTGGGGTGCCTTTGGTGCTGCTCACAACCTGAGTGCTACACAAGGAAAATCCCACATGCCAAAAATAGGGAGTGTCTGTAAACACTCCCATTCCAAGACACCTACATGTAATTACCTACAACTAGTGATGAGAAGGAATAAAAACCCACTTTTAGTTTTTAATTCTCTTCTCTGTGCATAAAAGCAAGAGAAGCCCTGGCCAGCCGGCCGGCCAGCATCTTGAGAGGGGAAGGGCAGTGTGTGGCCACAACTGTCTGTTTGGCAGCAGCACCATTTTGGGGCAGGAGGAAGGGAAATCCCTTCTCTAAAGGCTGACCTCTGCCTTTCTCCAGAGCCACCTTTCCTCAGCAGATCCAGCCCTCCTGAGGGCAGAGCCAAGCCAGCAGAGGATGCCCCAAGTAGAGATCCTGACACAACACCCATCTCCTCTGTGGTGATAAAAGGGGTTTAAACAAATAGGTATTGTATAAAACATCAGAAAACACAACAAATTAGTGATTAAAAATTAATTTTGCAAAATTACAGTCTTGTTAAGAGATGCCATCAAGGCTTTGCACATTCCTTTTCAGGCAGGAGGAGGAAGGGGACTTAAAACACACTTTATTGTATTTTAACAAAAACTGAAGAGGTAGAGACCCATGCCTTTGGTAGCCTGTCCCCCCACACTGCGTCTCAGGGGTGGCAGCACAGCCCCGTTTGGTGAGATCCAAATGATGCAGTGGGGGCAGGTGAACACCCTGCCCCGAGATCCCACCACAAAACTGCCCGTGGGATGCTCCGACAGGATTTTCATGCACTTGACAGCAAGGACTATGCCAAAATACTCAAGGTCAACAGACCAGCATGGTTTGAGGCAATCTGCACCTCTTAAAACAGTGACAAATATGTTATTTAATTTTAATGAGCTTTTTTGCATCTCCAATCTAATTACGGCATTATCAAGCACTGCTCCGAACTGCAGGTGGCTGCTCATTACTTGGGGTAAGGCTGTCACAAGCATTTTTCATGAATACTAAAAACTGCCTCATTTCACCACCCGCTCTGAAATATCCCCAGCTGATCACTCCACCTCCAAATGTGGGGTTTGGTGTGGTTAACAGAGAGTAGTGCTCACCAGCATGGCTCCTGCAGCCAAAACCCTGAGGGAAATCACCACATCCACTATCTCCCTGTTCTGCACACAACAGTGAGGACACCACGTGACAGGGCACTGAGGAAAACCCCTTGCTTCCAGATTGCTTCCAGTTTTTTCTTTCAACTTAGTATTTTTTCAAACCATTACTAAAAGCAAGGAAAGCTCCAACGTCAAAGGCATTTTGGCAAGATCAAAACTCCTCAGTTTTCCTCTCAAGCTTTGCAAAAAGTCATATTTTTCTACTGTTTTTTGGCCAATTCTTTTGACCGCCTCTCCTCATGGGCCGCAGTTTCCTCCATGAGGCACAAAAACGCTGAGCTCACATCCAAAAGGCTCAGTAACCAGCAAGAATCAGATATTTTAATCCTCCCTGAACTTCTTTTTCCCTGCACATTTTGGTGAGCACCGGCAACAAAGTGATAATGAAACCCCAACAGCAACTTTTCCTCTTACAAAGCAGGGAGGTGAGAAGGACACCTCTCCTCAGCAACCCCAAACCCTCACCCCTCAGGAGCAGCTCAGTTCATCCTTGGAATTGCCTTTCCCCCCCCCAAAACTGCCACAGCCGGCGGCAGTGCACCGACCTGCCTGACCGGGAGCACTCACCTGTGTCCAGGGGCCGCGGGGCGATGGCGGGGGGCGAGGGATGGCGGGGACACCGGGGACACCGGGCTTTGTGCCCCGGGGACACCGGGCTCTGCCCCACAGGGACGCCGCAGGAACGTGAGGGCAGCCCGGGCTCGCGCCGGGCTCGTCCAGTTCCCCTGGCAGCCTCATCAGTGCTAATTGAGGGCACCTGGGAGGGGCGGCGCACGCGGGGCTGGGGCAGCAGCACCTGGGCCGCCTCCTCCCCGCCAACTGTGCACACCTGTGTGTGTGTGTGTGCTCGTGTGTTTGTCTGTGTGTGTGTGTGTGCTCGTGTGTGTGTGTCTGTGTGTGTGTGCTCGTGTGTGTGTGCTCGTGTGTGTGTGTCCGTGTGTGCTCGTGTGTGTGTCTGTGTCTGCATGTGTGTGTCTGTGTGTCTGTGTGTCTGTGTCTGTGTGTGTGTGTGTGTCTGTGTCTGTGTGTGTGTGTGTGTGCTCGTGTGTGTGTGCGTGCTCGTGTGTGTGTGTCTGTGTGTGTGTGCTCGTGTGTGTGTCTGTGTCTGCATGTGTGTGTGTGTCTGTGTCTGCGTGTGTGTGTGTGTCTGTGTGCTCGTGTGTGCGCCCACGTATGCACGCGCGTGCCTATGTGTGTGCACGTGTGTCCGCGCGCACATGTCCATGTCCATGTCCCGGCACACACGACACACACAGCAGAGCTGTTCACACACGTGAACGCTGGAGGAGCCGCGGTTTGGGAAGGAGCGTTCCCGCCGCTGCTGCAGTCCCGGGTGTCCCTCTGACCTTGCTCAAACCGCAGTTCCTTTGGGACGCGGGATCGCTGCCACCGGGCCCCCCCATGGCAGGGGCTGGCGAGGCAGGGACACTGCCCAGGCAGGGACACTGCCCAGGCAGGGACACTGCCCGGCGCTCCCGGGAATTGCTCCTTCCCGGAGGGGGAGCTGCAGGAGGGCCCGTGAACGAGGCACCGCGGGCGAGTGTGGCGAGATCCGCGTTTGCTCAAGCCGGGCCCCGAGGATCTGCCGGCTCCCCCGGCCGCTTCCTCCAGGCCCCTCTAGATAAGCACATTGACTTTAAACTAAAGCGTGTGCCAACAGCTGCAGCTCCGCGACCGGAGCAGGCAGAGATGTGGCGCTGAATGATAATTAAATACATTCTCATCATCTGTCATTTTTTACTGCAGGTGCCAGTGCAATAAATCTGAGCTTGACTCTTCTGTCAGCTGGCAGCAAACATGTTTTAAAGCCAGATCTCGGGGGATGAATTCAGAATGGATTGGCCTTGCACAGGGAGGAGCCACCTCTAACACACCAAGTGGGTAACGCATACCTGATTGCTTTCATAATACTTTTATTATTTTGGTGACACCTTTCAACCTGATCCTACAAAGAGGGCAAACACCTCCACCTCTGTCTCCCCCCACACCCTAACCCTCCCCACATGGCTCTGTTCTCAACCCCCAGCGCTGTCCCAGCATCTTGGTGTGCCCATGGCCCACTAGGGGTACTAGGATTCTGGTCAAAGAGGAAAAAAAAAAATCAAAGAAAAAAAGAAAAATTTAAAAAGAATTCAAATTCATTTAATTAGAACAACTACAACTCAGAAAATTAAACATTTAAGTTACTATGCTGTAAACCCAACTCATCCCTCTGGTGCACAGCGATGGAGCAGCTGTTTCCCCGTGGATGGACGCCAACCTCTCCCCGGTCATCTTGTGGAGAACAGTGAATCCTTCACTGCAGACACTGCTGGGACACCCCGTGTGACACCATTTTCCACACGCCTGTGATGCAGCACCAGCCCCTGAAGTGTAATGACGCTGAAGGAGTGAATGGTTTTGAAGTATTTATTGTTTTACCAATAGTTTTCTTCTCTTTGCCTTTTACACACAGCCTGGCTGACACACAGACCAGGTACAAATCCAGGTGCCACAGGATGCTCCTGCCCCCGAGCTGGCCCCTGTCCCAGGAAGGATGGTAAGCCTGGCCACGGGGACCAGCCCCTATGAGCCCACGTGGGGAAAGCACGGAGCACGAAGGGAAAAGCCAAAACAGCAAAGAGAGAGAACCATGCCCCCAGTTTCGCTAGCGAGCGCCAGCGCCTTGGCACACCATGGTCGGGGCTTGCCAGCTGCACCCGCTATTTATAACACTGGCACTTACATAATTAGAGCTCGACAATTTAAAACACAGGCCTGGAAATCAGAGCACTTTATTTACCCAGTCAAAGCTGTATCAGCGCAGTTGGCTTTCCGAGGGGGGAAGTGGTGTTTATGGAGCACCTGTAGGCGCCTCTCTGCCTCCAGCTGCCCTGAATGGCAGTTCCCTCCTGGCAGCATGGGCTGGTGGGAAACACACAGGTAAATCCTTCAGCAGCACTCTCCGGCTTCCAAGACTTGCTGGACTTTCAGCCTTAAAAAAATCCCAATTTTAATTTGGGGCAGAATATGCATCTGAAGGGGCAAAGAGCTCTGGGTCCTGCCCCAAAGTGGGCACAGGTGCCTGGGCTTGCCCCCAGGTGGTTTCTATCTACATTAACTGTGTGTTCCACCCCTTGATCAGTTTTGACTTTGGCCTGTTACTCTGCCAGCTCTATGTGTGTCCTGGAGCCACAAATGCTTTTTTTAACAAATTAAATTAAATCATAAACAAGCTAAGTGGCTACAGAAGAGCAGAACCCCCCTTTTGTGTGCAGGAACCAAACCCAGTGCTGCCTACTTAGCAGTTTCCTTCACAAGCACACCAGCTCTGCTTGGCTCTCCCTCGCTGGAGCAGCAACACACTTGTAACATCATCAGAACACAGGTAGGACTCCAAAAAAATTTCTGGGAAAAGCCATGACTGAATTCGGGGGCAGGAATCACTGACACTGTACTTACAGCATTGTTACAGACCCTTCCCTACTTCCCATAGTCAGACTATCCTGAGATGGGGTTTTCACCGCTCTCCCCTGCACATTCCTAAACCCACCATCCCCGAACCCAGGATCCACCAGTGCCAAAAATATCTGATGTGGGTCTGCGATAGCCCACGCCAGCGCCACTGCCCACAGCCTCCCCTGCGCTGTAACACCTACTTTAAACAAAAGCATGTTCTCGTTTCATTAAAAACAGTCCCATGGATTAAAGATTTGGATACCACAGCAAAGCAAGTTAAACATTTACTTTCTATTAAAACATCTAAATGAGAAGATTAAAACCTGTTTTACATTAAACAGGCAAAGTCAAATCATCACAGGAGCAGCGTAGCGGGTACTTAGAGCCAAGGCCTTCTGATGTGCAGAGGTAACCCATTTATGGAGGGAGGGATGGGAGGGATTTCCTAAAACTACTCAGAGAGGGGTAAAAAACCAAAAGCAGACATACATTTGAACAAATCTCCCTTCATTGTCCCCACGCCCGCCTCCCAGAGCCATTCTGCTGCAGCTCCAATCAGCTCACTCCTGCTGACAGCTCTTGCCCCAGATTCCCCCATAAAATATTTTCACAGCTTATTACTCTATTTAGCACACTGCACGCTTAAGCTCTTTTGTTTATTTTTCATTTGAGACGGCAGGAGGAGACGATCCAATGGAATGCAGAAGGGGGTTATTGACTGTGTTTAGTGGCAACTGTTCACAGGAGCAGCAGTTAAGAGGTCACGGAGGTGACGCAGACACAGCTGACTGCTGCAGGAATTTATGCTCTAATTTTCTAACATCCAAACAGATTCTGCCTGGTAACAGAAACCACCAAACTACGGCTGTTACTGCCAAGGCAGAATTCCCCCCGGAAGCTGAATGTCTCCCTTTACAGGGCCAAAATCCAAGTCCATTTGTAAGCGCCTGCAGCTGATCTAACAGCGTTCAGACACAAGACCAGCTCGGTCCTGCCATGTGGGTGCTGAGGCAAAGCTCCCACTGCCGCCAGGCACCTCTTCCACAGCGTGTATTAGCCAAGCTCCAGGATCACCCATCCCACCAAAAGGTTTTGGTGATGCAGTTTCAGATGAGTGCCAAACCCACAGGGTAACACAAAGCACCGTTGCTGCCAGACATGGTCCTTCATCCAAACACCGAACGTGGGCACTGACCCGGCACGTGCAGCGATGCCCCGCGGCTGGCAGAGAACCCCCGTGGGGACTCGCACACAGATCCCAGCCCCGAGTTTCAGAGCGATGTACTTTCATGTACTAAGCAGCCAATTTTACACTCCCCCACTACCACAGCTCCATCAGTTGATCTTGCTGCCATTAAAGGAAGGCATCGGAGTTCCCACGCTCCATGTAACAGAATTAGACTGAATCCCCCCAAATGTCCTAGAGGTCATCCCAAAGAGAAGTCTCTACTTCAGTTTCTTTTTCTACTTGGTTTCAAAAGTTTATTTTAAAAGCAAAAAGCAGAAGGAAGCGAGGGGCAGAGCAGACGCATGCAGCCCCTGGGATAGAGGGTTGTTTACTTTAAAAAGATCACAGAATTTCAGGGTGAAGCAGCACCCAGCAGAAGGGAGAATCCCTTGGAAGTGCTGCTTAACTGGCCTTGTCAGAGAAGTTTTTTGACATGAGCATGTACTATGTAAAAGGAATCATACCTTTGATTAAAATATTTGGAAAAAAGTTGTACAGCCAGAAACCAAAGGGAAGTCTCACCGTTATTTCTCATCTGATCACACTGAATAAAAGGGTCCAACTTACAAAGTATTTTAGGACAGAACTTTGAGGCTCTACTGCAAGCAAATGCATTTTGCTGCTTGTGCAGACTAAACATACTATATACAGACAGGAAAGTAGCTGGGTGGCCCCAAGGCTCGTTGTCAAGAAGTCACACGACCAACGCTCATGGGGAAGGGTCCCAGTACCTGCTGCGAGCGGGAGGCACGGGAACAGCCCTGGGACACTTTGTGGCTACCACTCGCTCGACCCTGCAGCAGCCGGGCGTTGGCATTCCCGCTGCCATCACTTGCGCTCCAACACCCAGACGTGGGAGCCCCCGGGCAGGCAGCGGGATGCTGCGAGCCCGGCGCTGAGCTCCGCCCGCAGCCCTCCCCGGGGCGGCTCAGGCGCTGCCCTCGCCAGAGCCACGCCGGTGGCTGCCCTACAATCGCTGTCTCCTCCCGCAAACCTGCACATTCAGTGCCTTCACAGCACCCTCCTGTGGGGATTCCGCGTCCGTACAGACACGGGGGCAGCTGGAAACGGGGCGCGCTGGAAACCCTCGTCCTCCGGCGATGCCGCAGGGACGGACAACTCCAGCCGCCTGAGCCGGCGGCCCCGCTCCGCCCGCGGCACCTCCACATCCCGGTACCGGGCGGGACGAGGCGATGCCAAAGCACCGCGGCACCGGCACCGCCCGGACAGGACAGGCAACCGCGGGGGCACCGCCCGGCCTGAAACCAGCTCGTCCGTAACCGACTGACTCACAGAGCCAAGCAGTGACAGGTAATTACAAAACCAAGTAAAAACCCACGGCTAAAGCAGATTTCCTGTAGCAATCCCTGACAAATACAAACTGTACCCCAACTTCTTCCCCGGGGTGTGCGATTGCCCCCCATGGGGTATTATCAGTGCTTAAAACCTGCTCTCAAAACCAGGGAAACCTTCATTTTGCAGCACATCATTTGGAACCACATCCACTTTAACACTTTTTCTACTTTCATAGTGATGCTGCATTTTCATTCAGATACTTAAAAACATTTTTATCAGAACTTACAATGATTTTACATAACACTTTGCACCACGATGAAAACCAGTCAGTGTACTCATTTTTAAGAGAAGGAAGATTTAAGAGAGTTTATAATAATTATGTTACTAAACATTTAAGTTAAAAAAAAAGTATGCATGTTACTTACACTGTTGATTTACAGCATTCAGAGTGGTGCCAAGATACAGAAATCCCAACTATCATACACCTTCCCACTTTTTGCAAGGATGCTGCAAAATTAAGAGTTGGATGAATCTAAAATCTGAATTACTGATTACCCTCCAGGTTATGCAGTAATTTAACATCCCTCAGCACACGTGACTTGCAGAGCACATACAGATCAGTTCACTTGTGCAATGGGCAGCAAGAATGTGTGGCATCATTCACTTTTGAAGCCCCTCACACCAGAATAATTCATCTGAATAGATGATGCTTCTGCAGGAACAAATCAAGTTTTTTGCTTCTCAAATGAACAGGATTTTTAAACAAGTCTGGCAGAAGAGCATTAGGTGAAGCGCAGACACACTACAGGCACCCATCTCTAGTTTACATGCTCTAAAGCAAGAGTGATCATGGGAGGGATGATAATCCCTCATTTACTTCTTCCTCCACCTAGAGAGGGAAGTTCTTTCCATACCCTTAACTGCCTGGCAATGACCGTTTTCCCTTGTCGGGAATGGCATGTTTTCCCTATCCCTGAAGTACATGAGTATCCTGTCATGGAAAAGAACAGGCCATAGAATCAATCACAGAAGCTGTCAGAGAAGAGAAGAGCATCTAGTCTGGAAAATTCAGGTGCAAAACTGCAATTAAAAACTGCCGTTCCATTGCCACAAAGCCTTTCCAAACCATCATCCTGGACTGTAACTAAACCCTCCTCTTGAAAGTTAAAATTTCACTGCACTCATGAAACTCTGAGAAAGGAAGAGCTGCTCAGCTACCAAATTCTGAAGACATAACTGAGCTCTACGGCTGCTCTTCCAGGGCAATGAAAGGCTGAGGCTGATGGGAAGAGGGTGTGTGGAGACTGGGAGCAAGGGCTGAAATCCATCCTGCAGAACCCAGGAAGCTGAGAAGCAGACGTGGCAGAACAGAGCAGGCAGAGCTGCAGCAAGATGCACCAAGCACGATTTTTGTTGTTAGTGTGCCACGAGGTCTGTGTCAGGGAAGGCTGGGTAGGACAGGAGACTCCCCTCACTACCAGATGTACAACACAACTTACTACTACCATCAGAAACTACAGCACCATCCGGGCAGCAGCAGCAGGATTTTCCAGATGACAACACTTCATTTCTACCTTGAATATCAGTTCTTTCTCCATTACCCAGCCCTGCTCAGGGAATAGTGGAGCTATTCCCAGATACAAAGAAAATGTGTCCTAAATAAATGGAGAAGAGAAAGGCAAATAAAATGTTTGATAATAAAGTCTTGCAAGCTGTAGCCTTTTACAGGAGGGAAATTATCTTCACAGCCGGAAAGACACCTCTCCTGGCATCAGGGTCAGAACTTCTTAAGGAACAGTGAAGCCCAGACCGTCCCTAACCCAACAGGTACCTCAGGAGCACTGTTCCCCAGCTGCCACCTACTATACATCCACAAGAGAAAAAGTGAAGCTGCAGCATAAACCCCGGTTATCAAATTACACATGGATCAAACTACTGAATCAGTATATTCCTCAGCCTCTCCTCAGCCCACCGCCCTGCCAACGTGTGAGGGCCGAGGTGGACGGGAAGTGAACAGATGGCCCCGGGTGACAGAGCAGAACTTTCATCAGGAACGCACATCGCGGTGCCTTCCAGGCCCCTCCAAGGAACAGAGAAAGGCAAGTTGTAGTATTTGTTTCATACGTTCATCACAACAGGAACATCAGCCAGATCTAGACTAGGTCCAAGGGATAATCACTGTAATTAGTGCTTCGTTCATATAATTACCAGCAGACCCTGTAACATTTTACAATGGAGGTAATTACCCACATTTTACAGCTGAGGAAACAGATAACAGTGCAGGTGAGTAACTTAAAAGAAATCATCAGTGAAACTGTGGCGCAGCCAGAGACTGCAATTATCCTTATTCCCAGCCAAGGCTCTCCCCAATAATCCGTGCTGAATTCACTTCTGTCTTGTGGGAAGGAATCCAGAGAAAATAAACACAAACTGGAATTTCCAATGTCTAGAAGAGCTGAAAAGCAGACAAGCCAAACCTGAAGGAGAAATAAAAACACATGTTTAACACTGAGCATTTTCTGAGCTGAATTGAAGCTACGAGCGAGGGACAGGCAAAGGACCCTGCTCTAGCAGACACAAAGCCAATGTGGGGTGTCAAGTGCTACAGTTCTACTTCTGAAGCAGAGGAAAAGCAGAAGCACAGGAGCAGGTCAGGGCCGGCTGCCCAGCGGCACCGGCTCACCCTCTCAGCCATCAGAGACCTTAACGCGCTTTGAGAAGTTAGAGATTAAAGCAGGAGCAATAATTAAATTTAAGGACTTAGCAAACCAATGCACACCCAGAGCAGCAAGCAGGGTGACAAGCCTGAGAAATTCACCCCCAGCCTGGGGAGAACCTCCCCACAGAGTTGCTGCCAGGGCCCGTGCTCTGCTGCGAGGCCAGAGCAGCACTCGGGCTCTGCTGGAAAGGGGGAATTCCCTTCCCCTTCACACTAGAGCAGCAGGATCTGTGCCTAGAAGCCACCAGCCATGAAACACGAGTAAGGTCTGTTGCCACTTGCTTAGTTTACTGTGTACAGTAAGGTACTACACAGAAATCTGTGTTTTCCCAGATATAGGCCTGGGCAGGGGGTATAGACCTGTCCTGTACCTTCATCCTGCACCTCTGGATGAGCTTCAGTATTAATAGAAAATACAGTGTGCATATGCTGACTGATAAATCTGATTTTTGAAAGTAGTCCAGGCCAAAGTGAGCAATTTGCTGCTGTCTGAGTATGTTTTATTAAAAGAGCAGTACACACAGGTGTCTCTCAGGTTGAATAAAGCAGATTACATTAATCCAACCCCAGCTGCATTACCTGAACTGCAAGACATGCAACACTCTAAATCTTGCACATGTGCCAGGGATTTCAATTCAACCCTTCAGCATTTGGTTAAGGTTAGCATGTAAAAGCCTCCAGCAGCAGAAGATACTGCACAGATTTCAAAATTAAGACTTGTTTCAGGAGTGGACGTTATCAACATTCTGGCTTTGAGTAACAGAAAAACCTCATAGGCAGGAGCAAATCTCTCAATAGAGTATTCTCTCAATATTTAAATAGACAAATGTTTTGCTTTACAAACATCTTGCAGCATTTGTGTAGTTCTTTGATTAAGTGTTTGAAGAAAACATGTATTTTAGTTCCTGCTCTGTAAAAAACAAGCTCAGTAAAGTGAATGAAGTTCCATCATTTCTTGCCATCCCAGGGTCAGCTGTTGCTGTTCCTGCTGTATCCAGCAGCACTGCAGCAGAAACCTGGGGATGGATTTTACGCTGGGGCAATGCTACTGCTAGGTCAACAAAGCAGCTTTTCTCGCTAGTATTTACTGGTTTTTATACAAGAAACTGAGGACAATTCCTAACTCCTCCCTTCCCAAGCGTCCTGGAAGCCCATGCAACAGCTGAACAGGCATAACCCATGTTATTACACCGGTTTCTGCGGATAAACATCTGCGTCTAACACAATACGTGGAAAGATCACAACAAAGCATGCACCACTCTGTCACCCCACCACCTTGGGAGCTACACCCAGCTAGTTCCACGGCTCAGAGCGCTTACCTTATGAAAGGAGGCAGGATGGACATGACAAAACATGAAATGACAAAAAAGAAACAAGACATTCTAACCATATTTTAAGCTAATCTGTTTTTATATTATTGACTCCAATTCCCAACAAACATTTTTATTCCATCTCTTCTTTTTCCCTGCTATTTGTTCTAGCAGAAGGCAACTGCCAGCCAGCCCTCTGCACAGGGAGGGAGATTCCCTTCAGTTTCCAGACGTCTAAATAAAGGTTTTTTAAAAATTGCTTCCCCGGAAAGTCAAGGCATTCACATCTAACTGCTGCCAACATAAAAGATGTGTTACAAGGAGGAGAAAAACAGTCTTCAAGGAGCTTTCTTGAGCAAAATAAGTATTTTTTCCACTGAGTTTTAAAAACCCTTTTCTGGAGACTGGAGAAATAGCTCAAGATGATTTCTAGAGGATCCTTCTTATCAGGCTGACAGGCAGCATTAAACCCAGAGCCAGAGCCAAATTCCAGCTATCCCAGACACACTCAGTGAGGAGCAGTCTGTGTATCAGAACTGATGACTCCAGGTCTCCAAAAACTATTATAGCTAAAATTTGGAACAGGAGGGGAAAGCAAGAAACCACCTGAATGCTTAAAGCACTGATGTAGGTAGGCTGTGATGGTCCAGCACAGCTTGTAGCCATGGGGTCAGAGAAACTCACACACCAATATGGAGGTGCTGGGCAGAGAATTCTGTGAATTCTGGACCTGCCATGTTATTTTAACAGGCAATTCTGCCACACAAAGGCAGTTTAAAAACAGGGATCTTGTGGTTAAGCACAGAGATCAGTGCTGGAAATACCTTTCTCAAGCAGGGATGCCAATCCAAACCAGCTGCTTCCTGAACCATGCTCTGGTGATGATGGTGAATCCCTGCTGCTCACACAGAACTTGGGGCTGATCCCCCGGGCCTTTCAGAGGACTCACAGGGAAGGAGGCAGCTCAGTCTCCACCCTGGGGGTCAGCAGGACCCCCAGACAGGGAAGCAGAGCTTGCTGGGTGTTCGGGTGGGCTTCAGGCTCCTCCCAAGGCCAGGCACTGGCAGAGCCCATTGGGACTATGTAAACAGCTCGCTGCAATTTTAATCTGTAGTTCCAATGAATGATATATTTATAAGCATCAACAAGGCTCTAAGAAGACCTAAATCCACTTCAGTGTTCATTTAGAAGCTTCATTTGCGTGCAAGGAAAACTGCAGCATTAAATGTTAGAGAATAAAATAATGAGACACTTAAAAAGCAATCTGTACTTCAGTGGGCCGTGCTCCATGGATTTCACATGATCATTTACCAGACAAAACCAGAATCTGGCCAAAATCCGTCTTATCCACCGGTTCCCTTTCAATAGGAAAATGGAAAGAATCAGCTACTAAGCTTTGGGGGCTTTGCCATCCCACGTACACACCATGCTGCTTCCCTAAGCACAGCCGTGCCTAAAGCACAGCTCCAGGCATCGATAACTTCCCTTTGGGCTCCAAAGATAATGGAAAAATAAATGCAAATTGAGTTTCAATTGAGATTTTCATTTTGGTCTAAAGCCTAATCTTTTATTAAAACAGCTATCAGTTTGGAGCTGATGCTTAGGAAAAGTTATCTTCAGGATAGGGAACAAAATTTCAACAGCAAAGAATAGTTCTTATTCATAAGAGTATCTGAAATACTCGCATGGTTACTTTAGGCTATCAAAATGTGACTGAAGGGGACATGGATGGGCCATGGGTCTTACTGAACAAAAGAACTGTAGAAAAAATGCAAATGAAAAGCGAAGATGTACATAAATATCAAAATAAATTAGATTACGTACTGGGAGAACACATCAAAAAAAGTAAAGTATTATACAGGCAACATACACACTGTTGAACTTAAAAGAAGCAAAAACCAACACAAATTGCACAGTTTATTAACAACTGAAACAATGTTTATTCAAGAAAAGCCAACATTACCCATCCTCATAGAAAAAAAAAAAAAAGACATTTGGGGAGGTCAAAGAACACTACAGTTTAAAATGATGAAATGTTACAGCTTACACACCAAAATTAAAAATGAAATGAAATTAAAAAAATGAAATGGTTACCAAAGTAATGCAGGTCAAGGGATCAAAGATGAAGGGTCACACACTATTAAAAAGAAATCCAAAAGGGCGTCTGCATCAAGATCTCTGTAAAACAAAGGAGCTTCAGTGAGTAAAACTAGAACCTTCTATGGAAGCACATCAAAGCTCCCACACTCCACACCCAGGCCTGCGCCAGCGGCCACCAACCCTCCTGGGGCCACCGACCCTCCTGGGGCCACTGACCCTTCCTGTGGCCACCGACCCTCCTGTGGCCACTGACCCTTCCTGTGGCCACCGACCCTCCTGGAGCCACTGACCCTTCCTGTGGCCACCGACCCTCCTGTGGCCACCGACCCTCCTGTGGCCACTGACCCTTCCTGTGGCCACCGACCCTCCTGTGGCCACTGACCCTCCTGTGGCCACTGACCCTTCCTGGGGCCACTGACCCTTCCTGGGGCCACTGACCCTTCCTGTGGCCACCGACCCTTCCTGTGGCCACCGACCCTTCCTGTGGCCACCGACCCTGGCAGCACCAGATGACTCCTGTTCCCAGCCACTTTGGCTTGTTCTTATTAACCTCCCTGCAGACAGGCTTCTACAATTTCCCCACTTTCATACTGGGGTGCTGGTTTCCTGCTGCCCTGGTCAGCGCCGAGGGTAGGAGCAGCACTGCCCGAGCTGTGTTGGCTGCAGGGCAGAGCGCACGGTCCCACACGGGCACTGAGCTGTGCCAGGGAGGCTCTGCTGAGGTCACAACACACGGGCTGTCAATGCAACTGGCAGATCATCGCTTCTCAGGGAAAGCTTGACACGTTTTTCCAAGAGTTTCCTTTATTCACTGTGATTGTGGAAATCTGGTAATTAGTGACACACGTGCACACTGAACCCCTCGCATTGTAATGTATTGCTTTAACGCTACAATAAAAAAGTAATTCAAATGTGGTTTCTAAGACAAAGGCCTCTCCTCCTGGAATTTCAATTACACAGAAGCTATAAAACAACCTTTGGTACCCATTTCCAAGCAAGATGCAGTCAATTATCTATAATAAATTTATGCAGAGAACGTAATATTTACATCAGATAACTTTTGGAGAAAGACAACCACCAAGGGCATTGCATCCCTCTTCAATCCAGCATCCCTCCCCCTGCCTGGCAAGGCATTAACTTTTGTGAGTCTTTTATCTGGACCAAACCAACCCGATGCTTGAAGCCAAGAAACAAAATCGCCGCACGAACCTCTGTCTTTGTAAGGCAAAGAAGCCCCCAGTGTCAGAGAACCACCATATGTAACACTGACATACAGTGCAAGGATCTAGTCTGCCTGGATGTTTTCCCAGAAAACACATCTCATCCTTCCACATCACTTCTGCTTCACGCATGTCACAGTGAGGAACACACTGCAGAACGCAGAAAGGTCCATATTCCCCCTCAGCAGCACTGTCTGACAAAACCTCCTGCTAAAGCTACTGCCACATGCTGGAGTTAAAGCTCGGTTCCTGCCATTATTTGCAACATTTCTCAATTCCAATTTCTGTGAACCAAACCAGTTAAGTCCACGTTTCCACTGTTCTCTCACCGTTTTTTTGGGCTGGCTCCTCTCACCGCGACTCACACTGCAGGTGTTCCAGATGACCTCGCTGTGAAGGAAAGCAGTTTGGGAACCCAGGGACTTCACTCAATAGCACAGACACAGGCTTGCAGTGACTCAGCAGCTAACTAAGTCCGAAGGCACCAACGTGAGTGGTGTGATCAGGAAGACTGAGAGCTCAGGAATCTCACAGAGGTGTGCAACACGGATGTTCCCGTGGGGCACACCAACATTGTGGGGCTCCCTCACTAGTTCTCAGGTAACACAAAGATGAGTTTTAGGTAACTCTAGGAACATTTTACCCCTGGAACTACAAGGCCTCCCAGGAGGTGCAGCTCTCCGGGGCTCCCCGGTGGCTGGCTCGCCCCAAGGCTGTGTGCTGCCAAACAGCTCCTGTGGTCTGTCAACAGCAGAGCACTGACATCACATCCACAAAGCCTTGGTTTTTCTTTCCCTCCACCGCAGTAATTCCACCCCCTCCCACTCTCCTCGGGACACTGTTCCCCGCAATGATCACTGCTTTGGCAGGAAACAGACCGGTTTCCCTCTTTTTCTTAGGCACTGCCCCTGCAGAAAACCTTCGCTTTGATTGGCACTAATTTTTCCTTCATATCTAGTTTTAATTTTTCACCTGATTCCCTGATTTTTCTCTTCCAAATGCAACAGCCACCCTCGGAAGCAGCAAACCTGAGATCAAGATGACAGGATTTCAATCACTTACAAAATATAATCTCCTCAGTTCCCATTCATTTGCCAAGTGAACCAATTCCTTTGTGTGTGTACATGCCAGGCCCTGGCAGAGAGACTGAGATTGACTTTGTAAATTGACTTTGTTGTAACATTTTCCTTGTAAAATGAGGTACAAAGTATAACTTGTGTAACATCAGTGAGTATTTTAGCGCCAGGCAAGCCAGAAACCCAGATACATGATGCAGAGATACCTACCACTACTACTGGTGTTCCTGTAGGTAAAAAGGTAAATACTAACTGAATTAATGCACTCTGATGACTCACTCCCGTTTCAAGAAGGGTGCTGTAATTAATAACTCCAACTTTTTATTCCCCACACACCGGATTCCACTTTCTCTTCTGATACTACACTTCGGGGTAACCATACATCATGTATGGTTACCAAGGATGAGCTGCAACAGATGACACAGGTTAGGAAAAGCACACCAGCAACTGGAGGAAATAATATTCCACCTTATTTTCCCACATTCCCAGACCAATCTACAATACCCTTTTTTTTTTTTTAATTGTGTTAAGCATAAGACAGACAAAGGATTCCAAGCTGCTCTACAGCTGCTGAACTACGGTCATTTACACAACTCACTCTTAGTGGAGGACCTAGAGGTGTCCCATAGCAAAAAAAAACAATTCCACCAGACCAATTCCACTCCAAACTAATCTCTAGAGAGTTTCAAAAATACTCAGCAGTACTTTGACAGGTTACTAATGGCAAACAATCAGGTGGTTAAATACCACGACCATTTTATATTTTGTGTATAATATGCTAAAACTAATGATGAAGCAATTTTTTTTCTTTAGGCTATCATGAAGTGTAAAAAAGTAAATTAATTCAATCGAGTTCACTTGGAAAACAAAAACAAATGAGGAAGGCAGTGCATTATCCCCGACCCTCCATTTGATCTGTTGGCTGTGCTTTCCACGAGCCACTCTGTTTCCAGTACTCTGACACAGTAACTGCCCTGAACTGCCAAATCAGCCATTTTTCAGCAGTGCCCACATGAACCAAACGGAAGGGGAAAAAAGGTTTTCCCAAAAAGGAAGATGAGGAATCCCTCTGTATTTGAGCATGAACAGCATGGCAGGTATTCCTGCTTCTGTTCCAAGTTGCCAGGACCAGCAAGTAACCTTCCGATTCTGCTCAGTCCCCAGCCTGCTCACAGCACACAACTCAGGAACTGCAAAAGCAATGCCAGCAGCATGTTCCTGCTTTGCACATTAAACAAAGCACATAATTTCATTAATTTCACAAAATAAACCCACGATGAAGTGCTTCTTCATTTTTTCTGCCTCATTCGGGATCAGCCTCAAACCCCAAGCACAGGCACAGCGGGAGGAGCCGCCCCCACGTGCCAGACAACCCCAGTCAGGTGTATGAACACTTCGCTACTGCTCTGCTCTTCTCACGCTGCAAACTCTATTTCCCTTGGACTTCACTTGCAGAGCTTTCTTCTTTAAAGGAAGTGGCATTCCTCACATTCCTGCTGGTGGCCCAGAGGAGGGACAGGCTCTGGAAGCACGGTACCACTGGCTGGCAGCACGGATACCCCGCTCACTGGTGGACAAACCCAGGTGGGACAGGCCTCTCCCAGGTAAGGGGTTCACAGACCACCACCACTGAAATGAAGGATGCAAACTGACACTGATGTTCTGGATTTCACAGATGCTCTGGCTGCTTGAGCACTTGGCAAACACTTTGCCCCCAAGAGGGCATCGCCTGCCATTCCCAATCCCTTGCGTTAACATGCCTCAGTCCCCAGGTGAGCTGGTGCAACCCCAGGTGCCAGAGTAGCAGGGGCAGGAGGAGCTGCTATGGGGAAGCACACCCCAGCCAGTCTGCAACCACTTCCCCACTGCTCCTTCAGCCGTGGATCATCAGGCAGAACAAAACCAACAGCACTTCTAGTAACAGCATTTGCCATTACCATTCAGAATATTTTATACTCTGTGATCACATGGGCAGCAGGCAATTAGTCAAAATTCAATATTCTTATTGCTCTTGAGATACCCCAGAGCTGACAGGGACTGTGGGGATGTCCCAGCCTTGTGGGCTCTCTGCAGGTGCAGGGCTCTTGCAACAGTGGCCAGCCTTCAGCTTCGGGAACCCTGCGCTTCAGCTCAACACACCCGAATTAACGTGAGCTTGATGGAAAAGATTCAAAAAATACTCTGGACTTCACAGTCCCCAGGGAACCACACTGAGTGCTGCTCCTTTTCCAGGGAGTTTTGCCATCTTGATGGCACATCGCGGAGGGGACGCCATGACCTGGACAGGCACCCCTTCCACGCTCCGACTGTGGGGGTGACACAAATTGGTCCCATATATTTGCTCAACCCCACAAATTTGTAACATATTCAGCTACTTTGGAGAATAAGGAATGAACTGGGACATGTAGTGCAGGGTTACAATACACAGTGCCATCCTGGGCAGCCTTAAAACACAGAGGTTTTTTGTAAGAGTCAATTCTAAAAGGCACTTAAAAGCATTAAAAGAAAAAAAAAGAAGCAGTGGCAGTAGCCATGCTGCCAGGTCTGTACCAGGGCAGGGCCGACAGGAGCCGTGCGCTGACTGGCTGACCGGTGCTCAGTGCCAGGCCCAAGGAGAGCTGGAGTGGCGGGCGGCAGGGACCTATCGCTTTCCTGCCTCCCTGCCAGCGTCTGGGAGCATCACAGCCAGCCCAAAGGCTCCAGACTCGCTCCTCATTCAGTCTGGGTCCCTCACGTCCCTCAGGCAATTCTCCAAACCTTCAAGATCTTCTCTGTGCTTTAGAAAAAAGATGGCAAATAACTCTCTGTCAAGCGAAGAGGAGAATGTCAGTGTCGTGCGAGCAAAGCGAGAACGCCAGAGCACATCGAGATGTCAGTGAACACACGATTCGGGCCCCAGGGCAGCAGAGACAAAGAATTTCTTCCTATGCTAAATATGCTCAAAATACAGAGTTTCATAATTGCATTATTTGCATACTCTCCCAAGCAATACCTGAGCCTGGAATCTGCAAAACGTGGATGCTGGCTGATTCCGGAGAGCAGGGCAGTTCTGTTGTGCCCCTCCAGACAAGCCCAAGCTCATGAAGCAATTACTACTGCTTTTTCTACCATGGAAATTCTGGGCTTCTCCCAGCAGAGAACGTAAATAGAGAATACTGTTGGAACCAAAGCCTGAGGTAGCATTTTACATTTCCAATGTTTAACTTTTTCTTCTTTCTCCCACCACGTCATTAAGTGTTTACAGGGATGATTAATGACTGCGTCTGCCAACTGTTAACGAACGGCATCTCTGCTCAGAGCCGCAATCCAGTGCCTGGCAAGCACTGTGCAGAGACAAGGTTACTCCAACATCCTTGAGCCCCAGTGCCCCTGGAAGCTCTCTCATCCCAGACAACCTGGTCCCTGGACAGAAAGCAGCAGGATGCATCTCCTGCGGACAATGTATCTTGCTGCCCGAAGCCACTAGTGGGTAATGAGGCAGCCAAGACATCTTTACCACCTCCATCAGGGGACACAGGAGCTCAGCTGGGTGCCAGAGGCCACTGGCTCAGCGCTTTGGGAGCCCGGCCCCACTGCCCATGGAAGGGAGCAGAGACCCAGCCCCTGAAATCCCCGCTCGAGGTGCACTGCCAGCACACTGAGCGGGAAGCCTTTGCTCCATCCGTGCACTGACACCAAACTGGATCTGCATTACACAAACCCTGAAGTGGTTCACAGTGAATGACAACTGAACCCCGAGAGCGAGGAACTCCCTCACATACACAGAGCACTGCCAAACTTTCTAGCAATTAACTGATTTGTCCTAACGTGAGAAACTGTATGAAACCCTGTCTCTATCCTCTCCCAGAGCCAGAAAAATAAGCACAACACACCTTCACAGGCATCTCTAAAATTTAAATCTGTAATTAATTGCTTGGCTAAACTTATGATTTTCTATCTCTGGTAAAAAAAAATGAATTAGAAGGAACACTTCCTTCAGTAGAAAATACAAAACTGCTATAAACTTGATTTAAGACAAGATGACATCTTGGTATGTAAATGTATTTCCATCAAACATTTCAGTTCCAAATGCATGCTCTGATGGAAAGCAAACACCTCGATAACATGTTTGAAGCATTTTTAAGTGCTCCATTTATCTTGCTGCTCAGCACGTGATTTTACTACCTGTAAAATCAACCACAACCCATCCAGCTCTCAGAGGATACAGTTTCTCTGTCCCGGCTATCCAATCCAGAGCAACATCTGACCATTATCCTCAAGCTGCAGATGAAAGCGCTCAGAAAAAGTTATTTGCAGTGTTCCCATGGTGATGCCCCGGCAGAGGAACGAACAAACCCCATCTGCTCTCTGACCTCTGTGCCGGCAGCACCACGGGGCTGATGGAGCCCAGGCCCAGTGACAGCACGTGCCCACCCCACCTCCCCAGCGGCTGAACACGCGTGTGCTCCGTTCAGGGCCCCACAGAGGCAGGCAAAAGCTGTGTTTGAGCTTCCTTGAAGTATCCCCATGCAAAGGGGCGCAAAAAGCAATGCTTAAGGATTTTGGAAAGGAGCCGGGTCATGGCAGGGTTGGGGGTTTGGCCCCCCCCTTCCCTCAGGATGTATATCACACTACACCACACCCCACACCCCCCCGCTGCGCTCACACTTCACAGCCCACGGACACCCGTGACTGCCGAAACACACAGAGCCTAAGGGAGGACAGCATTGTCACACACATGTTCAGATGTGGAAGTTATTTAAGCATTTCATTTACTTTCCATCTTTTACTAAACCTCCCTGTCAGGGAGACACCTCACACACAGAACCAGGTATTCCAAAATCAGTGCAAAGATTCTGAAGCACCACCATATAAAATACATCTTTTTCTTCTCTACTTTATAACTTGTGCCTTCACCAGCACAGGCAGAACACCTGTGTATCAGGTGAAAAAAATGTATCCCCTTAGGAATGTAGTCCGATGTTATTATTCTATTATACCCTAAGAAAAATTCAAGCTTTATAACAGCGAACAGAATTAAGCTTTCAGATTGGGAGTGGGGAAGCAATAAAATCTGGAAGCTCAGATCTTTCCTTCCCCATAATTAACACAAATTTCCAAGACTTCACCTAGGCATAAGATTCTGCCTTTTTTTTTTTTTCCCCTCTGAACTAATGAGGCCAAAATTCTCTGACCACAAGAAAAGCTCTCCCATTTAAACAATTCAGTAGGGAAACTGCACCGGCCACACCACACAGCTGGCAGTGTCAGCACCAGCCATAACCCACGACAGACCCAGCCTCTACCTCCTTGTGGAGTGGCAGCCACAGTAACAGATTTGGGAGGAGAGGATACAAAGGAGAGTGACAAACCTGGCATTCAAAATGACAGAAGCACACTGGGTCTGGCTTTTTATGTCCCAGTTGATGACCTGTGACTATCAGCAAATAATCCTTCCAGAATTACAGCATGAGACAAGCCCACCCCAGCAGCATTCGGGCGAGCCCCGGCAGAGCCGCTCACTCGGCACTCCCCGGAACACTAACACGTCTCTTATCAGGAAGACCACGCTCCCAAACTCAGCTCCCAGCCTAACATACCACACCGAGCAGAGCTTTCCTGTTTGCACCCTGTCCTGCTCATGAATAATAACAGTTTTCAGCTGTATGATGAACTTTGCCACGCCCTGTGCCCAGGGAAGCTCCACACACCAACCCTGCCCAAAGCCGTGCGTGCAGGAGCGCACCCAAGGCTCTGCCCTGGGACAGCAGCACTACTAGAGAACGTGACTAAAACCCAAGCAGCTGTTTCCAATACAAGGAAGAGCATCATTGTGTCACAAACCTATGAAGACCTTGTTTTCCCAACTGTCCTTGACCAAACATCATCTGTCAGAGCCACTGGAATTGCCACTGCTCGATACCCTGCCCCTGTTAGTACAGACTCTGTCGCAGAATGAACCACAAACCACGTTTTCTACAATTTACATTTCAATGCAAATGACCCAAACCAAAAACATCTACACAAAAGCCAAGGCCAGCAACTCCCCCAAAGCTGATTCATTCTCTCACCCGTACTTGGTATATTAAAAATAGATACCTGACTGTAACTTCCAGACAGCCGAAGGAAGGGGGTTTAGAACTCCAATTTTGAAAAATACACACAGGAACTTCTCCGTGATTGATTCTACGCTCAGCAAACATACACACGAGTGAGCTGTGTTTGATCCTGTGCTCAGCTGCCACTTGCAGGTGTTAAACTCGTGAGCACAGGTTCTGTTAACAAGTTTAGATGCTACAAATGGGGGATCAGAGGGACAGGACCAGTCAGCTCTCAACAAGCAGAATTAACTGGAGTTTTACAGTCCTTTCTCCAAGTGGATCGCCTCTATTATTAAGTGATTCCTACAAATAAGGCAAAGCTACAGTAAGACAAAGCTGCTGAAAACTAAAACTACACTGTGCACATTGCCATGGGACATCCAGCCTTGCTGCCCAGCAGGAATAAAGCCTAGGGATCATAGAGCTATCTGGGTAATTCTTTAACTTCACCTTGGCCCACAGATACCCAAATTTCAAATACTTCTGTTTCATTTAAATTACCCCAACCATGATGCATTAATAGGAGACCTGTGAATGAGCACGCTCAGGGTAACTGGATTTCAGTATAAAATGCCAAGTTCTGTGTGTCCTGTTCTTAACAAGACTCCTCAGACACAGGAAAGCTGGTTATTTCCCTGGCCCCTGTGGGGCAGGAAAGAACATACGCCGCTTTTTTGTTCAGAAGTCTTCATGCACAGGAAGGTAACACTTTGTTCAGCATGGTACAAACACACCTATCTGATTTTAAACCATTTTGAAACGGGTCATTAAGATGATACAAGATTTGACTCCGAGACAAGTCACACACACATGAGCAATAGGCTCCTACTGTACTAGTAGTCAGCTTCCACGTTTGCCTTCAAGTCTAGCTTAAACCTCACTTGCAGCATGTACTAGGACTTTATTACTTATAGAACAGGTTCCAGAGCCAAGGAATTCGTATCCTGGAGCTCACATGGCATGCTCTCACAAAAGAATCCATAAGCATTAAGTAAGCTGGTACATTTAAGTATAAGTAAGAGATTTAACTACCTCGTTAGTGTTCCAGCGGTGCCTCTCTTTCGGTAAACTTGAACATTTTGGTAGACATTCAAGCAGCTTCTTCGGTAAAAAGATTTTTACATGACTGCCATTGCTGTTCCCATGATCATCTAGAAAGGAGAGGAGACACGTGATGTACACATGGGAGAACGGGTGGTTTCCACCAGGAGATACGAGCGATGGCAAGGCTTGGAAACCCCCCAGTTCCCTGTCCAAGAGCAGCAATCTGTAATGCCAGCAAGACAAATAATGTCTTTCTGATGAAACTGCAACTTTATTTCACAAGTATAAATACAGTTTAATTCTTCATGGTTGCAAAGTTTGAGAAGAGCTTTGATGGATTTGGGCACAAGGAGCCTGTCTGTGCTTACCTGTGCCTATTTTAGGTCATTATTTGCCTCAGTGACAAATTTTACAAGCAATAGCGACAAAACGCTGTAGAAGTTGTGACCACAGCAGCACAACCTGCCAGGGAAGTCATAAATGAAGTTCACACTTGACAGGATTTGCAAGTAAATAAGCACAGAGCCCCAGTACCTGCTATAATTTTGTCAAGCTGCAGCAGAAATGCAACTCAAGGTCTATTAGTTCATTTAAAACTAGAACGCACAGTACCCAATCAAACCCAGGTTACTCCTCTTTTCATGCACAGCTCAGAAAGTGAATGTAGTTCCTCAACATGGTATTGAGAAAGAAGGGTGGAAATCTTCCTACCTCACCATACCTGAGGTCTCAAAAGCAGAAACACTGAAGAATACAAAACTATTCTTTTTTAATGTTGAATATGTAGAAGGCGCATCAATTCCCCTCAAAAAATCATGTCCAAAAACCCCTGCACTCCCACACCAGCCCACAGCAGTCCCAGCAGCAGCACCTTGATGATGTCTATCAATCCTCTAACACCACCCAGAGAATCACAGCATCCATGAGCTGCACGTGTTTATCAACCAAATCAGTCCCCACAGAAAAGGGAATTGGAGCAGTAGGGTAAGAGAGACCAGCCACAATGCAGAGCTTTACCAGTTCTCCCTCCAACTACACTATTTCTGCCTTCTTCCACCATCCTCTCACTTCCCATGACAGATCCTGGGCACACAAGCAGTACACTTACTCTCTGGCATTTTACCCCACAAAATTAATTTATAGTCATTTCCCATTTGGAAGTGTACAGAAAAGGGATATTAACTTCTTCCTTTTACACATCTAATCATTTTATGCCATTAAACAGATGCCAGCAATATGATAAAACTCCTCTGCAATTTCGTACGACACAGACATTCCCTGCGACCTGCAGCGAACCCAACAGAGCCTGGCCCACGAGCATTCTTAGAAATGATTTAGGAATTGTAGAGACCTCACACCAGCAGCCAGACATCCCTGGTATTCTTAAAGCTTGATTAGACTCTTGGATGTGTCAAGTTCAACAATATACATGCTGTTAAATCAACTGCTCGTGCAAGCCCAGCAGATGAGTTTACAAGATAAGCAGCGATGTGTATGATAAACGTGAGCTGCTCTGTAATTTATGAGTCCTGTGCACTCCCTGAGTTATTGGGAACTTTACTGTGCGACTGTGTTGGACTAAATCAACAGGGCTGCCACTTCCCAACTTCTTCCTGGGCAAGGAGCAGTCAAGCAGGATCGATCTCTGCTGGACTGATAAAGAAATGGGCGAGAGGGTGCTCTCCATTACTGCTCTGTACACCATTCCAGGATTTCTAGCTGGACACTGAGTATCTCAGACCGTTACTCTACAGGGCTTTTTGGCCATGTCCCTTCTCCAGCCCAGGCTCTGCACATGTGACTGTCATCACTGCTATTTCCCCCCACCCAAGCCACTCAAAGCCTTACAGACACCCCTGTCGTGACACCTGGGCTTATTCACAAAGACACAACTTGCCTGGGGCAAAGACCAGAGTCGGGCAGCCCTGCCAGCAGCTCTCAGCCATTCCCACCTGCATTTCCAGATCCACAGCTGGTACTCACTTCACGCTCCCTGCTTTCATTTTACACCATTTCCATTCCTCATTCAAAACACTGCATTGCTCTACATTCAATTCATTAAGGCACAAAGTATTTTACAGCACACATTATTGCTTTTATCAGTCAAACTACATCCCAGTTACATCTCATCAGCTTATTTTCCATGGACACATTTTAATTGACATTAATTGTATTACTTCCCCTTACCTCCGTATCAGTCAAGTCCTCTATCATTCATTCCATTATTTTGCAGGGCTGGCAGACCTCTAATTATTCAGCTCATTTTATTAACTTTCTTCCATTGTCATCAATTATCAGTATTATTAATCCAGAAAGCGCCTATGGATAATAGATCCCTTTAAAATGTTTTGGTAGAACTTGTCAGAACTTGCTGATGCTAAACCTTCCAACTCCTGTTGTTAGCATCTCCCACCTTGTGTTATTACAGCAAGGGAAGGTCATTCTCATCATCTTGTAATGCGACTACATCTCACAGATGCCTCCCTCTTCTGCGTTTAGCAATGACATTTCTTCATTCCAAAAAATCCCCAATGTGGAAAACAACAACTGCCACCTGCCTCGATCCAACAATCTTTTCATTAGGGACTCCTCGAGCCACACAGTCAGAACAACACACAACAATCACGTTATGGGATGTGAATCCTAAATTCAGTGACCTCTAAACCAGGTTTGACCTTGGAAAAGGACAAAGTCAGCCAACCAGCTATGAGGGTGAAAAACTCATCGCCTCAAATGATGCACACACATTTGCCTTCACACTCACTTCTCTGCCCACTAGAATCTTTCAGAATGTATTCCCACAGGGAGGAAAGTCCCTGGAAAGCCAGGCAGAGAAGAGGGCTGGTCTTCCAGTGGCACTGTGGATACTGGCAGACCAAGAGTTCCCGCTCCTCTGAATGAACCAGCGCTTCCCTGCTCCCGTTCCTCACAAATAACACCGTGATACTTCCAATGAAACATGCACATCTCTAGGGAGGTGGAGCAAAAAATCCCCCGTGCTATCCCTTGGCTTGAATCAAATCTGCCATTCCTAGTCCAGCTGACGCACTCACCCACCACCACAGGGGCTCCTGGTGAAGGCAGAGGAACAAGAGCCCACGTTGCTCCGCATCCCCGTGCTCCCGGCAGCGTGGCCAGCACACCCACAGGCAAACTCCTCCATTTGTCTCCAACTAAAATTTCCTCAGTAGCTAAAAACAGGAGCTGGAACCTCACAGCGCTGATTTGGTTTTACTGTGCAAATCCAGATTTGTACTGGAACTTTCTCCTCGTTTATTTTTGCCATGGGTGCGACTCACAACACCGAGGTCTGCAAACCCGTCCAGTGTCAATAAAAAGTGCCTGTGCAAGCAGAGCTGCACTGACATGGGGAGGATTTGCCAGTAAACCTCTATCGACACAGGGGTTTTTAGTGCAGAGCTGGCCACAGCTCAAAAATGTTTCCCAAGGCAGGCACAGCCACAGCCGAGAACTCCAGTAAGAAGCTACAGACTAAAATATAGCAGCCTACACTGTGTCCTGTTATATATCATTCAGGATGAAAATCCAAAATTTAAGTTCCATTAGCAATCTTCAAGTTTATTTATTAGCAAACAAGAAACTCATGTAGAATTAAGAAAGTACAAGTATTACAAAGTTCATGGAAAGTTCCGTATTAATTATACCACATAAACCCTTTGTCACTTTATGGGTTTCTTCATGCTTCTTGCACTTTATCCTCCCAAGGGATGCACCATGGACCATAAAACTTTAAAGTGCACAACAGCAAATCACACAGAGAGTCTGTGCTCTACCCCCGCTCTCCAAACAATCCCCCTCATCCCCCCTCCCTTTTTTCTTCTTTAACTGGTTCTTAAATCTTCGGTGATCCAGGAGGTGAATTTAGACCTGCAGCCCCTTTAACTACCATAGTTTGTCAATATAACATGTAATTGGAGAATACAGAAATGGCCAAAAGGGTGTTGATCAGCTGCTGATCCGCAGACAGGTCTATAGTAGAAATAAATATCACAAGTAAGCTATAAACTCACAAACACAAGTTTTATAAACCCATTATTACAAAGTAATAACTTAGGGTTGGCCATCTTCTTAACTACCTCACAAGAAAGGGAAGAGGTGTTTAAACATTACAAACGGGCTCTTTAGTACAAAACAAACCGCTGAAATCCCAATGTCATCCTGGGCTGGCATCCAGCTGACCCCCCCCGACTGACTGCTGAGGCAGCAGCTGTGCCCCTGCAGCACACGGGTGGCACCACAACACATGCACCCGCACTGACACCCTACGTGGGGGCCACCAGAGTCACCTGGACACTTGCTGACCTCTGAACAGGGAAAAAAACAACAAATTCCATCCGGAAGGAATAAATCCCAGATCCAAACATCTGCAGGACTGCCACGCTATTTCTCATGGCTCAACTTCGATCCTGGCATTTTTCACCCATAAACAAGCAGCAACAGAAGCAAACCCAACAGCTTTTGGTCTGCTTCCTAGCAATATTTGGACAATTACAGTTGTAAATCTCTTGGCAACAAAAGTAGATTTCTAAATATCAATTAAGGGTGCTAAGAGAAGATAACCAGGTCCAGCTCTGCAGCGCGGCTGTCTCAGCAGGGCTCCACAGGATGCCAGCACTCAGCCGGGCGCTGGCTGAGCAAAGGTGTTCCCGGTCCTCCAGGAATGCAGCCCAGGGCTGAGGGGAGGATGCAAGGAAATGGTAAACAGTTCAGGCAAAGGTAAAAAATGTACAACAGGAGTGAGAGGCCAACACAAACCAGCACATGTATGGCTGTGGCTGCTGTCTGTGGGGAATACGTGAGGAACAAGAAAAAACAAAAAGCACAAGGAAGGAATCACGGGAATGGGGGCAGTATCAAGGATGAGCAACAAAACAGTTTTCCTCTAGGAAGGTACTGAATCTAGCTTTAATATCTTGGAATACTTGTGACAAATACTTTGTTGCTATGACGAGCTCTACAAACACTTTGAAAACCACAAGAAACAGAAATATAGCTAAAACCACTGCTATGCATCAGTGGCCCAGTTCTCCCCACCAGTGACAGGCTACTCCCAAGTTCCTTTGTCCTTTCCACATAGCACAAGTTTCTTGACATTTTATAACTGAACTCAGTCTGAACACCAGTTAGGCAAAACTTCACATGGTGCATTTTGGGGAAGGCTTGATAGCCCAATTATCCCTGACGAAAGCCCACACGCTGTCTGGGTGACACAACCAGCTGTTTATTTCTCACACTCTATGCTTAGCACACTGTGCAGCACTTCTGGGTCTACCTTCCCCAACCAGCAAAACCAGCCCCTCTTTCCATCTCCCACCTTGGCAGGCTGTTGCAAGCACCCTGCTAGCTGAGAGAGAAGAATTCAGCTACATTCAGAAGGTGTACACAAGTATCTACCCTAAAAGCAAACTTTGGGAGCACTCAAATAGTGCAGCCGCTTCAGCATCTCCCTGCAGCTCCTTGTGTTCACACCTGTGAACTTTCACTGTGTTGCTGTTAAATCTGATAAGTGCTCCAGAACAACCAGACCATTGCTCACCATCACCAACAACTCCTTTGGCTGAGACCTCTCATCAGTTCCTTCATACCTTGGTTTTCACTGAAATTACACCATCAAATTCAATGGCAATGAAGCCAAGGAGCAGTGGATATTATCAGCTAGGTCTAGCAAAAATAAACCACCTGTTTATTCAGTTTCCAATACTACAGACGTTCTCAACAACACATTTCCCAGAAGTCTCAAAGCATTGGCTAAGGGCAGGGAATTTGCTTATTCTGAGCCTACATGCTGGCAGCCACTAGCCACAGATATTCTCACTTCTTTCTTTTTACATGCGAACAATTTAAGTTTGGAAACCTAGCTGGAGAGCTGGCTGGAAAAACCCAGCCCCTTGAACCAAAATGTGCAACTGGAGAAGGACAGTGAGTGCTCCATGCCCAGCGAGAACAGAGTTTGCTCTCACTCACTCAGTGCCGTGACTGCTCCTTGGCACAGAGAGCCCCTTCGGCATCGCCCTGGGAACAGGGTGGGTGCTGTACCCCAAAGCACTGGGGCTAAGACAGGTGCAAGCACCTGCAGGTGAACCTGCCTTTCCAAACCCAAGGGGTTTAACACAGCGCAAACCCAACGCAGGGCTGCCAGGGTGCCGGGAGCTGTGGAAGATGAAAACAAGACACCAAATGAGGGGAGAAAACCACAAAGCAAAAACTCAGCAAGGTGTGGAAGTGGAAGCCAGGGAACACCAAAGCTGCAGGAAGCTGTTGGAAGCACTGTATTTCAACTAACCATCCCCATATTCCACAAGCACTCCACCAGCCTGGTTTCACTCCCTGGAAAGGTTTGGGTTTGTCAGAGTTTTTTCTACCCTCCAGACACATGTGGCTTACTGAAGCAGAGACAGAGGGACGTTAAAAAAGGAAGGTCACATTCCAGTTCCTTCTTTCTAAAGGCTGTCTGGACAGAGGTAGGATAGCTATTGCCCCTTTCTCCAGCAATATCCACCTTTGTAAGCAGGTCTTTACAAGAGCCATTTAAATCCACTAGTAATGTAAAGGTGGCACCAAGTCCTCAAATGCTAAATTTTAAAACATCTGTTTTAACCTTACTTGTACATCATCATTTCCCTGTATCATTTTCTGATTCAGAGAATGAAATCTGAGTTATGACATCTCCAGGAAGGTTTCCTCCAGATGTAGCTTTAAAACTGACACAAATAAACCAAAGAACCTTAGAGTCAAAGTGCTTTTGAAAAACAAAAGAAGAGATGAGATAGTGAACTAAAAAACCAGAGCTTTAAACAAGCCCCATGCCTTACATCGGGAATAACACAGCTATAATACCAAAAGTACTCAGAAAACTGACCTCACACACAAGCAGTTCCTGCTATTTGGAAAAAGCAAATCGAGTCTGCTCCCTGAACCCGTCCTGCTGGCTGACAGCCCACAGAGAGGGTCTAGAAGCTTCACTAGGAGGCAGTTTGCTTCCATCTCCGACAAAAGAGATTTTGGTAAAATCCCAACTGCTGAAAATTCAGCAAAGATTCTGGGGCAAGGAGTGGACTGAGCCGAGTGTCAAGTGCTGCCTCCTCTCCGAGACAGCCTGATCCTGCCAAGCTGGACAGCAGCACGGAGCATGGCACACAGCCCCAGCCATCAGCACACCGTAAGCTCAGGCTTGTTTAAGTAATAAAATCTTACGCAACACACTTCCACAGAGGAAAGTAAATATTTGCTGTTTAACAACCAAATCGAGAATGTTTTGTTTTCAAAAGATTGTTCCCCAAACAATCCCTCCGAAGTCAGAAACACCTGAGGCTCCACCTGCCCTCTCGGTCAGCCCATGCCACCAGCACCCTCAGCTCATCGCAAGCTGTGGGGAGGAACACCACCTCCTGCTATCCCACCTATGACCCTGCCCAAACAGATAGAAAATGCAACAACCACACGGCAAGGTGCCCGGCCCCTGCGCCAGCCACACACCGAACACACAGGCACTGCTCTCTGCAAAGCTCACGGTTACAGGTACCTGTCCATGAGAACACAGAAACAAAAGCAAGGTTGTCCATGCACATCCTTTCTATTTTGAACTTTAAATTAGAAAAAGGAAGTTTTTAAAAGGGCCCCCCTCCATCACCTCCCTGATGAAGTTCAGAGCTGTCACAGCTGCCAAGATGGCACCGCTGAGGGTCAGTCCTCCCAGCTCAGCTCAGCTACACAAAACGTAGCAGGAACTACAAAACCCACAAACCCTCTGCTGCAGGATGGCAAGAGCCACTTGGTCACTGAGCCAGCCTCATCCTGCCCCAGGAAACCAGAAAAGAGGAAACTCACCCGAGTTCTCCAAGCCGTGGAACTCTTTTCTGCAGCCAGGGGACAGCGGCGCCAGCCTCATTCCAAACCTCACCTCCCGCCAGTGATCCCCTGCTGCTCGAGGGGCACAAGAAGCCCCAACCGAAGCTCAGACCGAAGCTCAGCACAGAGCTCCAAGGCTGGGCAGGTCTTCAGAGCCGTGTGCTCCTGCTGCACCGCGCTGGGGGGATGGAGCAGGCGGCTTCCCAATGAAAGCAGCCGGCCCTCGAGCTGCCATTTACATCGGCTTTTAACTCATTAAAGTAACAAAAATCCAAAGTAACTGGTGTTCTCTCCTCCAACACCTGCACTACTGGTGAAACACTCTGCTTGAATCATGCTTTAAAACCATTCCCACTTAAGTTTCTGACAGGTGGAGTTTAAGTTTAAGGAATGAATGGTTTATATCGCATCTCCTTGAAAATCCACCACAGAAGTAGGTCAGCGGGGGAGCTGCTCTGTGACTTACTACGAGAACATCCCAGCTGCTGAGGCAGAGCCAGGAATGCTCTGTTCCCACCTCCGTGATGCTGCCGTGCTGTGCACGGGCACGGAGCAGCGGCAGCTCCGGCCCAGCCAGCAGAGACACCGGACAGCAGCGCCAGGCACAGCGGGCGCCTCTCTGGCAGTTTCGGCACAGCCCTACTCGGCAGAGCAAACCCATCTCCTCAGCAAGGACACATCTAACCTGTCCCCAGAAACCAGCCACCAACACCAAACCTGACAGAAGTTGCAATAAATAACAAGGGGAAAGGACAAATTACCTTCCCAGTCAGGGAGCACTGACCTGCCTGGTCCGTGGAGCTGCGGCCTCACAGGGCTGAGCACACCAAAACCTGGGTTTTACGTAGGAAAAATCCATCGTATGTTGGCACAGGAAGCCCGAAAAGTGAATGGAGCCTGAGTGTGCTCTGGTGACAATACTGTCACCCCCAAGAGAACTGAAACGTCACAATCTGAGCCAGGAAGCCCAGGTGAATGCTCACTTTCTCCTCACTCACGTCCCTGTTAACCAGGTGGCATTTCCTTACTTCAGTGCAGTTAATCATGTACTTAAAACCAAATGAGGAAAGAATGAAGACTGGTGTTTTCCAGACCATAGAAAAGATCTGATTAATGGATTTGGGAGCGTTAAAAAGATAGTAAAATATGAAGCTAACAACACTCAAAATCACTGCTACTACTTAAAAATTACATTTTTGCAAAGCCTTTGGCCCTCACCCCACTGGACACAGTGCAGGCAAAACTCAAGAGAGGTGGCCATACCCATGGAAGCTCTAATGCCACGAAGTTACAAGAAACAACCCAAAAAAATATATTCCCAAAGCAATCTGAGCAAAAATCCAGACAAAAGGTTGTATAGCCACCCTTGTATTCTAAGCAGGGGTTTCCCGTTAAAGAACGCCAATGGGCTCATCAAGGTAAAGACGTGCGTTTGCTGCGGCGAATAAGGAAAAAAAATCCATATTAGTAACTAAACACCTTTCTTTACGGTGCCCAACTACGACCAGGCCAATCCCTGGGGTGTCGGCACGTTCGCCCGGGTTTAGGTCGGGGATGCGAACGGCTCTCCACCCGCTCCTCCCGCCCCTGTCACATAGAAGCGCCGACAGCGGTACCGGCCGCGACCCCCCCGCCCGGCGCCGTCCGGGGCAAACTTCGCTCCAGTAAAGCGGAATTACCGACCCCGGCGCGCCCGGCCCGGGCCGCGGCCGCGCTCCCGCCGTGCCGGGGGCAGGAGCGGCGGCGGAGCGGAGCTTCCCCCTTGCGGACGCGCCGGCCCCGCTCCCGCCGCGCCGACAACTTTCGGCCCGAGCCAGGCCCGCCGGTGCCCCCGGCCTCGCGCCCCGCTCACCTCCGCGCTCGCCGCTCCGCCCGCCCCCGGCCCGCCCGCGCCGCGGAGGCCCCGGTACGGCGCGGCCGCAGCCGAGGCCGCCCCGCTCCCGACGGGCGCGCGCCCGCGAGGCACGTGCGCCGCCGCCGCCGCCGCCGGAGGGGGGGCCGGCGGGGGCGGCCCGGCCCGTGCGCGCCGAGCGGCGGCCCGGCGGCCCCGCGCCCCGCACCGCCCCGCGCCGCCGCAGCCTCCATGTTGGCGGCGGGCGGGCACGTGCCGGCGGGCGGCGGGAGGCGGGACCGTGCCCGGCCCGGCCGCCACGGCCCCGGCGCCACGCGGCCTGCCCGCCGCACATGGCCCGCCTGCCGCCCCGGCCCGGCCCGACCCGACCCCGCGGAGGCGCCGCCGCCGCCGCAAACTTCGCACCGCGCGGCCCGGCCTGTGTCGCCGCCGCCTCGCGGCGGGGCCGTGGCGGGGGGCGGGGGCGGCCCGGCGGGCAGGCCCGGCGCGGGGCCCGGCGCGGGGCGGGGGCGGCCCGGCCGCGCTCTCACCTTCCGGCTTGTTTTCGGCGGCCATTTCCCCTCCGCGCGCCACATCCTCCTCCGCCTCCTCGCGACCGGGACCAGGCGCGCGCCGCCTCCTCCCGCGCCGCCGCCGGCCCGGCCGCCCCGCGCGCACCGCGCACGCCCCGCGCCGCCCATTGGCCGAGCCGCCGAACTGACACCCCCGGCGGCCAATCGCGGCCGGCGGGAGGCGGGCGCCCGGAGGGGATGGGCGCGATGGACAACGCGCCCCACCAATAGAAGCGCGGTACCGCTTCAGTGGCACGAGCCGCAGCCACTCAGCGGCGGCGCTGGGCGGACGAGGGGGCAGGACGGAGCGCGTGACCGATGGCCGCGGCAGCCACTGAATGAACGGCACCGTGCGACTTGACGGCCACCGCCGCCAATCGCGCCGCAGGGGAGGCGGGACGCGGCGATTGACGCACGGCGGCCCGCGCGCCGGCGGCCAACGAGCGGAGCCGCCCGCCGGAGTGACGTCCCGCGGGACCAATAGGGTGCGCGGAACGGGAAATCGGCCCCGCCCCCGGCCCCGCCTATTGGCTGCGCGCGGCCCCGGTGGGCCCCGCCCCCCCCGCGCCCGGTGACCCCAAACAAAGGCGGCGATTGGCGGGGCCGCCGGGCCCGCCCCGCCCCGCGCCGGGCTGAGCCGGCAGCGCGTGAGGGAAGCGGCCCCGCCGGGACACCCGCGGGCGGGCTGCGACGGGCGGCACCTGCGGACCGCGTCTGGCACCGCCCTCGGTAACGCCGGCGCCCAACCGGCGCGTCCCGGTCAGAGCGTCCGCCCGGATGGGCTGGTCCCGGCGCTGCCGGCAGGGAAGGCGGGGAACAGAGCCCCCCGGGGAGGGCAGGCCCCCGGGCTCTCCTCCCTTTATAGACGAAGCTCGGTGCCGTTTCCCTGCCCTGGGCCCCGGCCCGGGGGTGTAGAGGTGATTTCCCCTCCGGTACTGCCGAGCTCTCGGGGGGCTGTGGCCCCCCTTTCAGAGCCCACTCCAGGGTGTGCAGCGCGATGCTCGGCTGGAACGGCCGCTCCTGGCACCGTGCGGGGCGAGCAGGTGAGGATTTGGGATGTTGCAGAGAGAACCAAAGAGCTGTGACAGGTGTAAGGCAGCCCTGCCCACCCCACGGTGTCACAGGTCCCGCTGGGCACACCACCCGGGGCCGGGGCAGTGAAGGGGCTCCCGTGACACCAAGGAAATCGCTCTGTTCTTCTCAAAAGCAACGTGCCCCGAGCACGTTCTGGCCTGGCTAAGTCCCCCCGTGTCTGTCAGAGCTTGACGAGCACGGACACTGCAGCCTCCTCGAGCCTGTGGAACTGGACCACAGCTAATGCCTGCACAATGCAAACCAAGACTGGAACGGTTGTTTCCTTTGATGTGTGTTACTAAACACACAAAAAGGATATTTTCCCTTAGATCCTCCTGGGAGCGGAACTTCTTTAAAAAGACCTGTTGGTGCTCTGGCTTTGCTAAGGACCAAAGCCACTTCTGAGCCCAGACGAAAGGAGGATGGTGTGATGGGTCTCTTCTAAGACAGAAGAAAGGAAAATTCCTTTTTCCTATTTTCAGCAGCTGCTAATCTTGTGGAGCGTGAAAGGCACATTGATGAAGAGGCTCCAGAATGACAGGCTCACTCCCGACGGTCAGAAAGCTCATCTGGTACAGTGTCCTATAAATACCCACAAATACTAATGCAGCCACAGGATCAGCTAACACAATTGTTTTCTTCAGCTCTTCAAAATATGCTGAAAACGGAAACTTTTCTCTTTGCCACATTGGCAAAGAGCTACCATTTTCTTGATGAGTTCCAGGGAATTTATGTTTCTCCTTGGACATTCTTCCAAGACGATCCATAAGCTTAGCAGAGACATGAGGTAGCCCCACAGTTGTTGCACCTCACAGTTTGCATTATGGCAAAAGATAACGCCAGACTAAAAGAGGCATCCCTGGGTGCTGAGGAACAGGCAACTCCCTGAGGCAGGTCCCACCACCAGGCTGACACCTTGGTGAGGTGTGCAGGACCAGCCCACACCAAGCTCCTCCCCAGTGCTCCACTCAGGGTGGCAGGTGCCAGAGCCCCTATGGACAGATCTGCCTTGCTGCCTCTCCTCCAGCAAGAAATGGGCACCTGGCTTAGCCAAGGAGCCAGCTCACCTCCAGCCATGCAGCTCTCCTGCCCCAGGGGTGTCAGGCCAGCATACACAGGGGGCTTGAGCTTCCATGTGGGTATCCAAGCAAGACTAAGTAACAAAAAGGAGATAAAAGAAATGGTGGGGCCAGCTGACACAGATCCTCAGTGTGGTACCAAACACAGCAATGCCAGAGAGCTGTTGGGCTCATTTTGCAGCACCCTGTGCTCGTAGCTGACACCACACAGGACCCCAGGCTGCTCCCCCCACACGCACAGCAGCTGCTGCCACAAACAGCCTTCCCATTCTTGCCAGGGAGATGGGCACAACCATTCATTCTGGTCACAGCCCTCACCTCAGTATTCACTGGCACCTTTGGAACAGGGAACTGTGAGGACTTCACATGGATCACATCACCTTGGGATCATCCTCAAACATAGTGAGCCGCCAAGTCAGCTCCGTGCACACACAGAAGTGTCCATCTCTCTCTTGCCTCCAAAGCTCGAGCAGTTCCTTGTGCTTCTATGGCTCATTAGAGTAACGAGGTCCATGCTGGAGAGACAAGGTTGCTCAGGACACCGGCTCCTTCTCCCAGCCAGCACAGCCTGGGGATGGAGGAACTGCTGCTGCAGCAGTTGGGAACAGCTCTGCTGCCAGGACTAACACAACCACCCTGGCTCCATAGCAGCATGCACCCTGCTCTGTCACGAGTCTTTGGGAGCACTGTCTGGCTTCCTAGATCCTTCCTGGTCTGCAAAGACTATGCGAATTTGTGCGGATGAGGATGAATAAAGCATTTTTAAGGGGTTACTGAAGCAGCATATGAACTCTGCTACATCTAGCTAATGAACCGTTCTCATCTATATGAGCTTTTTTTACCAGGGGACACAAATCCCTAATGAACTGAACCTCCCACACCTGAAATCATACCTAATGTTACCAGTACACACAGGTTACTACAGCAGTGTGATCTGTGTAATACCACAGATGCTATTTGAACAGGGATTTTTCATCCAGCATGCCAGCAAAGCCCCAAATATTTTCATTCAATTTCTGTGCAATAAAATGATAAGAAAGAAGCCATTTGAATTGAAGTGCTGCTGGTATCTTTCAGGTTTCCAGCTCCCACTGTTTAAAACTCAAATCGCTGTTAAGGTACAGAGGTACTGAACTGCACAGGATTCCGTGCGTGGATGATGTGGGATAAACTGGCTCGCTCTTACCTTTCCAGGGGCACATGCACAGATAAGCAGCGAGAGAGGAGATGTACCAAGAGTTTGTGCAGTCTGAATCATGAATAATTTTTATCAGCATGCTGATAAAAGCTGCCACTATGATGGTGATTGGTGTCTGAGTTGCTTTCGTTAAGAGGGAGGTGAAATACCAAGTTGTTTTAAAAATCTTCATTGTCATTCCATGGCAGATGTGGATCTGGCTTGGTTAATTGGGTTAATGATTTGGCATGCTGAGCTATACGCAGAAGTAAAACTGTAAAGAATATATTCAAATATCCTGTTATGGATATTCAACAAATTACACATCGCCATTGTTATGGCAAGCAGCACAAAGGAAAACAGTTCAGACAGGTTTAATAGCCATAATGACAGTGTTGGAACCCCATTCCTTGTGAATTGTTTCAAAAAAGTTACTCTGTGATTTAGAAGCAAGGAATGCCAAGTGTTTTCACAAAAATACTCTCATGAATGTGAAGAGAGATGCTTAAAAAAACTCACATGATAGAAATAAAATGCTTTTGCCCTTTCCTCTCTCCACGGACAGAATCCAAAGGTGTTTCTTCTAGGAATAAACCCAAGACTTAACCAAGACAATGTGTGTGAACTCGCTGTTACTCACAACACGTCACTGCATTTGTGATGTGCCACTGCCAATTCCAAGGTTCAGCAAAACCAGGTAAATACCCCAAAACATGCATTTCTTCCAAAAGGTTCTCCAGGGAAGTATACTGTGCCTAAGGCTCTGCCATCCAAGTAACTTGCCCAACATGATGTGTGGAAATTGAAGAGAATATACATTACCAGGACCTAAGGATACTGGACTCACTCAGAACGGATGAAAGCACATACTCCCCCAGCAGGAAGCTGAGCTCGGTCCCCTTCCACACTCTGGGGTTTAGATCCATCTTTCTTGCTGTTCCTTCTGCAGTTCTGAGCCCATTTATTTCCCTCAGAAATATAGGACTACACTCAAATCATCTGTAGTAAAACTCTGCTGGCTACAGGGTATTCATGCCAGGCTAAAGTGAAACACAGTCCAAAAGCCTTGGCCCCTTTAACGCACCCCAAGGAAAGATGTGTTGCTGTGCAAAACCCCATAAAGAATTTGTGGATATTTAAGCCAGTAGCCTCAACATGAAACACAGTGTTTACCTGTTTAATGAAGAACAGGGCCAACAATGCTTTGTTCTTCTACAGGGGCACTGGCTCCAGATGGGAAACACGTGCCACCCAGGGGGTTGCAGTGCTGGAGCCCCAGTTATCCCAGGACAGCATCACACAGCTCCAGAGGGACTGACACAGGTGCCAAGGGTCAGCCTTTGCTGCAGGCAGCAGTGCCAGGGAGCAGCTGCCCCGCTGTGCCCCACACACTGCCCCTGCAGCCCCTCAGCCTTTGCCGAGCCGGGGGTCTGGCTTCACTTTTGTGCCTGCTCCCAGCACTCCAGTGGCACTAAAAAAGTAACAATTATTTTGCCCTAATATACACCCATAAGCCAGTTAGAGGAGAAAAAACTGAAATATGAGGTAAATTAAAGTTTCCAACTAAGGAGATTTAACAGTAAGTCACCATAAAATTTGGATAATTTATTTTTTCAATTCTGCAGCAACTTTCTCCAATTCATTTGGACTAGCTATTAGAAATTATGTCTCAAAAATTAAAGAAAATGTCTATTGACCACTATATCAAATTCTAATTTTAGCCAAAAAAAAAAAAGAATAATTAGGCTGTGATTTATTCCGGTAGTCAACTTACATTAACAATTTTCCCCCATGTTTATGTAATTCTGGCAAAATCAAATAATATATACGGTGCTCATAAGCGCTGAGCTAGATTTAGTAAAGACAATTTCCTACACTATATCCAGACATTTGTCTTTGCTTTCTATTCTAATAAGACAATGGAGTTATTCCATGTAAGGAGGGAATATGATTGTCATCCGTGGTCGCCTCAGTTGGAATTTTAGTGCAGTCTTCAATGAGGGTCACGGAAGGATTGTGTTTTTAATTTTCTTTAAGCTGTCATCCTCCTGTAACAAGCTGTATAGCCTGGCTGCTCTCTGTGGATGCTTTAGCCCACGTCCTAACCCCCCTCCCCTGCTAGCATAGGAAATCCAGCTATTCCCCAATGAGAAAGTGTAAATCCTGCGAAGCCCCAGAGCCGGAAGCCCTGGTGCAGTGTTGGCAGCCAACTGGCTCTGCTCCCAGGGCTGCACAGCTCCCAGCTCAGCACTGGCCAGGGAACCCGGCACCACAAAGCACAACCCTCGGCTGAGTTCAGGATCGGATCTCAAGCCACGGCTGGAGCAAATAATAATGGAAAAGGATGTTTAAGATCCCTAAAGGTATGCTCCGAAATTTGTGTTCCTGTTTTTAAACAAGTATCTTTTCCAAGATACTTAACTCCTCTGGAATTGAACTGTTGTCTGCATTAACTGAATAAATACAGATCTGGGAGCCAAACCAGTCACCAAGGTATGAAACTGTCAGCTTCAGGCACTGAGAACAGAAGAATCAGGGGAGGGGAGGGGAAGACAACAGCAGAAGAACAACAGGAGAACCAAAGGAAGAGGAATTGGTGATGGTAACAAAGGTAGAAGGTGCTCAAAGCCATGCAGATTCCAGAACTGGAAGCCAGAGGCAAAGTCAAATTTACCCGAGTCAGTCTGCTCAGCACCTCCCTGGCTCTGCCCTTTGCCCAGAAACCCATCCTGGCACTTCCAAACCAAGTCCCCAGTCATATGCTCCTGTGATTCCCTCCAGGAGCATCATTAGCACACAGAGCACTTAAGCTTTCAATTAAAAAGCATCATTGCTGAAAGCATTATCCCAATCTTTAAAGGACTCCACCCCAACTGGACTCTCCATGCTATAAATTCCTAATGAGAAGGAACTTCCCTGACTGCTCCCATCATTATTTATGAATAGGTAAACCAAATGGAAGTGTAATTCCAGTGTCACAAACTAGAGTCACTCATGCTTTGCTCCCAGTGGCACTGTGGCAGGACAGCTGCTCCAGTTCTCCCGGGGAGACCTGATGGTGCCTTATCACACAAACCCCTTCTGCTCTGTCAGCAAGGTACACAGCAGTTCTTACAGCAAAAATGATTGGTTTAATACTTTCTCACTGGTTTTAGCTACAGAGCAGAGTTTCTTTCTAGGTCTGCCTAATCCTCGTCTAACCATTAAAACTATTCTTTCCCATGTGACCCATGAGAGTTGCACAGAATGAGGAATATTTCCAAACAGTAGCTGCAGCAAACACGCAAAAACAACTCGTCTTCACTGAGATGGGTTCATTTGTGAGTCCTGACTTTCCCCTGAACTTTCTCCCCTGAAGGACTGGAACAGTAACACTGGAACAGTAATACTTTTTTTCCCAAAGTGGAGTAAATCAGTTTCTACACTCTCAGTGGCAGAGTAAAAATTAGAGATGAAACAGAGTAAAGACTGCAGAAAATCCCTATTACTCCACAATAATACAATTTGCTGCTGATCCTCAGTTGCTAAGACAGGCATATCAATTATTTATAGAACCCAGAGTGTGAAATATGAAGTATTTCAGCCTGGGACAGCGTGAAAGTAAAACCAGGAATGTGATCCTGTCGGCACTGCAGAAAAGGACAGAATAGGCAAGGACAGGATATTCCTACAGGGGTTACCCTTTTTATTGAGCTACAAATTGCAAAAGGTCCCTGTGAAGTGCCACTTTTGGTGTTAAGTGATCTGCATTCTCCTTTTGACAGCATCAGTCTGTATTTAATGTTTGTTTAACAAGTATCCAAAGGGCCATCTCTGCCAGGGAAACAAGTCAGCACAAGTAAGTCAGCAAGTCAGCACAACCTCACCTGAATATTTACAGGAAACCTGGGACCTTCCCCAGGATCTGTGCTTACCCCCATCAACAGCCCATCATGCACACTGTAAAACCTGCTCCACATGGCCAGACTTTGCCAATAATTTTCACAATCAAAATTCCAATTCATGTTCTTAGTAGCGATACTGAAAGTTTTTCTGAACAAAAGCGCTTGTATGGTCATCATAGTAAGTTTGTTGAGAGTGAATATCTGGATTAAAATTCCCAAGGTTGCAGTGAATGGCTCATCTGAGGAACTAACATGTACTACTTAAAAATATCCACAATTTCTTGGGGGAAAAACCCAAACCAAAACCAGTAAAACCCCACAAACAAAAATTAGAAAACCTTGGAGCCCCAAGTTCTACTAACAGCCACTGATGTGCCCCCCACAACTGAAAACCTGAATGCTGACACAGCTGAGGGAAAAACCACAAGCTAGTCCAGCAGACAACTGTCTGTCCTCAGGGTCACACCAAATACCACGTGCTGCAAGGAAGCAGAAGCGGAGAGGACTTGGCAGCACCTGAAGCACAACGCCTGCAGAAGGGATAGTGCTGATGCCAAATCTGGTCCTTTCAGAGCTGTCCAGCCACTGCTGAGTGGACAGCACGTGCCATGATGCCAGAGCTGGCAACGGCAATGCTGAGCACAGCTAGTGGCCACTGGCCACCCTAAAGCACCAGCACTGGGCATCTGCCCTGAGCCAACGTTTACCAGCGTGAGCAGGAAAACAACATGTCTGTCGAGCTCTCGAAACTGCAGCAAATACTGAAAATCACCTCCCTGTTCCACATTTCACCTGGACTCATGGGTGCTGCAGCCACCACCACGCCGTGCTGGCTGGGCTCCAGAGCCCCAAAGAGGGAGCAGGAGGAACAGGGAACACGTCCTGGCTCTGGGGAACTGGCACCGCCACAGGGACATGGCTCCTGCCACCACAGACTCCAGTTTTATAGAGCCCAGTTTCACAGACTCAAAGCTCTCCAGATTGATGGTGAAGAATTTTGAAACTCAAAGAATGTAACAGATTTACATCCAAGTTTATAGAAATAGCTGAAAAATACATCAACAGCCTTAACGTACACATATGCAGAAAAGGGACAGACAAAACTATCAGATCTCCCAAAACATGGATTGACAACAACAGAAATTTGTTAATTATGATTTAAAGTATCCTTGAATACTCAACTCTGGTGTTATTAAACTAAAAGTTGTATCACCATATATTTGAACTGTAGGACAGCTTATTCAAGTCAGGATCATTCAAAAAACTCCAATCTGTATTTCAGAGTATATTTAGAGGATATTTTGAACATGGGCAGGGTGCAGAGCTCTGCCCCATGACAGGCTCTTGTTATACCAGGCTGGAGGCTCCAAGGACACTCAGACCTCCAGTTTGCCAAATGGCACCAACACCTAAACTACAATGAATTCCTCCCTGATTGCTGTTTCAAAGACAAAGCTTCCAGCAGAATAGAACTGTTATTTATATATACCAACCCTTTACACACTATTGACAAGATCTTCTGCTTTGCCCCAGAAATGCCCTGGTGTCCCACACACCTGCTGCCAGAGTGAGCTGAGAGGCAGGGGCAACACGCAGTTCACCACTACAAACCTGGAACACTTCCAAGGAGAACATTTGCTTTTGACTTTTGGGGGATTGAAGTCAGTCTGCCCTAAACAGGCATGAAAATATCCAAAGGAGGACTACACTACTACTAAAGATTTTCTTGCTCCTCATCAGTTGCTTCAGCCACTTCTGCTGCCACTGGATGACCACAATGAGGCCTTTCCAGTGTGCAGCACTCTGCAGGTGTGATTAAATCTGCCTCTCACCTCCCCAAATCCTCAGGTGGACTATCATGCCTCCCTTACAGAGATAATTTCTCAGAACGAAAGAGCCAATAAGAAGTGATTCCTCTGGGCATCTCCACAGCATTAACACCAAACACAGTAAAAGACAGCAGAGTAGCAGAGCGATTCATCCCTGGCAGAGGCACCTGTTTGCAGAGCATCCCAACACTGCAGCCGTGTGTGCCTGCCCAGGGCACGTCCACAGCCAGAACGTGCCATGACTGACCAGTGACCGACGCTCCGGAGCACGGCACTGGCTGCAAAGGGACCCACCCAGTGCAGCTCTTTTCTGGTTTTGCCCTCAGCACAACCACGGCAGCAGAGACCTGGTGTGACTGCTGGGCTGGTGGGGCAGGGAGAGCTGCAGCCCCTTTGCATGCAAGGACAGGGTGGAAAGGATGAGTCTCACGGGCTTTAGGTACAGAGCGACACAGCTCTGGGGAAAGCCCGAGCACAGAGAGCAGGTCAGGAGTGAGAGGCAGCACTGGGACTTCATGCAAAACAGAGGAGGAGGGAATTCAGAACACTGAGCTCTGGTTCGAGGGGGTGTGCCATTTGCCTCATGAGGAAAGGTACCCCACGAAGTCCCACAGGCTCTGAAATGCACTCAATTAGCTGTTCCTTTTACCTTTTTGTTCTACCCAGCATTTCTTCAAGAGCACTGTCATCTCTGGCTTTGGCATCCTACTCATCATCTATGAATTCATGTTGCCGTTTCCTCCCTGAAAGGAAAAATCCCATAGTCAGTCATTTGCTACACAGAGGAAAGGACATATTTGACAGAGTATTTTTGCCACTGTTCAAGTTGAAAGACCACACTGCTCCTTGAGCAGACAGCACTGCAAGTTGTGTTCTCCACCATGGTGTCATTCAGCCATGATAAATCAGCATGTGTTTGACTCCAGAAACTTACCCAGAATTTATCTGTGAGCAGCTGCAAAGCTGTCAGTGCCTCAGCCCTGCCTGGAAAGAAAGAGCAGGGCAACAACTTTCCCAGAGTAAAAAAATTCCTAGCAACAACAAGAGAGACTTGTGCCAAGCAAATATCTTTATTTTACTTTAAAACATTCTGAAAGTGCTAATCTACATGAAAGAGAAGCGGTACAAGACTGAGAAAGCATGCTTAATGTTAGGGAAGCCTTCGCTTCACATCACATGAGCCAAATTAAAAATAAAACTAAACACAAGTGTACAAAGTGGAGACAAAAAAAATCAATTTCCTCAAAGACATAACATGAGGGACTCCCCCAGGAGTGGGCAAATTCTGGAAGGAAGAAAGAGATTATATTTTATGGGAAGAGATTCAATAACCATTCTTTCCCCATAAAGCTAGTGATGGAGGATTGTCACTGCTCCACAGACACCCTGTGCACATTTCAGGACAACAGTAACAGGAAATCAATACCACCTTTTATACGTGCAAAGACATTATCTCCCTGGACTTCTAATGCTAAGAAATGGGACCAAGGAAGACCTTTACTAGAATTTAGCAGAATTTAGACCTTTACTAGAAGTCAGCATTACTCCGGCTGAGAACAGAGGGCAGGATGCTACTCTACATCCTTGGAATTTTTTAATTTTTTTTTTTTTAAGAATTAACTCTGGTCAGAGCGTCACCCTTGACTGGCGCCCTGGAGGCCCCGATGACAGCACATCACAAGTGTAACAGTGCTGGGCCCTGGCGCTGTCGCCCCATCACAGACATCCCCTCCGGCTGATGCTGTAGTCATTAGAGGCAGGAGCTTTGTCAGGGGGTAATTTGACAGCTTTGACAAGCTCGGCTGAATTTATGGCACTTTCTAGTTTTTCCCTCCATTGAGCTGCAATGGAACTAAAGTTAATATTAGCAAAACCACTCTGTGCGGGGGCAGGTTCCCAGCAGTGACTCTGTGATCCCAGTCACTGGGAGAATCTGCTACGCTGGGCCCCTCAGTGTCCTGCCCCTGCTGGGGCCGGGCAGGGCGGCTCCATCAGCCCCCCACAGAGGAGATCCCGGTGATGGAGGTCTCTGGTCCCTCTGGCTCCACCGCAGCAGGGGTGAGTCACCACAGGTAAGGCTACTCACAGCTTGCTAGAGGAGCACGCTGCACACACGGGAGCAGCAGCTGTGGTGTCACAGCTCTGACAGCACACGGCCAGCCAAACCCAGGTCTGAGTCCTGGGGGCTGCTTCCCTTCCTGCAGGGACCGTGTCCCACCCAGCACCACAGCACTCCCACATGCAGTGTGGGGAACCTGTGAGTAGTGACGTGGGCAAGAGGAGGCTGCACCCTGGGCCAAACCTCAGCAGCTCAGTAAAGCACAAACAACTACTTTTCTTTCTTCTTCCTTTCCCCCCCCCCAAATTGCTTTTTGCCATAGATGTTACATTTCCTTTGTTATAATGCAGAGTTTTAAAGAGCTCTCTCTATATGCTTAGAAAGCACAGTTCATATTTAGCTCCCTGAAGTTGTATTTCTCTCCTCCTGTATTTCCCTGCCAAGATGTGACACCTGTGGAACATTCCCAAAATTTCCCCTGAATCATCTGTGATGCAAGGGAACAGCAACCAGCGCCAGCAACGAGCAGCTGGGTCTTTTAGGAAAGCATTAGATCAATTTGGTAAGGGGAAGGATTCCTCAGTAACTCTGGCACTAACACCCCCAAGGACCACACAGCTCCCAAATCATGTTAGAAAAAGAGCACAATTATGACAGGACCAAAATCCATGGGAAATAGTGTTGCTATGGCAACTGACATCCTCAGAACTCGAGTCTCCTTTGCATTGTTGCACAGACTCAATGACTCCTAAACCACGTGGAAACAAAATCCATCTAGCAGGTGGGTTCATTGAGGAAAAGCGGTGCTAGACATGCTCCCCTGCAGAATAGACCCATTTCCACATGGTTTCTCAGACAAGGTTCCTTTGTGCACCTCTTGTTCCAAGCACTGTGCCTCACTTACCAGGAGTGCAGAGGAACTGCTATAAAACAATCAATACTTCCCTGTTAACTACCCTGGGATCAGAAAAAAAAACCTTATTAAATATTAAAACATTCTTGTTTTCAAATAAAAGTTATGTGAAGATCCAAAATCCAAAGCAGACAAGATGAGCTTCAGAATGGGAACGCACAGTTCCAGCTCCATGCTGGGCTGCACTGGTGTTAATGAGAGGTCTTACAGACAGCAGTACCTGAAAACCATTCCAGCACCCCCACCCAAATATCAAACCCAGCCACTGGGGAACAACCACTCACGACCAGGAAAGGCTGCATTTGTCTTCCTGACAACCTTATCACAGCATTGATGTCAACAAGCATCCAGTCTGTCTGCCAGCACTCAGGTTAACACACCAACTGGGCAGCCCTTCTGCTAAAAGCTCTGTGCTCTGCACATTTTGGAGGCATTTCCTTCAATTTCGGCACTCAGAGCTGGGTTAACCCACCATCAGGGAGGGCAGCACAGCGTGAACTCCAGGCCCTTGTTCTCTACTCCAAAAGCCAAAGCAGCTCTACTGATCCAAGGAAAACTGCTCCCGATCTGGTGACAAACGAGCGCACGTTCTGCCCTCGGTGTGTCCCTGCCGGCCGTGCTGCGCCTGCGGGTCCGACACCGCTGAGCTCAGACCTGCCCCGCGACCCTGCGCCGGACCGGGCTGCCGGGCTTCCCTCTGCCCTCCGCCGGCCCCGCCGGAGCCGGGAGTCGGTCACGGAACAGCGGCTCGGTGGTCACAGCAGGGTTTGGAAACCGCCTTCTTGCTACGGCGGCAAGAGGCCTCGGGACACCGTCCCCCTTCAGGTCCCGTCAATGACCTGGGTGGGCGACGGCTCTTTGGGCAGGTCCCGAGGGCCCTGCGGCACCGGGCACGCACCGCATCTGGCGCAGGGCGTCTTGCCCGGGAGCGGGGCGGACGGAGGCCAAGCCTCCGTGTGGCGGCTCCGCCACAGCCGCCGCTCGGCCGCGGAGAGACCTCGGCGGGAAGGACGCGCCAGGGCGCCGGGAGGGGGAATGCGGCCGGAGCGGAGTGCGGTGGAGCGGCCGGTGCCCCGGTACGGCCCAGTCCGCGCTCTCCCTCAGTCTCTCTCTCTCCCGCTCCCTCACTCACTCACCCCTCGCCGCCGCCGCCGCCGCCGCTTCTCCTGCTTCTCCTCCGCCTCCGCCGCCTCCCGGCTCCCGCGCTGCGCACGCGCACACGCCTGGGCCGCGCGAGCGCCGGGGGGGGCGGTGCCCGCAGGCGTGCGCGTGCGCTGGGGCCGCCGGGCCGCGGGGGGGCGCTGCAGCGGCAGCGCGGGGTGAGAGGTCGGGACGATGGCGGCGGCCTTGGGCGAGGAGGCGCCGGACAACCAGGACTACTATGGGCTGCTCAACGTGCGCCGCGAGGTGCGGCCGCGGGGCCGGGGCCGGGGCCGGGGCCGGGGCCGGGGCCGGGGCCGGGGCTGGGCGGGCTGAGACGCCCCTGCCCACCGCGGCGGGAGCGGTGCCCCTGAGGCGCGCCCTCAGCCCAGGCCGCTGCTGGCGGCGGGACGGCAGAGCTCGGGTCGGGCCACGGGGCTCCCGGTTGTGTGCGGCGGGCGAACGGCGGCTGAGGCCGAGAAATGCGCGTTTCGTTCCGAATCGCGGCGGTCTGGGCGCTCCCGAGCAGCTCCGCGCGCGGGGCACACCCGCCCCTCGGCCGCACTTCCCGAGGGTTTCCGATTCGGAAACACCGGAATTTTTGCGAAACACCTGTCCCGCCATAAAGGAAGGATCGAGAGTCCTTGATTTCACTTTTAAGAATAGATGGCTATTATTTGGTGCGATTTTGGATCAGTTCTGAACTTTATGGGAGGCAACTATTTTTTATAGTAACAATTAGGCAGGTCTCCAAGTATCGGAATATAGGAGCTATGCCGTAGTTTGTTTCAGCAAATGCAACAGCAATGTGTGTGTGTGTGTATGTGTAAACAGACCTCACTTTTCATGCCCGTTGTCCTGGATGTTGCCATTGGAGTCGGACAAAGTGCAGTAGGAGGTCCAGACTTGGAAATGATTCAGCCTGATAGCTTCGAAGAATTCCCTTTGGGACTGCTGTCAGTCCCTGGGCTGCAGGGACAGTCTCCTGTGCCTCATCTGTGGGAATCTGCCACATTGCTGAAGGAAGAGTGTGTGACGGTTGAGCTGTTTGCAGAACTCCCTGATGCTGGGCTCCTTTTAGAAAAGTTTCTGTGCAACTTGAGACCACTGGTCTGGTTCAAAGCTGGTGGGGCCATGCTTGTACCTCCCTTGGGAGCTTTCGTAATTCCCCCTTCCAAAGAGCCGCGTGCAGAGGTTAAAACGGAGGTGGGAACCGAACAAGGGTTGCGACTACTGGGGGAGGGTTTAATGCTTAACTTAGGCAGGCTTCCAGAGCAAGACACTCGGGTTTGGTACAGCAGGGAGCTGCAGCTGAGTTAAAGGGGTATGCAAGGGAATAATTCCAACAGAGAGGAGTGGGTGCTTTGTTAATTGCCCCTTGCTAATTAACGCCAGCAGTACTGCCCTGTAGTGGAATGCAGTGAACAGCATGTCTGTGTGCTGAGCCACAGGGTGATGTGGCAGCTGAGCTGGGATCCCACAGAGGGATGGGAGCCTGCAAGTGAAGATGGTGGGGGGGGGTGGTTGTGAATAGATCATCTTTTAGAGATGTTACTCTGCTAAAAACATTATGCTGTGTTTGAGACATCAAATGAGGCTGTTTAAACCCCAAATAGGGAGATGGGAGGCCTTTTAATTTTGCCCAGAGTCTCGGTAATAAAAATGTAACTAACATACAATTATTAGTGACTTAGGTATTTCCTGGCAATCTGAAATGTTGTCAGGGTTTCTTTAGCAGTTTCAAAGAGGCTGTTGCTCATGGAATATTGAACCAATGATCCGAGCATCAGTGATGATGAAATGCCCAATCTAACATTTTATTGAACATGGCATTTATGAAAAATGAACCTGCTCATTTCTGTGATGTAATCAATAGCACATTAAACCCTTTATCATTAATTTGATTTAAAAATGCCATTTTGGGCCTATATGTTCCCCTCCCTTCCCAGTCGAGTTTAAATTTGATATCCGAGAAAGCACACAGTAGTAAAAAGAAAAAAGCTAATCTACTGTCTAGGGACCAGCAAATTTGGCAGCTACTCTTTAGCTATACAATTTCAAAACATTAATGTGAAATAGGACAAACATACAGAGAAAAGATTTATTCTGAGTTGTCCTCAAATCCAGGTGGATTCCTGGTGTTGATACACTGGTGAGTGGCATTTCTGTGATGAAAACCCTCCTTGTCACAAGTGGGGGGAAGAAAGATGTTACTTTAAGAAATGACCTTTTAAGGCCTTTATTTCCCCAGTGAAAGCTTGGAAACTGTGCCATCTTTGTTCCCTGAAGACCGTTAAGAGTAAATGGAATTTGTGTCTGTAAATCGCATTGTTGATGTCCCTCTCTGGGTGCCCCCCCCCACTGGCTGTCCTGAGTCCTGGTTGTGGCAGCCCCCAGGGACAGCCAAGACTGTCAGGTTTTGATTATTTTCCTCTGCATGTTCCTCCAGGAATGCCCCCTGTGCCCAGGAACTGGTTCGTGCCTGGGCATTTTGGGAACTGGACGATTGGTAGCTCTGTGAAGCTCTGCTGGGGGGAAGTTGTGGCTGATTTTGGCAACTGCACTTCTAAAAAGTAGGCATTAAGCAATCTCCAAGGAATGGACGGGGGCTGCAGTGCAGGGGTTGTAGCAGCATGAGGTGAGAGAGGAGAGGTTACCAGGACTCACTGGAGTCCAAAAATAGCATCCCTGGGAGGTTGTCTCCTGAGAGATGATAATGAAGGAAGTGGGGGGGTTACTCCATTGTTTCTGAAAGAGCCATCCATGTCCTTGGAATGAGGCCAGGTGCTATCTGAGGTCCCAGAGTGATTGTGGTAAAGGACAGGGCAGGTTCATTCTTGATGCATTTGGTGACACAGTGTTCTCACGGTTATGTGTCTGTGGCTTTGTGGGCAGGTGATACACTTTCCTCCCTTGCAGCACAACACAGACCCTGCTGGGGAGCAGGACGGGGTGTTGGGGAGCACAGGGGGATGCTGGGGAGCTCAGCAGGGTGCTGGGGACTGTGGCATGCTGGGATGAGTGTAAAACTGTGGATTTACATGTGGAAAGTCGCTGGTTTTGGGTAGTTAAAGTGTCTCCTTGGGGATTAAGATTGAAATATGAGTAGAATTTGTTGTCGAGGTCACTTGTTCTGCTACAGATAGTGTGGATAATCCTGGTGTGATAATTGAACATTTTATTAACTTATATAATGAAACAATAGTCCATTCCTGATTTGGCCAAACTAGTGTCACGTAACAGCTGATGGACTTCCCTTTCAGGGCTGATCTTGGGAGTGGCCTTGTGGAAGTGGCATTGGTTGTACCTGAGTTCATTTTTGGTGCTTTCCACAGGCCTCCCAGGAGGAGCTGAAGGCCGCGTACCGCCGGCTGTGCATGCTGTACCACCCCGACAAGCACCGCGACCCCGAGCTCAAAACACAGGCCGAGCAGCTCTTCAACCTTGTCCACCAAGCGTATGAAGGTCAGGGGGAGGCTGAGCTTTGCAGAAACTGTTTTCATGGGGTTTCTAGGAGAGCTGTGTCTTCGTGCTTTTTGAAGCTATTTATTATTACAAAGTAATAATTAAGTTTGCTGATACTTAGCGATGCTGTTTCCTGCTTCCGTCCCGTAAGTCAGAGGAGAAATGCCGTATAAATGCTGCAGGGAATGAGATGTGGAGTCTCTGTCTTACTTGCTGCGTGTTGTAAATGATCTTCTCATCGCTTCTCTTACTTCTGAATGCCTCTTCCAGAGGAGAATGAAGACTGAAAAGCTTCAAACAGAAAGACAGTTTCATATTGTACTGATGAACTGCTGCACCCCAAGGTTCTGTTCCATGTCACCTGACTGCAGTCTCCATTGTTTTCCAGCAAGGTCTTCCATATGCTCAGACTGAGATAGAGACAACTGATTCATAGCAGTCAGAGTTTTTCTCTCATACCAAAGCCCTTTTAAAATAGTCTGAATTAAGCTGAAATTTACTTACACCCTGGTGTGCAAATTGCACCTGGAGTGCAGATAGATTGGAAGCTGGTAGGAGCCATCCATGTTATAAATGAAGTGCACCCATCTGGGTGCCCAGTCCTGGAGCCTAAAGAGAAACTAAGGCAAAAGGATGAACAAACATTCCTCCATTCGACCTCAAATATGAGCTTTTTTTTTTTTTACTCTCCTGGTTTTGACTGATTTGCTCCTTCTAGACAGGTAGAGTCTTTCCCATTGTCCCTAGTTAGGCTTTAGGACATGTGGAAGCTTTCACTAGGAGAGCAGGGAAGGTCTGACCTTGATGGTGTGGGGAACAAAAACAGGTGATGCTTCAATAATGTCATTGTAGTGTGGTGGGTGGCCTTATATAAGAGTCCCTTTGAATTTTGTGGCTCTGCTTGGCTGTGCCTTGCAATGAACATGGAAAGGAAATCGGTGCTTGTTTCATACCAAATGTGAGTGTAGTATCAATTTTGCAAGCCGAATTTTTTGACTTCTTAGAAATAAACCACTTCACCTCCTGCCTATTTTCTCTCCCTCCTCTTCCATCTCTTAATATCACACAACAAAAGATTCATTTTACCAGAATTCATAAAAAGCAGTATCTGCCTGTGACATTTAGCAAGTCCAATAATCTTCCAGTAGTTCAGACCAAAGCTCAGTTACCGGTGTAAGCGCCCCAGCTCCCTGAGGACACATCAGTTCCCCCACAGTCAAAAGAGATACGTGATCATGATAAAGCTGATCTTGGAACCCTGGGGGGAAAATACTGATGATCTTTTATTTTTTTTACAGAAGGGTGTGGTATAGGAGATTATGCATTTAAATGTGCCTTACCTTTTAAAGATTCTTCCTAATTCTGTACACAATCTTTTTCCAAAGTAACTGTTCTGCAGTCTCCTGGTGCATTTTGTGTTCTCCATTGAGCTGGGTGACGTTTTGGGAGGTTCAGATTTTACATGTACCTTTGCCATTGCCTTGTAGTTTATGTTTGGCAAGGCATGAACTGCCTTGTGGAAGTTGCTTCATTGGCACTTGGTATGTCCCACACATTTGGACTGGGAGGGAAAGGATCAGTGGACAGGGAAGATCAGGGGAAGCACCGCAGAGCTTTGAAAGCCAGACAGAGGTGGGTGGTATTCCTGCTCAGGAAGGGCCCTGGGACTGCTCTGGCTAAATTGCTCATAATCCCCATGGTTGTTAGAGGGCTCATGTCATGGTTCAGTCAAAGAAAGCAGTGTTAGAAACTGCACTGCACATTCACTTAGGCTGCATGTCTCTTGTGTTCTTTCCATTTTTTTGTTTTAGAAATAAGAAAAATGAAAAAAAAATTGAGTTTTTTGGGGGAAAAAGTCAGTGTGTCCTGTCAATATAGCACATGGAAGCATCAAAGGGGTTAATGTACTACTGTAGAACAAGACATTTCCAGGAGCTGTGCTTGAATTCCAAATAATGCAAGTGTCTTGGTCTGAAATCCGAGGAGAAGACTGAAAACTGAGTTCTCTCCTCTCTTTTGGTTTTAATTTGCAGTGCTTAGTGATCCACAGACCAGAGCCATCTATGACATATATGGGAGGAGAGGACTGGAGATGGAAGGCTGGGAGGTGAGAGAAATTGAGCACCTTGTGGCCAGTGGCCTTGACTAAACCCACCTTTATCTGCCATTGTTGTTCTACCAGCTGCACTGACACCTGGCTGGTATTAAATGCCTGTTGGTCTGAAGGCATCCTTGGTTAGTTATTTCTGTCTCTGTCCCTATTGAAACACCGTGATGGATTTTCGAAGAACACTTGGGTTTTGCACTTAAAAAGAGAACCATAAACCTGACATTCAGAGTTCCCTGTCAGGATATTACTGTGACAGGCAACATCTTTGTCTGAGGTGAATGTGTCGTCATTGTCCATCTAGTCCCATCTCTTTCATCCGAAACTTGTTTTTTCATCCAAAACATCTTCTCAACTAGCTTCTGAGTTTGAAATTACTTTTTCTTCCTGGGCTTTTTGGGATTGGTTGGGGGGTTTTTTTGGCATTTTTGGTTTGGTTTGGTTTTGGTTGGGTTTTATGGGCTTTGGAAGAGAACTTGTTCATTTGTGGCTGTCCTGCCATTGAGTCCCTTGCTGGCCTCTGCCAGCCCTAGTTGATTGCACTATGCTGCTTGCAGCAGAATCCTATGGTATTGGGTCAGGTCAGCACCGAGGTCAAGTTTGGAGTGAGTTGCCAGAAATGTGGTGCAGTGGCAGTGTGTAACAGACATTTCTGAACTGCTTTTCGCAGACTTGGTCTAATTCTGAAAATCCAAATCCAATACTCTTTCTATCCATACCAAACCCCTAAAATCCTCATTCCCTGAGCCATGTCAGGTAAGCAGCTGTGAAATAGCATAGCCTAAAATCACAGAGCTCTCACTGAATCAGTTCACTTCAGGCCAGAGCGTTTCAGTTGCTTTCATTTTTGTGTCCACACCTGGTAGAGCAGTTAATGGATCGCTGAGGATAACAGCACTGCAGTGTCTAGTGCTTGTGGTAGGAAAGCTCTTTGCCCTAGTTTTGTCAAGGGAATGGAAATAACAAGACCATGTTCCCTTCTCTCAAAGCATGGAGTTTTCTCTCATGCCTACCATTTGATTTGGCCCAGGTGCTTCCTTCCAAACTCTGACTATTGAAATTGGTGCAGAGTGGCTTTCAGCAGCTGGGGCAGCGTGTTAGTGCGTCCCAGGTTCGTGGGCCTCCATCCCCCCAGCACTGCAATGCCCTGAACAGCCTCAGTCTGGTGATCCTTTGGTTCTCATTTCTTTTTGAGCAGGTTGTGGAACGAAAGAGAACTGCAGCTGAAATCAGGGAAGAATTTGAGCGTTTGCAGAGAGAGAGGGAAGAGAGGAGGCTGCAGCAGCGAACTAATCCAAAGGTAAGCAAAGACTTAACCCTGCTCACAAGAGTGGATCCGTAAATTATCACCACTGTGCAGGGTATGCTGAGCCTAGGTGAGGACCTGTATGAAAGAGATCCCCAGGCTGTGGGTAGTGCACAGACACTAAGAACTGGTTTTTACTGGAAGGTTAAACAGCATAAGATGTTGTGTGAGTATCTGTTGACAGCATTATTCTCACAGGAAGGGGGTTCTGGGTGCCACAGACCAGTCAAGGCAAACTGTCCCTGCTGGAGGTGCGGGTGAGCGGGGTCAGAGAGATGTTCTCAGAGAGGGACATGGTTATCTCCACTGATGCTGCTCCGTGCTTCAGGAATGTGACATTTTCCCTGGGCGCTCGCCGTGGCTGTGAGCTGTGCTGTGAGCCTCGGCCTGTGTCCTGGGATAAAATTAGCCATCTGGGTGTTTACAGCAATTGCTGGTTGGCAGCCGATGGAAATGTCTCTCCAGGCAGTGTTCCCGTGGAATTGGGGAGCGCAGCTGTGATCATTTCATACACGAGCGCAAGTTATTTTAAAATTTCCAACATTTTGTCAGTTCTATAAAACAGTTCCACAAAAATAAAGCGTTTTAACCAGAAATGTTGAACAATAACCAGATGTAGGCAATTTGGAGGGTTGGAATTGAGTCTCCTATTTGCTTTTAGAGCTTTGTTTTTGCTTTCAAAGACATGCAGAAGGGTTGAAAAGTTCATTGCTTGGTTTGAGAAGAACCATTTCATGTTAGGAGAAATTAAATCCCCTTATTTTCCTGCTGTGGAAGGTCAACATCTAAGGAATGCAGACCCCTCAAGGCATAGCCTGGCACAGCTTCCAGGTGTCACCTTCCTGAAGGTAAATTCATAAGGAAAAAGGAGGGACTATATTCTCCTCTGGCACATCTGTGAATTCCAGAAGTCTGTTTCCTGTTCACAGGGTGGCAGATGAAGGTGATTGTAAAAGCTGATCCCGGCTCCGATGGTTCCGTAGAGCTGCTCCCACTCCCTGCCCCGGGAGCTGCTGCGCTGTGCAGCGCTGGCTTCTGAGCAGGCCTTACAGCTCCCTCCTGCCACTCTTCCTTTGGGGAGAGCTCCTCATTTCCCATGGTCAGAGCAGGTGGCTGATGGGAGCTGGGAGCAGCAGCAGTCCCCTCTATTATCCGGTGGCATAGGGGTGCTCTCATTCTCTGGGAATATTTTTAACTTTACCATCTGCTGCTTTTCCTGTGCTTGCACCTGAACCAGTTTCCTTGCCAGGATCCACAGACCTCTGGGGTGACTTCACCTGCTTAGTGGGAGGTGGAGGGTCTGCCCAGGGTCCACCGTTCACCTCAGGGAAAGGCAGGGGAGTAGGAGGTCAGCTGGGGAGCCAGAGAGGGAACAGGGAGAGGCTCCTTTCCTCTGAACGGGTCCCGTGGATTTTCATGGTTAGGTTCAGGTGTTTTACTTTTTTCCTTGGGAGGGATATTTACTGTACAATTCGCAGGTGTGAAAAAGGAAGTCCTAAGATTTTGAGTATGTTTTAGAGAAATGAGGTGCAATGAATCCCAGAAATGCATGTGGATCCATGCAGCATCATGGCACCAGTAAGCCAAGTACAGCAAGGTGGTCTTTCTATGAGAAAGAAAATATCTACCATTTACTAAAAGTTTGTCTTTGTCAAGCTTTTCTTCTGATGATAAGATATAAACTAGAAAAAGAAAACAAAAATTTTGACTAATGAGGTCAATTGCAAGTGAATGATGCAGGTTAGAAGTAAATTAGTTTAGATAACTCATAAGAAGAAGCACATAGAGGCTTTCTGGCTAAGTTCCATTGAAGAAAATCAATTTCTGAAATATATTATCTTAACTTTCAAATACTGACATAGCAGATTCAGTTGTGGGGGAAGAAGAAACCTGCTCTGTAAAGGTGTTCTACCTGCTTCTATAATATGTCACAATAGAAAAATGAGCTCAGGATTACAAGTTGAGTTCATGCTGAAAAGCTGCCCTTTCTCCAGTCTGATGATTTATATTGCTGTTTTGGAATATTGTAATCCCTGACATTTGTTTGTCTTGCGTATTAGGAAATTAATTTTAGAGTGGAAAAGGTAATTGCAGAAAAAGGGAAAAGTGCACAAAAATGTGGTCATATACAGGAATGAATGCTTTAGCCACTTGTCCTGTGTGTGTTGGATGTTTGCTAATGCTGAGTGCTTGTTTCACTTGTCATCCCTCAGGGAACAATTAGTGTGGGAATAGACGCCACCGACCTCTTTGATCGTTATGACGAGGAATACGAAGATGTGCCTGGGAGCAGCTTTCCCCAGATTGAGATAAACAAAATGCACATATCCCAGTCCATCGAGGTGAGGAGGGCGGACACAGATGTGTGAGCAGGGCCTGAGCAAATGAGGCACAGAACACGCTGCTCGGGGGTTCTCACCGGGATCTGGGGGGGACACGGTGGCCAGCACAGGTGGGGAAGGGCAGCTCAGGGCCAGCAGGATGGTGGGTTTGCCCTGCAGCTTTCAGGAGACTCGTTTGTGGGCTGCAGTGGTCCTGCCCTCCTGCCAGTGGGGATGCTCAGTATCCAGTTCTGACTGAATAGGGCATGTTCAGTGGATGAAGACGAATGGCACCCATTTTTGAGGATGTGGGTAAGGAAGAGAATGGGAATTGTTTCCTCTCCCCAGAGAGTTGTAGAAATTTAGTCTGCAACTAAATTTGTAGCTCAGGGTCAGGACTTCAAGAGGTACATTACAGGTGTCACAAGTGTCTGGTGCTGTAAGAATTATCTCACTTTTTGCCATACTTGGTATTTGACTACAAAACCACATACACTCTGCAGTTGTGATTACGTCCCTGTAGAACATGCACTAATTGTGTGAACTGGACCAGAGTTACTGCTCACAATATATTCGTTTTTCAGGCACCCCTGACTGCCACGGACACAGCAATACTGTCTGGTAACCTTTCCACCCAGAATGGGAATGGAGGGGGATCAATTAACCTTGCTCTGAGACGAGTGACATCTGCCAAGGGATGGGGAGAGGTAAGAGTACACCTGTTGTGCAGTTTTATATTCAGTCTGTTACCCAGTGTTTATTTTGGGGGGGGGGAACTTTGGCTGTGGTTCGTCTCTCATTTGCTACATTCTGTAGAGTGTAGAAAAAGGAATTCTTAAAGGAATTTGAGAAAAAGGCCAAACCTTGGGTTTTCTTATTTTTTTCCCCTCTCCATTTGGCTATGCAATTTGGACTTCACTTGTGCAGACAGAATTGTTACCTGATGTCTCCAGCCTTTGTAATTTCTCTGTCTGAAAGCTCTGAGGTACCTTCCAGTGCTGTGAGCAGGCACCTTAGGCAGCATGATAGTTTGCCTTTGCTTCCAAAACTGCTTTTCTCTCAAGGGAAGGAGTTGTGGGGGAAAAGCTGCAGGAAAGGGAGAGTGCTGAAAGAGGTGGTAAATGTTACTCAGATGTGTAAAACGTCTGTGATAAAAATGACACTTGTGACATACATTGTCACTGTTGTAAAGGTTGTTTTCTTCTAACACTCTGGCATTGTGCATTTGAACAGTTGGAGTTTGGAGCAGGAGACCTTCATGGACCTCTCTTTGGGCTGAAGATATTCCGTAATCTTACACCAAGATGGTAAATATTAGAAAAATGGTCTAATGGTTAATATTTCACACTAAGGAAGTAAATGACTTGAATTCTCTTCCACACTAATTCTGGGTTTGTTTTCTATCCTGCAAAATAAGATATTTCCTCTTTAGATTTAAGGTCATACTTGTATTGTCAAAAGACTTGTACCATAGCTGGGTTTTGGTGCTCTCCATTTTCATACTTCCAGTTTAAGGAGGGTCTGTGCTCCACATCCTTAGATTTGTAGTTGATGTTCTCATGATTCATGATACTTGAGGTATGATCTCCAATCAGAGCAACAGAAGTTGGCTCTGGGAGCAGAACAAAAGCTCTGGGAAGCTCTTCTGAGGCTTCCATGTGTGAGAGGGAGTTTCTGACAGCAAAACAGGAGATGATGTGTTGTATTTTTGGGAAATAATACCAAATTTGCCACTACTGAGGTGTCTGTTCACAAATTAATAGAAGTCTTAAGTTGCAAACGAGAATACAAGGTAAGGGCTGTGATTGAAGTCACATGCCAGAGCACTGTAGGAGCCAGTGTAGCCTCCTTCATTTGTATTTTCTAATTTAGTAAATACAGCATTCCTCAGAGCTTGTACAGGATTCTTGTTCCCTGTGGAGAGCTTTAGTGCTGCTTTTTGGAGCTGATGCTTGAGGGTTACTAAATAGCAGGGCTGCTCTGTGCCAGCAGCTGAGTGTGCTGCACTGCAGAGACCAGGCTGTTACCTGTGCAGGGCAGGAGGGAAGGTCGGGAGCAGCAGCTGCCTGGGCACAGGCAGTAACCAGGGCACGACCTGCTCTCCTGGGCACTGCTGTGGTCAGGGCAGTCTGAATTAGTTTTGACTTTTCCCTGAAAGCCTCGGGTGTCGCACTCCTTGCAGGATGGTCTCTAGGCATTCAAGCAAAGTTCCTGAGCAAGAAGAAATTTGAGGCCACCTGAGAGCCTGTGTTTTAGCACTGATGAGTCTTTCCTCACTTCCATAGTTTCATCACCACAAACTGTGCCCTGCAGTTCTCGTCCCGCGGGGTCCGCCCCGGCCTCACCACAGTCCTGGCCCGCAACCTTGACAAGAACACGATGGGCTACTTGCAGTGGCGGTGGGGCATCCAGTCAGCCATGAACACCAGCATTGTCCGGGACACCAAAACCAGCCACTTCACCGTGGCACTGCAGGTGAGAGCCCTGCGGCTGCCATAGGGACAGCAGTCCTGCCCCGGGGAGAGAGGGATCTCACCTTCCTGTCTTGGCAGTAGTCTGGCTTGGGACTAGAGGTTAAGGGAACAGTTGGTACTCTCCCATGTTACACCCAGCATAGGTAACAGGCTGCAGAGGTTGTGTCAAGCACTGCTCTGCGTTCTGTGCCGCTTCAAGGATGAGAAAGGGAATTGGGGGGAGAGTTCAGCAGTGGCCAAGGACATGGTTTCATACATTTGTGCCTCTTGTGTTTCAGCTGGGAATCCCCCATTCTTTCATGATGGTCAGTTACCAGCATAAGTTTCAGGATGAGGATCAAACACGAGTGAAAGGTTCTCTCAAGTAAGTGCTCAAGAGGAAGTTCACATTATTCACAACCTGAGGAATCTGTCCTCTTCTGCTGCTGTAGGCCTCCAGGTTCCACAAACCAAATGTTTCTGTGGCCTTTGGGAATCTGCTTTTCATTCTTTAAATCTGGTAAAGGCTGAAGTGAATGTCTTGGTGGGTTGGTTATGTGGAACTTAAAATACTTGTGTGTGATATGTCTATATCATCTCCAGTAAGAAAGCCAGAAGTTCTTGTAGTCTTTTTACTACCAAGCAAGCTGGAAGGGCTATTCTCACCTTGGAGATACACAGTGAATCTTCCAGAGGGCAACATCTGCTGCATGCAGATGTATTTCCATGCTTTACTTGTTGGGGAATTACAGGATTCAGTAAAGAGAAGAAGTCTTCCCTGTCTTACCAGTTTTTGGTTCTGTTGTTCCAGGGCAGGTTTCTTTGGGACCGTAGTGGAATATGGAGCAGAGAGGAAGATTTCCAGGCACAGCGTTTTAGGAGCCACCGTCAGTGTTGGTGTTCCCCAGGGAGTGTCCTTGAAAATCAAGTAAGTTCAAGACTGCAACTCTAGACTGCAGAGGCTGACCATAACTTCCATGATTCTATTTCCAATATTCAAGTGAGAAGGTTCCGGTCCCAGGGCAATACAGGTGTAGTGATACATCACTGGGAGAGGGTGCAGCTGCCCTCACCTCTAACGCAAGCAGTGCCCATGGTAAGCAGTGGGTGCCTTCTGCTGGTGTTACAACCTGAACCACCTCTGTGTGTGCATCAGAATATTCTGAAATACAGCTTAAAGTGAGGTTTGGAGCATTCTGGTAAGTGCTGGAAGATTTCTGAAAATACTGTTGGTAGAGCTGGACTTAGAGCTGGATTCTATTTGTATAACACTGTACACAAGTGTATGCTTGAATTAGGGAATTACCATTCCCTAATGCAGTGATTGTACCACTAACAAGGTGCAGTTCACGGAGGGGCAGAGCTCATTAAGGGTCCTTGTGCTGTGGTGGGATGTCCAGTGGCAGGTGGGATGCCAAACTACTGAAGGGCCTGAAGAACTCGGGAAACTCATGTTTTCTAAAATAAATATTGTTATAAGCATCAGAAAAATACTAATATGCACCTGTCCTGAAGGCCCATGCCAGTGCTGTGAACACAGGCCTTCTCTAGAAGCATTTTCTTTTTCACCCTTTTTTGGGGAAATCAATGACCAAATTTCCTATTCTCCTGTTCTCCTAAGATCAAAAAAAACACTGTACAATGGTCAGGTACTATCATGAGAGATGTTTGCTTCATTGAAATCTGGCTCTGGCTGGTGTCAGCTGTCTTTCTTACCATTGGCTTTTTCAGTTTATTGGAGTTTTAACTTCTTGAGCTCATTGTTCATCTCCCTTTGGTTCAGCAGCATGTGCTGCTGCGAAGTGTGTTTCATCAAGCACATTCAACTCTGCTTTTCCTCTTACCTGTCCCTCTGCTCTTTTTTGTTGCAGGCTGAATAGGGCTAGCCAGACCTACTTCTTCCCTGTCCACCTAACAGATCAGCTGCTTCCCAGCGCCGTGTTCTATGCCACCGTGGGACCTCTTGTCATCTACTTTGCCATGCACAGGCTGGTCATCAAACCCTACCTCAGGGCACAGAAGGAGAGGTGAGACTGCCAGGCTGTCCTGCACATTCAGAGCGAGGAAGTCTCACTAGGGCTCTTTTGTGTGAGGTTGTGGGTCACTTTAACTGGGGGGGATGAGTAGGCGGACACCTGCCAGTTTGTGGCTGAATCCCATCTACTGTGTATTCCTGATGTGGTGTTGCCTTCCTTCTGCCAGAGAGCTGGAGAAGCAGCGGGAGAACACAGCCAGTGACATCCTGCAGAAGAAGCAGGAGGCTGAAGCTGCGGTGAGTCTTTCTTGTAACTTGGTCTCCCTTAGTGAAAGGCAGCTCTTTTCCCTCTGGGCTGTTCTCTTTTGGCCACAGTGTCTGACCCTGCGTGATTTCTGCTCTGCCACTTGTGTTGTGACAGGTCCGGTTGATGCAGGAGTCTGTCCGAAGGATAATTGAAGCAGAGGAAGCCAGAATGGGTAAAGATTATGATATCATTTACTTTTTTATATAAATTTGAAGAGAAGAAGAAACAATACAAAGGTGTTGTTTCTTCATTCCCACTCCTGATGAAGCGCAGTGTAGTTGCTGCTGAGCACAGAGTAGGGGAGTCCCATTATGATTCAGCTCCTGGTGCCTGAGCTTAGGAGGGATCACAGAATATTATTTTGGGACATGCTGTGAGGTGGATCAAGAGACTGAAGACATCAGTCTGGATTTACCTCTCCACCAAAGAGAAGTGTGTGTATAAATATGTGCAAAAGTTGTAGTCTCAAGTTTAGCTTTCACTGATTTCTCCCTCACATGGGATCAATCCCATTTCATTGTTCATGGATTGTAGTGGCAATCTGATCTCTGATGATTACTACCAGTTTTCCACAGAGTGTTCCAAAGTGAACTGACATCCACTCAGATTGTCACATCAGTGTGGCACCGAAGTCCCGTCACTCTATCCTAGTGCTGAAGGTTGCTAACAAACAACCAAGTAGAAATGTTGTTCTGGCTTGAGAAAAGTGGGTCCAGGCCAGGAGAATTAAATCTTGGTGAAAGCAAGAGAAAATGCTGGGATGGTCTTTTTGTCAGTGTCTGTCCAGCCATGGCAGGAAGCCTTTCATCACAGCTGTGATTTCCTGGGACATGCAGGTCTGATTATAGTGAATGCCTGGTATGGGAAGTTTGTTAATGACAACAGCAGGAAGAATGAGAAGGTGAAGGTAATAGATGTGACTGTGCCCCTGCAGTGCTTGGTGAAGGACTCTAAACTCATCCTTACTGAGGCCTCCAAGGTACGTTCTGTCAAAGCTGTTCTGTCAAAGCCCAGACTCCATGACTCAAATGTGTGACCCAGAATTTCAGTTGAACCATGTGGTGTCCTGCCAGGGGATCTCTCCAGTGACTCTGGATCAATTCACAGAAGCCATTTACATACCAAGTGTTAGGAACGTCCAGGAACTTCTGTTTCTCTGGGCATTTCCAGTGCCAAAGAAACAGCATCTTGGTGTCTGCAGACCCTGGGGCTGTACACCAGAAACTTCCCAACGCCCTGGTTTACTTTTATGTATTCAAAACTTGCAGAGGTGATTCCTCAGCATCTCACCTTTCTGGCAGCAAGACTTTTTTTAATGACACTTGTCTTGGCACTAATAGATGTTTCTGGCCAGCTGAAGAACTGTGAAAGTCCATTCCCTGATGCTCAGTTTGTCCTTTTCTGGTTGAAGGCTGGGCTGCCAGGCTTCTACGACCCCTGCGTGGGTGAGGAGAAGAGTTTGAAAGTGCTTTATCAGTTCCGAGGAGTTCTGCACCAAGTGATGTCAGCTGACAACGAGGCCCTTAGGATACCAAAGCAATGTGAGTAGCATGGGGACTGAATTGAATGTATGGAGGCGTGTTGGAGGCCTGAGCCAGATTTCTTCTTTGTCCCCATTGTCTTACTTGCCAAAACATCTTCCCTGCTGGAATAACTCTGTGAAACCTCGTGACAAGTTTTACTGTCACCTCTGTGGGTCTGGCAGGTTGGATCAAAGGCACAGACCTCTGTTTGCTCTAGACCAGCTCCCTGGCCAGTGTGAGCAGCACATCCAACTGACAGAGCTTCCAGAAGTGCCTTGGGAGGTGTATATGAGTCATGTTTAATTAGCAGCCAGAAATGCTCCTGCCTGTTCCTGGTACGGTGGTGGGTTCTAGCATGTGTCCATTCCTTGTTCTCCCTGACAGCTCACAGGATTGATGCTGATGGCTAATCTGGGAGCTCGTGTCTGCCACGGGACCTGGGTCAATGGAAACTGCACAACCTCCCCTGGACGCTGCAAGTTTGAACAGAGACACTTTTATTTTTACTGTCCATATAGCCGGTGGTGTCCTGCTGATTCTGTTAGGGACAAAAGGAGAGACCCTGCTGCTCCAGGCAGCTTCAAGGCAATATTGTGGCTTGGTACTCAATAAAGCAGCGTGACTCTGTGTGCACAGTGCTTTCTGCCCAGAGGGCTGAGCAGGTGCCCTCCTGCCAGCTGGCCACGGCCCCTTCGTGCACTCACACGTACCTCCTGGCACTGAGCAGGGATGAAAACCTGTTGTTCTCACTTCTCCACATACTTCCTGGGGCAGTTAACACACCTTTTCCTGCTCCTGAGGGGAATTTCAGTTCTCGGGCCACCTCCTGGAAGTCCCCTGTGCAAAGCCTTTTTGTTGGAAAGAGGTCAGAGAGAGTTTCCATCTCAAATCTGTGTTTGAAATGCACTTGTTAACCACATACTTTTGTTAAGTATGAAGGTCTTTGCCTTTTGTAGTAACATTGACCTCTTCAGCACCAATCTGTCCAGCTGCTTATTTCCAACACTGCTATTCCAGACAAGGACATGGGGTATCATACTCTTACTAATTCTTCTGCCATCCACATCCATGTATCATCAAGGTTTTTGGAAAAATAGGAGAGCTAGTGAGGAGAAGGACAGCAATTCATTTCATTTGATTCTGATGCTGCAATTATCTCTTCCCATCTAATTTATTTCTAGGTAAAACAAACGTAGTTCATGTAAGTAAACCAGACCAAAGTGAGGAGAGAGGCCAAATGGATAAAGAGCTGAAAATGTAACACTCAGCTGCCCTTTCTGAAAAGCAGCAGTTATGGCATAAATTCTTGGGATTTATCTTGCCTAGAAGCCTAGAACTAGATTTCCAAAAGTAGACTTGTTTGAGCCAGTCTGAAGGAGATGCTCCCTTCTCTAAAAAACAAGTTCATGTTGTGAAGGGGTGTTCATTTGTTTTTATTAAAACCAAAACTCTTCATTTGTGACCAGCTCCTGGTGCAGGGCTTTATTTCACTTACAACCAGTGTTCTGTTGATCTGAAATTAAATGTAAAATGTGCAATAAATTATATTCAGCTGAAAAGCAGCTCCCATTCCCTTTGCATCTGTAGGAGACTCCTGAAAATAAACCCCTGGAAAGCAAGGGTTGCAGGTTTTGTAAACATAATAGCACCCTCCATTCCATCCAGCTCATTGACTGCTGCTGGTCATTGCTGGGTGAGACTTGAGGGACTGGGCAGAAATCTCTACCAGAAGTTCCCTTTTCGTGTCTTTTCACTGTGTGAGGTGTATGGTCAGGAGTGAGAGCCAGCCTGCAGGGACTAGGACATGGCAGAATACTCCCAGGAGAGCATCCCTGGGAGCCAGTTGCTGGGTCAGTCTTTCCAGCCCACCTACTACTTTCTTCCTTGTTTTCTGTCAGTGACAAGTTTTGCCAAGACTGTAAGAACAGCCCCACTGTGGAATCACATTCCTGCTGTGAGCAGCTGCCATTTTACAGCCACAGCTCCCTGGGACTTCTAATTCAATTCTCTGTATAATTCAAAATTACCAACAGAATTAAAATAGAAGCTATAAGCCACGAGAGCTTAGCTTCCAGTATGACCTGGTGCCATATGCAAAAGGTTGAGCCACCTTTTCAGTTTGCCAAGATGTTAAGGCTGCTTTGATGGCAGCTGGCTGAGCAGCAGTGCCTGCAGGGTCACGGCACATACCGGAGCTGCAGGGTGGCACCAAGGCTTAGGCAGCCCTTGGGTGGGTTGGAGTCCTCTGGCAGTGGGGAGGGAAGGAGGGAGCTCTCCTTTAGCAGAGCTCCTGGAGGGTGCTCAAGGGGTTGGTTTGGGTCTGGCCAAGCAGCCAGTCCTCATGAGGCGGATGCAGTGCAGCCCCCAGGGCTTTTTCCAAGGCTGCGGGGACCTGATCTCTCACCAGAGGCTGGCAAGGAGCAGCTGCTCTGGAGAAAGGTGGGTATACCTGCCTTTACTTCCTATCCCTGCCTGACTGGGTGTATTGTTTAGGGAAGAGCATTTGAAGCATCAGATCTTGTTGCTGCCTGGCACAACAGCGCACACACCAGTAAATCATAACAGCAGACTCCCGAGTTTGGAATAAAACAAACTCATTGTTCACTTATTTCACATTTAAGAAAAAAACATGGTTCATTAAAAGTTTTAATGAAAAAATAAAGTTCTGAATTAAACTATAATTATACATGGCTGAAAGTGATGAACTAAAAGAATGGAGATGTTACTTTTTTATTTCTCTCTGCTGATATTGTAACGTGCTGGACTTGTCAGACACCATCCACTGGGATAAATCTGAAAAGGGAACAGAACAAGAGTCAGTCACATTGATTAGTGTCGAACCTCTGTAAAAAAGAGCCAGTTCACTTGGCAGTGCACCCATAAAAGCTTCAGGAACGCGCTCCATGGAGGTCCAGTTGAACTGCGGACACGCTGCAAACACAGAGAGACCGATTCCAGAACGGGTCCAACCCTTGTGCAGCAGCAGCTGGGACCTTCCTAAGCCTTTCCGGTTGCAGAGTGAAATGGCAGCATTGGAGTGCTTTGGTTATTTTTCTGGCTGCAAAGGACAGTCAGGCAGCAGTCAGGGGCAAGTCTTTGGCAAACTCCTTGGTGGTTCCATGTAGCTTCTGAAGGCAGCACAGCATGGTCACGGTCTTGAGATTTCACAGAAGCTGGAGCTGGTTTTCTGAACCCAGAGTCAGCTGTTGCAGCTTTGTGGAATAGGATTTTTATCAAGAAGTAGGACAGAAGTTGCAAGTCACGCAGCTCTGTTGCCCTGCCAGTCTGGCAGACCTCCTGTGCCCCCATGTCCCACGCCATGGAGCCCAGGACCCCGTGGCACTGGGCTGCCTGAGGCTTTGGCAGCTCCAGCACATATGTCTGAAGAAGGGCACCAGACCCTGTGTCCTGGCAAGACCCTCAGTCATCACCAGGGCACATCTCCCAGTGAGCTAGTCCTCAGACAAGGCAGTGCTCCAGTGCTGTGACTGCAGAACTCAGGACATGTTCCTGCTGGCACGGCTGGTCTGGCTGTGGCTGCGGTACCAGCCAGTGTCTCCCCGAGCCTCCTGGTCTCCCTGGACAGAGCATACACTATTCCCCAGGCAGAACTTCAGAGAAATACCTTGAAACATCAACCCAATTTGTGTGACCCACAGAGATGCATTTGGTCATCGAGGAACAACACCAGCATCTCCCTGGCCTTGTGTATGAGCTGTGACTCCCCACCGTGGTTCTGGAGGGATTTCCCTTGGGCTGAGGCTGGCTGGGGCCTGCTTTCCTGTCCACCCCGCACTGGATGGATCCTCATTGCACTTCACCCTGTAGCTGCATCGCCTGCATTCGCTTTGAGCTGTGTCATTGCTACCAGTAGGTTAAAGATTCTGGCTTTCTGGTTACAGTCCGGTCTCAAAAAACAGTGAAAACAGAAATCAACTCAGCTGTTGTACTTGGATGGACATGATCAAATCCGAGCCAGACCTGCCAGGCTCTACATTTACTTTGGCCCCTTTTAGAGTCCATGTTTGAATTCTGGGCTGAGAAGAGGGAGAGTCATCATCTTAAAACAGCCCCGTAGAGGTTAACAAAGGGACAGGAAACGGAGCAGTCTCCCTCCATACACACATTTGAGCTGATCATGCAAATAAAATCATGAAAAATCACTGTGAAGAGACCTCGTAGGGAAGAATCCGATGCCACTGATCCCCCATGCTGCCTGTCCAGAAAAAGGGCTGCTCTTTCCTGCCAGGGTGCTGTCCCTTGGCACAGGAGGGAGCCCCAAGTCCCATTTGTACTTGAGCAATGCCAAATTGCAGAACTCCCATTTTCCCAAGCCTGTGGAAGTGGCAGCAGATCACACAGAGGCTGGTAGCACTGACGCTGGCTCCTACTGAGCCTTAGGATATCTAAGATTGATCTATACGGAAAAATGGGCAGGTATAATATTTCATTGAATTTAAAACACAGGGCCATTTACTTTTCAGACTCTTCACATAGACTTCCTCCTCCTCCCCTCCCTCTTTGGAGGAGGAGTTTCCTAGCACAGAGAGGATTTGCAGTTTCCAATGGGATGAGAAAACCTCCATGGCAAAGGTATTGTACATTCCCCAGACATCACCCAGTCATCGTAACCGGACAAAACTCCACCGAGCTCAGAGAGCTTCGTCTGTCCCTCGAGACAGTCAGTATCTCGCCGCAGTTCTGACCAGTTGGCCTCTCCCAGCCCCAGCTGCCCGCGGCTTGGCGATTCCTCGTCCCTGCGCCGCGGGCCAGCCGGGCAGCTCTCCCGCCCAAGCAGCAGCAGTTTGGGGAAGCCCTTCCCGGCCTCCCAGCCAGCACCCACGGCTCGCCCGCCCGCGCAGCGCACCAGCACCGCCTCCCCTTAGTCCAGAAAGCGCCTGCGCGAGCCCGTCCGGGAGCGGTTTGAACGGCGAATGTCAAACTTGGAGTCCCGGCACTTCTGGCAGATGTAGATCTCTGGGACATTCGACTTGCGGATTTTGGCGCAGGAGAGGTGGATCCAGGTGTGGCACTCGTTACACTCGATCATCGGCCGCCCGGCGAAAGGCTTCATGCAGAAGCAAGTGACCAGGTCCCACGAGTCGTCATCTGCAAAGACAAAGAGCAAAGCCACATTTTTTAGTGGTCAAGCCTTCACACCCACACTGGGACTTTTCTCTCCTTTTGTGCTAAATTAACCTCCTGGGTTTCAAAGACAGGCACTTTGCTGCTTTTTTCAGGTCTCCCCTGCATGGGAAGAGACTCTCAGCAGTACATGGGAGGAGAGGAGAACCGGCTGCTTCTATAAAGTTGCAGCTTTTCACTCAGTTTTCTGCAAAAGGAGCCAACCCCCCCTTTTCCACCAAAATCCTAACTGCCCAGGCAGCACTGCTCAGCATTAATCTCACGCTACAGGTAAAGTACCAAAGAAATCGGCAACAGCACCGCCACTTCCACCTGGCTGATCCTCTTGGACAGCCAGGCCACCTACCTGAATCCACCATGATGTCCTCATCGTCACCAGTGCCATCCTCATCCCGAAAGACCACCTGCTTGCCCTGCCGAATGACCGTTCGTTTGCCCACGCTCTGGATCTCCACCGTCTGCTCGGCTGTCACAGCGGGGTAGGAGACACTGGATGGGGTGTCAGAGTCCCACACCGAGCAGTGCTCGGTCACAGACTGCGGGTCGCCCTCTGACGAGGGGCTCATCGGTGTCTCTGCGTAAGAGTCCTCTGCCTCCAGCTCCAGCAGCTTCTCCTCGTAGTCCTCCTCTGCAGACACTTCTGTTTCCCTCCTTTTCAGCTTTTTCTTCTTCCTGATCTTATCGATTTGTTTTCGCTCTGGCAGGAAGTTGCTGGCCTTTGCCCGCTGGAACAGGGAACCATATGGTTTTGCTCGTTTAAGCTGACTGAAGTTCTTTCTGTTCTTGGTGGGCAGGGAGACAGAGGAGGGGGTGTCATTGAAGCGAGGATCCCAGCTATCGCTGTCAATCGTGCCTCCAGTGCTGTTGGGAGGGCTGGGGCTGTTCCTCAGTGGCGTTTCCTGGAACACGTCGAGAAAGCAGGTACAGCATTGACTCAGAACAGACTTGCGTGCGACTCAAGGCGCTGCGCCCTGTCCCCGAGGCACTGTCCCCTGTCCCCCCGAGGCGCTGTCCCCCGAGGCGCTGTCGCTCCTGCTCTCCCCAGCGCCGCCCCGGGAATCTCCGCCGGAGCGCCCGGGGAGCGATGCCGGATCCGACGTTTTTCACCCCGCCCACGCCGGCCACCCCCCGCCCCGTCCCCAGAGCCTCCAGCCGCCGCCGTTCCTTTTGTTCCGGCCCGGCGCGGGGCCGTGACCGCTGGAGCGGCTGGTCCGACAGACCACCCGGTGCCCCCCCGGTGCCCCCCGGTGCAACTCACCTCCTGCGGATACGGGATGTAGCCGGCGTAGGCCAGGACAAAGGTGCAGAACTTGTTGAAGTCCTCCACGGTACGGTGCCGCCGGGAGCCGGGGGAGAAGTCCTGCGGGGAGCGGGGGTGAGCGGCGGCCGCGGGGCCGGGGAGGGGGGCGCGCCGCCGGTCCCGCCCGCCCCGCCCGCCCCGCGCCGGCGGAACCGGGCAGCGCCCACCCCCCATCGCCCCCGCTGCCGGCACCGGGCCCCCAGGCAGCCCCTCCCGCGGCGGGCACGGCGGGGCGGCGCCGCCGCCATTCCTCGCCCCGGCGGCACAAGATGGCCCCGACCCCGGCCCCGCGGCGGGGAGCGGGCAGCGGCTGCCGGGCCGGGCCGGGCGGCGGGAGAGCCTCCCGCTCCCCCTCCCCCTCCCCTCCGTTCCCGTCCCTTCCCCTCTCGTGTCCCCAGGGCCCCAGCTCACCTCCGGGGCGAACGGCGAGGCGCAGGAGTCGGAGTCCATGTCCTGGCGCGGGGGGCGCGGGCGGGGCCGGGCGGCGGCGGCCGGGCAGTGCCGACACCGCGAGCCGCTCGGTGCCGGCGGGAGGCGGGGAAGGGGCGGCCGCCCGCGCGGGGCCGCCGGGAGCCGTAGTCCGGGCGTGCGCAGTGCCGGGCGCGGGGCGCGCCGGGAGCGGCGGAGGGGCGGGGGCGGCGCCGGCAGCGGCGAACGGAGCGGGGAGCGGAGCGGGGTGAAGAGCGGAGCGGTGAGCGGGGCGGTGAGCGGGGCGCGGGGCCGCCGGGGCGGTTCTTACTGGGTGGCGGCGGGCGCGAGCCCGAGCGGGACGTGGCGGCTCTTTGCTCACCGCGGGGCCCGGCTGGTGGCGGCGGCGGGACTGGCGGCGACGGGATGGGCCGGGCAGGGCGCGGGAGCCTCCACTCCGCGCCGGGCCAGGCCCTGCCGCCCGCGGTAACGGCGGCGCCCGGAGCCGTGCTCAGAGCGGGGCTCCGGCAATGCCGCCCGCTCTCGGGGCCGCCCCACTGCCTTTGCGCTGCCGTCGGGCGGCTCCCGCTGGGGGCCAGCCCGGGGCTGAGGGCACGGGGCTGAGCGGGGTGGCTGCGGAGCTGCGGGACCCCGGGACCGGCCCGAGCGGGGGCGCGCTGGGGGAGGCGGCGCCGCGTTACGCAGCGGCCGCACCCGGGGGCTGTCGGCCGGGACCGGCACGGGACGGGCTCCCCGAGCCCACCCACTACCTCCTTCCCTGGTTTCCCTTTCCCGCCCCGGGAGCCTCTCGGGGATCGGTTCCAGCGACTCCGCGCTGACCCAGGTGCGCTCCCCGCAGGCACGGCATGGCGACCGGCGCGGGCACCGGCGGGACGGCGGCGGCGGCGGCCTCGGCGGCAGGAGAACCGGCTCACGCGGTGTCGCTGCTGCGGGGTCTGAGCGCGCTGCGGGCCGAGCGGAGCCTGCTGGACGTGACGGTGGTGGCCGGCGGGCGGGAGTTCGGGGCTCACCGCGCCGTCCTGGCCGCGGCCTCGGGATATTTCCGCGCCATGTTCGGCGGGGCCCTGCGCGAGGCGCGGGCCGAGCGAGTGCGGCTGCACGGCGTGGAGCCCGAGTGCCTGGCGCGGCTGCTCGACTTCGCGTACACCGGCCGCGTGGGCCGGCTGGGCCCCGACATCGCCGAGCGCCTGCTGCGCGCCGCCGACCTGCTGCAGTTCCCCGCCGTCAAGGAGGCCTGCGGCGCCTGGCTGGCACGGCAGCTGGAGCCCGCCAACGCCCTGGACATGCAGGACTTCGCCGAAGCCTTTGCGTGCCCGGCACTGGCGGCTGCTGCCCACCGCTTCGTGCTGCGGCACGTGGGTGAGCTGGGCGCCCAGCTGGAGCGGCTGCCGCTGCCGCGCCTCCTCTCCTACCTGCGGGACGACGGGCTCTGCGTCCCCAAGGAGGAGGCCGCCTTCCAGCTGGCGCTGCGCTGGGTGCGCGCTGACCCCGCCACCCGTGCCCCGCTGCTACCCCAGCTCCTGGCCCACGTCCGCCTGCCCTTTGTGCGCCGCTTCTACCTGCTGGCCCACGTGGAGAGCGAGCCGCTGGTGGCCCGCTGCCCGCCCTGCCTGCGCCTCCTGCGCGAGGCCCGCGACTTTCAGGCTGCCCGTCTCGACCGCCACGACCGGGGGCCCTGCGCCCGCATGCGCCCCCGGCCCTCCACCGGCCTCGCTGAGATCCTCGTCCTTGTTGGCGGCTGCGACCGCGACTGTGACGAGCTCGTCACCGTCGACTGCTACAACCCGCGCACCGGCCACTGGCGCTACTTGGCCGAGTTCCCTGAGCACCTGGGCGGGGGCTACAGTGTTGCTGCGCTGGGCAACGACATCTATGTCACTGGTAAGGCACACAGGGTGTGAGGGTACCCGCTAGGGTGCAGATTTCTCTTGAAAACATGTGGGTTCTAGCAGTGAGACTTGGCCTTTCCTGGGAAGCAGAGAGTTTGGGATGAAGCTTGGGTGCCTGCAGCCTGCTGGCAGGCATGGAGACTTCTGGAGTTGGTGCTGGATTTAGCAGCTGGTCTCAGTCCAGGAGCTATTTTGTCATGACTAATGCTGCTGAGCACGTGGGCAGAAGTCACAGATCTTGTAGTTAGAATTTTCTAACTGTCACTCTGGGGGATATGGGTTACTTTAAGAGGGTTTTGAGTTTCTCTCTGTGAAGAAAGTGTTTGGTTTCAGAGCCCTGTGAATCACAAGCCAGGCCACTTGCTTGAGGCATAGGTGTGTCAGAAAGCCCCGGGTTCCTTAGCCAGCCCCCGTGAGTCACAGTACCTTCCTCAGCACAAATCCTGCCTCCTTGCAGTCCGCTGGGGCTACAATTACTTCTGTCAAGGTGACACCGATGTATAAATTCAGCTGTTAATCTGTATGCAGATGCCTCCTTTGGTCTACATCCCCATAGCTGGAGCGGCAGCCCTGCACCAGCTATAACAAACCCAGGAAACCAGGCGCTGTGGAACAGCATGCCCTGGGTGTGCAGGACACGCTGGCAGAGTTTTGAAGGGCAGGTCTTATGCAGTTGATCAGAAAACTCTGTGTTCTTTAGTCACAAGCAGAAAACAAGGCTCTGCTTTAAGGGCAGGGTCGTAAAAATGGCTCGTTTGGTACAGATGCCCTTACATCCCCTGGGAGCTTCCTGGAGTGATCCCTGGTGGGTCTGTGGAGACCAGTCCTGCCAAGAGCCACGTGCGAGGCTGCTGCTGGGGATCTTGGGTCGTTCTGCTTAGTGTCAGTGTGTTGCAGGCAGGGCCAGGAGGTTCCCAAGCTGCCGTTGGTGCCGCTGCCTCAGCAGCTTCTGGGCAGCAACGGAGCAGGGGCCACAAAATGGGACAGAAGTGGGAGTTTAGAGGATGGAGGTGGTGAAACTTGGGAGACTCGTTTTGATTCATGGCTGAGTATGGACTAGGGAGGACGTGGGAGAAATCCTTCCTGGCTCGCTGGAAACAGTGCAAAACTTGCATGAAAATTCTCATGGCACGCACTAGTGCCACCCCCCAGAACCAAAATGCTGCCCCATCGTACAGCCCGGGGCAGCGGGAGGGGCTGTATGCGGAAGGTGTAGCTGCAGCAAAGGCGCTGGTGCCGAGCCAAGTGCTCTCCACCGTCGCCCTTGGCTGTGCAGAGCCCGGCTCTGACACGTGTGGTGCTGTGCCACAGGGGGCTCAGACGGGTCCAGGCTGTACGACTGCGTCTGGAGGTACAATTCCAGCGTGAACGAGTGGACGGAGGTGTCGCCCATGCTGAAAGCCAGGGAATACCACAGCTCCACAGTCCTGGATGGACTGCTCTATGTAGTTGCCTCCGACAGCACAGAGCGCTACGACCACACGCTGGACAGCTGGGAAGCCCTGCAGCCCATGCTGTACCCCATGGACAACTGCTCCACCACCTCGTGCCGCGGGAAGCTGTTCGCCATCGGCTCCCTGGCTGGAAAAGAGTCCATGGTCATGCAGTGCTACGATCCCGACAGTGACCTCTGGTCCCTTGTCAACTGCGGCCACCTGCCCCCCTGGTCCTTTGCCCCAAAAACTGTCACGCTCAACGGCCTCATGTACTTCATAAGGTGAGTAGTGGGAGCCATCACCTCCCTCCCATGTCCCCGTGGGGAGGGCCTGGAGCTTCCCTGGGAAGGTGTGTGGGATTTTGGAGGTATTGGAGGGAGGGCACTGTGCTGGGACAGCACTGCAGTGCTTCCCCTGATGGTACTGGTGGGGCTACCCTTAAAATTGTGTAAAAATGTCTGAGTGTAACCTCGGGCTGGGGAACAGCCAGGTGTAAATCTGGCTGAAGTCAGCAGCGCTGCTTGGAAATTGGCTTCTCGGATTCCTTGGCTCCTGGTTCAGCCCCCCTCGCTGCTATAAATAAGCACATAAGCTCCAAGAAAACATTAAACTGTAGCGCAGGAGAGGACATCTTCCGTCTCAGCAGCGATAAGAAGGCTGAAGATGAAGTGATTGGTCACTATTTTTAAGTGCCTTTCCAAACTGGGACTTAATTACCCATCTGAAGCTGTCCTGATGGCGCAGATACTTCAGTTATCCGCTTAATTAAAAATAAACGGGAAGGCATGCTAGGGCTGGAGCGTTTCATCTCCCTCCCTGTGTTGACTCTGAGCAAACAGAGACTTCTGTGAGGGCCCCCAGCCACTTCTCTTTTTTTAATCTCCTCTTGGCTTTGCATAAAGCAGCAGCTTTGGCCCAAGACCTTTTATTTGATCCCTTTGGGTCCAGCTGAGTGTCTTGCTGGCATCTCTTTGAGTCACCTGGTTTCAGTCCGTCCTGCCGGGGTGTTGCAACTGTTCAGCTCCTTGTCACAAGCTGATTCCATAGAATTTCCTTTTTCTTACCCCTTTAAAATACTGATGGTTGACAGTTCAGGATTTTGGATTGCTTGTACATCTGCAGGAGTCAGTGAGGAGATGATCAGGGTCAGGTGTTCTCCCCTCATTTCATGTGCTGTGCATGGGCTGCTGCTCCGTGTAGAGCTATGGGATAATCTTTGGAGGGCAGAGGAATAGGTAACAAGTAGAAATGGCAAATTCAGTTTTTGGTTTGTTTTAATAGCTTAGACTAAAGCCTCTGAGTGATGATCCCTTGTGCTGGGACTGGTTTCATACCAGTAAATGTAGCACGGCAGTGAGGCTCAGGCATTCTCTGCAGCCACCCTAGAGCCGATCTGGAGCCGACCCTGCCTGGAGCTGCCTCACAGCCTCTTGATTCCGTCTGTACCAGAACTGTCTTGGAAGGACTGACAGCTCCTCTTCAGCTGCCCTGACCTTGTCCTCCTCACATTCTTGTGTCAGTGTCTCTGCATCGCAAACGCCCCTCACCTGTCACTGTCGCCCTCCTGTCTGGCAAGTGGGGCGGGTGAGAGAAGCCTTGGGGGATTATGATGTCCCTCTAGCTCTTCTCTCATCCCACCCACCTAAATTTGGCATTGGCGAAGAACTCAAGCAGAGTTTCTAGAATGCAGAAGAGTAATTTTGTGTTCTCTTCCCCAGAGACGACTCGGCTGAAGTGGATGTTTACAATCCAGCAAAGAATGAATGGGATAAAATCCCTGCCATGCTTCAGGTAGGACATTTGCCATCCTCCAGGGTGCCTTAAGTATTACAAATGGGTTTCATTTACCTTTGGAAAATGAAGAGCTCTTTTGATCAGAACCCCTTGCACGTGGAGCGGGTTTAAATGTACCGGAGTCACGGGGAAAACAAAGTCCTGAATGTGGCAGCATGTCCGGGTGTTCAGCCCAGCATGTGAGAGCTGTGGGCAGTGCTGCTTCAGAGCCTGAGCTGCCACTGACGGGCATGGAGCCTCCTCCAAGGAGCAGCTGCCAGACTGCACCCACCCCCTCAATCAGATTGGGCAAACACCCCTGATTGTGGTGTGTATTTACTGTTACTTTGCAGGTTCACGTTGGGGGAAGTGTGGCCGTGCTTGGCGGGAAGCTCTACGTCTCCGGGGGCTATGATAACACATTTGAACTCTCAGATGTCCTGGAAGCCTATGACCCCGAGACACGAATGTGGAGCGTGGTGGGCCGGCTCCCCGAGCCCATCTTCTGGCACGGCAGCGTCAGCATATTCCGGCAGTTCATGCCAGAAACCCCACAGGAGGACGACAGCATCACGCTGGACAACACCATCAGCTTGAGCAGGCAGACCCAAAACCTTCACAACCAGAACCTCAATGAACTGCCTTAGCACAGGAAGCAGCCTGACATAAGTCCCTCATCCAGAACCTGGGCTGCTTCGGGAGAAGGCTGAGGCAAACCAGTGCTTGGAAACAAAACCGTAGTGATCACAGAGGGAATGGGAACTCTGGCTGTTGGATGTGCTGCTGTGTGACCGCAGGCAGTGAGGCCTCTGCTGCTCCCTCAGCCCTTTGCTGCCCGCAGGGACCCGAGATCCCTGGGAAAACGATCGCACTGACCCGCGCCACAGCACCACCACTGACAGCTTGTGACCAGACACTTTTCACTGGGAGCTCCTTCACCCCATAATACTTTGCCACCAAACTGCTTCCTTCAGTTTCTTTTTTGGGAGGGGTCTGTCTGGTAAGACAGTGGTCTGGACCCCCCCTCTCTTCTGTGCCTCAGAGGGAGACAGGCTTTCTGTGCACGTGTTGGGATTGAAAGGTAGTTATTTTAGGGGGTTTTTTTCTTCTTCTTGTTTGGGGTTTGCATATTTTTTGGCCTGTGTAAGATTTGCCTTTATACTTGCCCAAGTGCCCTGGCCAGGTGGGCTGTTTATCTACCTTTGCTGAAGAGCAGCTGCGTGGTTTATTTGTGGAATGTTTCTGGAACAAGCAGAGGCCGAACCTGTGGCACAGCTCCCCAGGAGTGAGTGTCACATCTTCAGGAGAACCTTGAAGTGTGACAGCAGCTCAGGCGTGGCTGGATGCATTTGCTCTTTTGGTCTTTTATTTTTAACCAGTAGAGGAGAAGTCTGTATTTTAACCTGAATTCAGAGATGGAAAGCCCACATACCCGATCGCTGCACTCCTCAGCCAGGGGGAACCCGCGCTGTTCCTCAGTCTGGAACACTGACAGTGCCTTGAGACCACGCGCTGGGGTGCAGCCCGTGGGCCCCTGTGGGCAGAGCCTGGCGGGGGGGGACACTGGGGCCTGCAATTCGGGGCATCTGCTGCTTTTCTGGGAGCAGCCTGTCTGTGCTGTGCCGTGCCTGCGGAGAGCCGGACGGCGCTGCAGCCCGAGGTATTTCTGCTGAGCTATAAATAGTGCTCGCTGCTGGACCCCCAACCCCACCCGCTGAGTAGCTACAGATAACTATTTATTTTTTGTAGAATTCATTGTGTTGAATCCTCCAGTACAGTTGAACTCCATCCTTTGAAACAAAGGCATTTTACATTTGCAGATAATGTATTTTTATTCTCATAGTTTGTTTTTAAATTTACTTGCAGCTGTCAAGTTAAATAAAACCTGTTACACAATTCTGTCGTCTGCGAAGGGAAAGGGCCTGGAGTGAAATTTTAGTGGGACTGTCTCATTCTGGGTACGCTTAAAACAGAGCCTCTCTGCCTCCTTGGTGAGTAGAGGGGGAAGGCAGAGAGAGCATGGCTGAGACTCTGGGGGTGAGGGTACACACAGGGATCTCCCCCACCCTGGCACCACTCAGGAAATGGTTATAACTCCCCCAGCAACCCTGGATCATGTTATTTGGGACAGAGATAAGTCCCTACCCCTGACCACAGGAGCTCAGGCACTGTGTGGCTGCTGGAGTGTGTTTCAAGTGAACTTGCAGCTCCATTATCTCAATGCTGAGCAGACACAGGTCCTGCCCCTCCTGTAATGGGGGAAAGAAACAGCAACTGACAGAAGCTTGACAAAATAAAGGAGAAATAAGGCACAAGTTTAACGGAGGAAACATTCCTTTCACATGCGTTAAAGGAAAGGGCAGAGCTGCTCTCTCTGGGGGAAGTTGAGCTTTAATCTTTAATCAGGAGCAGGGTAAGAGGGCTGGAGGAAAGGGGCTCCTCCAGCACCAGCTCCTCCGGTGTCAGAAAGTGATTCACAGTATGACACAAGCAGGTCAGTCCAATCCCCCTGCACGGCGCACAGACACTGACTGGAGTGGCCCTTTTGCACCATTTCTTCATTTGACACTCAATCACATCATCATGGTGACTTCCCTGTAGTCTGGGGTGAGAGACTGGCAGGGAAGAAGGGGAGGGGACGGATGCACAACTCAAAAGAACAAGTGTGGCAGAGATTGGCTCAGCCCAAGACTTTACTGTGTTTCAGTGGAAGGGTGGCTGCACTACGTCTCACAGTCTTCAGGAATCGTTGTCGTTATAATCAGAGATTGCTCAATCACGTCCGCCGTGGAGAAGTTCTCGTCTGAGCACAGTCTCTGCGCAGGAACCTCCTCGGGCAGTGGCCTGTGGGCCAGTGACTCCACAATCACCTCGGCCGAGCCCACCTCCAGCTCTGGTGGCGGTTGCAGCACCACCATCACATCCTTCTCGTCCTCGATGATCAAGTTCCTCAGCTTCCGCTGCCGTGGGTTGTAGTTCTCCACGCGGTCGTGGATCTCCATGTGGCGCCTCAAGTGAGCCTGCGAGGGAAGGGACGTGCAGAGGGGCCTGGTGAGGGCCGGCTCCCTGGCACAGCCCAGAGGCCCCAGAGCTGGGGAAGGCCTCACCTGTCGCGTGAACTTGTAGCCACACTCAGTGCACTCAAACTTCCTCACGCCCTTGTGCCGGCGGATATGGACGCGCAGCTGTTCCACTGCTGGGAAGGGAAGTGAGAGCCCGTGGGCAGCAGCTCCACACTGTACCTGCTCACAGTGATGCCAAGCTGCCCGCGGGAAGGAGGCGGCTCCTGTGGAGCCCTGTGAAAGCCGGAGCCCCAGCGTTACCTTTGAACGTCTTCCCGCAGATGTGGCAGAAGTGGGGCCGCCCCTCCTGGTGCCGGCTGGCGATGTGTCTCAGCAGCGGCCCCTTCTCAGTGAAACGCTGCTCACAAAACTCACAGCTGAATGGCCGCTCGCCGGTGTGCGTCCGGTTGTGCTTGTCCAGGCTCGCTGCCATTATCAGGGGCAGAGAGGGGGAGAGCAGCCAGTCAGTGGCATGGCACGTGCCCCCCATCCCAGCGACTGGGCCAGAAAGGCAAGTGCAGCATAAGCTCCAGGTAAAGGTCATGGGAAACACCAGCTTGTTCCCCTTCTGTGCCACGAGGGCAGTGGAGGTGACTTGGTGTCAGCCTGCACTCACAAGAGCATGGCTTTGCTCCTGGGGAAGCTGCTTTCTGGAGGTCCTGGATGCCAGAGCATGGCGCTTGGCATGACCTGCCCCAGCAGCACCCAGGGGTACCTTGTGTCCGGAAGGTCTTGCCGCAAAGGTGGCACTGGAAGGGCTTCTCGCCAGTGTGTGTGCGCAGGTGCATGTTGAGGTTGGCTTTCTGCGTGAAGGCGTGGTGGCAGAACTCACACACATAGGGCCGCTCATTTCTGTGGGCAGGGAAAACTCACCATGACTTCTCCCTCCACCGGTTTCAGCCCCTTGGGTCTCAGCCCAGCACCTCCGGGAAGGGAGCACTCCCTTCAGCCAACCCCCAGTCCTATAGGGGAGGGAGCACAGCCAGAAGAGCCAGGGTGACATAAGGGAGGACGCGGGTCACATCGTACCTGTGCTTGGCCTTGATGTGCATCTGCAGGCCATTGCGGCTCGAGGCCCTGTGCCCGCACTCCTCACACACAAACAGCTTCTCTCCGCGGTGCTTGAAGGCCTCATGCAGGCGCAGCTCTGTCCGGGACAGAAAGCACTTGGAGCAGGTTGAGCACTGCAAGGCCACAGGAGAGGGGGGTTAGGGTACACCCACGCCAGACCCACTTGTGCCCAACACCTGGCACTCCCCTGGCTGCTCCAGGGCCCTTCCCGCGGCAGCCACAGCAGCACCCCTGGCCTCAGAGACACCCAGTGAGATGGGACAGCCCAAGAGGCAAAATGCTGATCAGTGCTCAGGTCTATCAGCTGCTCCTGTACACAAAAAAAGCCTGTTTCCAGCAGCTCTGTATCCCCCTGCCTCACTAACAGAGCCAGACGGGCCATGGGCACTATTCCCTAGGTCAGGCGCGTGTGCAGGATCATCCCCTTCCTGATATCCTGGTCCCTACCGCGTGGGGCTTGGGTGCGCCATGCAGCTTTATCATGTGGCTCTGAAGATCCTTCTTCTGCATGAACTGCTGCGAGCACGAGGAGCACTGCGAGAAAAGAGAGGGAGGTCAGCTTCCAGTTGCCCCCAAAGAGTGGTTTCAGAGCAAGGAGGACCAGTAGGGGAGCAGAACAGATTCCTCATATGGCTGCAGGAAGCAGGTGGCTGTGGTGTCTCCCTGGAGCACATTCCAGCTCAGAGACAGGGAATGACCCTTAGTGGGCTGTCACAGATGGGGGAAGGAAGCTGGGGGGCTCAGCTCCCCGATGGGCTTGGCCAGGCTGCCCCAGAAGGCAAACACTCACCCCCACTCTGTGCCAGTGTCCAGCAGCATCCACGGGGATGCCGGATGCTGGCACTGCTCACCTTGTATGGCATTTCCCCAGTGTGCGACACCATGTGCAGCCGCAGCTCCATCCGCCGCTTGAACACCTCCGGGCACGCTGAGCACGTGAACACCTACGAGAGACAGGGTGGCATCAGCTTCTGCAGGAGCCCGAGCCCAGCCCGGAGCCCACAGCTCAGCCCCTGCCAGGCACGTGGCACAGCGCTCAGCCTGCACCCGCAGGACCCGCGTCTTGTGCAGCACAGGGTGTCCTGGCACGCTGGAACACACAGAGTGAAGGCTGTGTGGCACATCGAGCACAAGCTGATACCGTCCTGGTCCCGGCCGTGGGGTCCCAGCCACAGGGACCCCGGCTATGGAATGTGTGCCATGCGGTGCTGATAGCTGTCTGTTCAGAGCTGAGCGTGGCCTGGGGCTCGGAAAAGGCTCCAGTTCCCTTCCTGATGGATGGCAGCTGCACTCCAGCCCAGTGGGGCAGCTCCTGGGAGTACCTGTTCTGATCGGTTCATGCAGTTCCTGGCTTCATGTTCCATGAGATTCTCTTTTCTAAAGTAACATTTGCCACACTTGGAACACTCAAATGGCTTCTCTCCAGTATGTTTCCTGGGGGGATACAAATGGAGAACCCCATCACTGCCTGTCCAACAGCAGATGCACAGACAGGTGTGGGAGGACACAGGGAAAGGTGAGGCAGGTTCTTGCCCATGTTCCCCAGTGCCACTATTCACAGTCACCCTAAAGCTGCTTTTATGTCACTTTCGGGGCCCTTCAGAGCGTGGTCAGGCTGTCAGTGCCCACTGTGCTCCGCAGAATCTTGATTCTGCAGGGCCAAGGTTTGCCCCCACACAGGACTGAGGTGAAACTCGAGACCTCAGGGCAGGGCCCTGCCCTGCTTTCAGAGATCCAGCCCAGAGATCCTCACAGAGCTCGGCTACATGTTCCCCACAGCCCCCGAAATCCAGCCCAGCCCAGGCTGATCTGACAGCCCACAAGGACGATTTGCCATTGCCCACCTGCAGCCAGCACAGCCCCTGAGGAGCCCCCACTGCCGCCTTCCTGAGCCACAGCCCAGGACAGTCACTGCAGCTCTGATATGTTTCAGAGACATATAATCCCCCCCACAGGTCAGAGCACCCCCAGGGGCAGAGGGGACCCTCCTTTCCATCCCGGGGAATGGCGTTGGGACCAGCTGGCAAAACTGTGGTCGCCCTTTTACCCCCGGGAAGGGACTGAGCCGCGGGGGCGGCGCATCCTCCGCGCGCGCAAGAGGAAGGAGAAGTCGGAGCGTTTACCTGTTGTGCACTTTAAGGTAATATTTGCTGAGGAAGGTTTTATGACATGTGGGGCACTCTACCGGCACCGCTGTACCTTTTCTGCTTCCCGGCGCCTTTCCCGGGGCGGGGGGGCTCTTTTTGCTCCGCAGCGCCTTTTTCTCGGAGAATTGCTCGGCGTCGCCGTCCCCCCGCCCGCCGCCGCCCGCCGCCTCCGCCGGGGCCGGGGGGGAGCCCTGCGAGGGAACAGCGGCGTCACCGCGCCGCCCCCGCCGCCGGGCCCCGGCCCCGCCGCCCCCCTCCCGCCCCCCTCACGCACCGCCTGCCCGCCGGGCTGCGGGGCCGCCGCGGGCTCCGGGCGGGCGGCGGCGGCGCGGCGGGGCCGCGGGCGGAAGGCGCGGCACAGCGCCACGGCGTCGGGCACGCCGAGCTGCTCGGCGGCCGCCAGCAGGCGGGCGCGGTTGTGCGCCGTGAGCGCCAGGCGCCCGGTGTAGAAGAAGTCGAGCAGCAGCTGGAAGGTGTCGGCGAGGCCGTCGGGCAGCGCCACGGGCCCGCCGGGGCCGCGCGCGCGGAAGAAGCGGGAGCAGCTGGCGAGCACCGGCCAGTGCGCGCGGAACTCGCGGCCGCCCACGCCGAGCGTCGCGTCGCAGAACTGCCCGGCCGCGCGCTGCCGGTTCAGCTCCCGCAGCACCCGCACGCTGTGCGCCGCCGCCGCCGCCATGGTCGCGCCCGGGGCCGGCACCGGCACCGCCGGACGTGGCGTCACCGAGCGCCGGCAGTGACGCGGGTGCTTCTGTGATGTCTCCGTGTGTCTGTGTGTGCGGGGCTGGGGCCGGGCTGGGGCCGGGCCGGGGAGGGGGGGCGGAGCGGGGCGGGGCGAGTCGAGCCCCGCGGCCCCGGGCCGGTGCCCGCAGCTCAGGCGGCGGCCCAGCGGCGCGTGTACGCCTGTATGGCCATTTGGAAGTGCTCGGCCGTGTTCTGCTGCGGCCGCAGCAGGATGACGAAGGCCCGCGGCACGAAGTACCCGCCCAGCAGCGCCCCGAGCGTGCCCAGCGCCCCGAGCACCTTCGCCGCCGCCTCGGCCCGGCCGCGCAGCGCGCCCTGCGAGCAGAGCACGGCGGCCGAGAAGCCCAGGTGCAGCAGCAGGCTCACTGTCAGGCCCTTGGCCTCGTTGTAGCCGGCGGGCAGGTCCGTGCCCGCGTAGCTGAGCGCGAAGCAGCCCACGCTGAGCAGCACCGTGTAGGCGGTGGCTGCGCCGGCCGCGGCGCTCTGGGCGCACTCCAGCATCACCCGGTCGGGCTGCGCGCCGTAGTCCCGGAGCGGCACCGAGGGGCCGGTGACCTCGGCGGCCAAGCACAGCATGGCCTGCGCCGCCGTGCTGCCGGCCACAAACAGCAGCGGGCCCTGGCGCCGCAGCCAGGCCTCGTAGAGCGCTGGGCAGCGCGCGTTCAGCTTGAAGATGCAGAGGATCTGGAAGGAGCGGGTCGCCACGCACGAGAGAAACACGGTGAAGCTGACGGCAAAGAGTGGCACCCGCAGCAGGCACGCCAGCCGTGTGGGCTCCCCGAAGTAGCAGAAGAGGCTGCTGCAGGTGCAGGCCAGGGACCCCAGCATGACGAAGCACATCTTCCCACCCGCAGACTTGACCACGGGTGTGGAGGCATTGAGGGCAAAGAGGATAGCCAGTGCCACCATGAGCAGCATGAGGAGCGCAGCCAGGGTCAGCAGCACCCAGGAGAGGGGCTCGGACCAGGACAGGAACTCGACAGTACGGATGAAACAGGCCTCGCTCCCTGCCGGGGCCCACTCGTCCAACCTGCAGTGCTGGCAGCCGTAGGGGTCTGCAGAGGACATGGGCACCTTGCATACCTTGGACCCGGTAAGAGCTCTGCCACAGCCCAGCCTGCAGCCCCCCAGGCTCTGCCCACCTCTCATGTTCTGCTCATTCCCACAGGCACTCCCAGGCCTTGGGGAGCAGAGGGGGTTCTTTTTCCAAAAGACCCCCCACACCCAGAGTTCCACCCATGGAATTCCCCGAAGTCTGTGGCTTTGGCTGAGGTGTGGGGCCCGCAGGACCTCGGCTGGGTTAGGCTCAGGGCTGTGGGTGAGAGGGGGCCCATGCATCCAGCAATAACCTGGGAAGAGTCTGCAGCAGCCCCCTTGAATGGGACAGGACCTCACTCCCGTTGTTCTCAGAGCTACCCCTCCCCACCCCGTAGCCCAAGAGCGGGCTGAGGGTGCCAGGGAACCAGCTGCCAGGAAGAGGGTTGTCATTGTGGCTGGTTACTCTGAGGCAGGAGACTGCTGCTGTCTGTCCCAGGCAGGGCACATTTCCATATGCCAGCTGCTGGTGACCGCATGGTGCGGAAGCCCCAGGTGCCATCTGGGGCACAAAGGCAACCACTGCATCGAATTTCCCTGGCAGAGGATGTGGTGCAGGGAACAGCTGCTGGGCCGGACATGCCTGTCCCCTGGCCACAGGAGAAGGGGCTCTGTTTGCCCAGGTGGGCTCACTTGTGGGCAACACTCCCTGGAAAGTGCAGGACGTGGGCTTTGCATACCCACCGGTGAGCAAATCGGAGCCAGACCACTGCCATCAGGTCAGCTCAGGCTTTACTGACCACAGGAGAGAAGAGGCTGGGAACGGGGAGAAGGGAGTAGGAGGCAGGATGCAGGCAGGCAAGGAAGGGGTGGGAGCAGCCCCCAGGGTGTACTAACCTGATCTGTTCAGGAAGGTTCCCAACGGACAGGCCGTACAGCTAAAGCAGCACCGGTGGCGGGTCTGCTGCAGCCGCCACTCCCCCGGCTTACAGGCCTTGGAGCACACCGAGGTGGGAGCCTGCCGGGAGTGCAGACAGGGTCAGCCTGTGAGTAGGGTGGGTAGCAGCACACCTTGGGCCCAGCAGCACTCTGGCACCCCCCACACCACCTCTGTCCACCCTCAGTTTTGCCGTGCTATGAGGAAATGCCCCATAAGAGCTGGCATTGGGACACAGCCAGTTCAGCAGTGAGGAATAAATAAGACCTGGGTGCAGAACAGTACCTGGCTATCTTTTGTGTGCCACAGGACTTTGCCTGGGTCGATGCTCAGCCTGTCAGGGTTGACATGGAAGGTTCCTATCACATCAGAAGCCCAGCTTGAGCCACTCCAGTTCCACATGACGATGTCGTAGCCTTTACAAATATCCCCGCTGGTGTCAAAAGAGACTCGGCTCTTGTACAGGGTGAAGTTTACCTGCCTGATCTGTTGTAGGAGCTGTAAAACAAAAGAGTAAGAGAGGAGCCCTTCCAATGGTGAGACTCCTGCCATTGGGAGGGAGATGTGCCGGAGGATCCCTCCTCTGTGCTACTGATGGGCATCTGCTCTCCAGATGCCCATCATCTGCAAGAAGTCTCATCCAGGTCTTCTGTGAGGCCTGAGCACAATGGGAAAATCCTTCCCTGTGGGAAAGGATCCTTATATTGCTCTTACCTGCCAGGGATAGATGGTGCCTTTGCTGCAAGCCCCCGAGGCACAGCCCAGCAGGTTGTGGAGGCCATGGGCCACGGCGTACACGGCCGAGTACACGTTGAAGGAGGCTTGAGCGTCGAACACGTTGGGGGCAGCAGTGAGTGAGCGGCAGCTGGTGTAGTGCTGGGTGCAGCTCCCCCCGGATTCCCCGCCTGCCTCTGCAGTGCTGGCACACTTGGCCGCAGCACCTTCCTCCACCATCTTCCAACTTTCAAAGCGTTCCAGCATCACAGACTCTGGCTTTTCAACTGTCATCCCAATCACCGTGCCAATGGTCTGGATGCCAGGCACCTGCCAGATGATTTGAGACAACAGCCAGTCTTCAGAGCCCACCCACACCATGCCTGTGATGTTCCTCTGGACCACCACCTCGAAGAATGGGCGGGCGCTTCGGCTGTTGGAGAAGATGATGGTGACATTGACCTTGGCGTCTGTGAGGAGTCGGACCATGTTGTGGAGCTCAGGGTTGCTGGTGTCTGAGTTGATAGGAATGGTGCCTCGGTAGGCCACGCACACGTCACTTGTGGTCAGCAACTTCTGCAGGGCATCCAGGCCACCCCTACCATAGGTGTTGTCGCTGCCCAGCAGCGCCACCCAGGTCCAGCCAAAGTGCTGCAGCAGCAGGAAAATAGCTTTCACCTGCTGCCTGTCACTGGGGATGGTGCGCAGGAACGACGGGTACAGCCGCTTCAGGCTCAGCGTCTCCACAGAGGCTTCATAGCTGATCTGTAAAGTGAGCCAGGAGAAAGGGGGAGGCACTGCCCCAGGCAGTGGCATCCCTGAGAGCTAATGGCACGGGCAGCCTGTGCTGGGGAGACTCAGAGCTGGGCAGGCAGTGGAGCCAGCACCGAGTGTGCCGTGGCAGGAAAAAACTGTGATGGACGGTGAGCCAACTGTGATTCCTGCCTGCCCCCAGATAGGGGCTGGGAAGGGACCCCAGCCAGCCCACACAGAGGGGCTGCGTTTCCAGCTCTAGCAGCCTCCTCAGCTCTGAGTCCACCCTCTCTCAAACCCTCAATGCTCAGGATCCCTATTCTTCATCAGCTGCAGGAGCTGCACTTACCTCTGGTACGAGGAAGATGCCAAGGATGGCAGCTGTGGTGAGGGCCAGCTGTGTGCTGTCAGGGCCGATGACAGCAACAGCCTGGGGCTCATAGTGTTGTAAGGTGGGGAGCAGCTGGACATCCTGCCTGCCTTTGCGGATGAGGGCACTCAGGGTGGCGTGGAGGTTTGCGGGCTCAGAGCAGGTGTCGTGGATGTCGTAGCCCAGAGTGACGTTCGGAAGCAGCGTGCTGGAGTTGTTGATCTCCTCTATGGTGAATCGCAGGGCCTGGGACAGGCAGTAACCGTGGCTCTTGAAGACGGCATTGCTGCGGAACCAAGAGTGGTTATTAGGGAGGACAGACCGCGGCTGGGGGAGCGGGCGGCGCGGGCACTCACTCATCGCAGCCGCGAGCTAGCGGGCTGGCGTCGGTGCGGGGCCCGGCGCTGTGCAGCGGGAACAGCCCGGCCAGGCGGTAATCGCCGGGGAGGGAGAGGGTCGCGGCGGCGGCGGCGGCGGCCGCGCACAGGCAGAGGCGGAGCGGGGCGGGCGGCAGCATGGCAAGGCAAGGCGGCGCCGGCCGGGCGGCTCTTAACGGGGCGGCGGCGGCAGGCGGGGCTTGGCACCGGGCGGGCGGTGCCGGCCGAGGGGCGGCCCCGGGAGGCGGAGGAGGCTCAGCGGCCATGCCTGCGCGGCGCAGCCGCCCGCGCCGGGCCCTGGCCCGCAACCCGGCCCGCGGGGCCCGGGCGGAGACGGCCTGGCGGGAGTTCGCCGCCTCCTTCGCCCGCGCCGGGATGGTACCGCCGGCCGAGCCGGGGCTGGCGGCCGTGGAGGCGGCGGAGGGCACGGCCGTGCTGCTGCTGGCGCCGCGGCAGGTGAGCAGCGCCCGCGCCGCGCCGGCCCCGCCGCGCCCCGCACCGCCTGACCGCCCGTTCTGTCCCCGCAGGCGCTGACCTTCACCGGCAAGTGCCGCCTGCGCTGCCTGTACGGCGCCGTCCGCCTGCTGGGCTTCGCCGTGGCCTCGCACCACCCGGGCCTGCCGGTGTTCTCGCCGGCCACGCACTGCGCGCTCAGCCTGGAGGCGCTGCCCGGCGCGCGCCCGCCCGCCGCCCTCCGCCAGCTGCGCGCGGCCGCCCGCGCCGCCATGCGCGCGCACCGCGTCCGCCGTCGTGAGTGCGGGACCGGGCGGGCGGGCGCCATTTTGCGGGCGGCGCGGTGCGGGAAGCGGCCATTTTGTGCGCGGGGCGTTGCGGGGCAGGCGGGCTGAGAGCTCGGGGTGATGGCGGCGCTCGCCCGTTGCAGAGGCGCGGGTGAAGGTGATGGCGCGGTTCTCGTCCGATTGCGCCGTGGTGCTCCTGGAGCACCTGGACACGCCGGTGACGCGGTTCCTGCTGAGCCACCCGCCGCTGTCGCGGCTCTTCGAGCCCCAGGTGAGACCCCGCGGGCGGAGCGGTGCCCGCGGTGCCCCGCACCGCCCGTGCAGAGCCAGCGGCCGCCGCCCCTGGCGCCGTTCGGCGCTGTGGCCTCGCGCATCCGCGCTGAGCGCTCTCCCTCTCGCCTAGAAAAAGGAGGAATCCAGCTTCACGCCGGAGGACGCGGTCCTGGCGTCCGTGGGCATCGTGAAGTGCAGCCCCGACCGCGGGCTGCTGGTGTCGGAGAGCACGTACCTGGCACTGGAGGAACTTATCCAGGCCTGCTGTGGTGAGTGCAGGCACTTGGCCAGGTTGGGGCCTTGGTAGCCTGAAGAAAAGGAAATTCGTGAGGCTTTTCATGAGTTAAAATTAGAGAGTGTGCCCTGCCTGGCACACTCTGATCTAGGGTTGTGTTTTTCTCTAAAGAGCGGGACGCTCGAGCTCAGCATCACCTGGGCTGGGTCAGAGTGATACCGGCATTTGTCTGGTTCACACCGTGCTTGTCTTTCCAGCGGAAGATGAAGGTATCCCTGTGGTGCTGGTATGTGGCCCAAAAAACACTGGAAAATCGACATTCAACAGATACCTAATTAACCTGTTACTGAATCGGTGAGTCTTTCCATGTTCTGCAAGCTTTTAAGTGCTGCATGGGATTTAAGAGAAGGAAAAATGTGTCTGACAGGGCTCTCAGAAGAGCCGTCAGGCCTGGAGGGTGGATAGCTTTTAAACACAAAGTGGTAGACGTATACATGGGTTCTCTCCCTGCAGCCTTCCTGCAGTCGAGTACATGGAGTGTGACATAGGCCAGCCAGAATTCACACCGCCCGGGTGCGTGTCCCTGAGCAGCGTCACGGAGCCCGTGCTGGGTACGTGTTCCGCTGCTCCTGCGGTTATCAGAGACCTGTTCCGTTTCTGAAACAAGCAGGGTGTTCTGGGCAGAGGCTGCTTGAGGGGAAGCTGCTGCCACAGATGTCAGAGGTTCCTAGAGAGAATAAACCAACAGCTGTTTGAGTCTTGTTGTAGGGACATCTAAGCTCCCTAAGTAACATGGAGCCATTCTCCTGCTCCTTTTGTCCTTTAAAAGAGATGATGTTGTTTACAGGTGGTAGAGCAGGCTGAGGCATGTCAAAGGGGAAGTTCAGCCTTTCGGGTTTGAAAAGTCTCTTTAGGACTTTGGGAGGGGTGGCATGTGGGTACTACAGAAATGGGAGCATTTTGGTTTGACTCGATGAAGGCACTAGAGGCTCAGTGCTGTCTTTGCCAGGTCCCCCCTTCACTCACCAGCAGACGCCCCGTAAGATGGTGTATTATGGGCAGACCAGCTGTGAGCAAGACACGGAGAGGTACCTTGATGTCATGAAGTACGTGTTCAGCTGCTACAAGAAGGAAGTGCCTCTAATTATCAACACCATGGGCTGGGTGAAAGGTAAATGGGATCAATCCTTCTCTCAAAGAGGGGTGGGAGGGAGGTAGTGAGGGTGGTGGTGCAGCACCACGCAGAACCAGAACCTGCAGCGTGCCTGCCCTGAGCTAGCGCTGCTGTGTGACCTGTTGAAGTAGCAGCAACAATTGTGTGTTCTCTGTGCTCTTGAAGGCGAGGGGCTGCTGCTGCTCATCGATATCATCCGGCTGCTGTCGCCCAGCCACGTTGTTCAGATGGACGTGTGCGACTGGAAGGCAATGGCCCCGCTCACCCCCGAGCACGTCCACCTCCAGGCCGGGCTGCACACCAAGGGCAAGCAGCAGCCTAAGTGCAAGCAGCTGGATGTGGGTGCTGCAGAGAGCTGGAAGTGCTCCGAAGGGGAGGATGCGTCAGTTCCACAGTACAAGTTGCTCTATGTCCATCCAGAATTCCCTCGGGCAGGAGTGGCAGGTGAAGCGTAAGTAGAACATTAAGTGCTGTGTGGAATTTGTGGGCTGGACAAAACCACGCGTTGTCTTTGACTTAGAACTGCTCTTACAGGCGAGTGCACAGCGGCATCCTGCGTGACATGTCCATCCTGGGATACCTGGGGCACCTGCAGTACCCGGACATCGGGGCGGTGCTCCCGCTGCACAGCCTGGTGCCGTATCAGGTAAAGGAGCCTTACGGGAAGGCTTGGATATGGTGCAGAAAGCACTGGTTCACAGCGGGGGGCAGTTCTGCTCCTACTGCAGATGTTTCTCAGAAGAGGAATAAACACTCTGTAATCTGCAAACAGATAAGAACTGTATTCAGGGTGTCTAGAAGTGAAGCTTCTGTTGAGGTGCTGGTGTGGCACGTGTGTGCAGGTGGCACATGTGTTCTCTATGTGCTGTGTGTGCAGATGGCACATGTGTTATGTGTGTTCTGTCTGTGCAGAAGCTGCTGTGTGTGCCCTGCCCATGGGTGTGGGATGGGAGCATGCAGGGTCTATGTACTCAGGGTCTTACCTCTGAATTCAAACTCAGCTCATGTGGAACCAGTGGCAGTTTTCTTCCTCTTTTCACCCCCCCCAGGTACCTTTCAGTGCTGTTGCGCTCAGGGTTATTCACACAGATGTTGCTCCCACCAACATCATGTATGCAGTGAACGCCAGCTGGGTTGGGCTCTGCTGCATTCCGGATGAAGTCAGGTGCCAGACCGACGGACCGGTCCTGCTGACACAGACACCAGTCTGCGACTGCCTGGGCTTTGGTGAGCACACTGGAGCTGTGCTCTCACCTGCTGTGTTTAGGCAGACGGGTTGCAGAGTGGCAGAATTGCCTATTCTCCCAAAAACAGCTGCAGAAGTGGGATGAGATACAGGAGTAGTGGTGTGTTGTCTGCTGTTGGAAGCTGTGCTGTAAGTCTTCTGGCTTTGGTTAATGTGTGGTAACAGCTGTGAGGAATGTCACTGCACGGCACTGCTCAGAGCTTCTCAGAACTCCCCAGTTGACTCTCTGGGTTCACGTTTGCAGAAGCAGAATTCTGGGTGGCTTATGTAAAATTCCTGTAGTTGCTTAAGTTTCCTTCTATGACTTGATTTAATGTTCCAGTTCGGATTTGGAGTTTGGTTCTCGAGTGTCTGTGGGGATGTGCCGATGAGCAGGGATACCTGCTGACCGAGCTTTGCATATGTTCTTTTGTTCAGGAATTGTTCGAGGAGTTGATATGGAGAAGAAGCTTTACCATATCCTGACACCGGTGCCTCCAGAGAACCTGAGACTAGTGAATTGTCTCCTCCTTGGGAACATTGCTATCCCTAACTGCGTGCTTGTGGGCCAGGTAGGAGCCCGTGGGAGGGGTGGGAGCTGGCTGAGCTTTGGTTGGCTGGCAAGTTTTCCAGTTTCTTATTCCTGAGGCGAATGCATGCTGGGAGATGCCTGGGCATCAGCAGATGGTTATCACTTTAGGAGATTGTCCTTAAGCACAGAAACCTCAAGAGAACAGAATGTTCCACTCGTGTTTTAGATGCCAGAGTGGGGTTTGGTGATCACTGAGTCTTTAACACCATCAGTTCTGTCAGCCCGGGAAGGGAAGTGCTTCCCCCTCTGCTGAAGCTACAGGCTCCTAAAGTTGTTTCTGGTTTTATTTTTCTGTTTTTCAGCAAGGAATTGAGGGAGAGATCCCGTATGTCACGTCCGATTACAACTACAGCATCCTGGGCGCTGGGAAGCTGAGGAAAAAGAAGCATTTCAAGAGGAAGGATTTCACCTTCGAGTGTGATTACACCTGAATCTTTGGAGCCCTTGGGCCAAATGTTGTTTGTGTGGACTGGGTAGAGAGCCCAGTGTGGTCACGGGAGCCCTGGGTGCTGCAGAGGCCCTGGGCAGGTGGCCGGGTAGATGCCACAGCAGGTCTGGCTTTAATAATGTTTTGTATGTTCGGTTTGTATTTCAGCGTTTTGTAATAAATATCTACGGAAAGCAGGGGGTTGGTTTGGATTTTGTCCCTGGCCGTGGCTGACACAGATGGAGGCAGCTGCTGTCACACCCAACTCTGCCTTGAGTCAGGAGTCATTCTCGTTGCCTGTCCGGCCCTCAGGGAACTCTGGGTGTCAGTGATCCCCAGGGGCCTGAGCAGAACTTCCCGGTCCTGTGGTTTGGCGAAGGGCTCACCCTGAGGTTCTGGCCCTGTGCCTGGCCCACAGCTCTTGTTGTCCTGCTGGTCAAGGAGGGACAAAGAAAGGAGCACATTGTGGAATCTCTGTCCCCCGGGGTGGTGAAGATGGAGCCGTTCAGCTCTGCACCATCACAGCCCACCCTGGCTCCGTGCTGGGGCGCTGCTTCCTCCCACCCTGCACTGGCCTGGCCCCGTATCCCAGTGCTGCAGTGTGAGCTCAGTGCCCTGAGTGTGGTCTGGGAACAGCTCAGGCTGACTCCAATGTGTCCCCAGCTCTAACAGACTGTTCTCCAGATCAAAGTTGAAAAGTTGAAACAGGATGGGACTGGGGAGTATCACATGGAGCACCAGGGCATGTGGCCTTGCCTGACCCCACCTGCTCTACCCCACTGGGACATAAGAGAAACTTTATTTTTTCTTCCCAACCCTTTGTCAGTCAGCAATTTGCTCCTGAGGGAAGCTGGAGGGTGGCAGGAGCCACAAAGAGGTATGCATCTCGGGTCAAGTTGAAGACATGTTTGGGAAAACAGCTTCTGAATGGGTAATACCAGCATATCGTGCATTTATTGGATCCATGTCTGCAAAAGTAACCTGGCTTCTAACTGGCTCCTGCGAGTGAGGTGAGGTTCTGCCCCAGCCTAGACCACGGAACAATCTGGCCCTGGTGTGTGCAGCCCCCCCGAGCCCAGTGCCTGTTCAGAGCCCACGGACCAGGTCTCCTGCAGAGGAAGGAGGGATGTGGTGCATCACTTGGGACTGGAGCTTTTTGGCTGGTGGCTGCTGTGGATGTGAGTAATCTGCAAAATTGCTTTTATCTGGTTTGTGAAGAGATTTCCTAGAACACCAGAAACAAACAGCTGTAAACAAACTGGGATGAGTGGCAGGGAGGGGACTGAGCTGGAGAGGAGCTGTGAGGGGCTGTGCAGTGTTGCTGCCTTGTAAAGAGTTAATCCAGGCCTAATTATCCCCATCTGGTTGGGTCTGGCAGCAAAGGAAGGACTTGGCTGGCATTGTGGCCTGAACAGTGGCTAAAATAAATAAAGGGGGCTGTGGTGCAGCCAAGGAGAACATCCCAGGCAGGGTGAGAGGGGAGTTCAAGTCACAGGGAAGTGGGTGGAAAAAGCTTCAGGAAAGGTGAGATAGGCAAAGGGCATGTGAGAAATGCCCAGTGCTGAACCCCCCCCCATAGCTGAGCATCACCCTTAGTGCTGTCACCAGCCTCCAGCATCCACCTCCCCTGGCTGCAGGCGATGGACCCCACACTGGCTACATTCCCTGCAGCTGGGGGATAAGTCCCGAGCTGCAAGTGTGGGACTGTTTTGGGGCATTTCCAGGGCGTTCAGATTGCCTGTGCCTGCCAGGGCCCAGAGGTGGATGCTGCAGCTTTGGGAAAGGGGGCACCTCACCGGCTTCTGGTGCTCCCTAAGAGGGAGAGAGACAATGCTGGTCAGGGACAATGGACAGGTCAGCATAATCCTCAGCAAAGCATCCCACCAGGCAGTTGGGGACACTCGGCTCTGTGATCAGTGGGAAATCAGTGACAGCACTTCAAATATCAAGGATACACTAAATAAAGTAGGATTAATTTTGCAATAAATTGGCATTTGTTACATTTGCAGCAGCAATTTCTGTTGAAATTTCTGGCAAGGGGTGACCAGAAGCAGCAAAACTCTGGGGAGCACATGGTGCCTCCGGGAGGAGTTTCTGTGATGAGTAGGGGGGCTGGGATTTGATCATCCTGCATAGTGCTGTGGTTTTTCCCTGTTTTAGGAAGTTTTATGTGGGGTAGGACAAAGGTACCAACCTTTGCTGCCTTTGAGGGTTTTAAGCCCTAGCTGGTGCTTTCTTGTTTGCTTGGATTTAGCAGGAGGAAAATCCCCCTGAAGACCCCTGGCTTTCTCTGGACAGGCTGGGGGCCCCTGTGAGCCCATGGGTACAGGGATGAAACTGGGGCTCAGGGCAGCACATTCCTGCCCCCTCAAAAGCCGTCTGGATGGCAGAGCCGCCGAATAGCCCCCCTCTTCATGCTGATTCTTTCCATCACAAGCACGTCTTGTCTCCGTGGCCGAATGTCTTCCATAGACGGCGGAAAGTGAAATTTGTGCAATGTCTGTAGGAGGCTGAAGAAAGGCCCTTTGTGCGCCCCCCGCGCGGGCGCTGGGCAGCCTCCAGCAGCACCCTCGGCCGCCCTGCGGCTCCCGCCGCTGGCATCAATGCACCGCTTGTCCGGAGACCGGGACCCACTCTTAAAGCCAGAGCCAGTCTTCCCCGGTTAGTCCCACTGGCGGCCCCATTGGGGCGGGCACGGCTCTGGGGGGCCCTCCGGCCGTGACCCCAGGATGTTTCTGTACTGGAAGAAGAGGGGTGCCTACGAACTGGAGGCTTTGCCGGCCGGGCTGGCGGGGCTGGAGTACGAGGCAGTGGAGCGGTTTTCCTGGAGCTCTGGCCTGGACATCAGCGAGGAGCTCGGGGGTAGGTGGCTGGGGGGGATTCGAGCAGCCAGGGCTGTGGGCTGCTATGGTTGGCCAAAGTCTCCAGCTGTGGCAAAGAGGGTGAGGGGCTGGGAGAAGCTCTCGCTGGAGCAGGGGTGCCACAGGGATGCCGTGGGAATGCTGCAGGTGCAGCTGGGGAGCGCTCAGCAAACTGCCCCATGCCCCCGGCAGCGCTCCCCCCGGCCCAGGCAGGGTTTGAAGCAGCCGGCTGCCGCCGTGCGCTCGGCTGCGAGGATGATCCGGTTTCAGACTTGTTTTCCGTCGCCGGGAGCGCCGGGCGTGATAGCACAGCCGGCAGCAGCGGAGGAGGTGACCGGGAGGAGGGGGGACAGGAGCTGATGGGGACAAGATCCCTCCTCCGGCCCCCGAGGTGGCTGGTGGGGACCCGGACACCCTCCTGCCTCTGCCAGGAACCGGGGGGCCCTGCGAAGAGCTCCCAGCCCGCGTGCAGGAGGCCCCGGTGCGCGTGTGACCCGCGGGCAGGGTCAGCGCCTGGGAACGGCCACGCGGCTTTGGCCGTGCCGGCGGCTCCGGCGCGGGGCTGGTCCCTGGCACCGCCGGCCCCTGCGGGCGGCCTCTAGGTTTTTGGTGAGTTTGGAAAACTTTCCCTCGGGTGCATGAAAGAATTTCTTATTTGCTTCCGTTATTATTCCCGATAGGTCAAGTGAAACGGCAGCGGCGGGGGGCGGGGGCCGGCCCAGCCCGGGAGCGCTGCGGGGCGGCCGCGCAGACAGAGCCGTCATTGTGCTCCTGCCGCGGGGGCAGAGCCCGGCTCGGCTCCCGGCTCCTGCTCCCGGCTCCTGCTCCCGGCCCGGCTCCCGGGCGGCGACGGACCCAGCCCTGCCCGGCTGCTTCCGCGCCGTCATCCAGCAGCGCCCGTGGCGCCACGGCAGCCCCGGGATCACTCCCAGATGGGAGCTGGAGCAACCAGTTGCTTCCCTCTCTCCAGACAGAAGTAGCAGCTTTTTCGGTGCTGCCTCAAAAGGCATTTTAACCTGCAGACTGAGTCTAACCCTGGCCTTGGCCATGGCCCTCTCGGGCTGGCATGGATGCTGTTTTTGTTGGCAGGAAGGATGCGGGAGAGGGGAATGGCGTGGCAGGGAAGCCCCTGTGCTGCTGGGCTGGTACAGCCGTGGCACCTGGCCTCTCCACATCCCCGGCATGGGCTCCCTCCCCAGCAGGCAGCTTCCCAGCCGTGCATCCCTGCCCGCAGTGGGGCTGTCCTGCCAGAGGGTGTCCGTAGTGCTCGTCTGCCACAAGCAGTCCGTTATTTTTAAACTATTAGGTGCGACACATAACAAAAGCCTTCAAAATAGGATTTGTCCCTAAGGCCGATTTAACTGTCAAAGCTTAAAGTGGCTACTAAGCCCCGTTGGGAACTGACAGCGGCAGATTTAGTGTTCCTGCTGCAGCCCCAGGCCGTGCCAGCCCCAAGGGAGCTGGGGCAGGTCTGTGTCCTCATCCTGTGCCTTGGGGTGCCGGGCAAGAGGTGCTGGATTCTGTCTCTGTGGAGCACACAGTGCCTTCCCTCAGCGGGGATGCAGTGCTGGCTCTTGGGCATAGGGCTTCATCCTTCTGCATAGGCTGTGGGACAGGCGGGGGCGGGCAGGAGTGGGCAAGACCAGCTTCAGCTGAGCCTGTGTGCTTTGCCAAGCTCTTAAACCCAGGGTTTGTGTTTGTGGGGGTCTCAGCATGGCCCCTGGGGGTGGCTCTCATGGCACCCAGGCACTGATCCTCTCTTTCCACAGACGAGCCGTGCCCAGCAGAAGAGACAGTGCTGCGCTGCCAGAATCCCAACTGCGCCGGTGAGAGGAGGGCAGCCAAGGTGGGTCCTGCAGGGTGGGGGCAGCACCGGCAGCTGCCTCCTGGGGTCGGTCTCATGGGTGAGAAGGGGCAGTGGATGGCTCTGCCCAACCTGCCGGTCCCTGAAGGGCCCCTGCCCTGGCTGGCAGCCCCTGGCGTGCCGTGTGCCCCCGCCCGTGCTGGATGTGCATTCCTTGCTGGTGTCACGGTCCAGCTGGCGTTTAACGGCATGGCGGTGATTTGCCCATTTCCCCAAGCTGGCGTGATTGGAGCTAATATGCCCCAGCCCATCTGCTCCCCTGCTCACTAATGTGAGTCAAGGGTGGATTTAGTGTCTCTTCTCTCCCACTGCCTGTGCAGGACTGGGCCGGACTCACACCCTGGCTCCCAAGCGAATCCCAGGGGTTTCTGTGTGGGGCTGCAGGCAGTGTCTCTGGTGTAGCAGGCAGGACGGCCCAGGCGCGCCAAGGGTGTGCCACAGCGCTCTGTTTGCATGCTGGGGTGGCAGGGCCAGTGCCACGGTGCTCTGTTTGCGTGCTGGGGTGGCAGGGCCAGTGCTGCTGGGGCACACGTGGCACTGAGCTGTGGTTGCCCAGTGGTGCAGCTGGGACTGCTGGGATCCACCCACTGAGGCCACCCTGCCACTGTCACCAGAGACCCCTGACAGCGCCTGGCAGGTAGTGGGGGTTTGATGGGTGGGCTGGTCAGTCTGGGGGCTTGTTCTGCTGTGGCAGGGTGCTGGATCTTGATCCCCCTCTCTTTGTGAGATGCTTGTTGAGGGGCGGCGAAGCTGTCATGTGACCGTGGCAGGGCTTGGACCAGGAGCTGATCCCTGGGGTGGGCAGAGAGGCTTGGCCATCCTGCCTGGCCCTTCCTGGGGGTTGAGCCCAGAGATGTGCTGCTGGCACAGAGTGGATGAGGAGCATTGAGTACCTGTGGAGCAGCTGCCAAGGGTCCCAGGGGAGCCCACTGAGCGAGCACAAGCTGTGGCCATGCTCTCGCATGCAGGTGTCATGATGGCCACAGTGGTGTGAGGCACATGGCGGCAGAGGAGGAGGGTTGGGGGCACACGGTGTTCTGGGGCTGTCTTGTTGCCTGGGATAGGGCACTGGTGGGTACCGTGGCAGTGGCTGCTGCAGAGGGGCCGACGGCCCCTTGGAGAGCACGCGTGTGGTGGGAGCACGTCAGCTCTGACCTCAGCAGCACTGGGAGGAAGGAGGGCAGGAAGTGGGGGCGGCTGGAGCTGCACGGGTGCTTCCTCCCCGCAGCAGCACAGTGCACTACAGGCAAGCCTGGGCAGGGCTGGCTCCTCCCGGCAGCCCCTTGCAACCCTCTGCGTGCAGAGTGGCGATGGGGGTCCCACATGGGGATGGGGGTATGTCAGTGGTGCAGCAGGGCTTGCTGGCAGTGGCTGGTGGCACCACAATCCCTTGGAGCGGGGCCAGCTGGAGCCCCCAGTGAGATGGGCGCTGGCCGGAGGTCACAGGCCATGCACTGTGCTGGGGGCCCAGCCGGGGGTTTAAAAATAACCCGCTGTGAATGCCCGGTGGGGCTGGGGCCACGGCCGTGGCCGCACACAATGGGAGGAAACGCGCCGGCTTCGAGCATTGTTTGGCCGCAGACGCTCGCTTCCTCCGTCCTGCTGTGGGGACACGGCTCTCATCAGCACAAAGGGGCTCTGGGGTGCCAGGGCGGTCTCCCAAGCCACTGGTGAGGTGTGAGTGCCATGGGCACAGGTGGCTGTCCCCCAGCTCCCTGTCCAAGCCTCAGCATGTGCAGCTGTCTCAGGGTCTCTGCTCATAGCAGTGGAGCAAGGAGGGGAATCCATGGTGCAGAAGGCCCTGTCATCACCATGTCCTGCAGAACCCACTGTCTCGTGCCTGTGTCCCGCTCATGCTGCTTTCCTCGTGCCCGCTCTGGCCTCAGCATTCCCCGTGAGCAGTGTGCCAGCAGCAGTTGGGGATGGGAGAGGGGACCCAGCTGCTCATGGTGCTGCCCATCCCTCCTGCCAGCATGCCATAGCTGGTGGCCCCAGGCAGGTGCTGCCTGACAAACGCATGTCCCTGCAGGAATGCCACCACGTGGAGTGCCGGCAGCTGAGCCGCAGCGGCCCCCTCAGCCTGTGTGAAGTCTGCGACGGCCGCCTCCATGGCGCCATGCACTTTGATGGCCACATCCGCTTCGACCTGCCCCCTCAAGGTGAGCCGGGCTGAGCAGCAACACCGCTGCTCCCACAGCTCCACGGCAGGGGTGCAGCGCAGGGGTGGGAGTGATGGAATGCACTTGGGGCTGGTACAACACACAGGTGGGAGTGGGATGCAGTGGGAGCCAGCACGGGGTTGGGGAGGTGTCGCAGCCCAGCTCGATGTCCGTTTGCAGGCTCCATCCTGGCCCGCAACATGTCAACGCGCTCGTGCCCCCCACGCACCAGCCCTGCCTCCGATGTGGAGGAGGAAGAGGAAGGTCCAGCAGAGAGCAGAGGGTGAGCCCCCAGCCTTGTATGTCCCCTGTGTGGCCCCAGCCCACAGCGTCCCCGTAACTCTGCCCTTCCTGTGCCCACAGGGAACGCAGGAGCTCGGCACTGAAGCTGCCTAAAAAGAAGGCTTGGCGCAGGCACACAGATGTAAGGCACCAGCCCCTCTCCCCGGGGCACTTGGCAGGGCAGCAGCATGGCCCTGGTGGGTGGGAGGGAGAGACCCCTGGGTGAGCGGCTGCTGCCTCCCCCCAGGACCCCAGCAAGGAGTGCTTCACCCTGAAGTTCGACCTTAGCGTCGACATCGAGGCAGAGATTGTGCCGGCTGTGAAGAAGAAGTCACTGGGGTGAGTTTGCTGGGGACAGGTACGGGGACAGTGTGGGGACTGATGCAGAGACGGAGGTGGGGCTCGTGTCCTGCAGGGAGGTGCTGCTGCCGGTGTTCGAGAGGAAGGCGATCGAGCTGGGCAAGGTGGACATCTACCTGGACCAGTCCCACACACCACTGTCCCTGCAGTTCGAGGCGTTCCGCTTCGGGGGGCACTACCTGCGGGTGAAAGGTGCGGTGGGGGCCTGGCAGAAGGCTCAGCTGCCTCAGGGCTCCCAGACACTGACAACCTGATGCTCCCACAGCCAAGCCTGGGGATGAGTTGAAGGTGGAGCAGGCAGTGCGGGACGCCAGGTCGGCCAGCCTGCCCATCCTGCACCCTGGCAGCACCGCTGCAGTCCTCGGGCCAGTCCTGGAGCCACTGCCAGGATGCCGAGAGGGCACCGACAGCCTGGTGAGTGCCAGTGCCAGCTCTGGGAAGGAGGAACTGGGGAGGGGATGGTAGGGTGTGTGATCCCCCTGTAGCCGTTCTTTGTGGGAAGATGGGTCATGAGACAGCAACATGGTGTCTTCTTGATGGCCTCATGGGGTGTGGCTGAAGATCCTGCTGGAGTCCCCAAGAGCCACTTTGCCTCCTGACTGTGCTGTGCTGGCTATGCTGTGCTGGCTGTGCCACAGTAGCGTAGCAGCTCAAGCAGTGGCACCAGCCCTGTGGCTGTGCCAGGTACAGGATGCCACCAAAGCTAAGGCAAATAGGAGCCTTGGGGGCCCCAGCAGTGGCTGCCACTTGGTGCCACCTTGGCCCTGGGATTCGCCCTGGCCCCAGGACTCGCCCTTGGCTGCTGGCCCTCCTGTCCACAGTGCCTGGCAGCTGCTGAGCACAGCTCAGTCCTGCCCCGTGGACCCTGTCCCCAGATAAGGCGTGGGGCTGGGCTGGGCACAACTCCTGTGGGAGGAGAGTGTTGGGCCCGTGGGGAGCAGCTCTGCAGGGGCTGGTCAGGGAGACACAGTGCTCACTTTTGTGCCAGCAGGCCCTGAGGGTGGCAAGCTGGCTGTGTGGCCAGGGCTGGTGGCCACCCGTGTCCAGCACTATGATGCCTGGCTGCGGGACCGGCACAGTCCTGGCAGGGCAGGGGGGTCAGTGGGCAACCAGCCCCCCCTGCAGGGCTCTCAGTCCCGACCGCCTTCCTGGGGGCAGGCGGGTGCTGAGCTGCACCAGGGCGATAGGGCTGGCGGCGGCCGGGGCACCTGGGGACGTGGCAGCGCAGTGAGTAAGGGGGACAGTGCCTGTGGCGGCTTTTCCTTCCTGGGTCCGGGGACGTGGCAGGGTGTGGGGCTGTGCTGGCGGTGGTGGCAGCACCGTGCCACTTCCCAGGGCTCGGTGGCAGGCAGGGAGCCCCGGCCCTGCTGCCCTTTGTGCCACGGTAAGGAGATGGCAGCGGCCACGTTCCGGCACAGCCCAGAGACACGCGGGGAGCAGCCGGTGCAGCGGTGCCCGGGGTGGAGGGAGCCACTTGGCTGTGACCCAGCTCTTGCGACCGGCTGGGGGGCTTTGATCTCTGCCGGTGAATTGTTCAGCTCTGGTAGCTTATCTGCGAGGAGGGAAATTAGGTTTTCGGCTCTGGCCCCACCTCCTTTTGTTTCGGAGGAGCCCGGCCACAGCCTGCCCGGCCCCGGCTGTGCCGTCGGAGCCGGGAGCACGGCTGGACAGGCGGCTTGGCTGGGTCTGTGCCCCTCGGGATGTCGTGAGCCCCCGTGCTGCTGGGGCCGCTTGCCCATGGCCGGCTGGGCTCGGCCAGGCAGCACCCGGGGTCCTGCACCCCCGGGGCCCTGCACCCCCGGGATGCAGGTAGGCAGGTCAGTGCGGGCAGGGGAGCGTGGCCGGAGGACGCACTGCCCAGGACTGCCGTCTGGGTGTCTGTCCCACGGTGCTCGAGGTCAGCCCTGCTGGAGCGTCACGCTGTGCCACGCCACTGTCCCCATCCCAGTGCCATGGCCAGGCTGCCGAGCGCTGACCCCAGGGGCACTGACTGTCCCTGCTGCAGGCTCTTAGCCGGCGGAGGAAGAACATGATGGAATTCCTGGGGGACACCAGCATTCCCAGCCCTGAGCTGGCTCTGCACATCGGCAGCTCCCTGCCCACCAATGGCACCGACACCTGGAAGAACCGCGCTGCCAGCCGCTTCAGTGGCTTCTTCGGCTCTGGCACCAGCGTGGGCTCCTTCGGGCGGGTAGGTTGGACACAGGCATGGTGAGGGGGCACGGGAGCCACCTGCGGCTGTGCTGGGGAGCTGGGATGGGTCCCCTGGGGCTCGAGCCCCCTAGTTCCACACGTGGGGCAAAGGGGTCTGTGGCACATGCCCACTGGCCTCTGCCCAGCTGCTCTGCCCCCTGCTTCAGGAGACTGAGAAGCTGGAGCAGCTGGCAAACAGGCTGCACGCCTACGGCACCTTCGGGCTGCCCAAGCTGCCGCCCCAGCTCCGCTTTGACCGCGACTCCTGGGAGGAGGATGGGGATGAGGCTGGGCTGGCACTGGAGGACAGCTGGCAGCAGATCATCCAGGGAGCAGAGGTAGGGCTAGGGGCTGGGAGGCCATGGGGGCTGTGCTCAGCCCTGGCACGGTGCTCACGCTCAGCCTGGCAGGCCCTGTCACGCCGGCAGTGCCACCAGCAGGAAGCCATCTGGGAGCTGCTGCACACCGAGGCCACCTACATCCGCAAGCTCAAAGTCATTACCGATGTGAGTGCTGGTGGACGCTGCGCTGTGCTGGGGCCAGGGGCCACGGCTGCAGCCCGCCAGCTCCCTGCTCTCTCCCCACAGCTCTTCCTCTGCTGCCTGCTGAACCTGCAGGAGTCAGGGCTGCTCTGTGAGGTGAGCAGAGAGGCTTGTGGGGGCCAGGGGTGTTGGGGATGGCTCCTCAGCCTGGCAGTGCTGCAAGATGCAGGTGCCGTCCCCCAGCACTGCCCACCTCACCTCCACAGGTGGATGTCGAGCGGCTCTTCAGCAACATTGGGGAGATCATCCGGCTGCACTGTGAGCTGTGGCGCAGCGTCATGGCCCCAGTGCTGGCCAAGGCACGACGGACTGGGGCACTGCTTGACCCCATTGACTTCCTCAATGGCTTCAAGACGGTGAGTGGGGACCCCAGGCCATTGTGGAGGGCAATGCCATGCTGTGCCCCATGGTGACCCCTCTGCGCCTCCCAGTTCGGGTCCCTCTTCAAGCCCTACGTGCGGTACTGCATGGAGGAGGAGGGATGCATGGAGTACATGCGGGCACTGCTGCGGGACAGCGAGCTCTTTCGCACCTATGTGACGGTAAGGGGAGAGTGGGTACCGGGGCTGGGACCGGGGCAGTACTGGCACTGACACCTGCATGCCACAGTGGGCCGAAAAGCACGAGCAGTGCAGCCGTCTGAAGTTGAGCGACATGCTGGTGAAGCCCCACCAACGCCTCACCAAGTACCCACTGCTCCTCAAGTCCGTGCTGAAGAAGACAGATGACCCACGTGCCCGTGACGCCATTACCACCATGGTAAGGGTACGGGAGTGGGAGGCAACAGGGTTGATCCCCCCAACCCCTCAAACCCACTGCCAACCCCTCCACAGATTGGCTCTGTGGAGCGTTTCATCAATGACGTCAACTCACGGATGCGCCAGCGGCAAGAGCGGCAGCGCCTGGCCACCATCCTCAGCCGCATCGACACCTACGAGGTGGTGGAGGGCAGCACAGATGAGGTGGACAAGGTAGGCTGGGCATGGGGGAGCTGCTGTCCTCTGCCATGTCATGCCATGCCACGCTATGCCACTCAATGCCACTCTCTGCCGCACTGCACTACCAACCCTATGTCACTTCATGCCAAGCCACCCCATGCTATATCATGCCATGCCACCCTATGCCATGTTATCCCATGCACCCCATGCTGATGCTGGTGGCTCCCGGCAGCTACTGAAGGAATTCCTGCGGCTGGACCTGACAGCCCCCATCCCCGGCACCTCCCCAGAGGACACTCGGCAGCTCCTCCTTGAGGGCAGCCTGCGCATGCGGGAAGGTAAAGACAGCAAGGTGAGGACTGCAGGGGATGAGGGGGCCTCGGCTGCGGCCCCTGCCCACCTGCCCTCACTCACTGTGCCAACCAGCAACCACGGCCCCACTCTCACTCCCAGATGGATGTCTACTGTTTCCTCTTCACCGACCTCTTCCTCATCACCAAGCCCCTAAAGAAGGCTGAGCGCACCAAGGTGGTCCGGCAGCCCTTGCTGGTGGACAAGGTTGTCTGCCGAGAGCTCAGGGACCCAGGTGAGCAGCACTAGGGGGAAGGGAGTCTGCAGAGGGGGTCCCTGACGTGGCTGACAGCCTCTGCCCACAGGCTCCTTCCTCCTCATCTACCTGAACGAACTGGGGAGCGCTGTGGCTGCCTACACCTTCCAGGCCAGCGGGCAGTCTTTGTGCCGCAGCTGGGTCGAGGCGGTGCGCAATGCCCAGGTGAGGGGGCATGGGGCTGCGCAGGGGACCTGCAGGTGCCCTGTGCACAACCTGGTCCTCACTGATGCCTTCCCCTTCCCAGAACCTGCTGCAGCAGCTGCGGCAGCGCCGGTGCATGGAAGAGGAGGAGGAGGAGGAGGACGGCGGGAGCGGCACCTCAGCTGCCAGTTCACCTACCATCCTGCGCCGCAGCAGTGCCAGCCCAGACTCACAGCAGTGGTAGGGAATGGGAGGGGGGCCCTGCACACCCCTGGCCTGGCACAGCCCCCTCCTCACCCTCCTTCTCCTACAGCCCCTCTGACGGTTCCACTGAGACGCTCGCCATGGTGGCAGCAGACGGCGGTGATGAGCTCTCCTCCCCAGACTGGGACACAGGACCCTTCAGGTCGACCTCAGACAGCTCCTCCGTTGGCACCAGCACCTCCATCAGCACTGGCACCTCTGCGGACACCTCCACCGAGACCCCCACTCAGGAGCTGCCTGCAGGCGCTCTGCCTGTGCCCCTGCCCCATGGCATGGCCTCCCCGGCTGGCGGCTGCCGCTCGTCTTCCATCGACAGTGCCTACGGCACACTCTCACCTGCCTCACTGCGGGACTTCAGCCAGCAGCCAGATGGGGTGGCTGAGGAGGGGCGGGAGCCCTCCCTGGCCCCCCCAGCTCCACGGCCCCCCTCACCACGGCTGCGCCGCCGCACCCCAGTGCAGCTCCTGCCCTGCCCTGCCAGGGTGCTTAAGTCCAAGTCAGAGGCCAGCCTGCCACAGCTCCTGTCCCCCACTTCCCCAGGCCCCTTAAGCCAGAGCCGCAGCCTCTCTGACCTCTCTGCTGGCTTCCCCCAGACTAACCAAGCCCCTGTGCCCCCAGCTGCCTCTGGCAGCAGTGGCAGCTCCACTTCCGAGCTCTCAGAGCATGAGGAGCCAGTGAAGAGCCCGGTCTCCCTCCCAGGGGAGCTCAGGCGTGACCCCCCACCTCCTGCCCACCGGACCCTCTCAGACCCGCAGTCGGCACGGCACCGCAAGCTGACGCTGGCGCAGCTGTACCGGATCCATGCCACGCTGATGCTCAACTCCACGCTGACGGCCTCGTAAGCACATGCTGCCTGTTCCCAAGGGGTGCCCTGGCCCTCCTGGGGGCTCCCCAGGGGCTGGGTCCCAGCACTGAGGGCATCTCTCCCCACTCTGTGCCTTGCAGGGAGGTCTGAGAGCCGCCGGCATGGAAAGCACAGACGCGCAGATGCACCAAGGAGCTGCTCCTGCTTCTAACCATAGCGTAATGCCAGGGCTGGGCAGAGCGAGCACTGGGATGCCACGCTGGTGGGGACATGGATGGGGATGCAGACCAGTCCCCTTGGCGAGGACGTGCTCTGGGCACGGCAGTGCGGGGCTGGACATGGCACGTGGCTTGTGCTGGACCCTTGTCCACAGAAACGAGAGTTGTTGGGCAGGGGGCCCTGGGGCCGTGGGGGGCTGTGGGGGGCTGTGGGGCAGCTCCTGTGGGCGACGAAGGGATGACAATGTCGGCAATGGTGAGTGGGGAAGATGCTGAGAGGGATGCAGTGCCAGTGGCATGGTGCTGCAGGCGGTGCAGGGAGGAAGCTGGGGCTGGTGGCAGAAGGGGACGGTGCGGGGCTGGGGTGGGTTTGCCCTGTGTGGTGGCAGTTGCTGGCAGTGCCCAAGGCCAGAGTATGAGAGTTGTGGTGGGAGCCCCCCCATGCCAGGCTGCACTCCACGTCCCAGCTGAGCAATAAACCCAGCTGGTGCACGCTCGCGCCCGCCTCGCCTCTCCTTCAGCCATGGCAACACCCAGGGCTGGGCAGCACCAGGGTGGGTGAGGCAAAGCTGAGGGAGCCCCTCGGGGGCAGGTGAAGAGGGGACTGGGGCCAGTTTCAGCCTCCTGTTCCAGGGCTCAGGATGGGGATGGAGCCCTGGGGTGAGGGTCAGCGCTGCTCCCTGCACGCTGTACATCCCCCCCCCCCAACCTCTGCTACCCTGGGTTTGTGCCAGCGGGTGAGGGAGGGCGGCGGCGCTCCTGTCATGTGGTTTCATATCCCCTGGACTCATTTCCAAAAAAGCATTTCCTCCTGCTGCGGTTGGGTGTAAAAGCCTGTGTGGGGAGGGCTGGTGCTCACTCACCACGCGTCGCGTGCTGCTGGCGGTGGCCATGGGGTGCCGGGGCACCCTGCCTGAGCACTGAGCTGCCCTGACACCCAACCGCGCCCGCCACCCTGGTCCCCTCACTGCCCTGGCATGAACCAACCACATCGGCCACAAGGATGAAGTGTTGCTGCCCTGGGGTGGCTTGGGTGAGTGTGCCGGCATGCGGGTCCCGTGGAGCCCTGGCACCAGCTGTGGGGTGCCCCAGGGCCGTGGCTGAAATGGGTCTGGAGGAGGGAGGGAGGAAGGTGGAGTAACTCCAGTGCCAAACGTGCCAAACACGCTTGCCTCTCTGGCTAACATCTGGGACTGGTCTCTGCTGCACCAAAGCACCCGTGGTGTGGCTTGGCTACAGGGGCCACAGGCACGGCACAGCCACGAAGATCGCAGACACGGACACAATGCGGTCGTGGAGAGTGTGGGCTCAGTCACGGGGCAGCAGGTAGGGCAGTGCCACGAGGACTGGCTGTGCCGACAGCCCGCGGGTTCAGGTCACGCTGCCGGCGGTGGGGCTGCCCTCGGGGCTGGGGAGTGGCTGTCCCGGCACTCGGATGAGGGGAGCAGGGGCCGCGCTGTGGGCGGGAGCAGCGCTGGCGGTGGGAAGCGGTGTCTGTGCCCACCCGCAGCCGGCCACAGGCGTGCCCGCCGCTGCTCCGCGCCCACCGCTCCCCTGCCCGCCGGGCACCTGCTCCCCGCGCCGGCCGGGGGCTGCAGGGGGGCTGCGGGCAGGGTGTGCTGACGGGGCCGTGCCTCGGCGCTGACTCAGACGTGCCGCTGGCAGCCGGGGCTGCGGCAGCCGCCCTGCTCTGCGTGCGGGCGGCCCAGCGCGGTTTCCAGTCTGCCGGTGGCGGCGGGTTTAGCAGAAAATGATTCAGCTGCAGTAATCGGGGCCATCACGGCTGGGAAATCCAGCCCCCAGCGAGGAATCCCCTGGTTTCCTGCCCACACTGCCAGCGCCACGGCCCTCCCGGGTCCCTGCCCTGCCCGTGGAAGGGGTATCAGCGTGGGCACCTCCTCGCCGCCCCCCCGGGGCTGTCTGGGCAGAGGGGCTGCCCTGCGTGTAGCACCTGGCACCCCGCGGGGGAGCTGTGACCTACTTTGGGACGCGCACACAAGGCGTGATAGCATCGGGGAGAGTGTGAGCCAGGCACGGCTTCCTCTAGGGGCGGAAATCACCTCCTCTGCGAGGGAGATAAACCCCAGGAAAGTTTAAGCTGGCAGAGTTAACCCCCCCCGCGCCTGGCTGCCGACAACTCCCTGGACCTGCAATCCATGGCACCACCAGCAGCGCACCCGACTCACTCGTCCCCATCCCTGGGGACACGGCAGGGCTCCTGTCGTCACAGGTGGTCTTGCTTCCCGGCACCACTCCCCAACCAGCCTGGAAGCACCCTTTGCAGAGCGCACAGGGGCACCTGACAGCAGCCATCTGGGCACAGGTTGTGGCACAGTGGCCCCCACAGGGCCAGCAGGAAGTGGCTTGCTCTTGTAGGGCGGGAAAGGCAGTGCACAGGGGCTGCCACGGGGCATTCCCTGCCCTGAGGCAGCACACCCGCGCAGCTCAAGGGCACAGGGCCACCAATCCAGCCATTCTGCCCTGCACAGGCACTGATGTCCACATGGTACTGGACCTGGCTCTGGCTCCAGTAGCCCATCATATGTGGCTGGGAGTGCAGCATGGTGTGAGGGCCATCCCCCATGGGTCCATGGCTCCTGGGGCACCCTGGCTGCCCGCAGCCCTGCTCTCTCTTTGCCCACAGGTGATCCTGGCAGTGCTGGGGCTGGCAGCCAGCAAATCACAGCCCCCGGGGTGGCAGAACCACACCGTGCTGCGAGGACAGCGGGTCCTGGTGCAGCCACTCACCCGCCTGCGGAGACATGCCACCAGACACCCCTGCCCTGCTGGCATGAACTGGATCGAGCGTACTCACCAGTGCTGTCGCCAGTGTCCTGCAGGTGAGTGCTGCCTGGCCCGTGTGGCGTGGCATGGCACACTGTGGCAACAGGTGTGTTACCCCGTGTGACCATGCTTCCTGTCACTCTGCAGGGACATACCTGCACAAGCCCTGCACAAGCCACAACGACAGGGTCTGCAATCCCTGTCCCATCGGGACCTTCCGCTCCCAGCCCAACACCTTGACAGAGTGCCAGGCTTGCTACGAGTGTGACCGACAAGGTGAGCTGGGATCACACCATGCTGTGCTGTGCCATGCAGCGCAGTGCTGTGCCACTCACTACCTGCTTTCTGCAGCTTTCCAGAGTGTTCTGAGCAACTGCTCGGCCACCAGCAACGTTGCCTGTGGCTGTGATCCCGGATACTTCCGTGTCTGCCTCGACAAGAGCTGCAGCGAGTTCTCATGTCGGAAGTGCCAACCCTGCACTGGGCGCCTCATCCAGCAGCCCTGTGAGTGCTGCCAGCCGCCCCTGCTGGCTGTGCCACCTCTGGCTGTGCCACCCTCCCTCATGCCCACCCTCTCTCCAGGCTCAGAGACTCAGGACACACTCTGTGAGAGCAGCTGCAAACCTGACTTCTACACCGAGGGCGATGAGTGCCGGCCGTGCCACATGTAAGCACTGACCCTCACTGTGTCCCAGCTGGGGACAGGTGTGGGGCCTGTGGCATGGCACACCATGGTGCCCATGGCTCCCCTCTCCTTGCAGGAGCACCCTGGACACGTGCAGCAAAGAGTGCCAGCAAGTGTGTGGCAGCAGCAGCAGTGGCCAAGGTATGGGGGTGATGGAGCTGGGGGTACTGGTGTGGGATCATCGTGCTGGATGGTTGATGAGAACACTCCTGCTGCTCCTTGCAGACTCAGGTCTGGAGTACATCCTGCTGGGACTCACCGGGCCCCTCTTCCTGGGTGCCCTTGCCATCTACCACAAGAGGAAGAGGCTCCGGCACGATGCCCTGGCACCTGGTCCCCTGCCCACAGCACAGGCAGGCACCTCCATGGCTGGGGCTGTGGCCACACCATGGTGCCAGTTCAGTGTCCCAGGGTGGAACAGCCTGTGCTGGACCCAGCCGTGCTCCCCACAGGGGACAGATCGTGCCACTGTCACGGTGAGGCAGAGCCCCAAGCACCAGGCCCTGCTGCGTGAGCAGCCCAGCGACGAGGAGGAGCCCTCTGCCCCACCGGAGCCCCGCAGTGCCCTGCTGCAGGGCAGCCAGCTCTATGCTGTCATCGACGCTGTGCCAGTACGGCGTTGGAAGGAGTTCATGCGGATGCTGGAGCTGCGGGAGGCGGAGATTGAGCTGGTAGAGCTGGAGGTGGCCCACATCCGTGACCAGCAGTACGAGATGCTGAAGCGCTGGTGCCAGCAGACCAGCGCCACGCTGGACCGTGTCTTTGCTGCGCTGGAGCGCATGGAGCTGGCCGGCTGCGCCGAGGCACTGCGCCAGAGCCTGCCAGCGGGGCCCTAGCCCCCAGCGTCACCCCATGGCACAGGGAGGTCCTGGCACCTTCACATCTCACTGGGCACCTCTGCTGTGCCATACCCCTAAGTATTGTTACTTATGCCGTGTAGACATTTTATGTCACTTTTATGTCCCCTTCCTACCCACTGTCCCCCTCTATTTATGTCCCCCTGCTCCCAGGGCTAGGAGGGACCCCACGCCCCAGCAGGTCGGCTGCCTGGCCACTCGCAGGACGAGCGGGCACCGAGCCCACTGCAAACCCATGGGACAGTTCTCAAGGCTGCCCGCTGCCGGGCGTGCCTGTGCTCACCCCAATAAAGTGGCGTGTTTTCCATCGGCCGGCCCCCTCTCTTCCTCGCAGGGCTGCATCAGCAAGGCACTGAGGCACTGCTGACCTCAGGGCCACCACTGGTGATGTGGCCACCACAGGTGACGGGCGATGCGTGTGCTGGCAGAGATGCAGGTGGTGTGGGTGATGGGGATGATTGTGGTGCTGTGGACGAGGGGGGCAGTGCAGTGGGCAAGCATGGTATTGGGGTAGGGGTGGTGTGGGCAGCCCCAGGAAGGCGAGGGGCACTGCTGGCGAGATTTATAGTTTTAATTGCTGGAAAGGCAGGTGGTCTGAGTGGAGATGAGCCGGGAGCCAGCCTCGAGCGGCTCTGGAGGGGCAGGAGTGGGGTTGAGCATGCTGCAACAGCGAGCAGTGCCAGTGGGGAGTGCGGGGAGCTGGGCAGCATGGCGAGCCCAGCCGCAGCGGCCGAGCTGGGCAGTGCACAAGGAGCCGCGTGCCCTACCCCACGGCAACTCACTTTGCAAAGGGCAGCACGAGGTGGTGGTGGGCTGGCGACAGTGGGATGGGGACTAGGGGTGCCTGGGGAGGTGGTGGGGGCTCCTCTAGGTTGGGATATGTGGCCGTCCATGGCGGGAGGAGGGTGCCGAGGCATATCATGGTCCGTGGGGGGACCTGCTGGCCTCCTCCCGCCGTGAAGAGCCAGGCGTGGCGTGGCTAGTGCTTGGCTATGTCCCCCTTCTTGAGGATGATCTGTCGCTGCCAGGGCGCCAGCTTTGTCTCATCGTACCCAAGAGTCCTTAGCTTTTCCGACTGTTCCTTCTCCTTCTCCTCCTCCTCCCGCTTCAGCTTCTCCTGCTCTTTCCTGCTCAGCAGTGGAGGGCACGGGGCGCCACGGTCACCAGAGCCGCCGGAGCCGCCGTGCCCACCTGCCCAGGGAAGGGGCTTGCGGCACTCACCGTTTCTGCTCCCTGTGAAAGCAAAGGGACGACTGGGGTTAGCAGAGCTGCAGGAGTGACCAGTGGGTGCGACATCCCCCCGGCCCCAGCTCACCTCTCTTCCTCCAGCTTCTTACGCAGGATGTCCCTCCTCCAGGCTGGCATGCTGGCCAGACGCGCCTCCTCCTCCTTCTCCTGCAATAGACAGCTGTGTTACTGGCGCTGCTGGGAGCCCACCCTCGCTGCCGGTACCATGGGGCCACAGCATCATCCTGGTGCGTGACATCACGTCCTTCTGGCGGCTGGGCTGAGCCGTACTCCTGGCATGGTGCTGGTGGGATTTGCCAGCACGCTGCTCGCCAACGCAGCCCTCGCTGCCTGCCCTCCGCCGGCGCGGGGAGGAGGAAGGAGCGTGTGGCGTGGCCAGCCCTTGCAGCACACCACAGCTTTATTGCACGACACGCGGGGGCCCACACTGCCCCAGCACCACAAATGCCACACCAGAGGGGAGTGCAGCCCCGCTGCTGCATCTCCCACACAACACACAGCCACGGCAAGCAGCACACTGCAACCTCGGCCCGGGGCCGTGCACAACAACACCCAGCCCTCCGCCAAGCCGAGCTGCACCACGGCACCGCCAGAGCCACAGAGGCAGCTGAGCACACCCGGGCACCAGGTCCTGCTGCTCACAGCTGCGCCCTGAGCCTGCTCTTCCCGCCCATGCCACACCGCTGGTACAGCCCACAGCATCCTGCAGGGCTCAGGTGTCAGACATCTCTGCCTCCTTCTCCTTCCAAAAGGAGAAGCTGCGGTCAATGAAGCGGCAGACGTCCTCCTCGCTGAACTCGCCCAGCTCTGGCACCAGCACCGGCACAGCTGCCACCTGCCCTTCTGGGGCCATGGGGAGTGGTTCTGGCAGGCTCTCTGCCGGTGCCACAGGGTTATCCCCAAAAAACTCCTGCACAAGGTCCTCAAAGCCATCAAGCCAGTGGCGGTGGCCAGCCTCGACCTGCTCCAGCACAGTGCGGTGGAAACGGCGGACGCGGTGCCAGCTGTGGCTGCCCAGGCGGTCAAACATCTCATAGCAGAGGAGGTGACGGAAGCGCCGCTCCTCGGGGCTGAGTGGCATCTCCAGCAGCTGGAAGTAGCCCAGCATGAAGAGGTCGAGTGGGAGGCTGTCGTGGGGCATGGGTGAGCCACCGACGTGGGGCAGGAAGTGTTGGGGCCAGTACAGCACCGTGGTACGGCTCAGTCGCCGGATCTGACGCCCTGGCACTCGGCGGGCGACACTCCTCCAGCGGGCCAGCAGCCGCCCTGCCGCTGGACGCCGCCTCCCTGGCCGCCGCGGCCGCTCCTCCCCAGGCACAGCTGCAAGTGCCCGTTTCTTCCAGTGCTCCAGGAAGAGGAAGACAGCACGCTCCTTGCACCCCTTGGTGTGTTTGCATGGGCTACTCGGCTCTGGCAGCACTGGTCTGCTCCGCCGCAATGCCCCATCCCCATACTCCTCCTCCAGGATGGGCTGGCGGGCGCTGCCAGGTGGCTGCACCCTCTTGCGCTTGGTGACCCTGGGGAGGGGTTGGGGAGGCCCCCCCGGCCCCTCGTAGTTGGCCTTGAGGCTGCGGACAGAGACGCCGCAGCCCAGGATCTCACGCCGAGCATCATGCCGGGCGCCAGGGCTGCCCACTGCCCCCCCTGCCCTGGGGCCCTCCTGGCCCCTCAGAGTGGCTGGTGGCACGGCCATGCTCCTCGGCAGTGTGGGGGACTGGCTGCTGTGGGCAGGCACATCCTCACGGGGAAGGGCAGAATGCTGGGGTGCTGGGGTGGTGGACCGTGGCACGAATGGTGGCAGCTCCTCCTCTGGCCGCCCCAGCAGCGGCTGCCTTGGCTGCACCTCGTGCATCACCCGCAGGCTCCCCAGCTGCCTCTCCAGGTGCTGCATGTCCTCCTCCCATGTCAGCTGCCCGGCAGGTCCTGACGTGCCCCTGCGGGCAGGTGGCCCACGCCGGCACAGCGGCGGTGACTGGCTCCCGGGCTGTGGCAGGAAAGAGGGCAAAGGGGCTCTTGAGGCTGTACCACACGCACCTCGTGCCACCGCCACCATGTGTGGCATCCCCAGGTGTAATGCCCCTGCATGCAGGTGGGGTGGTCCCCCCCAGACCAGCTGGGAGCTGGAGGCGAAGCCACACACACCATTTCACCAGGTCCTGAGCTGCTTGGGCCATGCCCACGCCGCGCTCGCCGCCGCAGCACGTGGGACCCCCCTACCTTGCGCCGCTGCTCCTCTTCCTCCTGCATGCGGAGCTGCAGCTTGCGCACCATCACCTGCCGCTTCCACTCGGGAATGGGCCGGCCCTGCTCGTCCTGGCTCGGCACCAGCGCCTCTACCTCCACCGCCGCCCCAGCACCTGCTGCTGGCACTGGTGAGCTCCCATTTAGCACCGGCTCTGGCGAGCCCCCTGCCAGGCAACGTGGTGGCCCGGCAGCCTCGGGGGTGGCTGGTGGGGTGGGCGTCCTGGTGGGTGATGGGGAGGACACTGGCGACTCTGCCTGTGGAAGGAGGGAGGGAGGGTGGTGGGCACTTGCCATGCTGTGCGGCACTGTGCCACTGGCTCCCCAGGCCCCCCTCACCACCTACGTTGGCCCCTGCCTGGCCGCTGCCGGAGAAGACAGTGGTGAAACCTTTACTCTGCGGAGTTGGCTTGAGGCTCTTCCCAGCCTTGATCTCGGCCAGCAGCTCTGAGTTGTCACCGGTGGGGGACATCATGTTGAAGGACTTCGTGCCTAAGAGGAGGCAGAATGAGTAGTAAGTGCCCTGCCAGCAGCAGCTACTGTCCCTCTGAATCCCCCATCTGTTTTCAGGGCACAGGGGTGGAGGGGTGTCTGCCCCCCCACCATCCAGGAGCCCCTGGGACCTCATTGAGCAGCATCTCGACACCCAGATCACCGAGCCCATAGGAACAGCTCCATGTCACCCAACTCTTGGGTCCATGGGACCCCACTGGAGCAACCCCCCAGCACTCAACAGCCTGTCATCCTAGCTCCCCAGACCCATAAGACCAGCACTCCAACACCAGCTTACTGCGTCCATGGCACCCTGCTGGAGCAGCACCCCAGCACACCAACACCCAGCTCCTGCAGCTCCAGCACAGCCCCAGCCCTGAGTGCCACCCCCTGCCCCTGCAGCACTGTGCTGTGTGTGACAGCAGTGACCTGCCTCTGGAGGGAAGACTCCATGGCCAGTGGCAACCCTGGCACTGCAGAACAGCCCCTACAGTCCCCTGCAGCCCCCAGCAGCGATGCACCGACAGCCCAAGACAGCCCCACTGCCAGCCCAGAGCCCAGAGGGCTGCATGGCACCAGCATCCCGAGGATGCTCATGCCACTGCTCGTGCCACCCGCCCTGCGAGCACCCACCGTCTGTGCCAGCCATGCGTGTGTCCCTAGCAGCCCATGGTGCCGTGCCAAGGCAAAGCCCCTTCCCCGCGGCTGGTGCCCGCAGCTTGCCCCGCTTGGCTGCACCACGCTGGGGCCAGAGGGCTGCGGGTGCTGACGGCCCAGCGGGGCACGCACGCTGCCATCCAGCGCCGGCTGAAACCCCCCAGCCCCAGGAGCCGGCGCTAATAAAGCGGGTGCCGAGCGAAGGCCAAGCCCGCCGGCTGTGGTCAGCAGCGGGGGAGCGGCCGGTGCGCTCACGTGGCGGGGTCACGCTGGCCGGCTGAGCGCAAACAAAGGCCCTCTGTGTGCGGGGCCGTGGGGCCCCGGCTGCCTGCCCAGCCCTGCCAGCCCTGCCTGGTGGCTTCGGCAGCCCCGCACCAGCGCTCGGCCTCCCGCATGGCACCACTGGCCACCGACGCGCAGAGAGGGCTTGGCAGCAGGAGAGCTGCGGGCAGTCACTGGCCCCGGCAGCCGCCAATGTCCTGTGGCTGCAGCACGGGACAGTGCCAGGTCAGGCCCCTCTGGCTGTGCCCCGCTCCAGGGCACCCCCTGAGCAGGGAGGAGCGCGGGGCCGCGGTACTTACTCTTCATCTGCCTGAGCGCCTTTCCTCCTAGGGAGAGAAGCAGAGAGGCGGCGCAGGGCACGTGGCAGAGGAAGGATTTGGCCACCGCGAGACAAGAGAGAAGAGAAGCGGCCAGCAGTGAGAGCAGGAAGGGGCGAGCGGGCGTGAGGGCCCCCGCGCCGACACCGGAGGAGAGAAGGACAGAAAGGCCATCAGGAGCCACACGGCCAGAGTGCCACAGGAGGAGATGTGCCAAGATGGCTGGTGCCACAGTGCAGCCAATGGGACAGTGCCCGAGATCACTCCCCATGCCCACTCGTGACCCCGCCACTTACTTCCCGTGGAGGAGGAGGAGCGGCGGGGGCCGGCGGGGGTCTCGGCCTGCGGAGGTGGTGGGGGGGGCGTCGGGCAGGCGTTGTCAGGCAGTGGTGGGGGTGGCGGTGGGGAAGGCAGCTCGGCACTGGGCTTGCTCTCCCCATTGCGCATGGTGTCTGCCGAGATGGGTGATGCCTGGGAGAAAGCACAGGCAGGCGTCGCGTGGTGCCGGTGCCAGTGAGCCGTGCACGGGCTCGTGGCACAGGGCTCACCTCTTCGCTGTGCGCCATTCGACGGGGGCCGGGCTGCTCAGCCGCGACGTGCCCCAGGTGCTTGTAGTAGTCACCGGTGCTCGGCTGTTTGCCGAAATTCCTCGATCGCCTGCTGGAGTCAGCCCTGCGCAGACCCTCAGGACTGGTGTCACGCGATGCCAGCTGCAACGGGGAGCACACCTCAGTACTACTGTGCCTGGCTGTGACCATGGGGCAGAGCCGTGGTGGAGCAGGGCTGTGCCAGCAGTGGCTGTGGGGCAGATGCGGGGCTGGTGGGGATGGCAGGTGCGTGCCCAGGGTCTGCTCTGCACACGGCTGTACCGGGGCTGCATGCCAGAGTGACAGTGTGTGGCATCAGTGCCTGGCACTGTGACCCCTTAGCCTGTGCCCAGAATCCTGGCTGAGCCTCCCCTGGGATAACCCCCTGGGAACAGGAGTGCCGAGCCTCAGCCCCGCGGATTACCGGGAGCTTATCCCGCGCGGGGCTGGGGCCCGTTTCCAAACTTCCCTCTGAACAGGGCTCTCAGGCAATGCAGCCTCGGCTCACCCCGGTGCATTCCACAGCAGCTTTTCGGGTTGTGCTGCTGCCGAGTGCCGGCACTGCAGGGGGCTGTGCCTGTTTCCTGATTTTGGGATGCCACAGCTCCCCTTACCAGGGCCCCCACTATCTACATTTCCCCATGAGCCACCTCCACCCATGGCATTTTCACAGTGAGCCCAGGTGCTTGCTGCCGCTGCCAGCCCCAGCTAAGTCAACAAGTGCCAGCTTGGTGTTTCCTGCTCCGGCTGCTGTGGGCGCTGTGCCAAGCCCAGCTCCCACTCCAGCAGCCCCAGCCCCGGTCTAGCGCAAGGGTCCGTGCCATCCAGCCCCATTGCATGAGGAACCCACACGGCTCTGGCACTGCTCTGGCACACACCTGCAGCTCCCCAGGACAGCCCATTACCCTGGTAAGTGCTAAGGAGCCAGGGCTGTGCACAGCGAGCACTATGAAATCCCGAGTCCCCCATGCACGTGTCACACACTGCTCCACCAAGCCCCCCACCCCATATGCCCCATCCCCTGTGCTGCTGGGCTTTGCCAGTGCCCTGGCCATGGGGCCATGGCCATGCACAGGAATCTCATCCCCAGTGGGGTGGTGAGAACCATGGTAGGGGGTCAGAGCAACCCTGAACCTACTGCATCCCTGTGACCCCCAGCCCGCCACGGGGGGCTGCACCCCTCTTACCTGTGCACGCCTGGCTGAGCCTTCTCAGCTCCTGGCAGCACTGGCTGTGCCACCCGACACCTGTGGCGCGGGTGACACTGGAGCTGGCCGCTCGGGTTACCGCCTGTGCCTCTGCCCACGCCCAGCTCGGTGTGGTGCTGGTGGCACTGCCAGGGCTGCATGGGTGCGGCTGCCATGGCACGGTGCTGCCAGGTGCTCCAGCCAGCACAGTGTTTGAATGGGGCTGCCCAGTGCCACGGAGCCATCAAAGCATCGCTGGCTCCCTTGCTGCTGGTTGCACCCCAGGCCCCCCACTGTGTGTGCTAGTGTTGCAGGCATGTAGCCTTTAGCTGAGACTGTCCCCTCCCAGTGCAGGCAGCAGCTCCTCGGAGAGGATGGGTGCCTGGTGGCATGTCCCCCCCCCCGAGAGCTGTGCATGGGACACGGTGCAGGGGACACCGTGCATGGGGCCGTACCTCTCGGCGCAGCGCCTGGCTCTCCACGTGCCGCAGGTTGTTCTTGGCCCGCACATAGATGTCAGCAGTGTGGGGGGCGGTGGGGGGTGCAGGTGCAGGGTAGCCAGGGGGTGGTGGGGGTGGCCGAGTGGTGGGGGGTGGGGGAGGTGGGGGGGGGAAGGCAGGGGGTGGCGGCGGCGGGGGACCCTCGCCTGCTGGGCCCCGGCCCCGCGGCCGCGTCTCAGGGTCCAGCATGTCCATGTACGCCTGCATGTCCGCCAGCGCCGGCTCAGGCACCCCTGCACAGGGCAGGGGGTCAGGGGGGGCTGGTCCCATGCCCCCCGCCCCGCGCCCTCCGGCCCCGCACTCACGGGCGGCAGGGGCCCCGGGGGGGCCACCCCTCTTCTCCCCGGTGCTGGACTGGCTGGAGTGGCAGGAGTCGTAGTTGGAGAGGGTGCTGGCAGGGGAGCCCACCTCGAAGCGCGCCTGGGGCACCGATGCCGTGGTATTGGGCGATGACATGCCCGAGTCAGGCTGCCGGCACTCCCCATCTGCTGAGGGGTCTCTCGACAGCACGCGGTGCTCCACGCTCTGCTGGCACAGCCATGGGGTCAGGCAGTAGGGCCCTGTGTGCTCCCTGTGTGCTTCCCACACACTCGGCCCTGGGTGCTGCCATACCATGTTCTCCACAGTGCGCAGGTACTGGGCGCAGTGGTTGTGGCCGTTGTAGTCGGCGAGGTCAGCCGCCGTGTAGCCATCCTGGTCACGGATGCTGAGGTCGGCACCATTCACCACCAGGATCTGGCAGCACTGGGGAGAGTGGGGGGGCATGACAGGGCTGGAGGGAAGCCCCCCCTTGCCCTGACATCCCACTGGCCACCAGCACCCACCTCCAGCTCGCCGTTCTCGGCGGCGTCGTGCAGTGGTGTGCCGCCCCAGCCGTCCGTGGTGATCTCCCCACCGTGCAGCAGCAGCCAGCTCAGCACCTTGGCATGGCCACGGCTGGCAGCAAAGTGCATGGCTGTGGCCCCCTCAGCGTCCCGCTCCGACAGACTCACCGTCGTGAAGCTCATCTGTGTGGGCAGGTGGACTGAGCGCTTGTGCGGTGAGCCCCATGCTGTGCCACCACAACGTGCCACCGCGCCGTGCCCCGGCAGCGCTTACCAGCCACACGATGACAGTGTTGTGGCCCATCTGGGCAGCGGCGTGCAGTGGGGTCATGCCATCATGGGCGCGCGCGTGGGGGTCAGCCCCACAGTCCTGCACCAGGTACTGGATGATCTCCAGGTGGCCTTCCTGGCAGGCGAGGTACAGCGGGGTAGCCCCCGTCTTGGTCTGGGCACTCAGCGTGCTGCAAGCGGGGCACAGCGCCCGTCACCTGAGGACACTGACATCGGCAGCGCTGGGACGGGGGGGTGCAGGATGCAGGGACATGGGAATACATGGGACACGAGGGACATGGAGGGTACGGGAGACGCAGCTGGGGGCAGGCAGGGCAGTGCTCAGGCTGGGAGCCGTCCGCCCCGCGGTTCCCCGTGGGTCCCCATGCTGTGGCGGTGGCTGCAGCTGCAGCAGGAGGTCACTAAGTTAATCAGCCCGCTTAGGCTAAGCTCCTTCCTCCGGCTGTTTTTGGACACTGCAATTTAGTCGTATTTTAAAGTAAGCAGCTTAGGCAGCACCGGCCATGGAGCTGGTGGGGAAAGGCCAACCTGCACCACGGTGCTGCCCAGCCCTGCTGCCCCCTGGCAGCCCCACTGCCTTGGCAGTCCCTCGTCCCAAATTGCACAGCCTCCCGCATCCCACATCCTTTACCCCACATCTCATGGCCCCATATTCTGCATCTACATCCCACATCCTACATCCTGCCTCCCCACCCTGAAGGAAGCTGTTTTATTAAGTGCTCCATAAAAAAACCTGTTGAATATTTAAAAAAGGAAGAGCAATAAATACTCTGGTCTGTTATCACAACGATCGCAGGCCCTTAATAATTGATCCCTGTAACTGTGAGACAGGCTGAGGCCAGCACTACCTTCCCACTGTGCTGTGCCATGCCATGCTGTGCCATGCCACAGTTCAGTAGTGCTGGGCTGGCACAGTGCTGGGTTCTCCCCAAGCAGGGGCTGGGGATGAGGCTGGGGTGGTGGCAGTCTGGGGTGCAGGGGACAGTGGGAGCACAGGCACATAGTCAGTCCCTGATTGGCTTTTCCCACTAATTGGGAAGGGGTTAAGCCAATTGGGCAGCACCAGTAAACTGCTTTGCCAGATGGCTGAGACCCCATGCTGGGCCACCGGCTGCCAGAGACCCTCTGGGCTGGTGTGAAGGTGGGCTGGGAGCGGCAGCATCCTGCGGCAGCACTGGGGATTGAATTTCGCAGCTGTAATGGAGCCTCTGGGCAGGCACAGGGAGCAGGGCCAGCCCTAAATAATTCAGGGGGAAGGCAGTGACAGCAATGAAGGAACCCTGACAAGAAGTGTGAAAGCCAATGCCAGCACTGCGCCACACCGGGGCTGACACAGCAGGCACCGAGCGGGAGCATTGGCTGGGTTGGGGCTGGGCTGGGGCTGCAAGAGTTAATCCCAGAGGTGCTCAGGGCCAAGCTGGCACACCTGGGGCAAGGGGATAAAGAGCCAGGGCTGGGGCTGGGGCAGCTCTGGCCAGTGAGTGCCATGGGATGTAGGGATCCCTCAATGGGCTCTGTGGTCCTGCCTGGAAGGGATGAGGGAGTCTGGGGTACCCAGGGACAGAGGGGTGCCGAACCCTGGTTCAGCTCTGCTGCCTCTGGAGCACCCCGGATGTGGGGAAACTGTGCAACCCCTTTCATCTGCAGCCCTGGAGCCTGCCAGGGACAGCATGGAGCAACAGCGCATCCCCCCGGCTCCACTTTGGCCAGGTCTGTGGGTTATTTCTAGTGGCCTCTGCCCACTGCAGGAAATCGGATTAGGGGCCACCTAATCACCTGTTGCAGCCTCGTAGAAAGGCCTGGCACCACGGGCCCAATGGGCTGCTGTGCCACGTAGCCTGGAGGACCAGCTTGGTTCCAGGTACTGCTCAGGAGCCAAAGCAGAGATGCTGCCGTAATGAAGCCGTCTGAGTGAGGCTGCCACGTCCAGCAACGCTCGTGGCCGTGGGCATGTGGAAAGGTTGTCTCGTGCGCAGGAGCAGCCTCTCCTCGGCGGGCAGCCTAATCCATTTACATAACAGCAGGCAGACAAAGGCGGCTGTGTTATCACCCTGCGCCAGGAGCCCAGAAGCCGACTCAGTGGCCGGTGGCAATATTTCTGCCAGCACTCGCTGCTCTCCTCCTCACCCTTTCTTTCTGGGCCATAAAGAAGGTGCAGCTGACTGCCCGGCCTGATAACTCGGCCACATTGCCCTTGGAGCTGGAGGATGTGGGTGGCTGCAGCATTCATCCCCAGTGCTGGCACCCTGCCCAGCGGCTGGAGGGAGGGATGGGGCAGCAGTGGGTACCCCAGTCTCCCACTAGCCCCTCTCCTGAAGGTGAGTGCCAAGCCTCCGGCAGAGCCCTTCTCACTAGCAGCAGTGGGGGCTGTTACCTGGGGCAGTGTCCCAAGAGGAGTCGCAGGGAAGGGAAATCCCCTTTGGCCGCGGCGTAGTGGACGGGCAGTGCTCCTGTGTTGGTGGCTGCCATGGGGTCACTGCCTCCGAAGCGGAGGAGCCAGTCGATCACCTCATGGTGACCGAAGCGGGCTGCCAGGTGTAGGATGGTGGCACCGGAGTTGTCTGTGTCCTGCAGGAGGAAGCAGAATGACTGTGGGCACCAGGGACCCAAGCACCTCCAGCAAGGGAGTGTATGTGGGGCTGGGGACAGCGAGCAGCTGTGGGGCATCCCTCAGCCAGGAGCTGGGCTCGGAAGGGTGGGCTGGCCAGGATGGAGCAGTGCCAGAGTGGGGGCACAGGGCATTGGAGGGACCGAGGGACCAAGGGACCAGCGTGTCTGCCCTCCATCAGGGCCTGCGTCTGTACACAGCGAGTGCGGCACAAAGGCCTCCTTGTTCTGCCGGCGGCGGAGCCCCTGCCCGCAGGCAAGTCGCCGCCGAGCCCCGCTGTGCCGCCGGCCCGTCCGCCCTCCACGCTCCGTGGGGCGCGGGCAGAGCTGGCCCCTGGCCAGGAGGTCGCCGATGCTTGCTGACCCCGTCCTTCTCGTTTAATCCCCGCTCCCAACCCCGCCGCCGCCCGCTCTTCCTCCGGCCGTCACATGTCGTTAACTCTCGGCCGGCCCCGGGGCAAGCCGCTTACCGCCCCGGGCCGCCGTTGTGTAACCCCGGGAGGGGGCGGCAGCCCCGGGGAATCTGCGCTGCCCTCGGGGCTGAGCACCCCCTGGATGCCGGGGGCTCTCCGGGTCCGTCGGATGCCGCCGGCCATGCACGGCAGGGCCGTGCCCGTGCAGAGCTGGGGGCACTACGCGTGGCCGTCTCCCCGCAGCCACCGCTACCCACGCGGAACCGCGGAACGTCTCCCCGGCCGCCCGCGCCACCGGGGGCCCGACGCCCCCCGCCGCCCCCCGCGACCCCGCTCGCACCTGCACGCCGCAGCCCCCCTGCGTGAGCAGCCACTGGAGACAGGCGAGGTTGCCGGTGGCGGCGGCGTCGTGGGCCGGCGTAGCCCCGTTGCGTGCCCGCGCGTCCCCGCGGAGCGCGGCCTCGGCCGCCAGGTACCGGAGGCAGGCGAGGCGGCCGGCGCGGGCGGCGTGGTGCGCGGGGGAGGCGCCCAGGGCGTCCCGCAGCCCCGGCCGCAGCAGCCCGGCCGCCCGCAGCCCCCGCAGCGCCTCCACGTCGCCCTGTCGCGCCGCCAGCAGCGCCCGCTCCAGCGCCATCCTGACCCCGGCCCCGGTAGCCCCGGCGGCGGCCCCGGCCCCGGCGGCCCCGGCCGCCGCTTGGCACTGCGTGGCGCTCCCGCCTCGCCGCCCCCCGGCCCCGCCGGCTCCTCCTCTCCCGCCCTCGGGGCCGCCCCTCCGCCCGCCCCGCCCGACGGCGCGGCGGCTGCTCGCTGCTCGGGACCCCTGCAACGCTTCCCCCGGCCCCGGCCGGGGCAGCCGCGCTTTGCTGGGCGGCGGCTGGGACCGGGACCGGGGCCGGGCCGGGACCGGAGCCGACCCGGGAGTATCCCAAGAGCGGACCGTGCCCGACTGCCGGCGCCGCCGTCCGCGGCTTTCGGAGCGGCCCCACAGGTGTCACCGCCCGCCTACGTGAAAGGCGCGGCGGGGATGGGCTCCTCCGGCAGCCCCGACGTGCGCTGTCGGTCCCGGCAGCATGGCCAGAGCGAGGGGCGCTGGAGGGGCGGCTGCCCCGCCTCCGCCTGCCGCGGGGAGCGGCATCGCGGGAATCGACGGCGGGACCGTGGGCAGAACGGGCAGCGGCGGCCTCTACCGCGGGCACGGGGGCGGGCAGAGGACGGCGTGGGCGGGCAGGCGGGGACCCCCCAAAGTCAGGACCGCGGACAGCGACGTCGCCTGTCGATCAGCACTGAGGACAGCGGCAAGGCCGTCCTGCCCACCTCCCTCCCTGCCTGCCCCCCCGCCCTGCATGTCCGGCTCTCCCGCCCTGCCCCGCCGGCGGCTCATAAAGCTGGTACCGAGCGCCGGAGCAACACGTCCCCGCTGGGGCGCCGCGCCCCACCCGCCTCCACCGAGCCGTGCAAGGTGAGACTACGGCAATCCCGGCCCCCCGCACCCCGGGCCGCCCCGTCTGCCGGCAGAGGCTCCGGCCCCTCATGGAGACGCGCCGCCGCGCCCGCATCAAAGACAGGACGCTCAAGACGCTCATCCTGCCGTCGGTCGGCGAGGCCGTGAGTACCGCGGCTCCCGACATCCCCGGGACCCCACGGCCCGGGCCCTGGACTACTCCGGCCCCTGCCTGGTCTCCAATGAGAGCTATCCCTGCCTGCTCGGGACTGTCGTCACCACACGCCCCAAAAGCCCTGGGCACCCCGCGCAGCTCTGTCCCAAACGGAGAGAGGGGCCGAGAACGGGGGCGGCGGGGTGTGCTGCCCGTGCCGACCCGAAGACAGCGGCCGCCTCGAGCCCCCGCGCAGGCGGGACAGCCCGGGGCGGCGGAGGGCCCCCCGGCCGCGGGGCTCGCACGGCCCCGGAGCCGCCCCGGCCCCGCCCCTCCCCGCGTGGGGGGCGTGGCCCGGCGCTGCCCGCCAATGGGGCGTGGCGGTGGGCGGTGCCGGGCGCGGCGGGGCGGTGCCGGGCGCGGCGGTGCCGCAGCGCTGCTGCGGGCGGGGCGCCGGTGCCGCCATGTCGGAGCCGGGGGCCGCGGGCCCGGGCCCGGCCGCCATCCAGGTCTCCAGGTAGGGCCCCTCCGCCGCCGGGAGCCCGGGGTGGGCTGGGCAAGGGGGCGGGCGCCGGCCTGCAAGTGGGATGCAGCCTGCGGTGCTGCCCGCGCTGGTCACGCTACGAGCGACACCGGCCGCGGGCAGACGCGCTCCGTGCTGCAGGGGGTGTGAGCGGGCAGAGCTTCTCCCGCCCGTGTCCCCGCGGCTCCCGGGCACGGCCGCCCTGAGGGCAGCTGCCCCGGCATCCCCCGCTCCCCTCGCCGGGCCGTTACTCGCCGTTGGCAGAAGCCGCCGCCGCTGCCGGGAGGCCGCCGGGAGCGGCGGCACGTGCCCGGCCCGGCCTGTGCCGCAGCGGGGCCCGGCGGGGCGCGGCCCCGAGGGCTGCCGGCTACCCCGGCAGAGGAACGCTGTCTCCTTCCGCTCCCCCGGTAATTCGGAGCGGTTTTCACCGCCGCTCACAGGGAGCCGCGTGCGGGCAGCCATGGCCCGGCAGCTCAGCCAGTGGACCATGGGATCCCTCCGGGCAGCCACACCGGGACCAGGCTGGGGGTTCAAGCTCCCATGTCCTTCCCCTGGCAGGATTATGCGCCCGGACGATGCCAACATCGCTGGGAATGTCCACGGGGGAACCATCCTGAAGATGATTGAGGAGGCGGGAGCCATCATCAGTACCCGTCACTGCAACTCCCAGGCCGGAGTAAGTAGGAGCCAGAGTGCCCTCCGGGCTCAGGCAGCGACTCTCGACATCCTGTTGCATATCAGGATTCATCCTGGCAGCAGGGGTCCCGCACTGGGAGTGCTTGCTCCTGCGTGCACACCGCTGGTGGCTGGAAGCATCCCGCTGAAATTGTGGTTTATGAGCAGAAACTTTTGCCCTGCTATTAATGTTTTAACTCCCTCGAAGGGCGGGGTCGGGGCATTGGTTACAGATGGGGAAGGAAGTGCAGCCAGTGGCTGATAAAGTGGAGGTTAAAGTGCTGGAGCTACTTCCAGCACAGCTGGCCCCGGGGAGCTGCTGGCTGCGGTCCCACGTGGTGTGGCCATGGTCACTACCCCAGCTGTCTCACTGTCCCCAGGAGCCCTGCGTGGCTGCACTGGCACGGGTGGAGCGGACAGACTTTCTCTCACCAATGTGCATCGGCGAGGTGGCCAATGTCAGTGCCGAGATCACCTACACCTCCCGGCACTCCGTGGAGGTCCAGGTCAACGTCATGTCTGAAAACATTTTAACAGGTGGGTGGCTGCCTGTGGCTGTGTCCCAAAACTCCAGGAATAATGGTGATGAGTCAAGAGCTTACAGTGGTGATCCCGTCCTTCACTCCATCACTGGCAGCACTGGGCAGAGGGGAGGTCTTACCTTTTTATTGAGAGTGCTGGGGGTGTGGGGAGAGCTGGCACTGGGAAGGGAAGCCAAGCAGTCTCCCTGGGGATTACGGCTCCATTGATCTTTTTTAGTGAAGAATGGCAATATCTGCTCGTAGCTCCTCCTCCCTGATTCGCTGCCCGTTTGGCCTGAAAAGGGCCCTTTTACTGCTGTTGCTGTGGCAACTAGCTCCACTTGCCAGGATGCCTTTCCAAAAGTGCATTGTCACATTTGCTGTGAGCCAAAGCCCGCCAGAAGCCAGCAGGGTGAGGGGCCACTGGTGCTGGTGGCATCGCTGGTGTGTGGCCACCCCGAGATCAGCGGCAGACACAGCACTGCTGGCCATGGCACTGTCACCCTCTGCCCCCTTCTCCTCCAGGGGCAAAGAAGTTGACAAACAAGGCGACGCTGTGGTATGTGCCTCTGTCCCTGAAGAACGTGAATAAGGTCCTTGAGGTTCCCCCCATCCAGGTAGGACAGCTCACTTTGGTCCCCCAAAACTGGAACTTGGCCTCTCTGGGGAATGGCGCTAACCTAGCCCTGTCGGCACCCTTGGCTGTGCTGGTGGCTTTGCTGCCCTGTTCTTACCAGGTTTCCCTTCCAGTACACGAGAAAGGAGCAGGAGGACGAGGGGAAGAAGCGTTATGAGGAGCAAAAGCTGGATCGGCTGGAAACTAAGCAGAGAAATGGTGACGTGATCTTCCCCATCATCAACCCAGGTAACTCGGGCCGTGTGTGGTCAGTGCAAATGGCCCAGCAGTACTGGGAGGCCAAACTGATCCCCAAGGCAACTCCAGCCATCCCCAGGGCCCCATAGCTCTGTGTGTGTGTTCTGAAACACCATGTCAGGGATGGGGATGGGATTTTGGAGCCCACAGTGTGTGAGGAGAGGGAGAGCCGGGTGGACAGCTGTGATGCCACATGGGGGCTGGCGGGTGGGATGCTCTCTTCAAAAACCCTGTTTCTGCACCACTCCTTGTATCCCTTGTGCACTCCTGGGCAGCTGGAGCTGGTTTTGCTCAACAGGGGGTAAATGCAAGCGTTGGGCAAGCGTGGCTTCTAGGCCCGGCCATGGTCCTTGGGCAGAGGCAGAGAGGTGGCACACAGGGAATGTTGGGGGGATGATGGGGGATGAAAGTTGCTCAAATGCTTTTTTCCCCTCTATCCTCCCTGCTCACAGACAGGCAGACAAAAGGTAAGGCTCGGTGGGTCCTGCTGTGTGGGTGCCCGCCCTAAGCGGTCGGGGGCTTGGCTGGTTTTCCCTGCTTTGAGCTCCTTCAGCATCTCCCATTAGATGGAAAATGCAGAGGATTTCCTCTGCTGGCAGTCAGGGTGCGAATTCTGGTCCCTTGAGGTGGTGGCGGGACAGGGGTTACAGCATGTGCCAGGGCTGGGAGCGTGGGGGCCGAGGTCTTCCCACCAAAGGGAAAGCAGAGGCTCTGTGCAGCAGGGTCAGGGAGGTTCAGCTGAGGAGGGAGGAGTACAGCCATGTGCCCCAGTTCAATCCCATTTGCTTTCATGCTCTTGAAAAGAAACAAATGAGCTGAGCTAGAATAAAATGGATAGGTGGGGATTAGAGGGAGGCAGCAGTCAGGGACAGCCTCTGATTTGAACACAGTTCAGCTTTGCACAAGCCAGCCCCACGTTTTCTTCCTTTGGACGACTTAAGGCAGGGGTGTACAGTGGCGTACGGGTGCCAGCCGAGCAGCTCTGACCCCGCTTTGCTCTCTAACCAGAGCCACACACCGTTGGCTACAGCCAGTCCAGCCTGATCCACCTGGTGGGCCCATCAGACTGCACGCTGCTGGGCTTCGTGCACGGAGGTGAGTGAGCACTGCCCTGTGCAGCACTCGGCAGCAGCTCTGGGTGGCTTTTCCCCAGAGCAGAGTTGCTTCAGCTGAGACAAAAGCTTTGTTTCTGTGCCCCCAAAACTGACATGCTCGAACTGTAAATCCTACAGTTCTGTCATAGTCTCTGAGATCGCAAATCCCAGAGTATAAACACCCAGCATACAATGAGTGCAATTAGCTGGAGTCATTTCCTCTTGGCTGGCAGTGTCTGTTGCTGCCGGGCTGGCATGTGCGGTGTGAGCCAGGGGAGGGGCGAGTTTGCCAAGGGCTGGGACAACACACATCTAACCATGTCCATAAAAACAAAACCAGCGTGGCTCAGAGCTCCTTCCAGTCTTCAGGCCAGGTCTGTGAGAATGTTGCCCTGGTGTTGACTGGAGTCCTTGTGCTGGTACTGGGTTTTCCTGAAGCTGGGACTCAGTCTCTGGTCTGACTCCTCAGCATAGCTTTGGCCGTGCAAAGGCCTTACTGACCTATGTGTGGTTTTTCCCAAATCCCACCAGCTTCCCTGAGACAGGACCCTCTGCTTCCTCTCTCAGGTGTCACCATGAAGCTCATGGATGAGGTTGCTGGGATTGTGGCTGCCCGCCACTGCAAGACCAACATTGTCACCGCCTCGGTGGATGCCATCAACTTCCATGAGAAGATCAAAAAAGGTACCGAGGGTGGTGGCAGGCACCCATGGTGCCATGTCCTGGCTCCCTTGTGTGTGTGCTCGGGATACACCGGCAGAGAAATTTAGTCCCTGTTAGATTTGTCCTGTGTCAAGAAGCTCTGCTTAAGACACAGCTTAAGCATAAAACATGCAGGACCTCTTGCTCCCCTCACTGGCCCCTCTCTGCTTCGCAGGCTGTGTCATCACCATCTCGGGGCGCATGACCTTCACAAGCAATAAATCCATGGAAATTGAAGTCTTTGTGGATGCCGACCCGTTTGTGGATGAGCCTCGGGAGCGGTACCGTGCCGTCAGCGCCTTCTTCACCTATGTGTCCCTGAGCAAGGAGGGGAAGCCCCTGCCTGTCCCGCAGCTGCTGGTAAGAGCTCTGCCCCCAGGCTGGAGCCAATGGGGCCAGCACCTCTTCTGCTTCTCTCAGGGCAGAGCCCAGCTGGCTTTTTTTCCAACAAATCCTCTTCCCTTGAATTATTCAGCAGAAAAATATGAGTACAAAGGAGACTTTCCAGAGCAGGCTGCAGGGTTTCTTTTTGTTTGTTTGTTTATTTCTTTTGAACGTTGCCAATGTGGAGGTTGGGGGTTTTCTCCTTTCTCATGGTTGAGGACAGGCTGTGTGCAGGCCCTGGAGCAGGGGACTGTGAGCAGCGATGGAGGCCCCCATGTTCCCTGTCCCTGCTCCCCATGATATCCCCACTCCCACCCTCCTGCCTATTTTTAGCTCCCCTGATCCTGGCAGGGCTTTGATGCCTTGCTGCCGTCTGAGGGTGTTTTTTGGTTAATATTTGATGTGGCGCAGGTCTTCTGCTCTGTGCAGGAGCATACTGGCTGTCGTGGCGTGTGTTTCAGGGAGGGCAGCTTTCCCCTCATTTCCACGGGGGATGGCACATTTCCCTCCTGTAAGCACTTGCAGCACTGACACTGGGGTTTTGCTTTCTCTCTGTGGCTGCAGACAGAGACGGAGGATGAGAAGCGGCGCTTTGAGGAAGGGAAGGGCAGGTACCTGCAGACCAAAGCCAAGCGGCAGGCGCAGATGCAGCAGGCTGCCCAGCAGTGACCTGCCCTCCACTCTTGCTGCCAGCGCCTGCCAGGTTGTTCCCGTTTGTGTTGTGTCTGGTCCGTGCCTCCACTCGCCCCTGCCGCCGCTGGCACCGCTGCTTCGCTGCTGGTGGGCTCAGCACTGCACACCTCGTGCTTCAGGTGGCACTGAGAGCCCCTGGGAGCCTACCCAGGGGCTTGCCATCTGCCTCCGGAGCTGTTGTTACTGTTTGACTCCCCATGCCAGAGTGGGATGGAGGCGTGCGGCGGCCCAGGGGGCGTGTGGGGCTGCGAGTCCTTGTGCTGCCATGTTCAACTCGCTGGTTTGTCCTACCATGCACACCAAAGCTTTCGCAAGTGCGGTGCTGGGACCGCACTGAATGTCTGTGACATCTCTAAGTAGTTCTCTGTGCACATCTAAGTTATTTAAGGAAACCTGTGGCATTAATAAAGTCTGTTTCATTGACTGGAATAAAAGGCTGACACTTTTATTTCAAACAACTATGCTTTTCCCCACTCCCGCCTCCCCAGGATTCACCCACGGCCCCAAGTGGTGCAGTGTGCTCCCACCCTGGGTTTTAAGGAAGTGTGGCTCTTTTAACGGGACTGCGCAGTTCCTGCCGGGATGGGTGTCCCGCTTTGGGCTATTAAACAACAAACCATCAGAAAGGAGGTTATAGTAAGGTGAGGGCCGATCTGTTTAGCCGTGCCTGCAGTGAGGCCTCGAGGACATGGCCTTAAGCTGAGACAGGGAGGTGCAGATCAGATATCAGACAATGTTCTCCCTGTTCGGGCACTGGAAGGGGCTGCCCAGGGCGGTGGTGGTCACCATCCCCGGCAGTGTCCAGACCCGCCCAGGCCCGGCGCAGGGCCGTTCCCCGCTGTGGGGCCGCGGGGCCGGGGCCGGCGAGACCGGACGGTCCCACCGCTGTCCCCGCCCACGCCCGCCGTGCAACTCTCGCGAGAGCGGCGTCGCTGCAGGGCCGCGGCGGCGGCGGGACTGGGGCGGAGCTCTCGCGAGAGCGGCGCGGTGGTTTCCCGGGCGACGCGGGCGGGGCGGGGCCGCCATGATGGCGGCGGCGGCGGCGCGGCGGGGCCGGCTGGGCCGGGAGGGCCGCGCCAGCCTCGGCTCCTTCCTGCTCGGCGCCTCGGTGGCGGCGCTGCCGCTGCTGCTCGGCTCGTCCCCCGCCCTACTGGCCGCCCCTGGCCTTCGCGGCCGCCTGGCACTCGCCTTGCACGTGGCCGGCGTGAACGCGGCGCTGCTGCTGCTCTACCCGCGGCCGCTCTACAAGGTGCGGGGACGGCCCGGGGGAGCGGGGCGGGGGGCGGCCGCGGAGGGGCCGGTGCTGGTCCCGGTGCCGGGGGGCGGCGATCGGGAGCCACCGGGCCCGGGGAGCGGCGGCGGCAGCGCGTTCTCCCCTTCCTGTGCTTGCAGATCGCTGTCCGGGCCTGTTTCCTGGGCTTTGCCTTCGGCTGCGGGGTGCTGCTGAGCGCCGGCCGCTCCGCCTGGCGCCACTTCGGATGGTAAGGGCCGGGCCGGGCCGGGCAGACGCGCTGCCTGGCCCTGCCAAACCTGTCCTCCCTCCCTCCTGCCGCAGGTACATGTGCTCCCTCTCCCTCTTCCACTACTCGGAGTACCTGGTGACAGCCATCAACAACCCACGCAGCCTCTCACTGGACTCCTTCCTGCTCAACCACAGCTTCGAGTACAATCTGGCTGCCCTGTCCTCCTGGGTGGAGTTCACGCTAGAGAAGCTCCTCTTCCCAGGTCAGCCACCCTGTCCTTCCCTGGCTGCACGTGTCTTGCCCGTGTCCCACCTGTCCCTTAGCAAAGTGTAGGTGACCCCTGGCTCACTGTCCCGTGCCAGTCCTGGATCAGCTTTACCATGACCTTAACCCCTCTTTGCCCAAAGCCTCTCGAGTTGGGTCTTGGGGGGCACTGGAGATCTCCCCTTTGCCCTGAGATGCCAGGCTAAGGGGTCTTCAGCCCTTTCCTGCCTTACTGGTACAAGAATAACACTTTGAGTACACCTGGGCGTTGTCTTTTGACCAGGTATAAAATCAAACTGGCAAAAACTGTTGCTGTTTGCCCAATCTGGGGCAAATTGGTTGCGTTCTTCTGCTTGTTTTTGCGAGAGGGAAGCTGTTGCCCTTTCTTGTTTCATAACAGCCCCAGCATGCCCTTGGCTGTGCTTTGTGCTGGCTTTGCTCAGCCCCTAAATCCAGGCCCTGCGGGTTAATCCGTGCTGACGCTGCGCTGACGCCGGGCAGGGGGTGCTGGTTTTATCTCTTTGCTGGGTGGCCGCTGCTGCCACAGATTGTGCTTCAGAGTAGGGGGCAAAGCCCACCCACCGAGCAGCCCCCACGCCCCCCCACAAGAGCTGTGCAAACCCGCTGTGCCCCTCCTTGTCCACACAGAGCTGAAGCAGATTACCTGGCTGAGCACCGTGGGGCTGCTGATGGTGATCTTCGGGGACTGCCTGAGGAAGGCGGCCATGCTCACAGCCGGCTCCAACTTCAATCACATCGTGCAGAACGAGAAATCCGACACCCACACCCTGGTGACGAGTGGGGTGTACGGGTGGTTCCGGCACCCGTCCTACGTGGGATGGTTTTACTGGAGCATCGGAACACAGGTACCATATCTAACATGGTACACATACCTTCGTGTCGTGACCCAGCTCTTTGCTCTCAATGCTGCCCACGCCGTGATGGGTGCAGACAGTGTTCTGCAGAATGGATGCCCTGGGCACTGATTCTGCTGCCTCCCACGGGCACACAGGGAACCAGGAATCCCTGAGTGACCTGCCTCATGCAGTCTTTGAGAAGATCCCATCGTCTTAATTTTCTCAGTGCAATAAGCAGGAGTGGTGGGGCTGAGGTTTGAGCCAGAACCCCTTTGGAGGCCTGGGACGTGATCTGCTGCTGGTCTAAAGCTAGTGTCCAGAGTTTCCTGGATCCCTGTGGCCAAAATGCCTTCTGTGAGCAGTCAAACTCAACCTGGCTTCTGCCAAACACCAGTCCTGTGCCGAGGGGCAAGGAAACTCCCTCTGAGGGTGCCCAGGGCCCCAGCTAGAGGATCAGCTCTGGCCAGCTGTGGTTGAGCTGTAGCTCAGTGCTGCCGTAGCCACGTGTTCTCGTGACTGGCTGGGAGCTGGCATTGGGTTGTTTCTCTGGAGGGGGATGTAAGGGTGGCACACAGAACTCTCAAGAGCCAGGGCAGCAGGAGCTGCCTGCTGCCTGCACACTGCTGCCTTCTTTCTGGGGAGAAATTAGTATTTATGAAGTTTCACAAGGGTTGTTGGGAGCTTTTTTTGGAGAGCATTTAGAGCCCATGGCAATGTTACCGGAGTGGGATGAGCTGTGGGGACGGGGCAGCCTCAGGCTCTCATTAGTGGCCTCTGTTCCAGGTGTTGCTCTGCAATCCCATCTGTGTGGTTGGCTATGCACTGGCGTCCTGGCGCTTCTTCAGGGAGCGGATCGAGGAGGAGGAGATCACACTCATTCACTTCTTTGGAGAAGAGTACCTGGAGTACAAAAGGAAGGTGCCATCGGGTCTCCCTTTTATTAAAGGAGTCAAATTGGAACTGTAATGCAGGTGAAAACCAGACTGGCTGAGCAAATGCCCGGCTCCCGCCGTGCCAGGTGCCTGCGTGGCATCAGTGTTGGGATGTGCCTGTTGGTATTTCCCAGCCACCCAGAAGGAGCTGGTGGAGGGCTGTGGCACTGGGCAGCCTGCCGGGATTCTTGCAGATCAGAAGCTCGTTCCTCCTCCCGAGATCAGCCCTTCATTGCACATTCAGGGATCTTCCAGATAACTTAGCCTGTAGCGACCCTAAAGAGAATGAATTGTCCTGCCTGCAGCAGCTGAATTGTCCTGGAATGCCTCTGGACCAATTCTGCTGGAGAGCAGCACTGCCCTCTGGGCCCCAGGCAGAGGAGGCGCTGGGCAGCAGATTGTTCCTGTTGCATAATTCAATTTTAAAGCTTTCTGACCTCGTGAGCCCAGTGCTGCAGCTTTAATCTCCTTGGGCCCGACTCCTTGAGCTGGCACTGGGGTGGCCATGGGAGCAGCCTCCGGCTCTGCCCGCCCTCAGAGCGCTGGCAGTGTGGCACCACTCGGCTCTCTCCAGGCCTTGGCGTCCACAGGGAGAGATCCAAGCACCTCTGAGCCTGCTCCTTCTCCCTCAGCTGCTGCTGCGGATGCGGAGTCATCGCTGCAGCCGCTGCCTCCCGCCGCCACCTCTGTTCCCTCTTCCCGCTTCCAAATCATGCTGCTTCCTATCCTGCCAGGCCACCTCTGTCCTGCAGAGATCCCAGGATTTTGGGTTGGGAAAGAACCACAGCTGCCAGGCTTGCTAAGGGCTTTAGCACCCGAGATCCTCACCTGCTCTTTTGGGCAAAAGCCAGGATGTTGGGGCAAGTAGGAGATGCTCCTAGGGAAATCTCCAACCAGGAGAAGAGTTGGGCTAGCTAAAACTCTTTTAAATGTGACCATTTTGAAATGGTTCCCACTGAGCTGTGTGGCATAACTTATTCTGTCGTTATATACCAAAGAGGTTCACTGTTTCCTTGAGTTCTGCATTATTCTTCCTTGCTGGAATGGAAATGAGTTGCTTGTCAGTTCACGCCTGGGGCTTGTGGTGTTCCGTGGGGAAGGCACTGCGGTATGGCTCAGGAAGGGGCACTGGTGGGAATGGCTTGGGTTTGGGCCTGGGTTTTCTTTTTTTATAAAAAAAACAAGAGAAAGCATTGCCAACTTCTGTCTGATGATTATTTGAAGGTCTCTCAAGGTGCTGGTGGCATGGAAACTGGAATCCTTACTTTATAATTTCCGGTAGGTTTTCAGAACACTCCATTGTGGCACTGAGGCACGACTTTGTGTGTTCCTGCCTCTACCCTGCACCAGGGGTTGGTATTTACCACACCCCCCCCCATAATTTGCAAATGTTGTGGTTTTAGGAGCAGCTGGACACCCCAAGCCAGCAGATCCCTTCTGTCAGTGCCGCAGAACCACGCGGACACAAACACTTCTGCCCTTTTATTTCACTCCAACACACATGAGGGAGAGCACAAAGACAATTAGTTTTTCAGAACCAGGTTCCCCTAAGGCTTTTGGATGCACCACAGACATGGGTGCCTGGCCTGTTTCCTGCCCTGGCTCATGGCAGAGGGCGAGAGGAGCTGGTCAGCAGCCCGGGCACGGCTCTGCCCAGTGGCTCTGCCGCGTGCCCAGTGCTGGGCTCTATGGTGCCGGCTCTTTCTGGGCAGTGCTCTCAGCCCCGCTCTTCTGCTGGCCCCTGCAGCAATCTTTGCTTTTCGGGGAGGGGTCTCTGGGGGTGCCATCAGGCACGCAGCCCTCCCCAGGGCTGGCCGGAGCCCCCTCCTTGCCCGGAGCCCCCTCTTTGCTGCTCGGCGAGGCATCCCTGGGGAAGGGAAGGCACCTTGGCAGTGTCAGTGTCTGGGAAAGGGCACAGGGGGAATTTGGCACTTGCTGTCACCTACCTCGGCACTGCTTCACTGTTGTCGCAGATCTTGAGCAGCATCTGGGCCTGTTCCTCCTTGGGCTCCCGGGGCTCCTGCAGCCTGCAGCAGGATGAGTGTGAGCCGTGGCTGCGTCCCCCGCTGGCCCTGAAAGCCCCCGCGCCCCTCACCTGGGCTCCAGCCGCTCCTTCACCTTGGCGATGGAGCGGACGTAGGGCACGATCTGCTTGGTGATGGTGCTCAGGCAGCTGTTCTCCTGCCTCAGCTGCAGCAGGTCATGGAGCTGGGCTGGGGGTGAGAGAGGTGGGCTGGGGGATGGCAGCTTCCTAGCACTGGCACAGGGGGCTCAGGGAGGGGGAGTGGGGTCACCGGTACCTTCATAGATCTCCTGCTCGTTTGCCACCCGCTGGTAAGTTTCCTCCCAGACCTGGAAGGAGGAGAGGGAGCTGGGCAGTGTGCGGCAGCGTGGCACGGAGGGGCCCTGCTCCACTGGGATGTGCCAGCCGTACCTCCTCGAAGACGCTGCGCATCATCTCCACGGCAGAGTAGTGAGCTGCGATCTGCACGTCCATCTGCAGGGACTTCTGCAGGATCTCACTCATGATCTCTGACTTGATGAGTGAGTGGTGCTTGGTGAGGTCGCGATGCAGCTCCTGCACCTGGTCCTTCAGGCCCTGGATCTCCATCTGCAGCATCTGTGGTGCCAGGGGGCAGGGCCACGTGAGCAGCACTGATCCAGCCCCTCCTGCCCTGCCTCAGCCCACTCCAACCTGCACTCCCTACCCGGTAGGTGTTCTCGTAGTTGCGGCAGTGCTCGGCGAAGGGGGTCTCACGCCCCTCGGCCAGGAGCACCTTGGTGCTGATGTACCGGTGCATCGTCGGCTTCCTCACCATGGGGCTGGTGGACATTTTGTCACTTGAGGGGGGACAGCCGGGCACCATGAGGGTCTTGGAGCATTGGCCACCAGGGAGCCTGCACGGAGAAGTGACAGTGACACGCTGCAGGTGAGCAGTGGCAGCAGAGAGGTGCCAGGGGCCACGCCATCAGCTCAGTTCCAGCTCCGCCCCACTGCCCCTCAGCCCTGCTAAGCCTGGGGATGTGTCAATGCCCTATGTGCCTTCCCTCGCCCCTATGTCCCTTCCCTAGCCCGAATGCAGGGGCTTAGTCAGAGATGCCTTATGCTGCCCCAAAAATCAGGTTTCTGTGGGCTGCTCTCCCTATCCCTGTGGCTTTGGGACCAGCTGCAGCAGGGAGAAGGCAGGAACTGAGGTCAGCATGCTCTAGTTTCTAAAGGGCAGGATGCAGCTCACTCCCTCACCACCGGTATCTCCTGGCCCCTTGGCAGGCATCACTGCTCCTGTGTCCCCTCCATCCCGTGGCCTCCCTGTGCTGCCCACCACCATCGGTCCTACCGTGCAGCGCCGTGCTCCCCCCGCCCGTGCCGGGGCCAGCAGCCCCCAGGAGCTCAGCCGCCCTGCGGCGCCGAGCCCAGCCGGGGCCGAGGAGTGGTCCCCATGGGGCGGCAGTGCCCGTCTGTCCTCTCTGGCCGGGAGGGCCTGGCAGGGCCAGTGCTGCTGTGACATCAACAGGCCTAAATATATCCCGGGCGAGGAACGGCCGGGCACTTCCCTGAAATTCTGATAAAAATAGTGATGGGCAAAGAGGCTGTGGCGCAGCGGGTGGGCCGGCAAGCAGGAGCTGGCCCCAGTGCAGCACCCGTGGAGCAGGGGCACAGCCCTCCAGGGACCGCGGCAGGGGCCAGGCTGGGGAGCAGGGTGAGGCTCCCCAGCTGTCAGCTCTGCTGATGCCCATCCCATTTCCCAGAAGCGTCACTTGAAGCCCTGTTGCCTGTTGTTCATCAGTGCAGCTGTGTCCGCGCTGTCCCCGTGCCACCGCTGAGGTGACAGGCTCAAGGGCAGCAGCAGGGGCAAGCTTGGCATGGGATGCCAAGGGCATTGAGCAGCATGGCGCATGGCAGGGGACACAGTGGCACGTGTGCCCTGGGTATGATCCTAGCACCTCACATGTTCGTGCCAGTGATGCCAGGACCGATGCCGCCGGCACTGCCCACCACAGAGCGGCGGGGGCTGAGCATCAGGAGGGGCTCCAGGCAGCGGGCAAACTCTGCCCGGTACTCGCTGTTGATCTGGGGGCAAGATGGGGTGAGAGGGCCAGGGCAGAGCCTGCAGCTGGCACTGCCTGCGGGGTGCTGCAGGCAGGGACCCACCCTGGGGTGGGTGGCAGGGGTCCTCTACCTTGCTGGTCTGGGCCGGCCGCAGGCGGTGCGGCAGCTTGACAATCCTCTGCAGCCTCTCCATCAGTTGCTGAAAGGCAGTGGTGAGGCACAGTGAGGGGTGCCTGGCATGGTGAGGGGTGCCAAGCACCCTACCCATGAGCTCAAGCACTGCCACAGGGTGCTCTGGCCACCCCAAAGTACTGGCAACACTCACATAGCCCAGGTCCAGGAACTCGGCTTTGTTGGCAGAGCTCAGGAAGGCTGAGCAGGTCACCAGGTGCACCTGCGTATGTGAGCGGGTCTGTCACTGTCCAGCTCTGGGGGTCAGGACATCCCTGCCAGACGCAGGGCCCTACCTGCAGGGTGGGCAGCAGGGAGGCGAGGTGTGCAAGCTGCTCCTTGAATGCCTTCTCCTTCTCCTCATGCTGGCTGCAGCAGAGCGGGGCATGGCACAGCCTTTCCATGGCACCTGGGAGCCAAGCGGCCCCCCCAGGCACCCCAACACACCCCGGGAAGGGGAGACACCCCTGGGAGGGGGCTCAGCCTGTGGTTCCTCACCTCTGCACAGCTTTCAGAAGCGTCTTCTTCCTCTCAGAGAGCTGCTCCTGCAAACAGCCCAGCCACCGTGGGTCCTGCAGCCACCCCAGTCCCCTCAGCTCTGCCGTGCCCACAGGCTGGGCACCCGTGGGTGCAGGGCACCATGTGCTGCCTCACACCTGCATGCGGCCGAAGAGGGAGTTGATGGCCGCCTCCTCCTCGCTGGCACTGTTGCGAACCTCCTCGATCATGGCCTTGAGCAGGACGATGGCCTCGCGTGTGGAGGTCTGCAGCTCCTTCACTGCCTGCCTGGGGCGGCGGGGCGGCTGCAGCGTGGGGGACAGCACCGCTGCCCTCACCGCCCCCCGCGCCTCCCGGTCCTGCCCACCATCACCGCCTGGTCCAGCCGCTGGCAGCCCTGCATGTACGCCGTCTCGATGTCGATGCAGTGTGCCCGGCTCTCCCTGCAGGCACGGGCATCAGGGCATGTGGGACGGGGTGGGACGGGGCACAGGGCGGGCACGGGACCGGGGCCACTCACCCCTGCATATCCCTGAAGCAGTTGATGCAGAGCATGGACTTCTTCTCGGTGGAGAACATGATGTAGGGCTCCTCGTGCAGCGCTGCAGGGGACAGGGAACATGGTGCAGCCTGGCACGGCATGGTGCTGCACAGCACGGTGCAGGGCGGCCTGGCACGGCACTCACGGCACTTCTTGTGGATGTCTTTGGTGCGCTTGGAGAGGGACACGATCTCGTGGCGGGCAAACATCCTGGCGTGGTGGGTCTCCTCACGGCACGGGGTACACAGGGGCTGCCCGCAGGTGTTGCAGAAGTACATGGTGTCCAGCTCCTGTGTGAGGGGACACAGCCGGTGGTGGGCATGGCCCCGGTGGGGGTCCTCTGTCCCCCCCCGCCTGCCCACCCCGCTGCCCTCACCGCCTTGGCGCAGCGCCGGTCGCAGTTGGCACACTGCACGTCCTCCTCGCTGTCGGCCGAGCTGTCCACCAGGAACTGCAGCAGCCGGTCCACGGGGGGCAGTCCCGTGCCCCCCCTCACCACCGAGGGGTGCCTGTGGGGACAGGAGGGGCACAGGGATGGAGACACTCACCCGGGGCCGGCAGGGCAGCTTTGGGGAGCAGGGGGGACGTCCCTCACCCGCAGAGTGGGCAGCGCAGGCGGCCGTCGCTGGCACGGCCCCGCAGGCAGCTGGCACAGAAGTTGTGGTAGCAGTCGAGCAGGCAGGGGTGCTGGTAGGGCTCGTGGCACAGCAGGCACACCAGCGGGTGGCAGTTGGCCTTCTCCAGCTCCGAGCAGCTCCCCAGCGGGGAGAAAATGCCGCCTGCCATCTGCGGGACAGAGAGCAGAGCCCTGCGCCCGGGGGGCCCCGCGTGGCACCGCTTTGCACAAGCACCGTGGCTGCCACGGAAAGGACGAGTCCTGCCCCGGGAGCTGCCGCCTATTTTTAGGTTATGAGCTGCATGGCACGAGGCTGCCCCAAACACGCCCCTTCCCCCCGCACCGCGGGGCTGCACGGTTGGGTGGGATGGTCCCTACAGTGCGGCATCCCCCAGGGTGGGTGTCCCCAGAGCAGAAGCATCCCCTGGGTCCCCTGCACTGGAGCATTCCCTGCAGCAGAGCATCCTCCAGGACAGGGGTAGGGGATTCTCCAGGACTGAGTGTCTCCCCGGAGGGAGCATTCCCTGCAACGGTGTGTCCCCTGCCCTGGGATGTCCGCTCCAATGGCAGTGAGGGCAGCCAGGTGTCCCACACGCTGGAGTCCCCGTCCCCGGGGCGCTCTGGCCAGGTGAAGGTGTTACCTGTCCCCGTCTGTGGGCCGGGGGATCCGAGCCGAGCCGTGCCGCTGCTCCCCTTGTGCCGGCAGGAATGAGAGCGATGCCGGGCCCGGCCGACCCCGTGACGTGGGGCCCCCTGGCACTGCCGGGCGGCGGCCACGCCACGACCCAAAAATAGCCCCGCGCGGGGCCCCGTGTCAGGGACGGCCCCCGGGGTGTGGGGACACGGAACCACTCAGGCTGCGGGGACATGGGCATCCGCGTGGCCTGGGGATGGACCCCAGGAGGTGAAGGGGCACCTGAGGAGCGGGGGGTCACCCCCCGGACATCAGAGCACCCCTGGGGTGCGGGGGGTCACCCCGTGTCCGGCAGAGCCCCCGGGTGCGGGGGGTCACCCCGTGTCCGGCACAGCCCCCGGGTGCGGGGGGTCACCCCGTGTCCGGCACAGCCCCCCCGGGCCGCTCCCCCCTCCCGGGTCCCGCCCGCGCTCGCCATCAGGCCCCGCCCCTCGCCTCGTACCCGCCTCCTCGCTTTGGCCCCGCCCCCGTCCCGCCCCTCCCGCGGGCACTGCCCCGCCAGGCAGCACTGTCCGCTCGCGGGCGCCGTGCGCGGGAGGGGCCGGAAGCGATCGACGCCCTCGGCGCTCGGCTGGGCCGGCCCGAGCGCTGTTGTGCGCAGGCGCGGGGCGCGCTCTCCCTTTTTGCCCCGCGCGGAGCCAACATGGCGCCCGCGGTGAGTCCGCGCGGGTCCTGGACCGGACCGGCCCCCCCCCGGCACCGCCCGCGCCGCCCCCGCCGCCCCCGGGACACCCCTCCGCCCCGCGCCCAGCCCCTGCCGCTCCCCTCGGCCCCCGCCCGCCCCGGCCCCGCCGCCTGCCCCGGTCCCGCTCTCCTCCGCGTGGGGCCGGGCTCGGTCCCGCGCCTCCCCCGGCCCCGCACGCCGAGCGCCGTCCATGAGGATCGGGGGAGGTGGGCGGCGGGCGAGCCCCATCCGCACTCTGCTGTCCCCGGCCTCCATCCGGGCCCGGGCCTTTCCCTCTCCCTCAGCCTGGAGCTCCTCCTGGCCCCTCCCCGCCGCCCGGGGCCGGTCCCCTATGGCTCTCCCTCTCCTTCTCTTTCTCCCTTTCCCTCTCCCCGTTCTTCTGTCTCATTCTCTCTTCCCCCTGCAGCAGAAGAAGCCCGTGGCGAAAGGTGGCAAGAAGAAGAAGCAGGTGCTGAAGTTCACGCTGGACTGCACGCACCCTGTTGAGGATGGCATCATGGATGCCGCTAACTTCGTGAGTGTGGGGTCTCCCGGGGCGCTGTGACGGCCCCGCGGTGCATTCCCGGGGCAATGCTCCGATCCCAGCAGCCACCCGGCCCTTCCCTGTGCCCCTGGGGGTGCCCCGACGGCAGAGGGGTGGGGGATGCTGGGGTTGGGACGCTTCGTGGTTAAAGCAGGGGTGCTGTCCCTGCCCATGGACAGTGTCCCTGTCTATCACTCTTGGCGAGTTCCCGTCACACTGGCAGAGCAGCCAGGCCGGGGGTGCTGCATTTTGGAGCTCAGGAACCTGTGCCATCCAAACCACCCATCTCCAGGGTGGGTCTGAGTGGGCTGGGGGTGGGGGTACTCAGAGGAGGCTGATGCCGTGTCCTGGCTGTCCCCTCGGAGAGCAGGAACGTCCCCACTGCTGATCTGACGTGTTCAGGCCTGAGCACCTCACCCGGGAGTGGCTCTGATGGGGGCCGGATCAGCTGCAGAAGGCGCTGGCTCGGAGCTTCCCGGGCTGAGGAAGGGGCTCTGCCCTGCTCCCCTGGGATATGGGGGCACTGCTGTCCCTTCCCCAGCTTGGGAGGGCCAGGCAGAGGCCAGCCAGGGCACTGTGTCCGGCGGGAGCTGCAGCCCCGGCTCAGGTGACGTTCCTCTCGCAGGAGCAGTTCCTGCAGGAGCGGATCAAGGTGAACGGCAAAGCGGGGAACCTGGGCGGGGGCGTGGTGACCATCGAGAGGAGCAAGAGCAAGATCACGGTCACGTCGGAGGTGCCGTTCTCCAAGAGGTAAAGGGGGGCAGCCCCAGGTCCCACCGGGCCGGTCGGGCAGTGTGGGGGGTACTCTGGGGGGCAGGAGGGGCCGGCAGGGAGAGATGTCTCGGAGCAGGAGTCGTGCCTGGCACTTGCTGTGTGGCAAGTGATCTTTAAGAGGGGGATGTGGTTGATATTCCTGCTGCGAAGGCTGTTGGTGTTGGGCAGTGGGGAGGCACTTGCAGCCGTAAGGTGCTGACTGTGGAGTTCTGGGGCATCCACAGCCAAGCCCTTCCACTCTCGGATCGTTCTGCTGGTCCTGTGGGGCTCCAGCCCTCTGCCTGCTCCTCCTGGCTGCCTGTCCTTGGGCTGGCACCGGCAGACTGGGGCTGTGCCGTGGCAGGGGTGGCTCAAGGGGGTCAGAAGGGTGGGAAGAGCAGAGCCCAGTGGGTTGGGGGGTGCCCTGCTCTGTAGGCACCTGTACTTCTTCCAGCGCTGTTGCTCCATGTGGGTGCCACACGCAGCACATTCTGGCAGCAGGTACCCACCATCCCATGGAGATTCCCTGTGCCACGTGGGGATACAGGGCTGGGGTCGCAGCCTCAGCAGGCGAGGGTGGGAATGATCTCCCAGGATCCATGTCATGGCATCATGATGTGGTTCCCCTGGTTATGATGTTTCCTGGCAGGAACTTTGCCAGGAGGTGCCTGGTGGGACATGTTAGTCCGCTGGAGGTGGCAATCCATGGGATTGGGGATTTATTTGCCAAAATGCCATGAGGGCACAGGGGACCCACGGTCAGCTGCGCATCTCCTGCAGGTACCTGAAGTACCTGACCAAGAAGTACCTGAAGAAGAACAACCTGCGGGACTGGCTGCGTGTGGTGGCCAACAGCAAGGAGAGCTATGAGCTGCGCTACTTCCAGATCAACCAGGACGAGGAAGAGGAGGAGGAGGAGGATTGAGCCCTGCTACCGACAGCCATTTTGTACAGTTTTGCTTTTCTGGAATAAACAGCGGCAGAGTTGTTCATACCCCGCGCTCAGTGGTGGCTGCGGGCCCGGGGGGTGGTTTTGGGGGGATTTGAGGTTTTTCGGGGAGCGGGCGGGGGGCGGGGCCAGGGGCGGGGCGGGACGGGGCTGGGGGCGTGTCCCGCCGCAGGGGGCGGGGCCGGCTCTCGCCATCTTGGCGCGGAGCGGCCGCGCCCGGCTCGGCCCCGCGCTCGGCCCGGGGCGGGCACTGCCCGCCCGGCATGCGGGGCCCGGCTGCCGCCCGGGACCTGCTGGAGGACGCGGACAACGAGGAGGACGTGTCGGGTAGGCGGCGGGCGGAGGGAGCGGGCGGGGCGGTGGCAGCGCTCTCCGGGCTGGTCCGGCCGTGCCGTGGGCGGTCCCTCCCCAGCCCAGCCGGTATCCCCCGAGCGGTCTCAGACCCCCTGCCCGGGGGTCCCTGCGGTGCCCGGGGGCGGGTTGGTCACCCGAGTCGGGCTCGGTGCAGCCACGGTGCCTGCCCTATCAACCTAAACCGACACGGCGTGAATCGGAGAATCATGGAATCACAGGATGAGTTGGGTTGGGAGGCACCTTCAAGCCCATCCAGTCCCACTCCCTGCCGTGGGCAGGGACACCTCCCACTAGCCCAAGTTGCTCCCAGCCCTGTCCAACCTGGCCTTGGACAATTCTAGGGATGGGGCAGCCACAGCTTCTCTGGGCAACCTGTGCCAGGGTCTCACCAGAGTCGGGTGAGTGATTTGTCCTGGTGGCTCCAAAATGGTGTGACTGTATAAGCTCAGAAATTAAAAAAAAAATAATAAAGACACAGGCCTAAAGCCGTACAGAGACTGGCCAAGACGCTGGATGTGCTGGGTTTGGAGAGATAATGACAGGAAGGTGCTGGGATTGGCAGCTCTGCCCGGGACTGGGTCCCTGAGCTGGCGTATGCAGCTCTGCCAATGCCCATGGTGCTCCCCAGGCTTGGAGCCCCAGCAGATCAACCTGGGTGCCAGGGTACCACAGCTCCCATCTTTCATGTGAATCCTTCCTCTCCTCTACTCACTGTGTTTTCGTGGGCTCTGCTTGGAGATCTGAAAGATAAAAGCCAAGTGCTCCCCCATTACTGTGGGCCCAGGTCAGCAGGAGCAGGCAGCACATGGGGTGTTCCCCGAGAGCGCAGTGTGTGCTGCCCACACCTTGGGAGCTGGGTGTGAGTGGCAGGAGCAGCTGGGCACAGTAAGATCCAGGACACGTGCTGCTGGGCAAGACTCTGCCAGGGCCCCTTGAGAGGTGGCAGCAGGGCAGCTGCTGTTGTGAGAGTCTGCAGGAGAGGCCACAGAGCTCTGTGTCTCATGGCCTGAAGCTGCTCAGGTGTTCTGCTCTGTGTGGTGTCCTGTGCCTGTGCAGTCCATCCGCGTGAGTTTTCCCTTCTGTCCCCAGAAGAAGACGATGGGGTGCTGGAAGGACTGGATGAGTTTTTTGCTGAAGAGCAAGTTGTGGTACAGAAAAAGAAGAAATCCAAGAAGCTGAAAGACGGCAAGACTGCCAAAATCAAGAGGAGGAAGAAGGAGGTAACGCTGCATGTTCTCACATTGGGCTGGAGCTCCTTGGCTGTGGTGCAGAGGCAGCTGCTCAGGATGCTGCTGGCAAGCGCCTCTCAGGTCTCTCTGGATGGAAAGGGGGTCATTGTCAGGGTGTTCCCCCCCGAGGAGGTGCTCTCCTGGCCCTGGAAGGTGACCCAGAGCCAGGGCATGGCAGCTCTTTCCCAACTTGGCTGCTTGAGGGTGCCAGTGTGCCTTGTGAGTGGTCTCTGGGGAGCAGCTGGGTGGATAAGGGCCCCTGTGGGTGCCTGCCCTGTGGAGCAGCTCAGCTCTCGTGGGTGGTGTGTGTGATGGGACCGTCCGTCTCTGTGTGTTGAGGCCCTTGTGCCTGCACTGCAGTGCAGCACCCCCTTCCCTCTGCCTCTGTGGCCAGCAGGAAATCTTGGCATGTCCTCTACCAACACGGTGTTTGGGGCTCATGTTCCCAAAGAGGGAGGTGCAAGCTACCATGTTGGGGCACGATTGGGGTAGGGCTTGGAGGTTTCTGTGGATATTGGTGTTGGCCACACTCGTTCCAGGTATTTGCAAGTGAGATGGCACAGGGGCTTCTAGGATTTGGCATGTGGAAAGGCTGTTGGGCCTTCTGCAGTAAAACAAAGGCGAAGTGTTGTGTCCTCAAGGGTCAGGCCCTGAGGCTGTCCCAGAGGTATGCTGCTGGCTCCTGGAGGAGGGCTGGCTGGTACTGGTCCTGGAGCCAGGCTCGTTGCTGCTCTGTGCCACGCAGGCTCTGCCTCTCGTTGTCCCGTCTCCAGGCAGTGCTGGACGTGAGGAGACATCTTGTGCGCTGGCCCTTTCCCTGGCTAAAAGTGGACAGGCTGCTGGGAAGAAAGGGTGAGCAGCAGAGGTTCCTCAGCCCCTTCCTTCTCCTGCTGTGGCTGGGGAGAAGTTGCTCATCCAGCACAACCGGGTGCATCCCCGGCCTGGCCCTCGCCAAGGCAGGGCTGGGTGATGCTGATCTCCTCTAGCTGCTCCCTGAGGGAGCTGTAAAACAGATCAGCTGGATGAGGTACTGCATTGAAGCGCTTTTGGTACTGGTAGGAGTGTGATGAGCTGCTGATTTAAGGGCAGGTGATTCCATCCTGTGCTGCCTCTTGCAGAAGTCTTGGCCCTAAGGAAGGTTGTTTCTGTCGTGGCTGTGGTGATGTTCTCTTTCTGCAGACACCATGCAAAGCTGGTTCGGGCCTTCTGCCCTCTCTGCCTCTTCCATCCTTAAGCACGTTTTTTTCCCTGTGCTGTGTTCTGGCAGGGTGAAAATAAAACACAACTCTGTGGTGTTTCCCCTCTACTCCTTTGCTGTTTCTGCTGACCTGCCTGAGCCCAGTGGCTGCATGTGCAGCTTTTGCTGAGCCTGCTGCCGAGCTGGGGGTGGGGAGGAAATAACAGACTGAGCACTGTGTGCACTCATGTTTTTGAATTAATGCCTGGTGTGGGCAGCACTAACCAACCTCGGTCCTGCCTGTGGGAGACTGTCCCCTCGTCTGTCGAAGACAGAGAGAAGCTGGTGCTGGAGCTGTTGGTTGGCACCAAGCAGCACCCAGGCTACCCTTGGGATGAGGAGATAAAAGATGGAGGACCTTGAGTGGGGCTTCCTTTTCCTGAATTCCTCCTCAGGAGTTCTGGGGGCAAATGGGACTTTCCCGTGCTAGAGGAGGGTGGGAGTGATGTGCAAGCCTTGATGTGTGGCCAGTGCCCGAGCCGAGACTGACACCCTGCAGTCCCCGGGCTCTGTGGGAGCGCGGGGCAGGAGCGGTGCCGCTGCCGCGGATTCGCCTCCAGCAGCCGCAGTGGAGCCCGTGCCGTTCCCGGCGACGCGGGAATCGGTGCTGCAACCCCCGGGAAAATCCGCGCGGAACACCCAGGCTGCGGCTGGAACCTCAGCGCAGGCAGAGGAAGGGAAGGGAGTGGAGAGGGGGATTCAACCTGTACTGCAGCAGTTCCCATGGAAACCAATTATCCTGTGCCCAATTCCAGCTGTTCCTAACCCTGCCGGAGGAGAGGCGCGGGCTGCTCCGAGCCGGGAGAGACCAGCCGGCCTCGATGGCCACCGAGCCCCGGCAGCCCTGGGGATCAGCGCCCTGGGCCGGGGCGGTGGCTCCGGGCAGGAGGGGCTGGAGGCGGGAGCGGCGGAGGGGACCGGGACCGGGACCGGGGCGGGCTGGCGGGGCTGGGCGCTGTCCGCGGTGCTGACCGGGCCCGGTCCCTCCCGCCGAGCCCTGGTGCTGCTCGGAGACCCGAGGGACAGAATGGCATCCCGAGGGACCTGGACAAGGGGAGGAGCGGACCCGTGGGAACCTCGTGAATTGCAACAAGACCAAGTGCAGGTGCTGCACCTTGGTCAGGGCAACCGCCGGTATTGGCACAAGGCTGGGGGACCAGCAGATCAAGAGCAGCCCTGCCAAGAAGGACTTGGGGGTGCTGATGGTGAGAGGCTGGACGTGTCCCAGCCGTGTGCACTGGCAGCCCAGAAAGACACTCGAGTGCTCTGCCCAGCAGGCAGTGGCATTCCTTGGCACGTTGATGTGGGTGCAGTCAGTGTTGTGTGGTGGGTCACGGTCTCTCCCAGAAAGAAACAAAAATCCCCCCTGGGCAGTCCCTACTCTGGCTCTCCCAGCATAGTGTAGCCATCAGAGCCCACTCCCTTCTGATCCTGGGGAAGCAGGCTACATCCATCCACTGGAGATGGGAAGTTTCGTGTAGCAGGGAGGGTCTGTGAGAGGGGAGCAGGGAGGTGAGGCCCTGCTTGTTCTCCACTGTCCCTTTCCGTTTTAGGGGAGCAATGATGAAATGTCAGACAATGAAGAGGAGATCGAGGAGAAATCTGAGAGTGAAGGGAGTGACTATTCCCCCAACAAAAAGAAAAAGAAAAAACTGAAGGACAAGAAGGAGAAAAAGCAAAAACGGAAGAAGAAGGATGATGAGGAGGATGACAATGAGGATGGAGTCCTAAAGGTACAAAAGACTCCTTTACCCTGAGCTAGTGTTAGAGCCTGAGTCCAGGCTTGGAGAAGAGGAACTGGGGGTTTCATGAAAAGCTTGCCCTGGGTTTGGCAAGGAAGATGTTGCAGATGAACGACTGGGAGAGAAGAGGTTCTGTCTCCCTGTTGTTTATCTTATGGATAGGGAGAAATGGAGTTTGTTGGAGCTGTGAAACCTGCCAAGACCTTGTGTTGTATTACGTGGTGTGGGCAGCATTTGTATGGTGCCATGTTAATTTGCTGCTTGAGACTGTGTGAAATGTTAGTTTGTTAAGCACTTGTGTGTGCTGTTTTGTAAATCCCAGAAACAAATCCCTGCATGTTGTTGACTAGGGAGATATGGAGCACATGACAGACCCAGCCTTGTGATGCTCATCTGCAGAGCTGTGGCTGTTTGCATTACTGATGTCTCTCTAAATCTCCAGGAGCCCAAGAGCTCAGCCCAGCTGATGGAGGAATGGGGCCTTGATGACGTAGATTACGTTTTCTCAGAAGAAGATTATCATACTCTGACAAATTACAAGGCTTTCAGCCAGTTCCTCAGGTAGGGGACCATGGGCCTGGACAGGGCCTCTGGTGGTGGTTGAGGTTTGGGCGTTGCTCAGTCAGAGGATAAAGCTGTGAAGTCAATTCTGCATCGCCAGCTCCTTGTTGCTTCTCCCCCCAGCTCAGTCCTCAGAACTCCATTTATTTGCAGGATTGACTGGAAACAGCTGAAGCGTTTGTCCCTCCCTCTCTCCAAAGTCCCATGTTTTGTTGTGCTTATTTGAAAAGTTTCATGAGAAAAATAGAGTAACACTAATGAATTTCTGCTTGTACCATGAGCTGCTCAGAGAACAGCAGGTATTTCAGTGAAGGGTGGTCTCTGAGGAGGTTTAGGTGTGCCCCCCTTGCATATACACCTGTTTAAGGAAGCTCTGGTTTCTGCTGCTTTCCCAGTTGAGCTGGGAGGCACCACTGCTATGTGTCTTGGGATGAAGCACCAGCACGTGATGGCAGGAGCAGATGCACAACGCGGTGTTGTTTTTAACACGGGGTTCTCCCTCCCCCCCGCTCTACAGGCCTCTGATTGCCAAGAAGAACCCCAAGATCCCCATGTCCAAGATGATGACGGTGCTTGGCGCCAAGTGGCGAGAGTTCAGTGCCAACAACCCCTTCAAGGGCAGCTCGGCGGCGGCGGCTGCAGCAGCCGTGGCTGCAGCCGTGGAGACCGTCACCATTGCCCCGGCTCTCACCGCCAGCCCCCAGCACCCTGCCCTGCCTCCCGTCGTCAGGAAGGCCAAGACCAAGGAGGGGAAGGGTGGGTGCCACCCACGGGGGGCTGCTCTTGCTGGTGGAGATGGGGAAGCACAAACTGGGGAGGGAAAGGGGGTGCCAAAGGAGTGTCCGCAGCTCCCGCTACCCTTGCAGAGGTCCTTGAGAGGCGTGTGGTTCACAGACCATGGCAGATCGTCCAGGCAGCCTCTGGGCCTGCTGAATGTTTGGCAGTTTGTGGTAAATAATTAAGCTGGGCAGTAGGAGAAAATGGAGCCATGTTTCACCTCAGGAAGTTGCTGTTCCACTGTGCTGGGGGGGTGGTTTGGGCAACAGCTGTTTGTAGAGTACCAGACAAGTCTTTAATTTCTCCAGGTCCAGGCGTGCGGAAGAAAATCAAGGGCTCCAAAGATGGGAAGAAAAAGGGGAAGGGGAAAAAGATGGCAGGCTTGAAATTTCGTTTTGGAGGAATCCCCAGCAAAAGGAAAAAGGGCTCCTCTGTAAGTGTGAAGGGCCTTGGGTCCAGGGGATAGTGGGGAAAGCCCTTGTTGGGGGTGTCACAACCATCCCATGTCAGGGGTGTCACAACCTCGTTCATGCCCTTCTGTGAGATGCCAGGCCCTGATCAGCACAATTGTGTCTGGCCACAATTTCTACTAAAATCACATGACCGTGTTTACTTTCAGCAGTGCAATGGTAGTGCCATCATTTCAGACTTCATTTGCCATGGAATTCTTCAGGGCTTGCACTGCCGCTGGACCACATGTCACAGAGAATTCTGGGATGCTTTAATTGCTTTAGCAGAGCCTGCCCATGGCAGCTGCAGTCCCACAGTGTCCCCTGGGGTGATGGAGCTGCCCAGCCAGAGCATGCTGGGCTCCTCTTGGGGCACCAATAATGGGCATGTTTAAAGGAGTAACAGTTTTTAAAGAATAAATCCCTTAAATAACTAATGACTGGGGGGGTCTTGTAGGTCTTGATAATATTGATCCAACCCCCATTAGCTCACTGTTGCAGCTCACACTCTTCAGCTCTAGTTCCCATAACACAACCTGTTTGCAAACCTCTGTGTCGGAGGCTGAAGTGCAGGAACGTTGAGACACAGCCACTTGCTGCTGCAGATTTTCAGTCACACATCACAAAAAATTCCTCCTGTCTCTGGCTGTGCTCTAGATCCATGCATTCACCTTCTGGAGAGTCACAAGGCTGGCTCCTGCAGCTGGAGCCTGAGCACCAGTTAGGAGTGTGCAGGTTGAGGATTTGCCTGCTCGAGTCTCCAGAATAAGCATTCAGATGTGTTATTACAGTTTGACTCCACGGGCCTGTGTAACTCCTTTCCTGTTATGGGAATACCAAGCATGAACGCCTGCATGCGTGGACACAGCAGGGCTGGCCCAGCTGAAACAGGTGTTGACAGAGAGAGAGAGAGAGAGAGAGAGAAAGGGAGCAAAGTTCTGCCAAGCACTGGAAAAAGGGGCCCTTGGACGCATGGGGTGGGAGTAGGGGGGTTGTCCCCCGACACATCCCTGTCCAGGAGAACAAAGCAGCAGAATGACTGCTGGGATGCTGGCACTTGGACTGGGTGTGCTTTGCTTTTTTCCTCTGCAGAGTGAAGAGGAGGAACGAGAAGAATCCGACTTCGACAGCGCCAGCATCAACAGCTCCTCTGTGCGCTCCGAGTGCTCGACTGGCCTGGGGAAGAGAGGGAAGAAGAGGAAAAAGAAAAAGAGGAGTAGGCCATCCTTTGTACTCTGTTCCTTTTCTGTTTGGATTTCCCTGTTCAGATGCTGCTTCACTGGCCCGTACAGCTTTGGGCTGTTTGTGGTGCTGGCTCGGTGGGAGAGGACGTGCTTGTGCCTGTCTGTGCGTGGAGTGCAAGGTGCTCTCTTGGTGTCCAGGCCCTGCTGCTGGTGGGTTTGTGCCTGCAAGAAAGTTCCAGAATTTGTGGGGCTTCCAGGGAGGTGATTCTCTGAGGAGCAGCCCCTGGAGAGGCATGGCTTGTGAGCAGCTCCCGGTGGAGCGGGGTAGGCTCTGTGTGAGAGCACATGAAGCTGAGGGACGTGTTGTTTGCGGAGCTGTGCAGTCAGGCAGTGGCAGAGCTGTGGTAGCAGTGCAGGGACAGGGAGGCACATGAACCGGGGTGGAAAGGATCTGTTGGGATCTGCCAGCATGTGGCTATGTTTGTGTGTATGTTCCTTCGTCCCTTCCCTCCTGGAGGACTGTGAGTGGATGCTGCACCTTGGCACCTCCCTCCCCGAGCTGCCCTGGAGAGCAGTCCCCTGTGCCCAGTGTGCTCCCTCTGTCATGTGTCCTTGTTCAGGATGAGGTGCTTCGGATCCAGGTGCATCCTTTGGCTTCTTAGCTTTGCTGGTGGATTTTTGCTTCCAAGAAGTGGAAGGACAGCTTCTGGGCTGGGGTCAGTTAGGGTGTGATGCTGGCCAGCCTCCCCATCGGACAGTGAGGCCAGGCTGGCTGGCTGGTCCTGTGTCTTGTGTGTGAAGGGCATCACTTCTGGCTTGTTGCCCTGCAAGGGCCCTTGTGCTGGAGATAGGCAGCTCCCGCCATGTGCTGGAGGAGTGGAAAGCTGGAGTTTGTGGCAGAGCTGGGAACTGAGATGAGCCATTGTAGTACTTGTAAGGCCTCGTTCCTCTCTTCCTTTTCCCGTCTGTGCCGAGTTGAGAGTGCTCCTGCCTCTGTGCCAGTGAGCCCCCAGGAAGAGCAGAGTAGCCCCAGGAGAGGAGTCCTGTCCTTGGCCGTGTCACCCTTGCATGGTGCGTTTGCAGCTGGTGGTGCTGGTGCCTGGGGAGGTTTCTCTGACTAGCCTCCCTTACAACCTCTCCAGGTTCTGGCATTCTCCATTGAGAGCCTGAAGGAACCAAAGGATGATACAGTGTGGAGAGAGAAAGAGAGACAGAGGTGAGATGATGCTGTGTGCAAAGGTGAACTGTGGTGCTGAGGGACAGAGAGGTAGGGGGATGTAACAGGAGGGGTCCAAGGTGAAACGCTGTCCTTATTTCCTTAACTGTATGGTAGAGGAGCAAGTGTCCCGTTCCCTCCAGGAGAGCTGGCTGCTCTGCTGCCCCGCTGACTGTCGCCTGTCCCTTGCTTGCAGTCGAAGAAGGGGACGGGTACGAGACGGACCACCAGGACTATTGTGAGGTGTGCCAGCAGGGCGGGGAGATCATCCTGTGCGACACCTGCCCCCGTGCCTACCACCTGGTCTGCCTGGACCCCGAGCTGGAGAAGGCCCCCGAGGGCAAGTGGAGCTGCCCCCACTGTGTGAGTGGGGTCAGGGCCCGTGGGAGGGCAGGTGACTGATGGAAACCCTTGGCCTTACACTGGCTGTGCTTCCCCAGGAGAAGGAGGGCATCCAGTGGGAGCCAAAGGAGGAGGAGGAGGAAGAGGAAGGCGGTGAGGAGGAGGAGGATGACCACATGGAGTTCTGCCGGGTCTGCAAGGATGGAGGGGAGCTGCTGTGCTGCGATACCTGCCCATCCTCCTACCACCTCCACTGCCTGAACCCGCCACTGCCAGAGATACCAAATGGTGAATGGCTCTGCCCACGCTGTACAGTGAGTGTTACCAGCATTCACATTTCTTCCTCCATCCCTGCTCCTGCACCTGCCTGGCCTGCCAGCAGCTCTCCTGGCTGCTGCTGCCCCTCACAGCCTCACAGCCCTGCCTCAGGGCTGGCATCCTGCCCTCTGCCCCAAAGCCCTCCCTGAGAAGCGTCACTGCTAGATGTGTGTGCCTGAGGGCCCGGGGCAGCTCTGGATGGCTCTGCTGCCTGTGTGGTTTCCCTGTAGGAACTGATGGCTGGCAGCTTCCCAGCCAGGTTTTCAGTGGGATGTCAAGCCCTGTTTGATGTCTAGTCTGTGTAGAGGGGCCTTTTCTGCCTGCTGGCAAGACCTGTCACCATGGGGGATGCAGCAGTGTCACGGACACTTCTCGGTCACCCTGTGCCTGCTGCTGTCTGCTCAGCATTGCTGGGCCACTGCTGCCCCCAAGGTCCCCACCTTTTGCTTCCTGTGGCCCCTGACAAGGTCTCACCTTAAACTCTGTGCTCTTGCCCGTTTGTCTTTGTATCCCCAGTGCCCTCCCTTGAAGGGCAAAGTCCAGCGCATCCTGCACTGGGCCTGGAAGGAGCCACCGGCTGCCCTGCTCCCGCCCGTGCTGCCTGCCCCGGACCCGGAGCTGGCTGTGCCCCCGCCAAAGGTGCTGGAGGGGATCCCAGAGCGCGAGTTCTTTGTGAAGTGGGTGGGCCTCTCCTACTGGCACTGCTCCTGGGTCAAGGAGCTGCAGGTAAGCCAGTGTGGTGGTGGTGTAGAGCCCCTGCCCGGCCCCTGCCCCAGCACCCACGGGCTGAGCGTGGCTCCCTCCTCCTGCAGCTGGAGCTCTACCACACCGTGATGTACCGCAACTACCAGCGCAAGAACGACATGGACGAGCCGCCGGCCTTCGACTACGGCTCTGGGGACGAGGACAGCCAGAGGGAGAAGCGGAAGAACAAAGACCCCCAGTATGCCAAGATGGAGGAGCAGTTCTACCGCTACGGCATCAAGCCCGAGTGGATGATGATCCACCGCATCCTGAACCACAGGTGAGGAGCCCGTGAGGAAAATTGTACCGTCCTTCTGCAAGGCCAACATCTCAAACTGTTGGAATTTCATCTGCTGCCTTGTGCTGAGCTCCCTGTCACCTTGGAGGTTTGCTCCTAGGGTGAAGCCGAGGCTGGGAAGGGATCTGTGCTGCCTTACTTTCATTTCTGCTACACTGCACATTAAAAACACAGATAGTCAATTCTCCCAAATGTGGATGCACACTGTTAGGTTCTTCCCAGATGTACTGTTTGGGTCCCCGTTGCAGCCTAATCATTCCGTGAATTCCAGTGCTGGTGGGGACAGTGCCGAGGGGAGGAGTTGGAGCAGGTGCCCAACTCCCTTACAGAGCCTTGACATTTTTTCTTTCCTGTGAAAGAAATTCCCTGCGTATGAAATGTGCTGTGCAGATGGGCTTTCTGCATGGAGTGGCTGGAGACACATTTTTGTTGAATTTCTACATTTCAAGCGGCAACTTGAAATTTCAAGCAGCAGCAGCTCTGCTCGAAGGCTGCGTGGCAGGAAAGAACTAAAGCTGCCCAGCTGATTTTTGTGTGAGCTTTACCTTGTCTGCTAACAAGGCAAAGTTGTTATGTGCCCTGTAGGCACATAGTCAGACTTGGAAGTGTGTTTATTCTGTTTTTATTGTAAGCAGAACTTCCTAGAGCAGTGAATGCTGCAGGAGAGAGGGGAAGCACTGATATCCATCCAGGCCTGGTGAAACAGGGAAATGAGGTTGCTCAGTGGAATGGAAAAGCAGTGTAAAGCTTAATGGTTTGACACACTCACAGATGAATAGGCATTTCTGCTGGAAGTGTCGATACTTTGTGTGTTTTTACCTCTGCCTGTGTGTTGGGGTCTGTAGGTAAAAGCACAGGATGAAGCATCTGGCTTTGTGGAAGCAGGTCATAGTGAGCTGCTCCCAGGGGCCAGTGGCATTTGGTGACCAGCTTTCCGTGCCCTGCATTGCAGCTTTGATAAAAAGGGAGACATCCACTACCTGATCAAGTGGAAAGACCTGCCCTACGACCAGTGCACCTGGGAGATCGACGACATAGACATTCCCTACTATGAAAACCTCAAACTCCTCTACTGGAACCACAGGTATGAGCCCAGGGGTGGGAGAGCCCAGCAGAGCTGGGGCAACCGGAGCGGGTGTTTGGGACGAAGGGGACACGGAGGTGCCTCCCTTTTGAAAACACTGGCATTGCTTGCAGTGACGTCTCTTCAGAGAGCAGTGGCCCAGCACTGCCAAAGGCTGGTGCTCCAGATGTGCCATTTTGGGGCTGGGTAAACCTGCCTGCAGTTTTCCAGCCTGTGCTCCCCTTCCCCCACGTCTGCACTGCTGTGACATTCATGGTCTCACTGCCCTTCAGGGCAGCTCTGTGGCACTACTGCCTGTCTGTTTTGGGGGAAAACCACAGTACTCTGAGATTGCTGTTCTTCATTCTGGACACTGTTGTATGGACTGTTGGGAAGGGAAAATCAATGCCCCATGAGTGCCTGTGCGACCTGGGCCAGAAGAGCTCCCGTAGGGAGGGGCAGTGGAGTCTGGGAGCTGGTTCTGTCCTTTGGCTTGGGACTGGGAGAGCAGTGCCTGCCTGCCCTCCCTGACACATGCTGGCTGTCACAGGGAGCTGATGCTGGGGGAGGACACGCGCCCTCTGAAGAAGCTGAACAAGAAAGGGAAAAAGCTGAAAGAGGAGAAGCTGGAAAAGCCTCCAGAAACGCCTCTTGTGGATGTGAGTGAGAGTGGTGGGGACAGTGTGGTGGCATGGGAATTCAGAGGGTGGGTGGGCTGTCTGAGTCCCCATCCTGTGACATTTTGCTCCTCTAGTTCCTTCGAGGACCTGTTTGTTTTCATTGAAAGTTTGGGGTGGCTTCACTGTGAGGAGCCTGGGGGCTGGGCTGTGCCAGGGACCGTGTCTACGTCTCTTTTGGAGCTGCTGGATGTCACAAGGCTAAAGAGGGATGTGCTTGGCTGCAGAGGAAGGAGGGGGAGTTGGTTCTCACTGCTCTGTGCCATGGTTCTCTCTTTTCAGCCTACGATGAAGTTTGACAAGCAGCCGTGGTACATCGATGCCACGGGAGGCACACTGCACCCTTACCAGCTGGAGGGGCTGAACTGGCTGAGATTCTCCTGGGCCCAAGGGACAGATACGATCCTGGCTGATGAGATGGGACTAGGGAAGACAGTGCAGACTATTGTGTTCTTGTATTCCCTGTACAAGGAGGTGAGTGGAGCACCCAGCAGTCCCTGAGGTGACTGAGAGCTGCTTGGTGCAGGGGGAACAGCCTGGGCTCTCTCCCCGAGCAGGGCCACTCGAAAGGGCCGTACCTGGTCAGCGCCCCTCTCTCCACCATCATCAACTGGGAGCGTGAGTTTGAGATGTGGGCACCCGACTTCTACGTGGTGACCTACACAGGAGACAAAGAGAGCCGGTCGGTCATCCGGGAAAACGAGTTTTCTTTTGAGGACAACGCCATCCGCAGTGGGAAGAAGGTCTTCCGGATGAAGGTGGGAGCTGAGTCTGCACTTGCCCCATTGATTTACCCTTCAATAAGAAGGGGAGAGCAGAATTTGACCTGGAGAGGGAGGCTGGTTAGGTCTCTGAGCTTTACAGATTTCTACCAGAGCTTTTCTATTTCTGTGGTCCTGTGCTTGGTGCTCATGTTCATATGGGTTTAGGTGTTCTGTTGGCACGACTTGTGCCTCAGCCTTACTGTGGGCTCCTGTGCCAGGCAGCGCAGCCCCTCTCATCTTGGGTCCTGTGCAGCAGCAGCAAAGGTGTCCCATTCCCTGCTCTCTTATCCCAGCTTTTCTCTTGCTCTGCTCCTCCAGAAGGAAGCCCAGATCAAGTTCCATGTCCTGCTCACCTCATATGAGCTGATCACCATTGACCAGGCAGTGCTGGGTTCCATAGAGTGGGCCTGTCTAGTGGTGGATGAAGCACACAGGCTGAAAAACAACCAGTCCAAAGTAGGTGGCGGGCATTTGTGCGTGATTTTTTTTCTCTCTTTAAAATCCTCTGGCATTAAAAGTTCTTCAGCAGTGGGAGGGGTGGCAACCTGGCTACCTGACAGTCCTTGGATGGGCTGTCGTGGGAGGGAATTGATCCCTCTCCTTCCCCTCCCCTTCACCTGAGGTTAAACAGTCTCCAGCCTCTGGGACCATCACACCATCCCTGGCACAAAAGGAAGCAGAGGGTGTGACCCAGGGACACTGGGGATTGCTGCCTGTGCTCACTGGGACTAGCTGGGAGCAGGACATGCCAGCTGCCCTCTGCTCTGCATACCTGGCAGAGGGGACACTGCTCAGTCTCCATGTGGAATCTGCAGAGTGCCCAGATGACACATTGGCCCCTTGCAGCCCTTGTCACCTAACCTTGTTTCTTTTCCAGTTCTTTAGAGTATTGAATAGCTACAAGATCGATTACAAGCTGCTTCTCACAGGGACTCCACTCCAGAACAACTTGGAAGAACTCTTCCACCTGCTCAATTTCCTGACTCCTGAGAGATTTAAGTAAGTTAGTTGCACTTACCTGGGCCATCAGGGTGGCTCCTCGCTCTGGCTTTAGCTCTGCTTGGGTCCAGGCACGAGCGTTACCTCATCATATGCCTCGAGAGCTGTGCCCTGGTTTTTAAGTCATGAAGCAGCAGATCCCTTTGTTCTCGCGTGCCCCTCTTGCTCAGCACCGTGGGGGTCTGCTGCTTCCACAGCAACCTGGAGGGGTTCCTGGAGGAGTTTGCAGACATCTCCAAGGAGGACCAGATCAAAAAGCTCCATGACCTGCTGGGTCCCCACATGCTGCGACGGCTCAAGGCTGATGTGTTCAAGAATATGCCGGCCAAGACGGAGCTGATTGTGCGAGTGGAGCTGAGCCAGATGCAGAAGTGAGTGATTCCAGCACACTCCCCTGGGGTATCTGCCTTCCCCTGGCCCAGTGGGACATCGGTCGGGATTGTGGGGTCAGAGACATCCCACTGGCCTCGGGCCTGCTGCAGGAAGAGTGTTCCTACAGCACACCAGGAAGTGTGTTCCATGTGGTTAAATCAGGCTTTGTGCAGTCCTGGGGGCTCAGCAGGGAGTGTTTGATGCATGGCAGGCTGGCAGTGTGGCTCTGCCAGGTCGGGGGGCACAGAGGAGACACTGAGGCTGAACCCCCTTCTCAACTCTGGGGCATGGCTGGTGCTGCTGCCATGCCTGGGTCAACCTGGAGCATCACTGCTGGCTGGGGCTGCCCCAGCTCTGGTTGTACTGGGCTGACCTGCTCAGCTTCAGCAGCATCTCCTGCAGGGAAGGGCCCATTGCTGCTTGCCAGCACTGTGGGGCAGCAGGGCTCAGCTGGCACCCAGCAGCAGAGGGTGTTTGAGGTGCTGTGCCCTCTAGTCCATCCCATTGCCAGGGCTGTGATTCCCCCAGTGATTGAACAGACCTGACCTTGGGCTCAGGGTGCTGAACCGCTTTTAAAACCCTCCAAATGTCCCTTTTGCCTCTCCAGTGACCTGATGGGGATTTAATTCAGTGCTGTCCTGTTTGTGCCAGTTCCACACCTGCCCCAAGTAACACGGTGTCTGTCCCATCCCCCTTCCTGCAGGAAGTACTACAAATTCATACTGACGAGGAACTTCGAAGCCCTGAATTCGAAAGGTGGTGGGAACCAGGTCTCACTGCTCAACATCATGATGGACCTGAAGAAGTGCTGCAATCACCCATACCTGTTCCCTGTGGCAGCCGTGGTATGTCCCCTGCCTTTGCACCCTGGGACACATCTCAGAGCAGTGGGTGGGGGCTGCTTCCATGATCATTTGGCTTGGTTAATGCTGTGGGTTTCCATGTGAGTGGTTTCATACAAGGATTTTGTTTTGGAAACGCAAGTGAAGTTCTCCATGTGGTTGATGTGTGTTGTCCTCACCGGGGCTGACCAGGTTGCCTTCACAGGAGGCCCCAGTGCTGCCCAATGGATCCTATGATGGGAATTCTTTGGTCAAATCTTCTGGAAAACTGATGCTACTCCAAAAGATGCTGAAGAAGCTACGAGATGGGGGTCACAGAGTTCTGATCTTCTCTCAGGTGAGTGCAGGGAGGGATTAATAATAAATACATTTTTAAGGAATTTATTTTTGTCCTGATGGGAAATTTGTGTTGGGAACAGAGAGAGATAGGTGGAAGAGCTGCTGACAACTTCTCCCCCAGGCAGCCATGGCAGTTGTGATGGAAGGGCTGTGTCCCAGCTCTCTCCCAAGGGAGTGCTTGCCATGTTTAAGAGCTCTGTTAGCTGGGGATGGAGAGGAGACAACAGTCACGGTGCTCTCTTTCAGAGAAGGACTGTCAGACACGATTCCCTCCTGCTAACAGAGCTGCCTGTAGAGGAAGAGACAGAGGCAGCTCCTCTGGCAGCTGCCTCTTGGCCATGCTCTGCTGTTGGCCATACTCTGCCACTGGCCGTACTCTCCCACCACCACCGTGGCCTCTGGGTTGCGATCAGGGACTGCCATGGGGCAGGGCAGGTCCCCAGGGGGTTTGGCCATGCAGAGTTGCTCATGCCAGGGTTGTCTTGCCCTGCAGATGACGAAGATGCTGGACTTGCTGGAGGATTTCCTGGAGTATGAAGGCTACAAGTACGAGCGGATCGACGGGGGCATCACCGGTGGCCTGCGTCAGGAGGCCATCGACAGGTTCAATGGTACTCGCCTTCCTGCCTTGCTGAGGAGCGGGTGAGGGGATGGCAAGGTCTGGCTGGCAGTGGGGCAGCTGCCTGTGCCCAGAGCTTGTGCCGTGCACTGGCTGTGCCACACTCAGCAGGTCTGGCTTCCCAGGGCGCAGCAGTGGCTGCTCGTACGGTGCCGTTAAACCCTCGAGTCCTTCCTACAAGGAACCCTGAGCGTGCCAACGGCCACTCAGTCAGAGGGTCTCCTCGGCAGATGACAGAGCTTCCCCTTCATTTTGGAGCTCTGTTCCCAAGTACCTGGTTCCCAGAGAGTGATGCATTTTCACTCCTTGCCTCCCTCTTGCTTGTCGTCTCTGAGTGGCAGTTCCCGCTGTTCTGTCCCTCCGGTGTGGTCCTGCTCCTCTCTGTGAGCCACTCTCCTTTCTGTCTCACCTGTTCCCACCTCTGGGTTTGTTGTTCTCAGCTCCTGGGGCTCAGCAGTTCTGCTTTCTCCTCTCCACTCGTGCCGGTGGTCTGGGCATAAACCTTGCTACGGCTGACACTGTCATTATTTATGATTCTGACTGGAATCCTCACAATGACATCCAGGTTTCTGACTTTCCCTTTTCCTTCTTGTGTAGTAAGTACCTCTCTGGCTCTGCCCTTTCTTTGCACACCCTCACTGGGATTTCAGTCTCTTCTCTCGAGAGCTGCTGATACTTTCTGCTGTGTTTGTGGGGTGTGTTTCTGCTCAGCAGCCCCCTTCCCACACCCTCTGGCCTCATCCTGTCCTCTCTTTCCCGTGGGATTGTCACTTCCTCCTCATGCTTGTTCTCAGCTGGGTGCCCCCTCATGTTGTGCAGCCTGGGAGGTGAGAAGCCTGGCCCTCTGGGCCGGCTGCCATGGTGCAGCTCTGTCCTCTGCCCGCAGGCCTTCAGCAGAGCTCACCGCATCGGGCAGAACAAGAAGGTGATGATCTACCGCTTCGTGACCAGAGCCTCCGTGGAGGAGCGCATCACCCAGGTGGCCAAGAGGAAGATGATGCTCACCCACCTGGTGGTCCGCCCAGGGCTTGGCTCCAAGTCAGGTTCCATGACGAAGCAAGAGCTGGACGACATTCTCAAGTTTGGGACGGAAGAGCTCTTCAAGGATGATGTGGAAGGTGAGGTGGGGATACTCTGCATGAGGCAGGGCCCTCTCTGAGCTGCTGGGACTCACTCTCCTCTCCTCGTGCCCACAGGCATGGTGTCTCAGGGACAGCGGATCACCATGCCGGATGCTGTCACCCCTTTTTCTGACACGCTGTCAACCAAAGGGGGTTCAGCAACTCCCAGCATGAAAAAGAAGCATGGTGGCACCCCACCAGGTGTGTGGGCCCCCTTTTTGGGGTGTCTCGTCCCCCTCCCTGGCCCCACAGCTGACCTGAGCTTGCCTGCCTCAGGACCAGGCTGTCCAACTGATCTGTTCTGCCATTCCCCTTGCTCTGCTCTCCAGGTGACAATAAGGATGTGGATGACAGCAGTGTGATCCACTACGATGATGCTGCCATCTCTAAGCTCTTGGACCGAAACCAGGATGCGACTGACGACACGGAGCTGCAGAACATGAACGAGTATCTCAGCTCCTTTAAAGTGGCCCAGTATGTTGTGAGAGAAGAGGATGGTGTGGTAATGTGATCAGTATCATGTCTTACAATCACCCCTTTGTGCATCCCTCTGTGGTTCCTCCGCTCCGTCTCCCATCCCTGTGAGCGTTTGGCACAGGGCAGGACCCTCCCTGTTCTCTCTCTGGGACTGCTTGAGCGCCTTGTCTCTGGCTCCGCAGGAAGAGGTGGAACGTGAGATCATCAAGCAAGAGGAGAACGTGGACCCTGATTACTGGGAGAAGTTGCTGCGGCACCACTATGAGCAGCAGCAGGAAGATCTGGCCAGAAACCTGGGGAAAGGGAAGAGAATCCGCAAGCAGGTCAACTACAACGACACCTCGCAGGAGGACCAAGGTACGGCCATGGGCACTCGGCTCCTGGCTGGGCTCAGGGGACAGACAGACCGGCAGAGCTGTCGCTTGGCACTTCTCTGTGCTGGTGGATTGCCTGGCTCTGCACTTTCCAGATTCCTAAACTTTCCGGGACAGAAATTCTTCAGAGATTGTTTTTTTTTTTATTTTTTTGATCCGTTAAATCAGGTTTTGCTGGAAAGACATGCCTGTGGACAAAATATTTCAAATTGGTTTTTTTCTGTATATCAGAATGCTAATTTTGGAAAACCCGAGAATGTGATTTCCTGTTGCTGCAAACCCCCCCCATCTCCTTCTGCCTGGCAGTGGATTCCTGTCACGCCCATGGACGGGGTCTGACCTGTCCAGCAAATCCCTCCCAGGCAGGGTCTTCTAACCTGGACTCCCTTGTGCTCTGCAGAGTGGCAGGATGAGCTCTCTGACAACCAGTCAGAGTACTCCATTGGCTCTGAGGATGAGGATGAAGACTTTGAAGAGAGGCCAGAAGGCCAGAGTGAGTTGATGCATTTGATGCTTCCTGGGACTTTGCTCTGTGGGAAGCCTCTGGCACTTGGGAGCATCAGGAATGTCTGGGTTGGAGGGACTGGTGTGCCCAGGGCCTCTGTTCAGGGGGATATGTCCCTGCCTGCTGTCAGGTAAGGAACTTCCCAGGGCAGGGAAAGCAGCTGGCTTCTTCCTTGGCCTCTGCAGGACCATGGTCCACCCCGAGGACCAGGCATGGTCCCCCCTTGCCTGGGAAGGGCAGAGGAGTGTCCCGGCCTGGGGTGCAGTGGCTGGAAGGGACCCCACAACCTGGGCAGCTGCTCTGGCGGGTTCTGCTCCTGTCAGGAGGGAGTGCAGGAATCCTGGGGCACATGAGGTGTCCTTCCTCACTGCATGGTCTGTCCATCACTGTGGGTGCTTGGCTCTAGGTGGCCGAAGACAATCCCGGAGACAGCTGAAGAGTGACCGGGACAAACCTCTCCCTCCTTTGCTGGCAAGAGTCGGGGGGAGCATTGAGGTGAGCCTCAGCCTCAGAGCACGGCTGATGCCATCGTGCCTGGGCTGCCCTGGGCTGTGGGCTGCACCCCTCTGTGCTGAATTGCTGGTCCAGCAATGTCTGTCACAGCTGTGAGGCTCTGGATGCTGTGTGCTGCTGAGGCTGCGCTGTGATCCCAGTGATGCCTCTGCTTCCCACAGGTTCTGGGCTTCAATGCCCGGCAGCGCAAGGCGTTCCTGAACGCCATCATGCGCTGGGGAATGCCACCCCAGGACGCCTTCAACTCCCACTGGCTGGTCCGGGATCTACGAGGGAAGAGTGAGAAGGAGTTCAGGTACAGAGAATCCTGGCAGACAGGTGAGGTTGGGAGCCTGCACCCCCTCACTGTGGGCTCTTTTTGGGGAGGCAGCAGCTGTTTCATTGAAAGGGCGTCTCTTGTTCCCTTCCTGGGTGTGAGACTTCTCTTGCCCAAGGGTGACAGGGGACCACGTGGGTGCTGGGCTGAGCAGGGAGACCATGGGCCAGCACTGAGGTCTGGCCTCCCTGGCAGGGCGTACGTCTCTCTCTTCATGAGACACTTGTGCGAACCCGGGGCAGACGGTGCCGAAACCTTTGCGGACGGCGTTCCTCGGGAAGGGCTGTCACGCCAGCACGTGCTGACTCGCATCGGGGTCATGTCACTAGTAAGGAAGAAGGTGGGTGACTAAAATTATAAATGGGTCATTTCAGGAATGTTCTGGGGACTTGACCCAGCAGGGTGGGTGCAGCGGTCCTGCTGCTCAGTCACTCTGGGAGTGAGCAGCCTGGACACGCCGACTCCACAGCACCAGCTGGGAATGTCTCAGCTCTGCGTGACCTGATGGTGTGTGTCCAACCCAGGTCCAGGAATTCGAGCATGTCAATGGGAAGTACAGCACCCCAGATCTGGTTCTCGAGGGCCCAGAGAGCAAGAGGTCCAGTGAGGTTGTGTCTTCAGATCCCAACACACCCGTCCCAGCCAGCCCAGCACACACACACACAGGACCAGGTAGCCAGGGGGTCCCGGCTGGGGTCTGGCTTGGGAGGGAGGTGGGCAAAGACACCAGGATTTCTTGCAGGTGCTGAGCCCATGGAGGCCCTGCTCAACAGCTTCTTGGCTTTTCTCTCCCTACAGACAAAATAGAAGCACAGCTGGGGTTCCATGAGGAAAAGGACCCAGTGGAGCAGAAGCCCAGGAAGGTGGCTGACAGCCAGGTGAGGTGACTTCATTCAGCATCTCCTCTGGGAAGCCTCCTTGGTCTTCCCAGGAACTTGGGGCACTCCCTGGGGAAGGGAGGGCTGGGCTGATCTGAGGTGGGTGTTTGGTGTTAAGGTGCCTGCGAGTGCTGAGAAGGTGGAGAATGAAGAGCACCCAGAAAGCTGTGACAACAAGGAGAGGCTGAGGGAAGAGAAGCAAGAGGAGAGTGAAAAGGCTGAACCTTCTCCTGAGCCCCTGGTGAAAGGTGAGGCTGTGGCTCTTCTCCATGTCACTGTGGGAAACCTGAATGTCACAAAATCCTGCAGAAATTCCTGAAACAAAAGGTTGTAAATTGTGAGAAATGTTCATTTGGGGGGGGGCATTTTCTGTTCCTAGCAGTAAGTTCCTGCAGATTTCTTAAGGAAGAGGGAAAAGAAAATATGTTTTCTTGATAAAATGCAGAAGAATGTTCTGTTTGAAGTTTTTTGAGGACCTTGAATGTACAAACAATAGTTACTTTACCCTAAAAGGGAAAGTGTGTCCAGACAAGCAGGTTGTTCCCTGCAGAGTGTTTCTTTTAGACCTGTTCCCACCTGCAGATGAGGGGATTCAAGAGCAAGAGAAGCCTTCAGAGAAGGTGGAGTTGAGCAACAGCCCAGGAAAGGGGGAGGACAAAGAAGTCAAGCCAGGTGAGGTGTGAGGAGGCTTTGGAGTGAGAAGAGTGGGAAGAGTCCCTGGAGTGAGGCTGGTGCCTGGCGCAGTGATGGAGTGCGCCTGCGGGGCGATGGTGAGGATGCTGCTGACACCAGTACAGCTGCTGCTCGGGAGCCAGAAGCTGGAATAAGACCCCACTGGGGTGGGCACTGTCTGTGCAAACAATGGAACCTGCCAGGAGGGACAGCTGCTGCTGTGGGGCAAAGAGGGGATGGAGGCTTTTCCAACAGTGACTGTAACAGGGAGTTCTCTCAGGGGTGATACCATGGGGTCTGGTGGCAGAGCACGATTAGACAGGCCAATTCCTTGTGTTTGCTGAGCAGATGGCAAGGAGGAGGACAAGGAACAAAGTGAGGCCCAGCAAAACGGTGACAAAGAGGAAGAGGAGGATGGGAAGAAGGATGACAGAAACATGAACTTCCGATTCATGTTCAACATTGCTGATGGTGGCTTCACAGGTAAGAGTGAGAGATGAGGACTTGGCCTCTCCTGCAGAGCTGCTGCAGAGCTCTGAACCCGTGCAAGAAATGTGACCCCTGTCACAGGCTGTGAACAGGCCAGTGCTTCGCTGGCAGCAGCAGACCTGAGTCTGTGCTGTGCCCGTGGCCCCGGGAGCTTCCACCGCTCGCCTGCCCAAGCGCTGTGCGCTGACCTGCAGCCCGGCTGCCTGACCAGGCTGTCTCCCTTCTGCTTCCACAGAGCTGCACACGCTGTGGCAGAATGAGGAGCGGGCTGCCATGTCCTCGGGCAAGATCTACGACATCTGGCACCGCCGACACGACTACTGGCTGTTGGCAGGAATTGTCACGTACCCTTTGACTCAGGAGGCAGCGAGGCGAGAGAGGCCTCTGCAGGGGGCGGGAGCTGGGCTGGTGGTGACAAGCAGGGAGGGGATTTGGGGCCACCCTGGGGTGGTGGGCAGGCTGTTGGCTGGCTGATTCTGCCCTTGACACTACCACTGCCCCAGTCACGGCTATGCCCGCTGGCAGGACATCCAGAACGACCCGCGCTACGTGATCCTGAACGAGCCGTTCAAGTCAGAGATACACAAGGGGAACTACCTAGAGATGAAGAACAAGTTCCTTGCTCGGCGATTCAAGGTGAGTGGCAGGTCCAGGGTTGGCGAGTCCCTGCCAGTGGGGGAACCACAGCAGTGCCCCAAAGCCAGGGGAGAGTTTGCCAGAGCCTTCTGGGAGCAGAGTTGGGAGTGGGCTTTGTGAGGGGCTCCGTGGTTTACTGGTTTACACTGGAGTGGGGTCTGGTCATGAATCCTTCCCCTCCTGCACCTCCCAGTTGCTGGAGCAGGCCCTGGTGATCGAGGAGCAGCTGCGGAGGGCGGCGTACCTCAACATGACCCAAGACCCCAGTCACCCGGCCATGGCACTGAATGCGCGGCTGGCAGAAGTGGAGTGCCTTGCCGAGAGCCACCAGCACCTCTCCAAAGAGTCCCTGGCTGGCAACAAACCTGCCAACGCCGTCCTGCATAAGGGTGCGTGTCCACAGGGTCGGGGGAGCCTGCCCCAGGGCTAGGAAGAGTTCACCACCCTGACCCTGGGAACCCAGCCAGGAGGTTGTCCCCATGTCACATTCCCTTGACCAGGAGCTGCCTGCTCCTCCCAGCTCACTGGGTCCAATGGGCATCCCCCCCTGAGCACCACCTGCTCTGCTCGCAGTGCTGAACCAGCTCGAGGAGCTGCTGAGTGACATGAAGGCTGATGTGACACGCCTGCCCTCCATGCTGTCCCGCATCCCACCCGTGGCTGCCCGGCTGCAGATGTCGGAGCGGAGCATCCTCAGCCGCCTGGCCACCCGTGGAGGGGACCCGACTGTCCAGGTCAGCGGGGACAGGCACAGAGCCCTGTGGGGGTCACAGTAAAGGCCAGAGCTGCAGGCCCATGTTTTTTCTCCCTCCTTGCCTCCCCAGGGCTCCTTTGGCTCCTCCCAGATGTACAACAATAACTTTGGGCCAAATTTCCGTGGTCCCGGGCCAGGTGGAATTGTCAACTACAGCCAGATGCCTCTGGGACCCTACGTGACTGGTAGGTTGGGGTTTTGCTCTTGAGCAGAGGAATTCAGGGGGTGGATTTGGGCGGTCTAGAAGTATCGCCAAAGGACAGCAGTGAGCACAGTGTCTCCTCTCTTGCCACAGATATTTAGCCGTTCCCATGATTTTCCCCTGCAGCTCCCATTCCTAGCTGAGGTAAGGCTGCGCTCACAGCTCTCTGTGCTCTGTTTGCTGGGGAACACAGTGGGGCTGGGGGCTGTATGGGGGTTCCATTTTGGGCTGCCCCCCACTGCCGGTGTCTGGCTGCCGCCTCTGGCTGGAGCAGCTGCAGTGGAAGCGGGAGCAGATCCTTCCCGGTGACCTCGCCAGGTGCCTGAGGTTGGCAGGCAGGGAGGGTCCAGACCTGGCTGATGGGCAGCCCTCCCTTCTTGCAGCAGCCCCGGGGACAGGCCTCAGCCCCCGGCCGTGAGCCACTGTTGCCAGAGGACAGTGGGGGAATCGTGCCGGCATTGCCTGTGTGGAAGATGAGCTGCCACCGGTGCTGCTGGGCTGTCCCGCTCCTGCTTCAAGTGTGCTTCACCCGCTGCGGCCTCCGCGGGAGCAGCAGGGCCGGGGGTTCGTGTCCGTGTACATTTTTTGCACTTTCTTCTTGAAGACTTGAAGAGTTTGTCTGGGCGAGGTGGGCTGAGGGGAGGGAGGGTGGAGTCGCGGTGTTTGTCTGGTTGTGTTGGCACATGTGGGACCTGCAAGGGCCATTTCTGCATCCTCGCTGCATTTGAGTGAGCCCACACCTCCTGCTGCCCTGGCACCGCTGTGGTGTGGCTGGGGGTCCGTGTGTGCTGGGCGTGGGGCAGACGGGTGGGATGGAGGGGATGGCCAGAGCTGGGATGGGGACACCTCGAGTGTGGTGACACCGGCAGCTGTCAGCAACAGCTGTAAGCCCCTGCATCTGCTTTGTGCTCCGTGTGTCCCGGTTTCTGTTCTCTGTGTTTTAATAAATCCTTTGGGAAGGATGCAGTGGAGTCTGGCAAGGGGGTGGCTGGGGCAGCCCTGGGGGGTGGCCTCGGGGGGGAGTCTGGCTGCAGTGGCAGTACCTGTGTCATCCTGTACACACATGTGTACACACCCCCACATACATGTACACAAAACACACACGTGTGCACACCCACACATATGTACACCCACATGTGCACACACGTGTACTCACCCACACATACACACACACACACGTGCACACATGTGTACTCACCCACACATATACGCACACACACGTGCACACACAGCCACAGGGTCTGTCAGTGGCAGAAGCTGCCCCGTCCCCAGCCCCAGCTCTCCCACACGCCCTGTGCACACGGACACGCATGGACACAGATGGACATACATGAGGAGGGGTGTGTGTGTATCTACACAAATACTGTAATCTTTATGTGAGTGCACATACACTTAGGTATATATATCTGCATCCCCCCCCCCACCTATATGACTGTATCTCTTCATATATAGCATGTGTAGATCTGTGTACACACGTGTAGATATACATGGGACTGTTAAGTTTTTAGATATATGTGTGCATATATATCTTTACGTGAGCACACACAGATATAATGATTTATTTAGGTGCAGCTATGTCTGTGTGGGTGTGTGTATATATAATATAGATATGTGTATATATAATATACATGTATATTATACATGTATAAATAATGCATTTGTAGTTTTAATACACGTGTGTTTGTGTACATATATAACTAAATAACTGGTTGTGTGTGTATATGTAGGTGTAGGTATGGGTAGATAACATACATACATAGGCATAGATCTATACATAGGTAGGGATGTATAGATCTGTATTTACAGAGGTGTATATACACATACATGTATCTGTGTATATGTACATACATAAATGTGTGTTTGTAATTTATATGTGTATATATACACACATGCATATGTAGATTTATCTCTATATCTACATATCTCTGTATCTCCATGTCTGTATCTCTGTATGGATATATAGCTGTGTATATATACACAGACACCCACATGTATTTGTAATTTTTATATATTTATACATAGGCGTAGATATAGATACAGCTAAGGGTGTATAGATTATACTAGACACAGATAGTTTACATGTGTGCATACAGAAGTACACATTTGTATATACAGAGATACACATTTGTATTTGTGATTTCAAACATACATATCAGTGTGTATGTTTCTGTTTGCACACAACCATCAATGTAGTTCTGTAGACAGATGTATAAAAAAAGATGTGTGGGTAAATCTGCAGGTAAACCCATGTACCTAAAGGTGTGGGGGTGTGTATGGGGCAGGGGTGTGCACATGGACCCCAACCATGCACAGAGGGAGAGCTCTGATGTTCTGTGTGGGTTGGGAGACCCTCCGTGTTTGCACACACACACAGATTTATGGGGGGCTTGTAGGTGCAGCCACGGCTACACAGGGAGTGGAGAAACACACACACTGTGCACAGAACTGAGGGCTTGCACATATATTTAGTTTTTATATTTGTCTGTGCACAGATAGATGCAACTCTGTGTATATATGTATATGGATAGATAGATATAGGTATTGGCAAAAATGTTTGTTCTGCACAGAGTACACAAAGAGCTATAAAGAGATAGATAGATGTAGCTATAGCTGTATCTCAGATAGCTATATTTCATATCTATATCTATCATATATGTATCTATATATAGCTATACCTATATATAGCTATAGCTATATATCTAGATATGTGTTATCTATAGCTATATCTAAATCACAAATATCTGTTTCCACATGTATATACAGCATATGTTTATAGAAAGATGAGTATGTAGTTATAGAGTTGGGTGTGTATATAAATATATCTACACATATATCTGCATATACACACATATATGTATGTACCTGTAATTTTCATATGTGTGCATATATCCATACAAACATGGATGCTGCTACAGCAATATATTTACATGGATATGTACACATCTATATATTACATATATGGATCTATACATGGAGCTATGTATGTCTGTATATACACAAGTACACACGTGTCTACATGTGTGTGTTTGTATACACTTTACATCTAATTTTCAGAGACGTGTGTACATATCTATATACACATCTATATACATATATACATACATATCTCTGTGTGTGTGTGTACACACACCTGTAATGAGTGGATGTGGGTGTGTGTATAGAGGCCCCTGTATTTCAATAGCTTTGTGCAGATACATCTGAAGGTGCCTGTGGGCCGTGGTCACCTCCACAGCTGCTGTGTGCAAACGTACACGTGTCTGTATGTCCCTGCATGTCTCCTGTGTGTCTGTCCACACACACGCTCACACACTTGCCCACACACACTCCCCTGGCTGGCCCCTCCCTGCAGCAGAGCCCAGCCCCACGCTCAACCGGGGCACCCCGGGCTTCTCTCACAGGGAACCCCTTCCCTGTCACCGCCCCATCCTGTCCCCCACCCCGGGAACCACAGCCCCACTGTGCCGGTGTCGGGCTGGCGGTGCCGGCGGCACAGGGCAGAGGCGAGGGCTGGGGAACAGCTTCGTGTTGTCAGCCTCGTGGGCGTACAGCACCCGCGTGCACCCCGCGCCCACCACCTCCGACAACGCAGGGGCGGGAGCCGCGCATGCAACGGGCCCCGCGGCGGCTCCGGCTGCGGGCAGGGCGGCCGGGCAGTGGGGCTCGTCTCCCGCACGCCCCACCGGCCGTCCCTGTGCCCCAGAGCCAGGCCGAGCGGCCGTGGCGCCGTGTCCGGGGCAGCGCGGGCAGGAGCGCTGGCTCTCGGCGCTCGTGGTGCAAACCACACTCTCCACTTTGCTCCAACAAAGCGTAAGCAAGCGAACGGGCGGCGAGGGCTGCGCGGCGGGCGGCGCGCTTGGGCGCGCTTAGGATCTGTAGTCCTTCTTGCTGTAGGGTTTGTTGCCCAGGATGCTATCGATCTCATGGACGATGGAAGACGACAGCTTTGGAAGGACCTGCCGGGATAGGGCAACACTGGGAGTTGGGATCGCGACTGTGGTGTGTGTGGGAGGACGCAGCCGGCAGTGGGATGCAGCCGTGCCGCGCTCACCGCCTCCACCCCGCTCTGTTTGTGCCACAAGCCCTAGCTTGCCAGCTGGCTGACCCAGTTAGGGAGAGCCTGGGTCGGGCCCAACCCTGCCCCCTCAGTCCAGCAAAGCCTTGTCTCTGCCGCTTGCCTTCGTGACAAGCAAAACCTGTCATGGAGCTGCGTTCGCGACCCTCTTTCCCCACCCAGCGTGGTGCAGCAGGGAGTGCTCAGGGCACACGTCACTCCTGCTGGGAGCACTGACCTGTATCGCTCCAATATTCTCCATCAGCTGGTCAGCATTGGAGGCCCCCAGTAAGACTGAGCTGACACCCTCGTTGCGCAGGCACCAGGCTGGAGAGGAGGGAGAGCAGAGCCTGAGCATGGCCTGGCTGCCCCGGTGTCACCCCCAGCAACCCCCTGTCCGCCATCCTCTTACCGATGGCGAGCTGGGGCAAAGTGCAGCCCAGGCGCTCGGCAATGGCCTGCAGCTCCTTCAGCTTCGCCTGCTGCCGCCGGCCCTCCTCACTCAGGATCTTGTCCTTCAGCCACTGGTATCCCTGGGGGGACGGGAAGGAGTGTCATGGGGGGGTTGGGGTGTACTAGCACCTTGTGCAGGCAGGGCATCCCCAAACTCCCTGGGTTGGTTTGTGAGGCCCCTGGCCCTGCTCCCCCAGCTCTGTCCATCCCAGTGTGCCCCCTGGCCCCAGCATGGCTCACCTTCAGCGAGGCACGGGAGTAGGGGGGGATCCCCCCATCGTACTTCCCCGAGACGATGCCACAGGCCAGTGGGGACCAGGTCATGGCTCCGACGCCTGGGGACAGAGCAGAATGGGGGGTGATGCTGCTGCTGCCCCCAGCTTCCCCAGGGACCACAGCACCTGGCCTCTGCAGTGCTGGGCACACGGAGCATTGTGCTTTGGGGGCTGGGGAGGGACCTCCGCCACCGTACCTATCTTGTGGAAGAGCTCAGGCAGCTGCACCTCCACCTTTTCCCGCTGGAACATGTGGTACTCGGCCTGCTCACAGATCGGCGGGATCAGGTTGAACTGCCGGGCCACCGAGTACGCCTCCTGCAGAAGAGCCGGGACCCTCAGTGCCACGCTGCTCCCCCTGCTGAGCCCCCCAGCCGAGCCCTGAGCGGCTGCCCCAGGAACTGATTAAGGCTCAAGCACATCTGCACACGCTTGGCTCCCAAAAGCTGCTGTCTAATTAAATCAGCATCAGCAGCACCACTGGGGCTGCTCCGCTGCGGCCGCCCCGATCCCCTGGGCCCCTACCATGATCTCCATGGAGCTCCAGCGCGAGGTCCCCCAGTACATGGCCATCCCCTGGTTGATGACGTGGGTCATGGCTCGCACCGTCTCTGCCAGGAGGGAAGGAGAGAGTGGCCAGAAGGGGTTAGCAGGGGCTGCACCAGCACAAGGGGTTTCGCACCGCGCTGATGGCTGGTGAGCATCCCACTCCCGCAGCGCTGTGGCGGGAGCTGGGCTGTGTCCAGAGGAGCAGGACGGGAACAGAGGGAGCAGCCACTCAGGATGTGCCGGGGACCACAGCCAACCTGACATGCTGGCGGTGCCGGGGCTCTCCTGGCATGGAGAGCAGCCCAAGGGTCCTGGCAGTGGCCCCACACCCTGTGGGGTTACCAGCACCGGCACCGTTGCAAGGGAAGGGACTGATGCATCGCCCATGCACGGAGACCCAGGGAGGGAAGCCTGGACCCCGTGCAAGGGGCTTGGGAGTTTTGGGGGGAGCCAGCCCTGAGCCATGCAGGCTGGGACCAAGCCAAGACGCGCTCCTGCAGCCAAAGGCGGGCAGCGGGGAGAGCGAGGGGCGTGGGGCTTGCCCGGCCGGCACTGGGGCACACACCCCAGCATGCTCACAGCCGCCCCGGCAAGGAGAGCCTGCCGCAGACCCTGGCATGGGCCAAGGGAGTCCCACGGCAGGACCCTGGAGGGGCAGGAGCCTCTGCTTTTTTCCTTTTAACTGCAGGACAGTCTGAAGGAAGGGCCAGGGAGTGTTTGTGTTCTGCTGCCGCTGCCTCTGCATCTCATGGTGGGTTTGCTCGAGGGGGGATCAGGGATGGGGGGGTCACAGAGGAGTGAGGGCTCTGCCCCAGGAAACGCCGCTGGGACAGGCAGCGGCCGGCGGGCAGAGTGCGGGCAGGGAGTACCTTCTACGATGAAAGTCCTGGACTTGGAGGAACTAAATGGGTCCCCTGGTGATAAAAGAGAGATTTAGAGAGAGTGGAGTCACCGCTGCTGGGATGGGAGCAGCGACCTGCCACCGTGCCACCAACCCACCCCACCATGGCCTGAGGGGGTCCTGGCGCCGGGCGGGGGGCGGCAGAGGCATGATCATGGCACGGACTGACCGTGGTGGCGGAGGAGCGGATTCTGCTCAGGAGGGAAAATGCCCTTGAAACACAAGCCTGGCGCAAACCAACCGCGACGGCGACGAAAGGCGGCAGGAAGGAGTGTGGCACCGTGGCGCGCACCCACCTTCCATTGGCGTGTTGGGGTCGGGCCGGTTGGCGAACACGACGTCCACGTACTCCAGCTGCAGCCGCTCCAGCGACGCCTTCAGACCTGCCGCAGGGACAGGGCCGTCAGGTCAGGGACCCTGTGCTGCCAGCAGGGAGGCAGCTGCCGAGGCACAGCCTGGCACCAGGGCCAGCAGCGCCCACTGAGCAACCCTACCCCTACCTTTCCCTACCTTCTATGATGTGTTTTCGGGACAGGCCCCTCTCTGTCTCGGCCCTGGAAAAGGAAAGGTGGGTGAGAGCCTGGCCTGTGCTGGCCACTCCATCACGGGGCAGGTGTTACCTACTTTCCTCCCCAGAAGATTTTGGTGGTGATGACCAGGCTGGACCGTCTGCAGGGAGAAAGAGAGAGTCACTGGTGGTGGCACCTGCGCACCCTGCCCGCTCCCTGCCCACATGCATTCCTGCCCAGGGCTGCTCTGCCAGCTTTCCCCAGGTCACCTGGTCTGTGGTGACAGCTTTGCTAAACAGGGATGATGTCCAGCTTACCTCCACCCTTTTTTCTTGATGATGTTCCCCAGCACCACTTCGGCCCTGCAAGGGAAGGGGATGTCAGCTGCCAGTGCCCCAGCTGCTGTGGCCAAGGGACCAGTGGCAGCTGGCAGGGACAGCTCCAGTCCCTGGCAGACTAAGAGGCAAAGGTAGTGGCCATGGGGACACTGTCTGCCCCCTGGCTGCAGTGCCCAGAGCAGAGCTGACCCCTAATGTGCAAGCTCACTAATTTTAAGTGAGTGCATGGACAGTGATGCCCCAGGCCAGTGTGCCTTGGGCACAGCCACTGCTCACCGTGCTGGGAGGGTGCATGGTTGTGCCTGCACAGCACAGGCCACCACAGGAAGCATGGGACTGCCAGAACCATGACCCCTCCCCGTGAGCAAGCACTCACAGCCCCGTCCTGGAAGCCACTTTGCAGCCAGAAAATCCAGGAGATTCCCAGTGTTGCTGTGGTTTGGAGGTGCAGGGGGCTGGGGTGCGGGGTGCCACTGCCAAAGCAGGGTACCTACTTGCCAGCAGCGTAGACTTCTGCTGTGTCAAAGAGATTAATGCCGTTGTCATAAGCTAAAGTCATCAGCTGCTCCGCCATCTGTGAGGAAAGAGCAGGGTCGGCGAAGGGGGTGGCCGAGAGCCGGGGCACAGGCGCGTGTGCAGAGCGCTGCTGAGCTCCGGCATGCCACGTGCACCCAGAGCACAGCCACGGCTGTGCCAGCCCCGTCCCTTCCCCACTCACCAGGGAAAGGTTGGGGAGGGACAGGACAACAGGGTATAACCTTACCTCATCTGTGATCTGCCCTCCGAAAGTCACCCATGTCCCTGCAGGGGAGAGAGGGTGTGTGCACGGTGAATGCGGTGAGAAACGAGCGCCACCGCCTTGAGCCCCCGGCCACCCACCCCGGCCCCCTCAGCACAGCCCCGGCACGTGGTGGCCACAGCTGGCCGGGCCGCGTGCAGCGCGGTGCTCCCAGCGCGGCCCAGTCGCTTCCTATCGCATCACAAAGAGAGAAAATAATTTGACAGTCTCTGGGCTGTGACTCAAACCGGCCGCAGGGCTGAGGGAAACCCTTTCCTTCCCTGCGCAAACATCGCTGGGGCAGGCGAGCGCCGCCCTCGCCGGGGAGCACCGGCACTCGCTGCAGGACCGAGGGGATGCCGAGGGGCTGCGGCAAACCCTGGCACTTACCCAGGCCCAGGCAGGACACGCGCAGCCCAGACTTCCCGAGGTTCCTGGAAGACAGAGAGCATCAGGAAAGGCGCCAGAAAGCCCCAAAAGGCCGTCTTATGCACCCCATGTGCCACTGAATGCAGTGGGCATGGGGGCTGGGAGGTGTGGTGGTGGTCCCTGGTCCCCACCCCATCCCCACATGGGACAGTCCCACAGTGAGGGTCCCCCTGCAACCAATTAAAGAGCCATCCCAGACCAGGCATCCCATAGCTCACTGGTGGCACCACCAGCACTGGCGCAGCGATGCCATGCCTGGCAGGGTTATCGGGGGGGGGGGGACACACACACGACAGCGGGCAGTGACCTCATTAAAGCAGTTTCCTGTGATAAGGCCGGGGTGTCTGCCTGCCCTGAGAGTGCTGCTGGCACAGGGGGGTGAGACGGGAAGCAGGGAGAGCTGGTGGATCGGGACTGAAGCATCCCACACATGGTATGAATTGTGCTTGTTCTCTGCATCACAGCACAGGGAAGCACACGACTTGCACAGGGTGAGGGTGCTTGGGAGTGGAGCAACATCCTGGAGAAATGGAGCACCCCAGAAAATTTGACCAGCACAAGGAACTGGAGAACAGCTTTCGGAAAGGGGGCCGAGCTGGCAGACGCCTTCGCCACAGTGATGGAGAGCCAGTTACTTGTTAAAAATGACAAAGGCTCGAGAAATGAGCGTTAAAATAAATAAAGTGTAGGTGAGCCGCGGCAGCTCGCCCGCGCGGGTGTCGCATAGCAACCGAGGCACTGCCACCGCTGGCACCGCCGACACGGGCACTGCGAGCCGGGCAGGGAGCAGCCACGGCCCAACCGTGGTGTGCCAAGTTGGGGCATTGTCCTTCCATGCTGCTGTCTTATTGCCCAACACCTGGAGGTGTGGGCGCTCCCCCAGCCCCGTGGCGGTTTTAGAGCATTGCACGGTGGGGAGAAGCCATGGCCCTGGGGTGGCAGCGGCTCAAGCACCCGTGATGGGGATTTCCACAGGGAATGGACAGCATTGGACCCATCCTGGCCATTCCAGAGGCATCCCAGGGTCCTCCTGGGCAAGTGGCTATCACTGTTCCCAGCTTTCCAGCTCAAAAGTGTGTTGACCAGCTGCCCAATGGAGATACTGGCAGAACTTGGGAAAGCCAGGTATCCCCCTGCGCTGTGCCACAGCCTTCCTATCCCATCCCCTCACTTGGAGCAACCCCCTGCATCACTGTCTATCCAGCAGCCACCAGTGGGAACCCCCGAGCTGATCACCCACTGCCTGGGAGAGGGTGGTCCTGCTGTGCTTCTCCTCCGGATGGGGACGTGACAGTGGGGCAGGAGCCCCGAGCCCCGAGGATGCCACCGCACACGGCCCCAGCACTGCTGCAACCAGCGCAAAGGTTTGGTGTTCCAGAGCTGGATGGAGCGATCCCAGTGCCCTCCCCAGTGCCCAGGTGAGGGGAACCAGCTGATCTGGATGATGCTGGTAGGTAACAGCCGGGCTCACCCCAGCGCTCTGACGTGCTTTGTGCCTAATGCCGGCACATCTGGGCTGCAGAGGGGGCACGCAGCCGCTGGCAGCTGGACTGTGGCGTGCAGGCTCATCTTGGGGGGGGGCCTGCCCTGTGCTGGGGTGCATGTTCACCCGGCTCACCCGGGGGAAGCCCCAGCCCCACACAGGGGTGCACACTAAAACTCGGCAAGGGAAGCCCTGAGCGCTCTGCCCCAGAGCCAGGGACGTGGAGCGCATGAGCCCCGTGGGTGCTGGCTGGGGGGACCAGCACCCCACGTGCACACACCACCCTTCATTTCTACGCCCACCGTGGGCAGCCAGACCCGAATCCCAGCTTACGGTTCCATGCTCACTTTGCAGGGTAGTGAGCCTCTGTCAGCACCATAAGGATGCCATGGCACACCGGATTAACGCTGCCGTGACTCCCAAACCCACCCGGCTCGGCAGGCGCTGGGGACGCTGTTAATCCTATCCTGAATTTTCGGGTTCCTTGTCCCCCCCACCCTTTTACGCGCGGCTGAATCAAGGCTGCCCCGAAGGGACAGGAGCAAACAGCGAGGAAGCACACGGAGGCGCACGGTCAGCACTTTTAGCGCCAAGACACCGACAGAGCCGGTCGCGAACCGGGAATTAGGGGAGTGCGGCCCCCATACCCCCAGGCCGCCCCGATCCCGGTAAGAAACAGGGAAAGCCCCAGCAGTGCCCGTTTCCTACCGGTATTTCATCCCCGGCTGCTTGACGCTGGACTCGCTGGAGGAGGGGGCGTTCTGCACCGAGAGCTGCCCCAGGCTGCGGGCCACCATGGCCACCGCGCGGAACTTGCCACGGGTGCCGAGGCTGGGGCTGCCGGCATTCTGTCGGTTCAGCCGGTCCTCCGCGCTCCGGCTCTTGATGCTGTGCTCGGAGCACACAAAGGAGACCTGCATGCTGCTCCGCCGGGCAGCAGCGCCAGCTGCCTAAATTTAGCCGGCGCCCCGGGCGAGGCGGGAGCTCCTCCCGCGCGCCGCCAACGTGACGGCGGGGGGCTGCGGGGCGGCGGGCGCGGAGCTCCCGTCAGCCCTCCTGCCCTCAATATTTGATGAGCTCAGGAAGCGAGCGATCGGCACGCGGGCAGGTGGGGGCAGGAAGGGCAGCGCCGTTGCCGAGGTCCCCCGAGGAGCCTCGGCGGGGCAGGACCCCGCTGTGCCCTGCTGGGCATCCCCCCGCGGGCGCGGTTGCTGGCCCAGCCCCGTTTTGGGGCACACTGGAGGCTGAGGCCACGCAGTGAAGGGGTTCTTCCTTGCCTCCCTCCGGCCACGCACCGCAGCACAGCATCCCCTTGCACAGGTCTGAAACCAAACCCTCTGGCAGCACTGCGTGTACGCTGCCAACCCCACGGCTGGGCAAGGGCGCAGGCGGCAGGCTGAAGGCTCTCCTGCAGCAGAGCCCGGCTCTTTGCCGAAGTTGGACTGGTTTTCCCCCTTGGGGCCACGGCCCCAACAGCATATCCCTCAAATTTTGCCCAGTGCAAGCAAAGATGAGCAAGGCGAACCCTAGCCCAGCATCTTCTGCCAAAGCAGGGACACAAGGCACCGCGCTGCAGCACTGTCCTGCAGCCGGGGCCATGTGCCGGCTGCCTGCACCCACCTTGCCCCTCAGGACAGAGCAAGATGCGGGAACAGAGCTTGTGGGAAATTACGCACATTCGCCCCCAACCTAATGAGAAATCTTGTAATCTCCTCCGCTTCCCTCTGCCGCAAAGCTCCTTAGCTGGTAATCCTACCAGCACCGGTGCCGGCGCCGGCTCCAGCGCGGGGGGGAGACCCGACAGCAGTCGGCAGCCTCCGGAGGAGGAGAAACTCCATAGATTTTTGAGGGCAGCGCGGACATGGCCAAAGGAGGAGCACCTTTGGGCGTGCCTGTGCCAGCAGCTCCCATCAATAGATAATGTCCCCATGAATATTTGATGGGCTCTTGCCACTGTGTAAATGTTACCGCGGTCATTGTGAGTGGAGGGGAACCTGACCTGAGGCGCAGCACGGCTCGGCACAGTGCGGCACGGCAGGAGCTGGCAGTTGCCAGCTCCCAGGCGCTTCACTGCAGTGGGGCACGAGGAGCACCCCTGCACAGGGGGAACAGCCATTGTCCCCAGCCCTGGTGCCCCTCACCAATCCTGAGCTGTGTTACTGCACCCCATCACCCCGCCCGTGATACCAGGGGAGAGTGGGGAAGGGTGCACTGGACAGAGCAGCCCTGCCACTCCAAGGGGCCGTGGCTGCCTCTGCAGCTGCCCAGAGAAGGGCAAATGAGGACAAATTCTGAAAGAAAGACAAATACCGGCTGAAATCCTGATACACCTTGCACTGGGACCCACACACAAAATTCACGGCGCACCCACTACACGACGCACAGCTGTCAGTCAGGCGGAGACGCACACCCGGCCGGTGGAGACGCACACCCCTCAGATGGAGATGTACACTCATCAGATCGCAAATGTACACCCCTCAGGTGGAGATGTACCCCCATCAGATGGAGATGTACACCTGTGAAGCAGACAGCCCTTCAGTGGCTGTTTGCTCCAGCTGTCTTTCTCTAAAGCCCAGAGCTGTTTGCAGACGCAACCACCCAAACAGCAAATGGGAATGTCAGGTGAGAAGCTCAAAGATCACAAAGCAGGTGAGCGCTAACAGCGCTGACTGGCTGCCACCTCTGTAGCACACGCAGCACCAGATCACCCGCCGTGCCAACAGCATCGACTCCTCCCAGGCTTGGCGAGGCACAGGGAAGCCAAGGTGAGCACAGGTGAGAGCCATTCTCCCGACGAGGTGTCAAACCATCACCACACAGCATCCCCTGTGCCGTCTCCACACCTTGGCCCTCGCGGCGCTGCCTTACCTGTACTTCATGCCGGTGGCGTGGGCAGTGCTGTCAGCCAGGGAGAGCCCGTGCATCCGCAGGAACTCCTCCAGTGTCTTCGCCCGCGCTGCCGCCCGCACGTCCCGCAGCCGCCGCAGCTCCAGCCCATCGGCCGCCCGGGGGGCCGGGGGCAGCCCCCACTCGGGAGCGGGCCGGCTGGCCACGCTGCGCAGGCTCTCACTGTAGGTCATGGAGAGCATCCCGCCACCCAAGCACGGGCTCTGCTGGCCAGCCACACCACCAACCACTCCGTGGTGCTACGGAGAGAGCTGGGAAAGCACAACATGGGCTCCGCTGCCACTCAGGGCACAGTTCTGCCCATGCTGCCATGCTGGAGTGGTGGCACCTGCCCTTGCCAGGACATGCAGCGCAGGGAGGGGACAGTGGGGACCCTGGCAAAGCCAGTCTTTTCAGCAGAGTACAGCCTTGACATGGGAGCTGAAGCACAAAGGGAAAAGGAGCAGGACAGAAATAAGGCACAGCCCATGGCTGAGGAGGCAGCAGTGCCTACCACAGCTGCCCCGAGTCATGTTGCAGCAGCATGGCCCATGCCTTATCTGTGCTGGCCCCCAGCTTGGACTGGTTTGCACCCCTGCGAGATGTGGCAGGTGGTGGCAAAAGTGCTGCCGGTGACAATCTGGCACTGTGTACCAGTGGGCAGGAGAAGTCACAGTGGGAAAGTTTCTGTGGGGCTCCCCAGGAAGGTGGGCACCTGCAGAGGGGCTGTGGGCACCAGGTGCTCGCCATGCCTGCATCACACTGCCACAATGTGCACTTCCAGCCAACACCTTCCCCTCCACCATGGCAGCGACCTCCCAGCCGGTGCAGCTGCTGAAAACAGCCTGCTGCAGGGTGAGCATCTCACCCACCAGAGTCCTCACCGCCTCTATGGCTGGGACCTCACCGGCAGGGCACTGGCATCAATTTCTGTGCCACTCTCTGCCACGTCTCTTGTTCTGTGTCTGAAGGGAGCGGAGACTGGGGCCAAAACTGTGGCACAGGTACTGAAGCGGTCACTGGCATCAGGCTCCAGCCAGGCTCCCACCCGTGGTTTTTTCTTTCCCTGGAAAGCTCACATTGATGGCAGCAGGAGCCAAAGATGAAGTGCTCCCTGCTGCTGTCACCTCCAAAGGCTCCAAACACGGAGGATATGGAGCAGCAGCTGGCTGGGGTGACCGAAACCCTGGGGGTCTCCTGTGACACCCAGTGCTGCCAGAGAGCACTCTGTGCTCCTCCTGCTCTGTAGCAAGGCCTTGGGAATGCAGGGAGACATGGAAAAGGGATATTTCCCTCTGCTGTGGCAAAGCCAAACCAAACCCTGGTTACTAGCCTCTTCCTGCCACACCTCACAATTGGAGACAAGCTGGCACCGCTGGCACCAGCCCTTCTCCATGGTTGGTAGTTTTAACTAGGGCAGTACCAGTGGCTCCTGGTGGGTGTGGGCACCTGGTGGGATCCCCTTGATCTCAGTGGGATCCCTTGGCCTGGTGGGATCCCCTCGCCTGACAGTGGCAAGGAAAAGCCTGAGCTGACTGCACCACTGCTCTACAGCAGCGAAATGGATGCAGCAAGCGGAGCCAGGGGGTTGGGCAGGGCTGCTCTGAGGAATGGGGCATGAATCCACCGGCTGCCCCATCTCGACATCTCCCTGATTTTCAGCAGAGCAAGGGTACAGAACGGCAGCGAGAGCACGGCGGAGGTGGAGCTGGTCATGAGCAGAAATCCCGGTGCTCCCGGGCCGAGCCGGTGGGGCTGCAGGAGCTGCCGAGGACAAGCCGCGCCCTGCCCAAGCGAGAGAGGCTGTTTGGTGGGGAAGGAGCAGGGATGAGGACAGGGCACAGGCTCTGCAGGACAACGGCACTTAGCAGCATTGGGGGCACAACAAGTGGGTGACGGGCAGGGCAGCTGCCCAGAGAGGCGTCTGGCCAGCCTGGCTTGCCAAGCTGGGAACTCGTTGGCAGCCACCGGCCTGCCTAAAGCCAGAAAGATCCCAAACCCCAAAAGAAAACGACTCTAAGCCATCAAATCCCAAGTAGCCCTGCATGGAAAATCTTCCCTGCTGCCTGCAGCGGCTGCCCCGTGGCAGTGCCCATTCCCGCCTGCCATGCCCATCCGCACTCGCCGCCCGCGCCGCCAGCCCCGACTCACCGCGCCAGGGAAGCTGCTCAGCAGCAGCGCAGCTCTGGGTGGCGAGGCTGCCCCGGGGCAGATATAAGAGCCGCGGCCCTCGCGCTGTTTTGCATTAGGGGAGTGCCGACGCACTTGGCTGCCACACCGGGCCCCCAGCGCCCGGCTTCTCACCGCGCTCCATTAGCCCTATTAGGGGATTTTCTTCCTTGCATAGGGGAGCTAAATTATTCATGGCGCCTCGCTAAAAGCCTGGGATGTGCTGCTGCAACACTGGCACCGCCGCCCCTGCTCGCAGCCGCCCCTCACCCTGCGGTGACAGGTTCTGCACCACCGGCACACGGGGTGGTGGGGACAGCTGGACACTGGGGCCATCAGGGAGCAGAGACGTCCCTGTGGCAGACACACCCCTCCTGTGGTCCCTGCGGCAGCAGGGCCAGAGCTGGGCAGTGACAGGACTCAAAGGCAGCCTCCTCTGGGCAGGAGCCCTGAAATGGAACTGGGTGGTGGACACCGGCAGAGGCTCCCTGAAGGCAGCCTATGAACAAGCTGGGTCCTGCCAGGCGGCCTCGGGAGCCTTTTGCACCAGATGTGTCCAGTGGTTCAGGCCAGTTTGGCCGCCAAAACCTGCCTGTGGCTGGGGCTCGGCAGTGCTGGTGGCAGTGCTGGGACAGATCGCTCACAGTGCCACTGAGCCATCCCGGTGCCTGCCAGCCTCACCTCCCCCTGCCATGTGCGGGATGGAGCAGGGGGGCCATGGCTCCCTCAGGGGCAGGCCCCTGCCCATGGTGGCCAGGCTGGACCCAGTCCCACACTACCAGGGCTGCCGTGGCTCCACGACCACCGGAGTGGCTGCTGGCACAGTGCATGGGCAAAGAGCTGCCCTCACTTCAGACGGTAAAAGAGTGGCGGGGGCAAGTGTTGCCTCCTGAACCACTTAATGACGCTGGTCCTAATGGCAGGAGCAGCAAAGCAGCTGGCTGGGTTCCTGGAGTTGCCCTTGGGAAAAGACAGCAGGCTCCTCCAGGCACAGCATTGGCGCAGGATGCCCCCCACACCCTTCCCCACCCGTGTTCTGGCTGCACTCTGTTGCTTGGGCAGCCCACGAGGATGGTGCCCTCCACCGAGCCGCACCACGGGGTCCCCACGCCGCGCTCCCAAACCCGCAGGTGACGAGGTGATGCCACATTGGTGGTGCCCACCGCACACAGAGGGACCCCAGCACTGCAGGCAGGGCAGCACTGTGCCAGCAGCACCCAGGCATGGTCAGGGGCTGTGGCCACTTGCAGATTTTGGGGAGGGGGAAGGGCTGGGTTACCTGTAGAACTGGAGCTGGCGCTTGGGGCTCCCGTATCTCGCGCTTCCGACAGCAAAGGGGAGAGAGAAGAAAGATGCCACAAACCCCATTAGAAAGAAGGAGCAGGACTGAGCAGCAGAGCCAACGGCCATGGGAAGGGTCAGTGACACCCACCCATGTCACATCATGGCAGGTACAGTGCAGTGGGCATTGGCACAACCCCAGGAGTGCCCACTATGCCCATAACAGGCACCAGTACCCCAAAACACTGTTGCTGCTGCCATGTGGGGGTTTTGTCCTGGAAGCTTTTGCACGAAGAGTGCTGGGGTGGTTTTGGAGTGTCAGGGCAATTTCATGGAGTGTAGTGGTTCTGGGATGCCATGGGCCTGTGTTTGAAGCCCCACAGAGCCCCCCCACCACCATCCCGCACCCTTACCTGTAAATCATCCCTGGGGAGCCTGTCTGCCGCAGCGAGAGTCGCGCTGGGGAGTCAGTGGTGGATTCGGGATACATGGAGCCACCCTGGGCTCCCCGGAGCCACTCGCTGCCTCACCCCTGCCACAGGAGAAGGGAAAAAAGAAAGAAATGAGGTTTTTTTGGGCACGCGCATGAGGTACTTCCTGTTGCAGAAGCTCGCGAGCCAGAAGGGTGTGTGGCAGGGGCAGTGGTGTGGGCACAGCAGCCAGACCCCAGAGTTCACAGTCTGACCTGCTGCTGATCCCCAAACCATCTCACCCCAGCCCTGCGCCCCTGACTTCTCGGCTTGGCTGCTCTCCCCAAACTTCAGGGGGTCCCAAGATCTCAGGAAATGCTGGGAAAATGCAGGCCTGAAAAATGAAACACTCTGAAAACCCTGAAGCCACCCCCAAAGATCTTTTGCAAGGGACAAGTCAAGAAGAGGAAAATAGCCCAGCTCTGACCGCAGCCCACACGTGACTGTGTGCACAGGGATGCAGGAACTCTGGGGGAAAGGGAGCCTCACCCCCAGGCACCCCCAACCCTTCCTGTCCCTATCCCCATGCCAGGGGCATCTGGCATGACTCCCTGGGAGCTGTGCTCCTGCTCCCGCTCCCGCAACACTGTCAGCAGTTTCCAATATCACGGAAAATGATGACACTTCCCTACAGAACTGGGGCTGGGGTTTAAATTTATCCTATCTTTCTTTAGGCTGGTGAGATGCCATCTTTACACTACAGGTCACCAGCTGCTCTTTCCCCCAGATGGGGTCTGAAAGATCTCCAGGCTCCTTCCTGGCTGCCCTGGGCTCAGCAGGAGCATGGCCTTACACAGTGTGCTCATGTCCTGGCACGCATCCCGCCTGCGTCCTGGCACAGTATGCCTGCATCCTGCATTCCTCCCGCATCCTGGCACAGCATGCCTGCATCCTGCATCCCTCCTGCATCCTGGCACAGCATGCCTGCATCCTGCATCCCTCCTGCATCCTGGCACAGCATGCCTGTATCCCGCATCCCGGCATGGTGTGCTTACATTTCACATCCTGCCTGCATCCCAGCAGTGAATGCCTGCATCCACAGCCTGCATCCCTCCTGCATCCCAGCACAGTGTGCCAGCATCCTACATCCCTCCCGCATCCTGCATCCCTCCGGCATCCCAGCACGGCGTGCCTGCATCCCGGCGCAGCCCCTGCAGCCCACGCAGCCCAATGGCAGCGGCTGCGGCAGCCGAGCCCGTCCCCGAGGAGCCGCCCGCCCGCCCACCGCAGCTCCCGGCCCCGCTGCGGCCCCGGCACAGATCCCCAACGCTCTTCTCCCGAGCGCCACAGGAGCGCGTCTCTCTTGGCCGCAGCCGCGCCGGGGCCAGAGCGCAGGCAGGCTCAGAGTTAAGCCGGGTTTGTTTTTGAGCGGTCAGGAGGGAGCTGCTCTCTCCCGGCCCTGCAGCACTGCCCTGCGCCGGGAGCAGACCCTGCCAAGCCCCACAGCCAGGACCCTGCCGAGCCCCTCGAGCCCTTGAGATCCCCCAGCTTCTCCTGGGGGATGCTCGTGTTGGCTCTGCAGCTCCCACGGCCTCGCCTGGCAGTGGCAGCCACCGGCTGGGCACTGTCCTGACTGCTCATGCCTGCTCAGCATCACTTCGTTAGTGGTGGAATAACGAAGCTGAAGGCAGCTGAGGGATGCCTGCAGGGGGGACAGCTGGCCCCCCATGCCTCAGCACAGCCATGCAGCTCCTTGCTTGTGCTGCCACAGTCCCGGACTCCTGAGTGGCCCAGGATGGGCTGCTTCTGCATCCCGGGGGGGCTGTGGTGCCAGGAGCTCAGCTCTCCGCTGTTTTCAACGGGACCTGATGCCCCTTCCCCATTGCCTCCCAGCAGTGCTGCAGGGGCTGAGCGCAGTGGCTGGCAAGTCTCCGGCGGCGCTGGAGGGACTGTGCTGGGAAGCATGGCTGGACCACAGGCACACAGTTCAGGGCTCTGCAGCCTAAGGAGCTGGAGCATTCTGGCCTCAGGGGCCAATGCACCCCTCCGAGCTCTCCAAGCCAAAGGCACTGCCAAAAGCCCAGTCCAGTCCATGCTGGCAGTTTGGTGCTTCCCTGAGACGGCTCCTGCACCTCCAGGTTCTCAGCACGACTCAGCTGCGAGTCCTCAACTGCGGTAGTTTCTGCGGGACAATATCCCAAAAAGGAAGAAAAGTGTTTTCTTCTGCAGGATGCACCCAGGAGCCAGATGAAAAGTGCAGAAGCCCTGATAGTTTGTGCTCCCACGGGGCTCCATCCCTGCCCCTGGTAGCACGATGGGGCACAAGGGTGCTGCGACACTGACGGTTTACGCCCGGGAAGCCCCAGGAGCCAAAGGTCTGCTGGGCCAGCCTGGGGGGGAACACAGACTGCAGCCTCCCAGACACACTGCTATCGGAGCAGGATGGGGTGAAACTGCACATGGAACTAATGGGAATGTAAGGACGAGACCACTGCTTCTGGTGAGCCTGATCCCCCAAGGGTGAGGCCCTGGGAGACCCCTGCCCTGGGCACCTCAGCACCCTGCCCAGCTGCTCAGGCATGGGATGCAGGGAATGTGGCATGGAGCATCTCCCCTCGCCAGGTGCCCGTCCCCATATTTCTAACCCTTTTTCACCGTGTTTGAAGCAAATGCTCCCCCCCCCGACGCCACGGGGAAGGTGACTTTAGCCCAATGACTCACGCTGCCCTGCTCTGTCGCCTGGGCACCTCCTGCCGTCACCCCTGCGCTCATGCCCCGCGCTGGTCCCGTGCCCCCCCCCGGCTGCACGGGCGCCGCAGGGATCCGCAGAGCAGCAGCCCTGCCCCTTCCCTCGGCCCGGGAGCCTCTTCTGCGGCGCAGCGTCCCCCAGCCCGCCGGGCCCCTCCGACCGCGCTGCTGGGCTCCGGCGCCTTCACCAGCCCATCATCGCGACAGCGCAGCAGGCGGGTGCTGGGGATTCAGTTGCGACACGTGAGGTCGCCCGTGACCGCCGAAGCGCCGGCACCGGCGCTGCTCGGCTGCCGAGTCAATGACACAGCCCGAAAGCACATGCGGCTCGCCAGCCGGGGTTATTCCGGCTCTGCCGTCACGTACACCAGTGCCAAAGTACCGGGGTCCACCAGGATACCGAGCACCCGCGCGTTCCCGATGTGTGACCCTGCCAGGTCCCCGCTGTGCCGTGGCTGCCGGCCAGGCACGGCCGAGCCACCGCCGCGGCCCCGCTCGCACCCAGCACCGCACCTACCTGGCTCCGGTGCTCGGACGGAGGGAGACGCGAGGTCAGGAGGCACAAAGAAATGAGTCAAAGCCCGGCTGCCGGCGAGCTGCAGGCTCCGCTGGTCTCGGGAAGCGGCGCCGGTGCCGGCGCAGAGCAGCTGCTACAGCCGGCGGCAAACGCAGCGGATGACGGTTCCTACCCCATTCCCGTTCCGTCCCCGGGAAAAGGCGTCTGGCGGAGGGGGAAGCTGAGCCCTCCGCGCCCCAGAATACGGCAGCACCCAGGGATGCTGCAGAGCCGTCCCTGCCGCTCTCACATCCTGACTCGGCAAGTTTGCCTCCGCCGGTGGCTGCAGCCGGCTCCCGATCCCGCCGGTGCCTTAACCGTGTCGGCGCCGCACCCGGCACCGGCAGCGCGTGGGCGAGCGAGCGGCTGCCACCGACCGCCCCTGCGCAGCTCAGGCGGGGGGAGGCTAGTCCGGGGCCGCAGGGAGCCTGGGCAGGAGCTGCATCATCGCTGCCTTAGATCACGCCGGGTGTTTTTCTTAAAAAATCAAATACAGCGTCGGCAGTGATGCTGCGGGGCTGCCTCCAGCGCCGGGGTCAGTCCCGCCGCCGGCGGCCCGTCCCCCTCGGCTCGCGCCCATCACGCCTTTTCAGCGCCTTTGGCTTTTTGGTCACCTCGAGCAAATCCCCTCCCTCCCACCCCCCGGAGACACCCCAGTAACTGGAGCAGGCTGGTCCCCGCAGTGATCCCGCAGCAATAACAACATTGATGCAGCTGGATCTAACAGGAAAACTAGAGGCCAAGCCTGCAAAAGGGGTCAGGGTTTTGGACACGCAGTGATGCTCTGGCACTTATAAATTAGGAAAACACGATTCCTCTCCCTCAGCCAAGTCATACTCAGCTTCATGGCAGCATCTCGGCACTTCCTCTGCCCTTCCAGCACTGTCCTGGCAGCGACGGGGACAACAAGCATGCTGCCTGCTCCAAACCATGCCAACACTGACAGGGACCACTTGGAACTGCCAGGGTGGGTGAACCCAGCAGGCTGCCTGCTGTCCACGCCACAGCAGCTCCAGGAACAGCCAGTGACAGGTAGGAAAGGCCATAAACCCCATCCTGTTCGGGGATGCTCCCAGCACCAGCCCATCAGTGGCTTTGCTCCCCCAGCAGAGGGTGGGAGTCATGTGCCAAGTCGTTTTCCTCCTGCTCTGTGATGCATCCAACCTGCAGACCTGCACACCAAGAGCAGGTGACGGCTGGCCCTCCTGCCCTCCTCATCAAAACAATAGTAATAATAACTAATAAAACCAGCAGTCCTCACGAATCTTCTGTCGGCAGCTGTGTGCAGAGGCGTTTCCTGCTCACCAGCCGGAAAAATCACTGCATATATGCAACAAGCCTGTATATGGATGTGATACAGACAGACTGGATACATCTCACCCAGCACTCACCCACCGCACTGCACCGTGGCTCCCAGCGACGCTTTGGGAGGAAACCTGTGGTTTGGGAAGCAGGCTGGGTGCCAGCGGCACGGACCACGTCTCACCTGGACGAAAGCCCGCAGTGACCGTGTGAACCGTCCCAGGACGCCGGCATGAAACACGACAGCTCCACATGACAGCTACGGGCTGAGCGGGCAGGGGACCAAAGGGGGTCCCCATCACAAGGAAAACAGCCTCAAAAACTGGAGGCTGCTGAGCCAGAGGCCCGAGAGCTTTGGGCCCGGCAGAAGAAAAGGTGAGGGAGCCGTGGCTGCGGACGGGTTGCAAGGGGACCGGGGACCCTCCACAGGGCTCGGGGCTCCCTCCACCCGCAGCCCCCGGTCACCGTTGCAAATGGAGACAAGGAAGGGACCAAGGCACGGCAGGAAACTGAAGGGAACTGAAGGAACCCTGACGTTTGACCCGCTGTGCACAAAGTGGCTCTGACGAGGAAACCGGACGATGCTTGGGGAAAATCCAACATTCCCACTCTCGAGTCACCGGAGCGTTGCCGGTGGCTCACGCCACGTCACCGGGGCTCCAGCCCCGCCGCTCCCGGTGTACGGCGATAGGCCGCAGGCCACCTGAGCATCACGCGCAGGGTCACCTCGCCTTGCCGGGGGAACGAACCACCGTTGGACGGCGGCCAACCACTCCCGTCCCCGCACAGCCCAGGGTCCCACTGGGACGAGAGCCGGCGGCGGGGCGAGGGCCCCGTTCCCTGCACCGGGGAGAGCCGGGAGGGGCGTGCGGCGGAGTGGCCTCGCCCGCACTCTGCCCGGGGCCCTGCCTGGTCCCATCGCCCCCGCCATCGCCCGGTGCCGGTGCCGGCCCCGCTCCCCCCGCGCCCCCGCACCTGCCCCGCGTCCGCCGCTCCCGCCGCTCCGCCGCGCGCCCTCGTGGGGGGCGGCCCCGCCCCGCCCCGCCTGGCCCCGCCCCGCCCGCCGCCCATTGGCCGCGCCGCCCGCCTCTCGTGCCGTATGCATATAACGAGAGCGCCGGGCCTCCCCCATTGGCTGCGGGGCCGGCCAGGCCCAGCGCGAGGCCCCGCCCCGCGCGGTGCGGCACCATCGCCCTAGTAACCCGATGCTGAGCCGGGCGCGACCACCCGCCGGGGGGGGGACGATCGACGCTGCCGCCGCCGCTTCCACCTCGCTGCTGCGTCCCGCGCCTCTGCGGGATCGCTCCGGTATCGCTCTGCTGTCGCGTCTCTCCTCCTCCCCCCGGCGAGGGTGCGCGGGAGGCGGACGGCGGAGCGGCGAGCGGCGGCGGCGCGTCCTCTCCTCCCCTGGCCCGGCGCGCGGTTGGTCGGGTCCGATAAGATGGCGTCGGGGCGCGGTGAGTGAGCGGGGGGGCGCAGGCGGTGCGGGACTGTCCCGGTCCCACGGATGGGGATCCCGTGGGTGCGCGGGCGGACGGGCCCCGGACCGGCCCCGGACCGGCCCCTGCTGTACCTGTGTGTGCATCCCCAGGCGGGTGCGGGCCGGGCCGGGCGTGGGCAGCGGCGCGTCCCCACCCACGTGCGCGTGGGTGCGCGGGGCTGTGTGTGCTGACGGTGCGGGGTCCGTGTTCCCGCAGGCTGCGTGTCCCCCGCTGTTCCAGCCCCGCACCCGCCGTAGCCGGCGCCGGGAGGCAGCGGCGACCCCCGGAGCGCGATGGGAGAGTGGGAGCGGGTGTTCCGGCAGCACCAGCCGCTCCCGCCGCACCCGCAGCGGGGCCGCGCCCGCCCCTCGCCCCGCTCTGCCGCCTTCCGCTGCGTGCTCAAGTACCTGCACGGCGCTGCCCTCGCCCAGGTAGGGAGCTCGGCCCTGCGGGAGGACCCTGGCAGTGTCTTGCTGACCCCGTGGCTTCTGCCCAGTCCCACAATTCACAAAATTATGGGATGGTTTGGATTGGAAGGGGCATTAAGGATCATCTCCTTCCACCTCCGTGTCGTGGGCAGGGACGCCTTCCACTAGACTAGGTTGCTCCAAGCCTCATCCAACCTGGACAGATGGGAAAGCCACAGCTTCTCTGAGCAACCTATGCCAGGGCCTGACCACCCTCACAGGGAAGAATTTCCCTCTCCTCTTTCAGTTTAAACCCCTTCCCCTTGTTCTATCACTGTGTTTTTTCTAAGCCCCTTTCAGCATTCCGGGCTGTGTGTGCAGGCCAAACCTCTCAGGGGTGGGGGTTTTCAAAACAAGGTGTTTTTAGGGGGAACTAACTGGAAATCTCCTAGAAACACAAATCACAGCTCAGCTGTATTTCAATCCCGTGCCTTCTCACCTGCGAATCTGAGTTAGCCTTTAATTAATTTTTCATTTATTTTTTGTTAACGAAGTATATTTAAATTAAAAATCTCCATGTAGCACTTGAACATTTTCTGCCCCTTTATTCTGTGCTTAACATTCAGCTTTCCCATTTTTCCTTTGCTCCATTAGTCTCTTGCTTTCAGGCAGGTTCTGCAGCAATGCCTGAAGGTGTCAGTGGCAATGTGCCCGAATTGGGCATCCCTTAGAAAATGGGAATTATTTGTCCTCTCTCACCGAAGCGCGTTCTGAGCTCTGGGGGTGCAGAGCTGGCGTGTCCGTGAGTGTCCCCAGTGCCGGTGCCTCGTGCCTTGCAGGGAGCCGAGTACCAGCTGCGCCTGTCCCTTTTCGATGCCACCTACCACCACTTCTTCGGGAGGACATGGAGGAGCGGCTGGCAGGCTGCCCACGCTGCCCCGCCGCGCTCGTCCAGGGCAACCTTCAGCGAGGTAGGGGGCTGCTGTGGGTCTGGGGAAAGGCAGCACCAAACCCTTTTCCCTCCTGACTCTTCCCGACCCTTTGCCCAGGGTGCGCCCCAGACACTGCCTGGTTACTAAGCTTTATGCATGGTTTATTGGGATGAGGAAATTGGGCTGCTGGGTTACTCCCGGGGCTAGTCCCACCATGGGAACAGCAATGTGCCACCATGTGCCACCTGCTGTGTTCAGAGCCGGCAGCAGAGAGCAGTGTTTCCCCACAAGTGGGAAGGAGGGGAATGAGCAGCTGCCCACCCTCCAGCACACCACTTTCCTCTATCTGGGAACTAAACTCTTCCAAAGCTGAGCAAACCAAGGTGCCCCTTACCAGGGAGATCCTGTTGCCCCATGGCATGACCCATAGCCAAGATGTCATATTTTCCAATTCATCACTCCTGTTTCCACTCCTCAGCATTGCAGGTGAAGTGAAGCACAGCTTGGTGCTGTGCTCTGCCTTCATTTACATTGTCAGCAGCATTGAGGGGTATTGATGTGTGTGTTTCTTTCCCAAGTGTTTCAGTACTGTCCCACCCCGGCTTGTTTTGAAGAGGAATGGATTAAAACTAGGGCAGAGAGGGCTGTGGAGAAAGCTGGATGCTGGGAGGAGCTGCCTTTCCAAACACATTCCCTCTGTCTGCAGGCTTCCTGGGTGTTTGCTGTGTGACTAGGAGAAGCTGGCAGGAGTTTTGGGGTGTTGGGGGACTGTGTCACAGCCTGTCTGTGGTGGCTGAATTGCGTTGCCTGTCCCTGCAGCTGCAGGGCTTGGAGTCTGGCACAGGGGTGGGATCTTTCAACTTCATGGTAATCAGCAGGTCAGTGTTGTGAGGAGTTCAGGTGGAGGTGCTGCCTGCACGCTCACCAGCCTTGCCAGAGCAGGATGGCAGGAGGGCAGGGATCAGGGTCTGCAGGTGTGGTGGGTTTTGTCCTCAGGGTTTAGGGGACAGGAATGCCCTGTCACAAACCGCTGTGTGCGTTCAGTGGCACATGGGACCTGCTGTAAGGGCTCCCTGTGCCTTTGCAGAGCGAGCCTTGCTTCTCAACCAGGGGTCAGGTTGTTAAAGGAGCACCTGGCAATAAAGGCTAATGGAATAACGATTTATGTCCTGGGGTAGATGTGGGAATGTCCCTCTCTGTTATCCCTTCCTGACAGCCTGTGATCGCAGTGAATATTTTCTCTCGAACAGTGCAGTAATGAGTTTTTAATAGAAAGATTAATCTCGCTTTAAATCCTGTCTGGAGAGGTGACCTGTGTCCCGTCCCCTCCTGCCTTCAGGTCCAGGCCACCCCCATCTCCCTCCCCCCTGCAGGAGGGTTTCCAGCTCCTTTGACTGGCTCTAATGCTGTAGGACCAGAGTGCATCAAAGCCCTGCTCGTTTGGGGTCTGCAGCCTGTGAGTTACCGTAGAAAATGGGTGATGACAACAAAAAAAGTTTTAAAAAAAAGGAATAACAATGTTTGAGATTTAAGGAGTTGAGATTTCTTAGTAGTGTCTGAGATCATCTGTCTGGAAGTTTTAGTGGATGTTCTGCTTGTGCCAGTGGCTGTCCCAGTGCAACAGGCATTGCTCTGCCTGCAGCTGCTGCTGCCAGCTCTGGAATATCCCAATTCTTTTCTTTCCCATCCCAGACTGTTTACTTCCACACCTCCTTGAACCACCCTGGCATCGTTGCTGTCGTGGAAGTGGTAGTGAAGGCCAAGAAAGGGGATGAGGGCTCTCAGCACCTTTCCTGTGGCTTTGGAATCATCCCCCTCTTCCGCGGCGGATCTGAGGCGACAGACCCAGCCACTGAGGACAGAGCGTAGGTTCCCCTGCTGCTGAATGGCAGGACACACTAGGAGTTGGGGTGGCCGTGTGCATGGCTGCTCTGGGGGAAGAAAGGGTGGTCCTGGGGCTGCAGAGACAAAGCCAGCATTTAGAAACCTGGAATTCTTCACTCTGGGGAAGCAGTGATGGATTTGGGAGGAATGTCTGTCCCTTCTCTAAAGGACAGGGCTTTTGCAGAGTGGGTGGGGGCTGAGCAGGGGCCTTATGGATGATGGAGATGTAATGGAGGAGAGAGATGTGCCTCAGCATGGATTTACTGACCTCTGCATGTCTGCTCTCTGCTTTCAGGCTGAAGCTGTACCATGGCACGCCACAGGCCCTACTGCACCCACACTTCCAGGACCCTGCAGAAAGTAAGCAGCATCCACACATGGCATCTTGGTCCCTTCTTGGTGGCTTCTCTTACCCAAATGTGTGTCGTGCACGTCTGGTTGATGTGAGACGTGATCCGTGTCCTGGTAGTGCTCAGTGGACGTGCCTTACTGCCAGCTGGGAACAGCCTGGCTGGGCAAACCCAGGTCTTCCTTTGCTCCTGGCACATGTGTTCATAGATAATGATTCCTTTGACATTGGCTCTGTGAAGCTGTCTCCCCAGTTTTGGTCATTTTGGGTCTTTTTCTTTTCTTCAGAGAACAAATACCTGATGGTGATGGAGAAGAGCCACCTGCAGTATGCCCTGAAGCACCACCAGCCCCTGGAGACAATATTTCACCTCCTTCCTGAAAACCTGCTGGTATCTGGGCTGCAGACGGTTCCTGGCTTGCTGCCAGCATGTGGAGACACGAGTAAAGGCTCCTTCCCTTTCCCTCTGCCTGCACTGCTCCTGCTGAAGGCAGAGGATCCTCAGGAGGCTGCGGGCAGGGCAGGCAGGGTGCTGGGATGGGATTTCTGGGGGCACCGTTGGACTCTCTGCAGTGCTGCCTCCTGGCAAGGGCATCTCCCCTGTGTGGGGCCACAGCCCTCACACTCAGAGCTCAGCCTGGAAGGCGTCAAAATGGCTCAGTCTGTTCCCTGCCCGTTAATTGCTTCGCTCTTGGGAAGCTGCTGCCAGGGATAAGTGCTGGTTGGTTTAATTACAGTCATTCAGCAGAGTCTTAGGAACAGGCCTTGCAGCTTGTTTAAACTCCTTGGTGGTAGGTTCAGGATCGCTGGGGTCTGTCAGGTTTAGGGGATGAGCTCTTGCCTGCTCAGCCCTCGTTAATCTCTCCCTGTGGCACGTTGCCCTTTGAGTTGCTGCAATTAAAATGTGTGAGATGAAGATTCAGAGGGTAAAAATTCCTCACAGTTCTGCAGCTGAATTATTCTTCAGCTTCCTGCCTGGAAAACCCACTGCTGATGGCTTTGGGATTGTAACTGTTGCTGGTGAAGCTGAGTGAGGTCTCCAAAGCAGCTGCACTGAGCACTCCCTGCGAGTGCTCAGCCCCGTGCTTGGAAGCTGAGTGGGCAGAGCCACCACTGTGGCACCACAGGGCACCGCAGCACAGCAGTGGTGGCTTTCTGTTTGCTTGGGAAACCTGTGGCCACCACTTTGTCTTTCAGGTGACTGCTTCCAGAAGCCCCGGCTGATGAAGGCGGTCACCTGCTATCTGGAGCAGTTGTCTGTCCGGCTATACCCTTCCCTGGAGGAATTTGAGGAGGAACTGCTGGACTTCCTGAACAGTGATCGCTTACTTCAGGTAAGTAACGTACTGTGAGGGGGGTGAGGCCCTGGCACAGGTTGCCCAGAGAAGCTGTGGCTGCCCCATCCCTGGAAGTGTCCAAGGCCAGGTTGAACAAAGCTTGGAGCAACCTGGTCGAGTGGAAGGTGTCCCTGCTGTAACAGCTTTCCTGTCCCAGGCTAACGCCGTGCCCGACGGTGACGAGGTGGCCATTCGGGAGCGGCGGCTGCACGTCGGTGTCCACAACGGCCTGCGCTTTGTGCGGGTGCCGCAGGTTGCGGTGCTGGTGCCAGAGACAGAGGTGGTGCCAGGCGGCTGCCGAGGGGTGTCCGGCTCCAGAGCCAGGTAAAGGGACAGCCCTCTGCTGCTGGTGCTGCTTCTCTCCTGTGTTAGATGCTGCCACAGCCACTTCTCCATCCTGCACAGGGATGCAGGTCAAGCCCTTGTGCTGAGAAGCCGCATCCACCTGAATGAAATGGTCCCTCACCCGGCATTCAGGGTCTGCTTCCAGCTGGAATACGTCCTGTGCAGCGCAGGGAGAGCTGGTGGGAAGGTAGGGCCAAGTGTGCGTGTGCCTCGTCTCCATCCTCTGTGGAAGAGCAGAGATCCTGCTGGAGGAGTGAGCCCTGCTCAGGAACTCCTTCCTCTGCCCATTTTGCCATCCTGCTCCTCCAGGTCATGGCAGCTCCTCGTTGCATGGCTGTGCTGCCTAACGAAGGGCAGCACAAAGTGTCTGGGTCTTTTCTGCAGCACTGGATGAAATACCCTGCAAATGGGCTTATTGAATCATTTTAATTACAGGGGTTGCATTTCTCCACCGTGTAGATGGAGGACTGTGGCCTGCAGCAGTCCTATAGTTCTGGCAAGCTAATTTTGAAAATTTCAGGGGTTTTTTAATATAAAAAAGGGTTTTCTTTAGAATTTAGCATTTATGCTGAAAAGAGGTTAACCCCTCCCACATTTTTTTTCAACTTTTTTTTCCCCCCCTTGAATCCTGAGGTTTTTCCAGGTGCTCCAGCCTGATGTTCTCAGACCATAAAGCCAGGAGATGTCTCTGAGCTTGGTCTCTGCAGTCAGTACATTCTCACCTACTTACTGATTGTTTACTTGCATTTCAGTTTAACCTTTCTGCAGGTTAAACCCAGCTCAGTGAGCGCTGTGTGTTCTCTCCAGAGACCCTGTGCTGTTGGAGCCATTGGCTGCTGGCTGGCTGAATTGATGACCCAGTGCTTGTTAGGAAGCTTTAATCATCTTGCCAAGATATTTGTTGAAAATGCAGCAAACGTCTCTTGTTAGAACTGTCCAGATCCAAAGTGGGGGAAACGGGTATTTATAAAGTGGGATGTGTGTGCCAGACCCGGAGGGATTTGTACTGAGCCTTGCAGCTGGAAATTTTGTTGAGTCCAGCTCTGTTGGAAGGTGGAAGCCCAGTGTCCCACAGAGGCTTGGGGCTCCAGAGGCAGGTCCGTCTGGCTGTGCTGGGAGTGCTGGCTGGGACAGTGGCAGAGCAAGTTCCTGTGGCACAGCCCTGCAGCAGAGCAGTTAATCCCAAAGCCGCTTGTGGAGCTGATCACCTTGTCCTTGTCCTCCATGCCATAATTAGCTGTGAGGGGGATGGTGGGTGCTGGAAGAGACCTCTCTTGCTTCTGTGCCTCTCCTTTGATTTGAGGGAGGCTGTGGATGTACTAGGTAAGTGGAAGCCTTTCCCCTCTGCTAGGGATGGGGGTCAAACACGTATCCCTTCATGCTGCTGCTTGAGCAAGGGGTTACAGAGAGATTAGGTGCTGGAAAGTGAAACGTCTCCAGAACGGGATGAAGGGCAGTGGCTTCTGTGACACCAGAGCCAGGTGTGGGGAGGTGTGGTGGGAGACAAGAGTCAGTGTCTGTCTGGCAGCACCCATTCCCTGGTCCTGGTGGCGAGGTGGGTCTCCTTGGCACTCACGGTGCTCCCTGTCCCCCAGGCCGTGCCCGGCAGTGCCCGCGGCGAGGCGGCCGACATGCGCTCGGTGCGCTGGGCTGTCTGGAGCCCCGACCCGGGCACCGGTGACACAGAGGTGGTCCTGCCCCTGCGTGGCGGTGCCCGCCGTGGCCCCTGCCAAGCCTTGGTCTACCGGACGCCAGCAAGCAGCAGGAGCTCCCGGCAGGTAAGGGCTTGCTGGCCCCTGGCAGCTCTGCCTTGCGCTGCTGGGTGAGGGAGCCGCTGTCAGAGGCATGAGGGAGGCTGCATGTAACGTGCTGTCTGAAAGCATTTCGTTTCCAATTTCAGGGGAAGCACGTGGAGTCTGGGACTGTCCAATTCCATGTTTCTACTGATTCGGAAGAACATCTTGTAACTGCTGCAGAGATCCTATGTAAAGACAGGGACGAGTCGGAGCAGCCTCCTACGCCATCGCTGAGTGAGTGTTTTCCAGCTTGCTGACATTTAAAATATAGAGTGTGGCACCGGTGTCTGCTTGGGAGAGAAAACACGACTTCAGCGAGTTTCAGTAAGCTAGTTATGAATTACTGGAGTGAACCAAGTTTCTGTCGAGTTGAATTCAGCTCTGACTTTTTAACTTGCAAAATTCCCCTGTGATAGTATTGCTGAGCCACGTGCAGAATCCCCAGGGACTGCTAGCACTGCCCCAGCTCGCTCCCATTCCAGGTCATCCTGATGGCAATGGGGACAGTGGCCACACCAGCAGCACATTCTTGCTGCCAGTACTGCTGCTTCTCTCTCTGGACTGTGAGTCCTTCCAGATGTGGGGACTGGAGAGATGTCAGTAAAGGCTGAGGAAAAGAATAATAATCTTGTTGTGCTGCTGCTGAGGAGGTGTGACAGCAGGCTGGGTTTGATGGGTGTGTGCGGGATGTGCTGGTGCCTGGCTGGGGAAGAGCAGGCAGCATCTGCCTGGGTGCTCGGATACATCTTGTCTGTAGTTTGGGCTGCTGGTGGTCGAGGTTCCAGCACCCATCTGCTCTATTGGAGTTGGAAGGAAAATTGCAGTGGGTTTGGGCACGAGGTTGTGTCCATGCACTAGGCTCCTGGAGATCCTGTCCGGCTTGTTTTCCTCTCATCCCCCTTTTGTGACTGATGGAAGCAAACTCCCCTTTTCTCTGCAGTGCCATTCTTGCTGGAGTTGTAGATATATCTCAGGGTGATGCTCCAGACACCTGGCAGCATTTAAGTGTTACAACTCCCTCAGCTCTCTGGTGCCAGCCTGTGGGCTGGGTGATGCCCACTGCAGCAGGTACCTGTTCCATGCCAGGTCTGATGCTGTGGTGCCTTCCACGAGATGGCAGTGGCACCATGGCTTTGCTGTGACAAATCCTGTCTTTCTGACGGCAAGGAACCAGGATCACCGCTGGGGGGAACTTTGGAGAGGAAGTCTTTTGGGAATAGATGAAGGAGTCTGATGATGTCACAGGGTTTGCCTCCCTTTAGCATGGGCTGCGTCATGGCTGGTACCTTCCTGATGCTGCTTGGAAGGTTTTCCTGGTGCCTTTCAGCTGGAGGTGGCTGATATGTTGGTGGAGTTGTGGTGTGGTGAGGGGAGAGGGGAGCATGTGCTGATGGTAGGCTTCCAACCCAGTACTGGTGTGGGGTGCTCCAGCCTGGGGGAGTGGACTGGGGCACAGGCTGTGCCAGGCAAGGAGAGACCCTCAGCAGGGCAATTTTCAGGGATGAGCTGCATGGTATTTCCCTGTCTCCAGAAGGCTTGTGGCACCAGGGGGAGCCTGGGAAGTTCAGTGGTGGTCCTGGAGCTGTGCCCCTCCAGCCTGTACCCCAAGCTTTCTGAAAATACTATTGAGTTCACTTTTTTGTAGAGTTCCATTGGGAAACACGCTACTGGTCTGGCCCAGGGGAGGTCAAGGGCTTCTTCTGCCACCTCAGCTGCTGGTGGTGCTGACGGATCCATCCATCCTCTCCTTAGCGCAGGCCAAAGCCTTCCCAACTGAAAAGAAACAGTGTTTTAGGCATGAGAGGGATGGGGTGGTTTCCTTTGCACAGCAGCCAGCATGGAATAGCTGGGATATACGTGGTGGGGAAAGCAAAATAAGGTCTCAGCATCACGTGGATGCAGAGATGGAACATCTGTGCCCCTGCTCTGCTGCGAAGGACCCGCGGCTCCTCGAGCTCAGCTGTGCCGGCGCCAGTGAGCAGCCAAATATAAACACAATAAAGCTCCCACTGTTTCGGGGCACAAATGCATGAGCAGATGAAGGGAGTGACAAGAAATAACAGAGATGCAACGAAAACCTTAAGTATCCTAAAACTTTCACGTCTCATTAAGCATCCCACTTGGGCAGCACCGTGTGGCCGTTGGGCACCGCGGCACTGCCAGAGGATGGAGGAGCTGCTGTTTGCAGCAGAGTTAACCTGATTCCCAGCAAAATAACGGATGGATCTGGAGATGTGCTATGTTAACCCTCAGGCATCAGTCTTGTTGGATAAATAAGTCAAAAGAAGCAGTTCAGCAATGGTAAGCAGCTTTACTGCACTGCCTTCACCCCCAAAATTGAAAAGGGCTGGCTGGGAGGATGGGGGGGTTCAGTGGTGGTGGGTGCCTGGGGGTGACGGCTCTGCTACAGCCTCTCTCCTGTCCCTCTCCACAGGAGTGCCAGCCCCCCGGCGAGTGTCGGCCTCCCCACGGGGACCAGGGGTAAGTGCCACGGGCACCAGCAGATGTGGGTGCTGGGTAGTGGCATTCCCAAGGGATGGCCCCCATGCATCCTCTGCCTGTTTTCCTGTCTGCTGCGGCCAAGAGGGCACTGAGTGTCCTCAAATCCACCTCTTCCAGGCAGCAAAACAGATCCTGCCTGTGAAATGTGGGGGGAGGTTCCCTGAGCTCTTTTCATGCCCCAAGAGTGTTGGTGAGGGCAGCTCTGGTTTTTGACAGCCCAGATTTGCTGGGTCCTGTTGTCCCCAGTACGTGCTGACAGTGACACACGGTTTGTTCGTGCAGAGCTGCTGGGATTTAAGGAAAGCTATGAGTGCCAAGAGTCTTCTTTATGCTGTTTTATATCTTAATGCAGGAATAAATGCACACAAATATTTTTGATGAAATGAAATACCTCATAAGGCCACATTAAGCAGTTTGATCTTCCTGCTGCATTTGCTATCCCTCCTCTTGCCAGGGAGTGAGCAGCAGGGAACAGCAGTGGAGGTGCGAACCCTCACGTGGCCAAGCTGTGCTGCTTCTTGGTGGAAAGGCAATGCTGGCACACGTGGCAGCCGAGCTCCTTTAGCATTGAGGGGCTGCTGGCCCACCTTGCCTTGAGGGGCTGCCTCGGGGGGCTGTCTTGGGGCTGCAGGCGCTCACACTTGTCACTCTCCCTCCAGCTGTCTGTGTCCCAGCTCATGGCCTCGCCACGGGGCAAGGACCAGACCCCACTGCAGGATGGGGGCATCACCCACCTGGAGGCTGACCTTGGCTCGCCGGACACAGAGCCCGGTGCCAGCGACCAGCTGCGGGCGCTGCCCTTCGCCCCACTGCAGGTGCCCATGGCCGCCGTGGGTTTGCAGGCAGGCAGGTGATGCTCGGCTCCCCTTCCCCAGGCTCCCGTGTCCCCACAGCCCGGCCCACCAGGTCCCCACAGCCACTTCCGTGCAGCTCACCCCAGTTTCTCCATCAGTTCCTGTGTGTCCCTGTCCCGCGCCTCCCTGGCACGCCTGCACGCCGCTGGCTTTCCGGACATCCTGGACCGCAACCAGGAGCCGGTGGAAATCTCGGAGCCAGTGGAGCTAGGCAGTTTCAACCCACGGCTGGAGGAAGCTGACCCTCTGCAAGGCAATGAAATAATCCTGCAGTTCCTGGCTTTTGGCAGGTGGGATGGCAGCTCGTGGTGGTGCCTTCTGTGGGCAGATCTCAGGGGCCGCCTGGGCAGAGTCCTTTCCTCAAATCCTCCTACCTGCTTCCCTACTTGGGCAGGAGAAGTCCTTGCAGAGGTGCCTCTTCCTCCAGCACCTACCATGGAGGCAAATCCCAGAGGGTTTTATGATGATGCTCTTGTCCTTTCCAGGCACTGTTAAATCATAATCCATTATTTTTAATTGGATCCATGAGCCACAATGTGATGTCAGAACTCGTTAATGCAGGGTTTCTCCAGAAATGCAAATGCAGTTGGGGAAGTTGCCACCTGAGGGGTGGCTTTGGCTGGATAAGGCCCTGCTTCTGTTTTTTCCGTGGCTGGCAGCAATGCTGTGAGAAGGTAACGCTGCCTTTGCTGGGTGCCTCCATCACAGCATATGGCAGGAGACAGCTGGAATTACTAAGCTTTTTGGAAAGTTAAGGCAAACCGTATGGCTGCTGTCTTCAGAGAAGTCCAAATACTTGTGATGCTGCCAATCTTCTCTTGTTCTTCTGTCTCTTGGCATGTGCCAAATGCATGAGGAGCTCGTGATGGGGCGGCAGCACCGTGCCACAAGCTAACCCAAACCCCTCTCCTCAAGGGATGCCCAGGGCAGTGTGGAGGGGCCATGGCCGAGGACCATCTTCCTCACCTTCCAGTTCTACCGTTTCCCACCGGTCACCACGCCACGACTGCAGCTGGTCATCCCGGAAGGGGGGTCGGTGACCGGGCTGGCTGTGCCGGCACAGCTCCTTGTCCGGGTGAACGAGGACGGGACGCTCGGCACCAGTAAGCTCTGGTTTTAGCATCTCTGTGTGGCTGCTCCTCTTAGTTGGGCAGATCTGGGCTTGCCTCCAGGCTGAGGGATGGGCTGGTGTCTGTTAACAGCAAACCTCTGCTGGTTTGCACATTGTGAAAAACATTCAAAATATCCGGTGTTTGAAGTACATCACCGAGTGCTGGCGGGCTGAGGTGCGCGTGGGGGCCGCCCGGCTCCCACCATACCAAGCGCCGTGACTGATGCTGTGGTGTCTTGCAGGACCCCCGGGCTTGCAGCTGAAGTACATGGTGGATCCGGCTTTCCTGCGGCCTGGAGAGCAGCGCTGGTTCCTGCGGTACCTGGCCGAGCACAGCCTCCAGATCGACGTCTGGGATGGAGACTCCCTGCTCCATGTTGGGTCTGCTGCTGTTAAATTGGAGGTATTGGTTAGATGGAAGGTTTTTGCCCTTGAGCCTCTGGGACTGCTAATGCTGAAGGACCCCCCTTCCCATGCACAGGACCAGGGAACAGCCTGGCTCTCCCTTTGGTCCTGTGTTGTGATGCCTCTGTGCTGTCCTCACGTCTTCAGTAATGGAGATGCCGTCAGCCCCTCTGTATAACCCAGTCCAGTGTCAGCCCTAATTGTGGGATTTGTTGTCTTCTCCTCCAAAGCAATGGCAAAGCATTAGCTTTCTTCCCCTTCCCTGGAACTCCAGCAGTATTTTAGGGCTAGACCCCCCCCCAGAGCCAGGACATCCAGTGGCATCCTTACCCAGAGCCCTTGACCCCCTGGACCAGAATCCCCAGTAACTCATTGTACCTTGCCTGTCCTTGCCTTGTCCCCAGCCCCTGCTGCGCCAGGGCCAGGCGGCCGTCAGGACCTACCACGAGCTGGAGGTGGCCACGACCGAGTACGAGCCGGAGGGGCTGGTGCTGGGCCGGGAGGCGCTGTGGCACGGAGCCCTGCGGCCCCTCGGCGTCCGCGTGGCTCTGAGGGGCCGCCTCCACCTCTGCCTGGCCAACGTCGGTGAGAGCCCACTGCTCACACGGCCCAAGGGCTTGGGTGGGACACGCAGTGTGCACAGGGCTGTACCTGAGCGAGAGCCGAGCTGGCGAGGGCGTCGCCCTTCCCAGAACCTGCTGGCTGTTTTTAGTTTATATATTTAATTTCGTGTCCTATAAATGTGCAGTGACTCCAGGTTTTAAAATCTTATCTACAGAGGAAAGATTAGCTCCCTATAAGATATCTTAAATCGTCATTTCCATACTTTGCCTGCAAAGGGCCGATAAGCTCCTGGGAAGGAGAATCTGAGATCCACAACCCAGGGAGAGGTTTAACTCGCACCCCGCCAAAGAAGAGGGAGGGAGGAAACAGAGCTGCTGCACTAGGACGGCAACTGCCTTTGATTGGTGTTTTTCCCATCATCTTTTTTATTTTTAAATTTCAAAATATTGTTGAAAACAGGATGGTAAAGCTTGGTGCTCCTGCCCAAAGGATGAGGACAGGATGTGTAAGCTGGTTAAGTACCCACTGGGTTTAGAGCTTTGTCTGACTCTGCTTGGCACAGCCTTTGCAGGAGTGGGGACACGCAGCCGGGCGTGGCTGTGCCAGTGGCAGTGCTGCAACCCAGGGAGGGAGAACACAGAAATGAAAGCAGAAGCCAGTGAGGGGCTTGGGATGGTGTGTGCTGTCAGTGCCACTCTGTTGCTGGGCAGGAGGCTGTGTGGTGGAACAGGTTTCGGGGAGCACAGTGAGGCTCTCAGGGCATCCTTGACCTCCAGATATTCCCTCCTGCTTGTATAACTTGGCTGAACAGAGCTGCAGGGAGATAAAAATTGGCAGTAGATTTTATAACAATGAAAATGGATGGTATCCACTCACTCCTGTCTCTGCTCACGGCAGGTCACCCGTGTAAGGAGATCTCGGGGCAGCTGCCATCCCACTCCCGCAGTGTCCCTGCACCAGACAGCACTGTCACCATCCCAGCTGGCAGCTGGCGCTCCCTGAACGCTGGCGGTGGTGAGTGCTGCCAGGATGGGGCTCGGCCTGTCCTGCTGTGGGTTCAGGTGGGCAGGGTCTCTGCCCCTGCATTGCCAACTGTGGGTCAGCTGCCACCTCTGGCATTCCCCGGCCCCGCAACATCGCGGGGTCCTGGGGCTGCACTGTCTGGGGGTCCCTCACTGGTGCCGTGGTGCTCTCTCCTGGCAGGCGGGCGGACGGTGCGGGCGCGGAGGTTGGTGGACGTGGACAGTGAGCTGGAGGCCGCCCTGCGCAGTCGCCGGCCAGAAGTGAGCCTGACACCCCCCTGGGCACCTCCAGCGAGGCCACGGCCACCCCCTGGCACCGGCTGCGGCACATGGTGCTGGTGTGGCTGAACAAGGGTGTCGACAGCAGGAGGGCACAGGGGCTGGGGACCCCATGGTGGCTCCAGGCTTACAGTCCCCTCCCTCCTGGCAGGGCTGGCCGAAGCAGCGTGCCTGGGACCTGCAGGTCATCAACTCCTACCGGGATCACATCAAGGGCGAGAGCATCTACCAGATGCTCAGCCAGGCCATCACGGCCACCCGCACTGTCCACGCCGTGCTGGGGACGGCCGAGTTCTTCGAATTTGCCCTGAAGAACCCGTACAGCATCCAGCACACCGTGACCATCGAGGTTGACCACCCTGAGCTCAGGTGGGGGCTGAGGTGGGGTCACCCCTGTGTGCGTGGGGTGATGCCAGGATGGTACCAGTTCCCAGCCAGTCCTCACCTCTGCTGCTCACTCTCCCAGTGTCATACTGGACCCGAGGGAGTGGCGCCATTTCAAGGAGCTGACCAAGAGTGTTACGCCAGTGGAGGAGGAGATGTTCCATCTCCGTGATGACCTCAAGCCTCAGGTCTACCTGCGTCCCAGTGAGACTGTGCACATCCCCTTCAAATACCAGACCTTCTCCGCAGACCCTGCCGTCACTGCGGCACAGGTAGGCACGGGTCCCTGTTTTGAGCTGTTCCCAAAAGGAAGTGTTCCCTTGGCTGTATTTGCTGATGCAGAGGAGGGTGCTATGGCCTCAGAGAGCACTGCACAGCCACAGCAGTGCTGCATCCTGAGGCAACCCCCTCTTGCACCCTGCAGGGGCCATCTGGGCTGGGCACCAGTGCCAAAACAGACACCCCCTCCCTTGGGAAGAGCGGGACTGGGCGGACTAAGCTCATCCAGGTTAGGGAGCCAGGTGAAACACCACCCAAGGGGCTGTGCGGGAGGAGCAGCATCACTGGAGAACCCCATCCCTCTCCCACCGGCCCCCGGGACAGGTCTCCTTCCAGGTGAGCGGGGGGAAGCCCATTGCACTCCTGCGGGTGAAGGTGGAGCCACAGCCCCACGTGGTGGACCAGACTTTCCGCTTCTACCACCCGGAGCTCACCTTCCTGAAGAAAACCATTCGGCTGCCACCCTGGCACACCCTCCCTGGTGAGTCTGCGGTGTGCCCGTTGGGGCGCAGTCTGTTCTCTCTTGGTTGGCATCTGTGGTTCACGGGGCCTTCCTGGAGGCACAGCAGCATCCAGAGAGCACATCACTGCTTCCTCATCCCTTCAAAGCCCTGGGCTCCTCACTTCCTCTCCATCTACCTTCCTCCATTGATGTCATCCCCAATTCCCCACACCAGTACACCCCTGTGGTTTGCTGGTAGTCCAGCATGAGGGGTTCTGTGGGTGGCTGTGTGGGGCACATGGAAGCAGCATAGGCAGAGAAAAGGCTCAGGTGAGTTTCCTTGGTCCTGGTCCGCAGGCACACCGGTGGGGGTACCAGGGGGACAGCCTGAGATGTTTGTTCGTTGCAGTGACCCCGACATCATTTGCGAAACCAAAGCCTTGGTACGTTCAGCATCGCTGTCCTTTGCATCCTTCTCCTGCGGGTTGTTTTGGTTGGTAGGGAGCTGCCAACGTAGGTGCAAACGCGGAGCATCCCCAAGTACCAGCCCGTGGCAGTGACACACTGGCAGCGATGAAACGGGAATTGCTTTTTATTCCCAATTAAAAAGAACTGCATTGTTTTGGCGGGGGAGGCTGAACGTGGCCCCTTATCGCGTCGCGCAGCAGCCTGTGCTCGCTTGTTCTTTTGAGCAAGTACCAGATGATTCAGACACTGGGGAAAAGCAGCCTTTTGTCGGGCTGGGACAGACCTTCCCACTGCTCGGGGTATCCGCACCCGCCGGCAGCGCGTGGTGGGACAGTATGTCCTCAGGGTGTGCGGCACAGCCTGCCCCTGCTGGGGGGTGGTGGGGCAGCTCCGTGCCCCAGCCCTGCGCCGCTCTCCTGGGCTGGCTCTGCAACTGGGAGTGGTGGAAGGGAAAAATAAACTTGGGCATGTCCGTGCAGATGGTGACGAGGGATAGTTGCTAATTGCTGTTGCGGAAATATGTTAGTATGGTAATTGGATTAGGGCTTGTTAGAAAACTTGCGGAAAATTTGCCAAAATTTGATTACAGATGCAGACCTGGAATGTGATAGTCATTTGTATCCTCTTTTGTAATTAAAAATACGGGAAGAGCTCAGCCAAGCTGTATAATAACTTAATAACATAGTTTAACGAGGAGCTGAAAGCATCTGCTTTCATAAGGGAGTTGGTGGTGGGTTCCTGTGTTAATGGGAGGACAGCCCTGGGGTCCTTGTTAGCTGGTCTCGGTATCAACTTCTGGGATGATGCTCTGGTGCAGGGGCCTGGCGAGCCGCAGGACATCTTCCTCAAAGTAGCCGGAGGACCAAGTCCACAGATCAAAAAGTTCTTTGTTGCTATTTATACGTAAGTAGCGGGACCTCAAAGGGGTGGGGAATGCTGACTCCCGTGGTGTGTGATGAGCCCTGTCCGTCTGTCCATGCGCAGGGACGCCTGGCTGGCAGCACCTGTCCAGATCTGGCAGTTCTACCTGCACTCTCTGCAGCGCCTGGATGTCACCTGCACGGCCGGGCAGCTCACCCGCCTCTCCCTGCTGCTGCGCGGCACCGCGGCCCCGCGGAGGGTGCGGGCCTTCACCTCCCACCCCCAGGAGCTGGAGGTAACCCCTGCAGCAGGCTTGGGGCTGGCTGGCCTGGGTCAGCCCGGAGAAATCCCCTCCGAGAAGGGAATGCCAGCCCAATCGGAATTATGAACAACCGAGAGCCGTAAAGCGTTTGCGATAATTATCTTTTGATTAGAGCTGTCATGTGTAGGATCATCGCCGTGAAACCCCGGAGGGCAAATTATCTGCGTTAATGAGACCGTCTGAAGACTCACAATTCCTTTAGAATTCGTTTGGCCGCGATTGCAAATGTGAATAATAAAAGGCACAAAAACTCCATTGCCGTCCTGTAAAGGAAAGGCAAAGGCTCCCCAGGCGAAGCCTGTGTAGGGGAACCCCTGGACTGGGAAGGCACTGTCTGTCCCCGAGCAGCGCTTGTCCTTCCTGACATGAATTAGTTCCAGGGTATTCCTGGGGGTGGGATTCAATAGCTATGGCATAAGGTATGAATTTTCTAAGAGCAGTTGGGTCTAGTTGATGCTCCAAGCTGGACATTGCAGGGCTGTGATTGGCTGTGGGTGGCTGTACCTCCAGGTGTTGTTCTGCAGGTGGATCCGAAGGGTGCCTTCCTTCTCCCCGCCAATGGCATCCAGGACCTGTATATCGGCGTGAGGCCGCGGCGGGCTGGCAGCAAGTTCATCTACCTCAACCTGGTGGACGTGGAGTACCACCAGCTGGTGTCCTCCTGGCTGCTCTGCCTGTCCTGCAGGCAGCCCCTCATCTCCAAGGTACAGCGGCTCTCGCGAGTGAGAAACATGGTGATGGTGCTGGATCGGTGGTCGCAGTCCCACCAGTAACCCTGGGCTGTCTCCTGTTTCTTCCTCTCTTTCCATCTGTGTTTTTTTTGGCACTTGCCACCCTGAGCACACATTTAGCCCTCGGGCACTTGAATAATCTCACGAAGCCCCTGGTAAAATGCCTTTCAGGCTGTTTTGGAGGCAGCCCCACGCTGAGGAGCAGCAGCTCGGATGTATTCCCGGTTGTGAAATTAGAGCTGTAGCATGCTGCTTTCGATTAGCGCTGTGCTGGCGGAGGCCTTGCCTCAAAGACAGAAAATTACATTTCCTGGCTAATGTGTTTCTTCTAAAAATACTTTCCTGAACCCCTCGGTACCAAGAGAGGTTCAGACTGGCGTTTACACTGATGCCCCAGTGTCCTGCCACATGCTGCTGGTGCCATGGGATGTTAGAGAATCAGAGTAGTTTGGGTTGGAAGGGACCTTTAAAGGTCATTGAGTTCATCTAGTTATCTGAGGGAGTGCCATGGCTGTCCCCGTGGACATCCATGAATGAGCTGGAGAAGGAACTGACCAGTCTCCTCTGCTCTCCCAGCCCTTCATCCTTTGGGCTGGTAATTAATTGCTGCTGCTTTTCTCAAAGGTGGGTTCTTTCTGCTGGCTGGCAGAGCAGATGTGAGGTGTGGGAGGGGAGGGAAGGCAGTGTGTGGGAGGCAATTCTCCAAGGTGGCTCGGGGGAGCGCCCATTTTTCCTGCTGCCCACCCTGCTGTCTGTGCTGCCTCCCCCACGGCTCCTGCTCCCCCACAGGCCTTTGAGATCTCGCTGCCTGCAGGAGGTGGGAGAGGCTGCAACAAGCGCATCACCTACACCAACCCCTACCCCTCACCCCGGCTCTACTTCCTGTGCACCAACCGCCCCGACCTGCTGCAGTTCAAGGAGGACTCCTTTGAGGTATGTCCTGCTGCCAGAACTCCCCCTTGCCAGCCCCTGGTGCTCATCAGGCTGGACTGTGGGATGCTTGGCAGGTGCCTGGTGTGCCACTGTGGGAGGGCCATGCTGGCCTGGGGAGGGGGGGCAGGTGAGGGGGTCTGGCCAGGTCCTGCCACCACGTCCCACCCGCTGTCCCGCAGGTGGCTGGTGGGGAAGTTTACACCATCGGGCTGCGCTTCGCCCCGAGCCAGGCTGTGGGGGAGGAGGAGATCCTGATTCACATCAATGACCACGAGGACAAGAACGAGGAGACCTTCTGTGTGAAGGTCCTTTACCAGTGAGCCCACCTGCCCGCCATGGCAAAGCACTGGTTCCTGCGCCAACTGTGGCCTCACCGGCAGCGCCGCCTTGGGGGTGCCCGTGTTGTCTGATGGGGGGTGATGAGCTTGGTCCCCTCGTAGTCACCTTGCCAAACCAGGGGTCTCTCTGTCACTGGGATCCCCGGGCACTGCCGTGAGTGCCGGTGGTGCCCCACGGCTCCATCTGCACAGAGCGGGGAGAGCGGATGTGTTTGTTACAGCACTTTACAACCACAGGATCTTTATTTTTGTTAAACATGACAATATATTGGGCACTTTGGAGTCTTTTTTTAACTTAAAAAGTTTGCAGATTTGATTCTGCGGAATATTTTTAAAGTATTGTGGACTCTATAGTGAGTTTTGTACACGCTGAAGTGGTTTTCTGGGATTTTTGATACTTTTTACTCATCCTTGATCCATTAAAATTGCTGTGCACAACTGGCAGAGTGCAGCAGCATTTTTTTCAGGAGGAGGTGGAAATCTGCAGTGTCCCTGTCTTGTAGAGGCGAGTGCTGGAGGTCCTCTGTGTCACCCCCATTCCTTGGAGCATCCTGGAGGTCAGGGCAGGGACTGTGAATGGGGATGGTGGGAAGGGCAGCCCACCACCCTGGAAATGCTGCCTTGCTCTTCACTAATTCACCCGAGGCTGGTGAATCAGTGGCCCCAATGAAGTCGGGTGCTGAGTTCCTCTGCCTCCCTCGCACTGATGGGAAATGACAGCTCATATTTTAGAACTGATTATACTGTCTGCAGCACAGGGAGGCCCTGAAGTTGTGTTATTAAAGTAGATTAGCTGAATAATTTTTATTACATTTTCACACAACGATATTTCTTGAGGCTTATGAATGAGCTGGTGCTGTACCCGCAGCAGAGGCAGCCTGAGTGGTGAAGGATGTGCCAGGCGTTCGGGGGACGCCAACACAGGGACTCGAGCTACGCTGGTGCTCGTGTGGTGAGTGCTGCCTGCTCCCCTGCAGCACAGGGCTGTGGCCCAAAATCTAGAGAACTTAAGAAAAAGAATGTTAAGAAAAAGAATGTTAAGAAAAGTTGATAAAACTTTTCCTTTAGGAAGCGGAAGTGTTTTGTGTTCCAGCTGCTTGGCATTACAGCCAGGGCCCTTGGACGTGCTGCTGCTGCCCACTGGAACATGGGGCAAGTGTGGGGGCAGTTTCCTGGGCTCCCTCTTGTTAATGAAGTCCTTCCCACTAATGACTGTGCTCAGAGTGCCTGTGCCTGGCCTGCAGCTTGGTATGCTCTTCCTGTTTGCATTCACATCAGGAAAGAAACTGGATTCCAGTAATGACAGAATTTGCACTGAACATCTCAGCTCGTGTCTCATCACCCAGGTGCACAGGGAGGGAAAGGGTGGGAAAGCCTTTCCATGGATTCAGTAACTCTTGGGGGTGCTGTGCCCTCCTGGAGCAGAGACAGATGGGACCCTCTGGGGACCAGAGTGTCGCTGCCTTGGTGAAGGCACTGCTGGGGCAGCAGCAGAGGAAAAAGGAGAGGGGAGAGACCTGCAGCACTTGGGGCAGGGAGGGACCACTAAACAGTGGCAACTACTAATGGGAAAATAAGAAAAAGAAACATAGGCATTGGGTGCAAGGCTCCTGCAGCAGCTAAAGCCCATTGGGAAGCTGGCTCCCAGGGTGCCAGGGCCTCAGCAGCGTTCACCGCCAGCCCAAACTTTTAAACCCAGCTTGTTTTCCCCATTATGAGGAGGAAATTGCGACTGCCTGAGAACCCTCTAATTAAACAAAGCCTCACCATAATATTTGCTGGGAGCTCGCCAGCCCTGTAATATGACATTACCGGGCCTCTTTATTAGCTGAATTGGGTATTTAGCATCTCTGCCAAACCAAAAGGCAGTTGAGGCGTGTGGAAACAGCACTGTAGGATCCAGCAAAGGGTACTGTGACCTGCTGGTGAGGCTTGGCCACACAGAGGGTGGCTGCATCACCCTGGGGGGCTTCCCCCACAGACAGACCTCCTCTTGGTTATTTCCCTGTCACCCAAATCCAGCACAGCAGCCCCAGCATGGGACTTTGGGAGGTTTATTCCACGTTTCTCCCACTTGTCTCCCTGAAAGCGCGTCACCCACTTGATAAAACCTGATTTAATGGTTACAAAACCCAGAGATAAAGCTGCTCTTAATGGATTTCTTTAAGATCAAGGCTGTCAAAGACCAGGCTCAGAATCCTTTCTACAGCGAGAGCGACTATATTAAGTGCACTCAATCACGCCCAGGCGAAGGTTCCCTAAGTGAGACTCTGGCTGGAAGAAATGCATTTTATTAGTGTCTCTGGAGAAAGGAGCTTGGCAGGAGGGATGAGGAGCCTCCAAGCTGCGGTGGCTGCAGTCTGGTTCAGCTGCAATGAATGGGATGTGAAGGACTCTGGAAGGCATGTCCTTGCTCCCCGATTGGGTCCTGCAGGGAGGAGGTTGGTGGGCACCGTGGTGACATTGCAAAGTGGTGACGTTGCATGGCAGTGGCCCCTGTGTGGGGCAGGTGGCTGGTCAGGGAGGGATGCTCACCTTGGGATGGTGCTTACAAACACACCTCAAAATCCTCTCTATGGAGCTTGGCCCCTGCTGGGTCTGAGGGAGAGTGCATGGTGGTGACGCTCAAAGACTTTTGGAGGTCTTGGATGGGACTCACCCCAGCCAGGGGGTGAAGGAGAGGGGTCTTGGCTACTCTGGGCAGACCAGAGCTTAAACAAAGATTAGTTTTTCACAATTTTCAGCTCCAGACCAGAGTTTAAACACAGATTAGTTTTTCATAACAATTCACAGTTCCATAATGAGAAATTTGCAGCAGTTCTAAACTGCTGGTTGCTTTTAAATCATTTCCTGTCTTTCTGTCTCAGGCTTGACATTTGATGACGAATTGAGTCTCTGTGTTCATTTACCCACTGATTTACTGTACGGAGGTGGGAAGCTGCGGCCACCTTAGTGAAGGTCAACACAGAGTGTTTGCTTGTAATTTCCAAAGACTATTAAGGTTTTTAAATAAACCCTGTGGTAGCTGTAGGCAATGAAGGCCCCGCTGGTTAGGCTGCTCCTGCAGCAGATCCCATCAGATGATGAGGAAGGGTTTGTGAGCAGATCACTTGGCTCACTGGTGTGAGGTGCCCAAAGGGGTACATCAAAATGCACCCCAAAGTCACGGTTAGAGAGCACTTGATTTTAAGGGCACAGTGAGCCGGGTGCTGACAGCCGCTCCTCACCTCCCAGCCCAGATTAGCATGGGGTTCTCATTCTGCTTTTCCCTCGCTCGCTGACCCTGTGCTCATCCCTGGGAGGCTGGGGGGAGCTGCCCCACGGCTGCCCCAGGACGTTGCTTTGCCTCCTGGCGCAGGAGGTTTGTGAATCTGTTGGGCGGGTGCGAGCAGAGTGGGCTGTGCCAGGAGGTTCGGCTGCGCAAATGTCACACCGATCTTATCTCGGGGGAAACATCCCTCAGTAATTACAGTCAATGAAAAGTCCTGCAATAAAAGCCTCGGAGGCTGCAGCCTTCTGTTTATCTCCGAAGTGCGTGCGGAGGGAGCTGGGAGCGGGAGGTGCCGGTGCCTGCGGTCCCTGCGGTGTGGGGACGGTGTCGGGGTTTGCTTTCACCCGGGCCGTGGGCAGGAGGATGCTCTGAGCTCTGCCTGCACCAACCATCTGCCCCTGCGCTGCCAGTTAATGAGTGAATTCAGAAAAAAAGAGAAAAGAAATCTCTCCATGGATAATTGGCACACAGAAAAGGGGCCAAATGAATTAAATAAATCCTTTGCCATGACACTGGCCCCACTCAGCTCCCTGCCTCTCACAGCAGCTTTTCAAGCCTAATGGTATCAGATACTCTTTTGGCACCCATTTTCGGAGCTGCATCCCACCCCTGCTGCTCCTTAATGCAGCTCATCTCCTGCCCGTGGCTCCCAGGGCCTCCACTGAATCAGCACTTCAAATTAAAGTCTTCCCCACTGCTCCCTGGTTTCCATGGAGATCCAAGTGGATGCTCCTTCTTCCTCCTGAGTCGATGGAGAGGCCCCCTCCTGGGGATGGCCCTCAGGGGAACCTGGGGGTCCCCGAGCATCCAGTGGCTCTGCAGCCGCCTTTGCCACGTGCTGCTGCCAGCAGACTTTGGCTTTGGTCCTGGCATGCTGGTGCCCTGTCCTGGTGCCCCGTTACACAGCAGAGAATCCCACAGGTGCTGGGAACAGGCTCCCAGTGTAAGTTATCCTCCCACGCTGGAGCTGATCCTACTCAGCTCTTCAGGGAGCTTGGCCAGAAGAAACTCTTCTCCTCCGTTGGGAAGCAGCCCTTTGGCTGGCCTAGGACCAGGTTGGTTTGTTTGTATCTTTACTTAAACTGTGAATAGACTTTGTAGTCTGCACAGAGGTTTCCTGAGCGTTGCCTGGAGCTGTTTGGCCAGAGCTGCTCCAGCAGTGGGAATGGTGGTGGGAATGCCCTCACATGTGTGACTGAATGGGCAAATAGCTGTGAGACCTAAGAAACAACAGTAATTACAGAGCGAAATTGTTATTAATGTACTAATTTACATGGGAGCCAGGCTGTATGTAATTACACTTTGGGATCATGATAAGGTTAATGCATTTACCTTCCTGGGTATTTATAGACACTTGGAATTGTTCTCTCCGTAAGAACCACACGTGTGTATTCCTGGCCTTGTGGGTCTGGCAGCTGAAGAGGGGTCAGGGGCATGGGGAGGTTTGTTGCTTTTTGCTAATATTGCTCACAGGGGAATTTGGGGCAGCAGCAACCCTGGCTGCATGGCTCTGGGGCATCCCAGGGGATGCTCACAGAGGGGATGCATCCAGTGGCTTCCCAGAGCCTCTTGGATCATGGTCAAATGAATTTTCTGTGGTGTGTATACAACTCTGAGGGGAGCTGCCCCAGGGGCCATCAACATCTGGCATTTGGCTACCTGGAAATCCCCCCAGCCTCTGGTTCAGCAGCAACCACCTGGGCTGGCAGAGGGAGCAGCAAACATGACCTGTTCATGCTCAACAAATCAGAACTTTTCAAACACCTCGGAAATTTTCTGATATTGGCAAAAAGCCTCTGCCTGTGAGGATGCTGTTCCCCATGCCAGGCCCACGTGTCTCCTTCAGCAGCCACTGCTCAGGTGGCCGTGGCCGCCCCAGAAATGCCAGGCTGGAGCAGGGCTGTGTGTCTGCACAGGGGCTGGGGGGAGCCCAGGGACTGCTGCCCCGGCGCTCGGCATCGCTCCGGCTGGGTGGGAAAGGGAACGAGCTGGGCAGGATGGGACGGACCTCGGAGTCCCCCTCCTCAGGGACATTCTGGCTTCTCCCCAGCGCCTCTGCCCTGCTCCAGCCCACCTTTATTAATGTCACACTGGGAAATGTCAGCTGGGTTTGCTGAGCATCCCTTGGCACTGAGCCCTCCCGGCCGCGCTGGCTGCCGAGCCCACGCGTGCAGAGCCGCTCGCTCGCGGGCCACTCGCGCGGCCACCAAGTGTCACCAGGGATATTTCTCCTGGTGTCACATGGGGAGGATAGAAGGATACTGCAGAAGGTCAGCACAGCCCTAAAAATATGTCTCTGTGTGCGCAGGGCTGTATTTTTGGCTTCTTCACAATCCAACCCACACACTGCTGGTGAAAGGCTGGAGTGGCCTGGGCACGGGCACCTTTAGGAATGAGGGAAAGGTTTAATAAGGTTATGGGAGGCCTTGAGGACCCTTTGGCTTGGCCTTTCGCTGATTCACAGGGAAATAACGTGTGAGTGGCTCCAGGGAGCCCAAGGCTCCCCTTCCACTATAAAACTCTGCAGTAGGGTGGTCAGAAAGGGAATTGCCAGAGGAGCTGATGAAGCCCAGCAACATCCCAAATATTTCTCCAGAAATCAATGCAGAAGTTTATTCCTCTCTTTAGAGAAGAAGAAAGGAAGGGGAAGAGGAAGGAGAAGGGGAAGGGGGTTCTAGGCTGCCTGTCAGGCCTGTTTAACCACGTCGTGTAAACCCATTTTTACAACTGTGTAAGTTTGAGTTATGTGTGTTATTTTTGCAAACTGTTTCCACATGGCTGAACTTCTTGATGACAGAAGTGAGTACATGCACAGGGTTATGCAAATGAAATACTTAATTAAGTGGGAGTCATACAAAATAAATTCTAGCTCCACCAAATGCCCTCTCTTCTTCCTTTAAATCCAGGTCTTTTCCTAGTGATCGGCTCCCAGCTGAGAAACTCTTCCTGCAGGGGATGGTGCTGCCTTCCCATCTTTTCTTGGGAGGAGGGTGGGAAGAGGCATCCCCATCCCTGGATCATCCCCTAGAGACATTCCCATCCCATCCCATTCCCTCCAGTCCCCAGCCTGTCCCCACCAGCACAATGTTCTGCCATGCCACCCACTGCTCTCCTTCCTCCAGCCCCATTAATCACCCTCGAGGGCTCCTGCTACCTTATCAGGCCCAGATGTTTCCCGCTGTTTGCTACAAATGTTAATTATCTCCTAATTACTTCTGAGCAGAGGCTGGGCTGGCAGAGAATGGGGTGAGAGCCAGCCAAGGGCATTTACAGCCCGGGGTGGTGAGACATGAACCAACAGCTGCTTCTGGCAGGGAGTTTGTTTTAGTTCCATATTATCTGCTCCAGATTCCCAGTATCTACCAAGGAGTTACCTGGGCAGTGCCCCAGGATGGAGATGCCCCACGAGGAGGGAGGATGTGATAGTGCAGAGACCACTGCCTGCCAAACCCCCCTCCACTGGCCCTTTTGTCAGCCTGGGACATTTGAGTGCTGGACATGGGTGGCCGTGGTGGCTGCGGGACACGTTCCTGGGGCTTTGTGGTCGGCTGCAGGGATGGAAAGCTGGCTTGGGCATTACTGGAAAACAATGCAGAGGAAAGGCTTCTTGGGGGATTTGCAGCCTGAATTGAAGCCATCTGTGACACCTCATAGTTTCTGCCATCTGGCACGTTCCCAAGCTGTCCCTTGTGCCAAACCATCTCTCCATGGCCACCGTGCTCAGCCCCACACAGGGACCAGTCAGGGATGGCCTCTGCATGGCTGGAAAAGCCTCAGCCCCTCCAGTGGAATGCTGCTAGCTTGGGCAACACAGGGCAAATATGATTTAGAAAAACCCAACCCAAATGCACTGGAGTGAGCAGGAGAACAACTTGGCAGAAGGTTTATTTTTATTTTTCTCTAGTGCAAAAAACAATTAAAGGAAGTGCCAACCCCCCCCCAAATGCAAAGAGTTGTAACCAAATGTCACCCCAGCTTTGATCCCCTCAGAGGCAGCACTGCTACTATCAGTTTAGAAGCATTAATTTACATATTCATGTCCCCTAATTTGCTCTTCGGGAGCTGGAGTCTAACAGCTAATGAAGAAAGTCTTCCTGTGCACACAGAGCAAACCTGGAGTCTATCACAGATGCACCGAGAAAAATAATCAGACACAAGTAAGTGTTCATCCCAAGGGAGAGGCTACCCAGACTAAAAAACTTGGCAAAGACCAAACTCCCTTCTCCACATGTCCTGGGGATGGGGTGAAGGGGCTGTGGCCACTGGGGCACACGGCAGTGGGGCCTCAGTGCCAGGATGTGCCCTAATGCAGGGAATGCTTGGGGGGTGCTGGGGAGGGGATGATGAGGGGAATGTTGAGCTGGGGGGATACTGAGGGGGCTGCAGACCTGCTTCCCTGTAGGCATTGAACCATGGAATGGGGCCGGGCTGGTTTTAGGGAGCACTGAGCACCCAGGGACCTGCCAGGACCAGGAGGAGCTGTGTCAGGAACCAAAAGGCTGTTGTGGTGGCTGGCTGAGCAGGCAGCGTTATCAGCCACACTGCCAAGTGATGTGTCCCTTCTGTTCACCCTTAATTTAATTTCTTTCAGCAACACAATAGCTCAGTTTTATGTCTGCCATTTATCAGGAATTAAACTTATTGTCATTATTGTTGGCGGGGCATCAATTCCAAGGTGGCACTGAGGCTTGCAGGAGGCAATGACTGCTCTACATCCACCCCACTCCTGCTCCTCATCCCACGAGTGGGAACACGAGAAAATCCCAGAGCCTGTATCTATTGGAACTGAGGGATGTGCAGGGATCCAGTGAGACCATGGGGTGTCATGGGAGTTTTCTGTGGCTGTGGAAGTTCAACACTGAGGAGCAGGCTGGGCTCAGGGACTGAGTGACCAGGAGCATCACCCTCTCACTGCCATGGCTGAAGCAGAGTCGCAGCTACCTCAGACGAGAGCTCAGACCAAGGCTCAGAATAAAGGCAATGCTCTTTATTCCTTGCAGTGCCTGGAGAGTTCCTTTCATCTGCTCTGCTGAGGGCTGCAATTACAGCTGTGTTGTCAATAGCAAATAAAGATGAGGTTATCAAAAGGCTCAAGAGGCTGGGTTAAGGCTGCTGCCTGCAGCAGGAGCTGTTTGGAGAGGGGGAGCTCCTTCAGGGAAGATGTGCCCCTGCTTTGGCCAGAGTTGGAATCTAAAAGTGGCCAAAGCAGGGCTGGAAAAAATCAGACCTGAGCACTGACTCCTTCCTGGAGAGGCATGGAATCATGGAATCCCAGCAAGGTTTTTGTTGGGAGGGACATTAAAGCTCATCCAGTTCCATGGGCAGGGACACCTTCCACTAGACCAGGTTTGTCCAAGCCCCATCCAACCTGGCATTGAACACTTCCAAGGATGGGTATCCCAGATAAATATTGTGTGGTTCTTAGCTGGAAAAATGCTTCCTTGCATTTCAGGGTGTCGAATGGCTCATTAGCCTCTGGTGCGTTACCTCTTGATGGTTTAGCATTACTAATTCCTTTGGTAATTATGGCAATAACAATAATCCTGGCTGCAATGCATGTATATGCTGTGCTGTTCCGTGCAAATTCCCCTTGGGAAGTGTGGAAGTTAATGGGACCTGTCTGCATGGCTGGGAAACTCCTGTGGGACAGTGAGTGCCAGGCTGGCAGGTTGGCAGGGCACAGGCAGAGTGGCAGTGTCGTGATGGCACAGAAGCAGAGCTGGCTGGAGGGTAGCTCTGGTCCTCCTGCCCACTCCAATAGGGGTTATGCTGCTGGACTCTGCTAGGGAAAATCCTGCCCCAGCTGAATCCCAGATTTCACTGACAGTTGGGAATTTCAGCCTGAGCTGCGGGACTCGGTTTGAGCATCAGAGGAAAGCTTGCTGCACTGCGTTATCTGTCTCTAACATCAGCTCCCCTTGAGAAAATCACAAAGAAAAAAATCTTTCTTTTCTTTCAGCAAATGCATTTTAAATAAATTATAGGATTAAAAAAGTTAAAAGTTTAATCTGCTCCCCCATTGTGTGCGAGTTCAAAAGGAACATTTATCAGGCGCGAGGTTGGGCCGCAGTTCGTGTGTGTCGCTGGAAGATTTTTAATTCGCTCAATGGGAAATGATGAGCAGAGTTGATTAGATGGGAACTGTAATTTGTTCCCAGCTGTCAGCAGTCCTGGCACCCTCAGCCTTGGGGCAGCCACGATCCCCTCCCCTGCCACTGGTCTGAGGTGCCCCTCACTGGACCTGAATGTGTTTGTGCTCACAGTTCACAGTGTGGCTCCTTGTGCTCCATGAATCCCTCCCTGTCCAAGAAGCTGGGTGAGGAAGCCTGTCACATCAGGCAGTGGCATCCAGGGTGAAGCAGTGCCGTGGTCCAAAGTACCCCAGAGCAGGGATCAGGCTCCATCCTGGGTTGCTCAGCTGCCTCCCAACAGATGTGGATTCTGCCACTGCTGTGTGGCAGACACACAGCTCCCTGCGTGCCTCTGGTGCCTCCAGCCCCTTAGATGAAGGATACAGCACACAAAGCCAAATTCACTTTATTAGCATTATCAAGGAAGTGAAATTCTTTTCCATAAGTGGTTCTGCGTTGTTAACAGCAAAATAAGCAATTGCTGACAGCCAGCCTGTTCTGGAGAGCAAGTCCGCATCCATCCTAAAAACGGGGACATGCCAGCATGGTGATGTCCTTTCATCTGTCTCCTGTGCTCCTTTTCTCCCTCCTGCCAGTCCGTCAGGGACCCTGGGAACACCAGCAGCAGTGGCAGGTGGCTGTGGAAGAGTTAAGGGGCTGTGTTTCTCACTCTTCCTTCTCAGGGAAGACAAATGATTCATTCTATTCCCCATCGTTTTCGCTGATGCCTGGCTGCCTCCCATCGCGATGTTGGGTCTACACCATGCAAGTCATTAGTTTGATCCCCGAGAAGAGCTGTGGAGAGCTGTGTTTCCTATTTGTCTGTGGTGGCTCCTGCCAGGGGCAAACCAGCGTGATCAGTTCTAGTTTTCTTTCAGATCTTCACAAAAATGGCAACACACACAGACGTGGCATGAGAATATCACAGTGACGTCCGGCTTTTCCTGAGCAAGGGAGAGGAAACTCTGTGGCTGTGAGAGATTTTGTAAGTGGGTGGATGGGGAAGCTGCCCCTGACTGCAGGCACAGCAGGGGCAGTCAAAGACATCTGCTGCTCACGCTGGGGGTTTGCTGTGGGCACTGCCAGCTTCCAGCCTCCCGTACGGTAAATATCCAACTCATCTTCTCCTGGGCAATATTTGCCTCTAAGATCCATGAGTGATAATATGCCATTTAGTAGGAGTCAGGCAGCTGCAGGCAGGGCAGTGCAAACCCCATCCCAACCATCAGAGCTGTCATGCTCCCCATGGTGAGAGGCAGATAAAGATCTGTCAGAAAACCATGGTCCAAGAGCTGGCAGTGGAGCTTTTCCCTAAAATCACTCCATTTTCAAGCACCAGAATGACTTGCTGCTGAACTGCATGTAGGACTGTGAGTAGGACTGTGAATAGGACTGTTAGTGGGACTACATGTGGGTCAGAGGATGCAGGTGGTATTTGTAATGAAGCCTGTATACAAATCCAGAGGTTTTTCAGGTGACCAAGCAAGCTGGATCTTGGACCCGAGTCAGATAAGACTACTCAGATCCAGAGAAACTGGGGGAGTCTCCAGAACCAGCGGGATGTGCTAAGTGTGGTCTGGGTGTGAACCATGGGCTGATGATGGTCCTGATCAGGCAGAGGGCTGATGCCCACAAAGATCCAAGACCCCAGTGCAAACTCCACAAGCCTGTACACTCCCCAGTATATTCCAGAGGCCAGCCCTGCCTGGATGGAACACATCTCCAGCTGGGAGAGGGATGGCATTAACAGACAGAATCAACAGGACCTGTGAGTACATAAAGAGTGATGTGTGGTTTAGCTTCTCTCTGGAGGGTTGTATTATTCCTGTTATTGTGTTATTCCTGTTAATATTTTAATGATCCTCTCTGGGGCTGCTCAGGGGCACTGGGGCTTGAAGGGAAAAGGAAATGTTTCAGTTTAAGGCTCTGGGCAGAGAAATGAAGATGTCTATGACTGCTGAGGTTGGAAATCAGGGATAATCTGCCTTGGGCACTGGTGATGTCCCTGGCATCAGCCTGGCAACCCCTAGAACACTGTCCCTCTAGCTGTGCTGGCAAGCACCAGGGAGGAGCTGGCTCCCTGCACGGCACTCACTGGTTTATTTTGATAGGCAGGAGGCATTGCTGTTCACAGCCGTTTAATGTAATGTGGGAATTGGTAATTTGGGATTGTGGCTGAAATCACTTTTGAATACATAAAACATAAATACAGCAGAAGCAGAGAAATGAGCCATAACTCTCCCTAATGGAGCCCCGGCCTCCCCGCTTTTCACGGCACAGGGAAAAATGGCCCCACTATTTTCGACCATTAATTCTGCCTTGGCCCAAGTCATGCTGCTCCCTGTTTCCCGAGCACTTTTTGCAAAATAATGAGGCTATTTATTAGCAGCAACGAGGCTGCACAAAAAGAGGCGTTGAGATAGTTTCTATAGTAACTCCCTGCAAAAACAGTTGGTGCTCATCCGGCCGAAGCTGTTCTGCTGTGCTGGCTGCAGGGCAAGCGGAGCCCTGACTGCCGGGCAGGTGGGACAGGAGGTGGATCCCACCAGCTTGGCATCAGCTTGGTGGGCTGCTCGTCAAGGGGACATATGGCAGCTGTCACAGCTCCTGGGGTGAGACCCAACAGCCCTACTCTCCCTGTGCAGCATCTTCTTCTCATCTTCCTCAGCCGTAGGTCGCGTTTTCATCGGGCATTTAATGTCTATTCTCAACTCCCTGCTCCTCACAGCGGGTGAGAGAGAAGCAGGGGTGGAATGGCCTAGAGCGGGATCCTGAGCATCCTGCAGCTCCCCAGGAGCACCAGCCACTCCGCCTTGGAGAGAAGCTCAGGCTGCTCTCTGCATAGTGGCAGAATTTCCAGGAGTAATTGGATTTGGCCATTCAGTTACTTCCACAAATAAGGGAAAACTCAATTGTTCATGTTTGCCAGTCGCATACTGCAGGAACTAAGTACAAATTCCATCGTTCGTAAGCACAGTTCTACAAATGGCTTCTATTGAGTTAGAAAACAATAGAACTCCCCGGCACTGCTCAATTCCTACATTCCCACACATGGAGAGACCCTGCAGCTCTTCCGAGGGGAGGGTCTGAAGACCCACATTTCACTCCATTCAGTTCCACGTGGGTACTGAATAAATTCCAGGATAGCAGGGGTGCCTGAGGATTAAGAAGAGACTAAATTTACTGAGGAAATAGTTACTCACTTGGTCCTACCTGGCAGCTGGACAAACAGGGCTCAGGGAAGGAGGATAAATCAGTCCCGACCTGTCGGTGTGTGCCGGAGGAGCGGAGCATCCTCCAGCCCGTGCTCCGGCTCGCCGGCATCTCCCATCCCCCGCGAAATCATTATTAAACCTGGCAAGCCATCATGAGAAATAAAGATTTATCGTGGCACAATTTCCCAGGAGGGACAGAGATTAATGCCAAGGAGAGGGGAACCAGCAGCCGTTTTCTGTTTGGGGAGCGGAGGAGCTTTTCCCTCCCCAGGGCTCTGAGCTCCTGCCAGCAGCCGGCAGTGCTCCAGCTGGGGGCACGGCCTCGGGGCTCCATCCCGGCCCTGCTGGCATCCAGCCATCCCTTGGGGGCCATCCTGGAACCTCCGCCTTTTCCTTTCTAAAAACCTCTTAAATTTCACTCTTTCAAGGACACTTCTGGACGTGCAGCCTCTGGTGAGGGGCAGGTCCTGTGCACTGGCAGGACCCCAGCACTGCACAGGAAGAACATGAGGAAAGCTGCAGAGAATTGGGACAGTGAAGTCCCTTAGTGATTTTTACAGAGAAAAAGATAATCTGTGGACTGAGGAAACTGGTACCACTCATGGAGAGACTCTCACAAAAGGCTCCTATTTTTGTTGCTGCTTTGCATGGACGTGTAACAGGAGGAGGGAGGGGATGCAGTAATGCACTTTTCAATTTTTGGCTGCAAAACTTTCATCATTATCATTTCAATTAAAATTGCTCTTTGAAGCAGTTTGTCTTCAGGCTCAGCCACACGAATCTTTGCTTTTATGAACATGGAAAACTTGAAAAATAAAAATGACCCTATTTTATCCAGCTCTGGTTTCAAGGACAAGGTTTGTGCTGGAGTGCAGTGACAGGATGGGATGGGGTGGGTTGTGGAGAATGTTGTCCAGAGTCTGGGGGCATTCCTGGATTGCTCCAATGCAGGGAAGTGCTCCTGGTGCAAGGACAGCTCTCATGCCAATGTGATGCTGAGCAAGGCGGATGCAGTCCCATCACTTCCCACCTTGTGGAGAGTTAAATCAAATGGAGTTGCCAATGCCCCTCCAGATTTGGGCAGTGTCCAGCGTGTGGTGGGTCAGCCATAAATTGATGGGAACCTCCAGGGGATGTCAGGAGAACGGGTCCTTGCTGCCAACACTCACTGGCCTCCCCTGCCTCTGCTGGGATCCTGGGACGGGCCGTGAACACCCATGAGGCGGAGATTATGCAATGCTTCTGTAAAACCAACTGATGTTCAACACTAATTTATGGATATACTGAATTATCTAACACAAATGTAAATAGGGTTTACAAAGAGATATCAGAGAGGCACCTACAGTCGAGTCAATCTTCTTTGCAGAGAAGCAGAGGAAGGAGCGTGGAAAAGGAGCCCGGTAATTTATGCATCTGCGTGTCCCATTCCATCCTCAGGAACACAGTTACCAGTGCCTGTGCCTGTCCTTCAAAACTGCTTCCAATGTCGTCTTTTTAATGAAAATTAAGTGCTTTGGTTGTACTCCACAGAAGCTGCACGGACACGACTAATTGCAGCACTGGGAGATGGCAACCTCATTTGAAAGGAAGCAAGTCCTGGGAGGATTCAGCGTGGACTCTTCCAAACAACAGACACCATGGACTTAGAGGACTAAAAATATTTCCCCTGCATCTGCGCGAGCCGTTTCATTTCCTCTTCATTTTCTCTAATTTTCTTTGTTTTCAGCTTTAACTGATTTGATGCATCCTAATTACAAGCACATCTGCCCGCTCCCGCAGCATCCCGGCTGACCCGTGCCGGCATCCAGGCTGGCGGAGGGATGGAGGAAGGATGGGCAGCAGGGCTTGCTCTCCAGGGACCTGTGGACATCCCTCCAGCCTCGGATGCTGCCCAGACATCCTTGAGGAGGACTTTCCATATGCCAGCTTTCCCATGCTGTACTCCTGGGCTGGAATGCCCAACTGTTTTCCCAGATGTACAGTTGATTTCCCGGGAGCTGATGGTGTGGTCAGGATTGCACCATCCCACCTGGTCCTCGGGTCCTGCAGGTAGGACTGGGGCTGGCTTTTTTGGGTTAGCCATCCCTCAGGAAGAGCTCACGTAAATCCAGTGCTCAGAAGTCATTTATTCTGCTGCTAATTTATGACAGTGTTTTCATCCTGATCTTAAAAAAAAAACAAACAGCGCTTTTGAGGTGTTTTGTCTCCTACATAAGGAAATCAAAATCCCCAACCAACGATTTGTGGGAAGAAGCAGCTCCAATACAAGAACAAGATGCGTGTTGTGTCCTTTCTTTAATTAAGTTAATGGTCATCATTTTACATGCTAATGTCTCCTCTGTGGTCCATCAGTCGTGCAGCTGCAGCCGCCTGCAATCCCTGTGTTTTACCTCAGAGACCCAATTACTGCTCCGCTCGGTGCGGGTGATGTGGAGCATCCCCCGCTGGCACCGTGGCCAGGACAGAGGTTCCTCTGGTATTGTCTGGGCAGGAGAACCATCCTGAGGGTTTGGGTGGAAAAATGAGGAGCAGAATGGCTCATATTCTGCTTCATTGTGTTCCCCAGGGGGGCTTGGGCATGGCAGGAGGCTGTGGGGCACCCCAGCCCAGGGGCTGAGCTCTCTCTTGCTGTATTCTCCCAAGAGCCAGAGGCCGTGCCACTGGCAGCCTGGCCATGAGCCCCCTGGGCCATTGCTATTCTCATTGCCATCTGGTGGCACTCACTCACAGCTGCTTTTATACTTATTTTCTCACACAATCCACAGTAATTGATAACAAAATAAAGAACCCCAAATAGTCAGCGTTTCTCCCTGTAATCTTTGTGTGAAGCTGCTTGATGGAGGGGCCTGGGGGACCTGTGCTGAAATGTGCCAACCAAAAGCAAAGCAGAGGTGGGCAGTAACACAAGGGATGCATCAGTTCCCTGGATTTTTTTCCAAGGGGTCATTTTCACCTTCCCCGAGGGGAGAGGCACCCATCTTCCCATGGGGCCTCAGAGTCGCAGCCATGACCTGCAGCAGACTGCTGGAACATCCTCCCAGACAGCCCCTCTGGCAGGACCTGCATCTCTAGGGCAGGATGGGGGCAGAGGAGGGGCTGTGTCCTGGTATTGTGCTGGGAAACCCAATCCTGTCAGGAGTGGATGGATGCAGTACTCTCAGAGACTCGACGGCTGCTCACAATCTCCAAGGGCTTTGAGATAAGCGGACTGTCATGGAAAAGCCAGGCCACAGAGATAAGAGAGCTTATTCCGTTCAATTATTGGGCAGATAAGGCAGCACAGGCAAGCCCAGCTCTCCTAATCCATTGCAACCAGCCGCAGAGTGCCGGTCCCTTCCCCGTGAGCCGCCCCCAGTGGCTGCTGCAGCACTGGCCAAGGGCTGGGGATGCCCACTGCAGGCAGAGCCGGCTGTGCCGCTCAGCCCCGAGCCTGGGACTGCTCGGACTCATATTTCCTGTGAAATATGGCCCTGGCATTTCTCACAACCTTTGCACAAAGGTTAGGAGGGAACGTGATGAGATTTGCTTGATGACAGGGAATTGGGAGGCACTGTCAACAGGGATGATGGAGCACTCTCCTGGGAAGCAGTGGCTCACCCATGGCTTGGAGGGCTGGTGAAGAGAGGGAGTAGAAGAGTGTGGAACTCTCAGCATGAGAGAAATCCCCCTTCCAGGAGGCTGAGGGCAGGGAATGTGTGCTGCTCAGAGGGTGCTTGGAGAGCCATGCATCCAAACAACGATCAGACCCCTGGAATGGGGGGGCAGGGTGTGGGGACCAGGCCAGAAGTGTGAGGGTCAAAGAGGGAAATGGCCCTGGGACAGACAACCCACATAGGGGAGCAGCATCAAACTTTGGGGACAGTGTCACCCAACACCTTCCTCATTGGGGGACTGAGCTCTGCTGGAGCCCCCCTTCCCTCCCAGGGTGGGCAGGGACGGTCCAGTGTCAAGGAAGGAGCAGGACACAGAAAACAGCCTCTTGTCTGTGGTTTCACTCGGGTGCCTCTAATTTACTCACAATTAATTGGAGCCGTAAATCTGCAGCCGCAGTTGCCACGTGCACAGAACAGGAGACGGGCGTTAAAGTCTGCCCTGCGTCACCTCCCTGGCCAGGGGCTGTCACCAGTCCTGGTGCATGCAGGCAAGGATGGAGTTGGACCCTGTCCCTGTCTGGGCTCTCCCTCCCCAGTCAGTGGCTCATCCAGCTCATTCCTGATGGCACCCACCCCTCGATACGTGGAGACAACCACACATAGATCCCAGAATGAATCCTGGGCTCCCCAGCACTGCCCTCCCTGCAGTGGGATGAGTGACGGGGTGGTGATACAGTTTGCAGAAGCTGCCTGTACAGTATCTCTAGTCCAGGGCTTGGATCAAATCCCTGCCTAGGAAAAGGGTTCAGGCAGCTCTGCCTCGGTGTCAGCCACAGGAGTGGGAACAAATGCACCCTGAAGCCCCCAGGCGTGGCTGGGCTCGTGGGAAGGCAGAGTTGTGGTGTTTGGCCACCACCCTGCACGGTGCGTGCTCGACTGGGCTGGGACAGCTTCGTGCTTTGGGGAAACTTCCTCAGATTTTTAATTATCCAGGCAATTAAGACTTTAAATCTGCCAGGCTCCAGCTGCCAAAGCTGGCACAGCTCCAGCGGCACCACTGTCCTCTCTGAAGGCAGTGTGGGGACGCTGGGCCGGGGCGAGGAGCTCCAGGAGAGGGGCTGGTCACCAAGGCCACCACCGGTGACAGGAGCAAGGTCACGCTGTCTGCAGGGACACATCGGCAGCACCCAGAGCAAGGTGAGTGTCTGGGGAGGCAGGTGGGGGGCTGCTGGGATGCTCCCAAGAGGTGCTGGAATATCTGCAAGAGGAGTACCTGGAAAATGCCAATGATGCAGTTAAAAGTCAAGTATTTTCTGGAAGGCAAAAGGATGAGAAGGAAAACCCAGACCTGCAATAAAATAACTCAAGGTACAGAGGAGAGAGAGATGCCTGGGGAATGAGAGCCTGGGAAAGGAGAGGTGGGTACAACAGAGAGGAAGCATCCAGCCAGGCGAGAATGGAGAGACAAACCACCACAGCCCCCAGGGAATCCACCGGGGACTGTGAAGTTCCGTCTGTCCCACAAAGTCATCTGGAGAGCCCCAGAGAGGCCGCAGTGGAGACCAAAACTCTTAATAGACAGAAACATCACACAGTTCTCAGGGTCCCACTGCAGCAGCTTTTCCCTTTCCAGCTGGAAATCTCTTCCACAGCTGATACAGGGGAAGCTGATATGGCCACAATGCTCTCAGGGGGACATGTCTCCCCACAGCTGCCTTCTGCCTTATCACAAACACAGATCGCTGCAGAACGCAGAGGAAGTGCGAGCTCGGCCTCATCTGGCGCCCCACGATGTAATTAGCAGGCACACATCAACCGGAGCCTGAAAGATGGGATACAGAAATCTGAGGATCTCACCCAACGAAACGGAAAATGAGGAGCCTCACCCAATGAACGAGCTCTCTAAATATAATCAGGGCTGTAAAACTGTGTCAGGGAATAATTCATGCGCAGAAATAGCTCTAAAACTAAGTGGAAGCGCGAGAGCTGGATAGAGCAAACCCCAAGGAGCTGTAAGGAAACGGCATAAACACGGCGGAAGTGAGGGAGCAATCCAGGAGCAACGATCAAAAGTACCCCGAGATAGTTCCTGCATGTCCAACCTCCCTTTCTCCCCTGCCAAGCACCAGGTTCCTCGTGTTGGCAGCACAGAGGTGATTAATTCCCACAGCTCCCGACACCAGCTTGAGCCAGCACCGGCACCCTCAGCACTCTGGGTTATTTTGGACACTTAATTTAATACGGTGTGATTGGATTTGATTAAGAGGTATTGATTGGGTGGGGGAAGGGTAAAATTGTGGCCATTTGTCAGTGGCCAGGCAGTGAAATCTCTGCGTTAATAAATCAGGGCTGGCACTATTGGAGCGCAGCTATCGAGGTGCAGAGATATGGTCAGGCTCCTTCCCCTGGCACTAGGGATGGATTAATCCCATTAAAAGTTGTGAATGTTTCCAATATGGACCTCCCTCTGGGAAAAAGCTCTGGAGCTGGAGGGTGAGTGCTGGGGTACCTTAGGCCAGGAGTGCTGCACCCTGTGCTCCCCCGCTCCTGGACGCAGACGGGATGCCTGGTGCAGGGCAGCGATTTTGGAGGCCACCACGGCTCATCTTCAGGAAAGCTCTGTGACCAGGTGCCTTCTCCTCCCCTGGGGCAAGAGGGGCTCCTCAAATGTGCTGCCTCTGGAAATGCTCAGATGGAGGGAGCTGCTGCATCTCCCATGGGATGCTGTCGCCACCTCCACAAGCTGCTCCTGGCACACGGGGCTGGAGCACCCACCAGATGTGGCTGTGGCTGCCACTTTGATTTAGGGGGACTGTCCATGGGCAGTTCCTTCCGCAGCTGTGACACACAGGAAAATTATGGAACAACACTGGCCAGCTCTTTAGCAGGATATTGACACAACGGGGACTGGAACGACAAGACGTGAGACTTCTGATGCATTCCTATTATTCCCAGCACGCTATCACAGCTCCCAGAATGGGGATGTCAAATGGCTTCCTCCGAGCATTTTGTATGTCTTTAAAAATGAAATGGGCTGTGCTGATGCCTTCAGATGTCTAATGGGTGATGCGAGTGTAAAAGTGCCACTTCATGCTTTGAGATGTTGCTACAGTAAATCAATCCCATTTTCACTGCTTTTATAAGCTGCAAATATTTTCTCAGGGCTGCTGTGGAGGGAGGGGGGCAGGAGCCAGGGACTGTCAGCAAAGCTGAGCGTGGCCGGATCAGCCTCACAGTCCAGCTCGGCTGCTCCCTCATTCCATGTAAGATGTGTGAGAGGCAGCAGCTGTGAGCCCCTGGCTCTTGCCTGGGCTGCTCAGCATCCCGGGGGCTCAGGAGACATCCCAGCACTGTTATCTCCTGCCTTGCCTGGGCTTTTGCATCACCCAGCGAGACCTCCCTCTGTGTATCTGTTCTAAGTCCTCTGTAATAGCTCACATGGAGCCAGGGGAAGCTTGGCAGGTCAGCGCAGCATTAGAAATGATCTATGATAATAAAAGGGGAGGTAAAGAGGCCGCTGCCTTACAAGGAGTCATCTCTGAAGGCATGGAAGGGAATGTGATTAGCAGAGCTGCTGCATCGCACACATGCTGCTGGGTCTGGGGAGAACAACACCGTGCTTGGGATTCCTCTGCACGGGTGGTTGGTGCCATCAATAACCACCAAGACTGGGGGAGCTGAGCAGCAGGAAGGTGATGCACACGGGGTCCTTGAGGGTCACCACAAGAGCAGGGACTGTGGACCCCCCAGGAGCAGAGTCCATGGGCTGAGGGAACGGGGAACCCGCTCCTGGAAGGGCTCGAGGAGGAGAGCACCGGCTGTCTCCTGCCCTCCGCCGAGGGGCTGGATGAGGCCAACAGCTTGGTCTAGAGCCGAGGGGTGCAGGAGGATCCACTGCTCCTTAACTCCTCAACACCAGCACCCATTGCTGCTCTGAGGTGATTTAGGCATCTTGGTGACTAATGCAGTCATAATGAAAATGGACCGTAACCATTATGGCAGCAAAGTGATCCTCGTGTTTTCCTATTTACTAATCTTCAGCTTCTCCTTGTGACCTTTACTTCAAAATGTTTCAATATAAATAATGCACTTCTGCGAATATATTCTTCTGATTATTTCCCAAAGCCCTGATTCTCCATGTGCGACGGTCCCTGAAGTGGTAATTTGTTCTCCTTCCTGGTAATTGCAATTTTAGAAATAGCTTTTCCAAATGCTCCCAGCTTGAGATCTTTTTTGATATCTTTTCTTCGTTTTCCCTGCTGTAATAAAGCTGCTCCCTAGGCTGAGGACTGGGTCCAGGCCAGGGGGTGCCCCAGGGAGCAGAGGGGGCTCTGTGGGTGCCCCCATCACTGAGAGGTTTATGCCACCCCAGGAGACTCTGTCTTTCCATTAGGCTCCTCCTAATCTGTTAGGGAATTAGTTAGGAGTAATAATCTCAGATTAATTCCAGTTGAAACTGAGATTTGGTTACTGGGAGATGGGGCTGTATGGAGGGAAAAGAGGCTGGCAGGAGAGATGGCAGTGGGAGAGCTGGGCAGAGACCTGTCCTTCCAGCAGCTCATCCCTGAGGCAGCTGTCCCACACACACACTGGTCTGGGAGTTAATCAAAAGCTTATTCCCACACAGAAAATGGATTTGGCCTCTGGATCCAGGCAGAGTGGGGCACAAGGGGAGTGGGACCCCCCCAGGAGGCCTCATGCCCAGGGACCATCCCCTCCAGAAGGCAGCCCCCAAGCCTGGGCTCATCACCTGCAAACGAAGTGCTTGCAGCCGCCAGGGTCTTTGGTTTTGGAGGGAGAGAGGTCCCCAGCATGGGCACCTTTTCCCAAGGGAGATGCCATGGCATAGCCAGATCCCCTGGTGGTGATGCTGCAGCCTCTGGCTCTAACCTTATGTAGCCAGTTCAGAGAAATTGCTGGTGATGAATTCAAGCTGAAGGTTAAGAGCCGACATAAGCTAGAAAGTCAATGACTAATCTATTAAGCTCCCCAGTAACTTAATTTACATGTTTTTAATGATTACTTCCTACCTGGGCACTCTGAAAACTAATTGGACTTGAATCGTTAAGTGCATTCAGAGGTGGACTCAAATTAATAAGTAGCACTCGTGTCTGCTTTTAGATGCAAGAGAGACTCAGTGCTGGCTCTGGGGGCTGCCAGACACCTCCTCACCACGCGGCCACGGCGGGATCCACTCCCCAAAAACCAGGACACATCAGCCTGGGGAGCCAGTTCTGCTGCACCCACTGCCGTTTAGGAATTAAAATCCCAATTAAGGGCTTGATGCACTTCTTGAAAATTGAGTTTTTTTCATCTGTTGTAAAAGAAAAATCTGCTTGAGATTTCAAATGGGGCCTGGGCCAAGCGTCACTCCCAAATAGTGGCGTTCTCAGCATCAGGGTGCCAATGAGGCTGGCTCTGTGGTTTCTCCACTGCCAGGTCATGAGCTAGATTTCGTCCTCCTCCTCCTCCTCCTCCTCCTGCTCACCAGGTCAACTGCAGATTTCATCAGCCTCATTGCTCCTCAGCACACTGAAAAATGGATCTCAGCCTCAGCAGGTGAGGGACACAGTCATGCCACTGTCCAGCTCCTCACCCCAGCACCACAAATTCCCAGGGGACAGAGGGGTGGCCAGGAAGCAGAGGGGACCCTGGACTGGGTGCCTGGAGGGACAGGGCTGTCACTCAGATTGCAACACACCATCACATGGAAGGTACCTGGAACCTGCACAAGAGATGCAGCTGAGATGTTTCTGCAGGGAAAGGGAAGCTCCTGCTCTGGGGAGAGCAGCCCAGCTGGAAGGGAGGAAAATGGCTGGAATGAAAAGCACCTACTTAAGGGATAACCTGAAAGCCCTTTTAATATAATTTAATGACAAAAGGCAAAATGAGGCTTTGAAATGCAGTGCCAGTTCCCTACTTAAGGCGAGGATGAACCCTTGCCTGGAATCAGCTCACAGAAGGCAAAAAAATACCAGTGTGGTATTTATTTCCCTGAAAAGCCTGGCACCTTTGCTGGCCCTGTGGGAAGTGAAATGAATTCATCCAGTATCAGATGCATAGGGCTGTTCTCAGGCAAGGAGGAGCCACAGCCACAGGGAACTCGGTCCCTGGGGGCCCTACGGAGCAGGGCCACCCCCACCAGCTCTGCCACCACCACCATGTGCAGTACCTGGTGAGGGACAGGCTGCACCAGTGCTTCAGAACACAACTGAGAATTTCAGTTTGCCATCAGTTAATAGCTGAGCAAACAGAACACAGCACTGGTGCTGGGGAAGATGCTTACCCCGAAGAACAGTTCTTTCAATGAGGCTCATCATAATGCTCATTAATTTGTGTACATCTGGATGTTCAGGTAGGCAAATGTGGAGGGAAACAGCTTTGCACTGCGTCGAGTCACACACACACATGATCACTTCCCTGTTCCTTCTGAGCCTCACGAGGGTTAAGGAGAATTTGCTTTACTGAGAAAAAACCAGTTTCTTGGAATATACCCTACAGCTGGCAGGTCCCAGGGCCTCCTGACAGTGCACCAGACTGAGCACTGAGCAGAGATGGATCCATGGGGTCCTGCACCCCTCACTGCTGCCTCCCCTCCACACTTACCCTGCTGAACACACTCGGGTATCTCCTGCCCGAGCAGTGAGGTTTGCAGCTCAGTTCTGGGCAGTGGGAACATGGGCTTTTTCCCCTTGCAGGAGCAGCCCTTTTCATCTGTGCCACAGGCAAGGTCCTTGGCCACGTTCCTGGTGGACACCGTGGCAATGTCCCAACCACACTGTGCCTCCCCAGACCCCGGGTACTCAGAGGGAACTCTCAGGGGGAGCTCAGGCTGGATCATCTCTTCCTGCAAGGGGAACAGGGAGAAGCCTCGCTCCAGCCTGCCAGGCTGTGCTCCAACACAAACACCAGCTCTGCTGGAGAGCGTTGGGTTCCCTCGCTGTCCTCGGGGACCGAGCCTTTCATCCTGGCCTTTTTCATTAGTGTTCAATGCTGGATTTGCACAGATGCTGCCTGCTCCCTCCCAATGGCAAGGAAATTATGCACCTGGGCCAGCAGCCAGCATGACGAGGATTTATGCTTTTCAAGGTCTTTTATTAACTTGGCAACATATGGCTTTATCCTCAGAGCATCTCCTCCTCCTCCTCTCCAGGATGGTGGGGCTGGACCAGAGTTCTCCCTGGCTCCCTGTGCCCTTCACCCTGGATGAGGGCACTCAGCCTGGGGAAACAGTCCTTCGGGGGTGGCTGGGATGGTAATTAAAGCACATGAAGCAATGTTCTTATATAAAGCATATTTCAATTCCTCTGTCTTGCACAAATGCAAAATCAGACTTTAAAAGTACCAGTAGTAAATATTTAAGATACAGAAAGCTGTTTTCTTTTTGAGCTGTACCTGGATTTGAATAGGGGCCCCTCTGGAGCCAGGATTGCTGGATGCATGCCACAGTCACGGGCCCGTGCTTGGAAAGGGGAGCTGCAATTGATTTTTGACTTTAAGATTCAGGCTGCAGCTGCCTTCTCCCTGACAGCAGCTTTGCATTTAGTGAAACGCGGGGATGCTTTTGGAAATGCACCATGGAGACAGCAGGGCCACAGGCAAGGAAAACAGCCCTCGTCTCTAAAGCTTTGGGTAACTCCAGGAGCAAGCTCCAGGGCCAGGTTTGTGCAGGTGGAGGAGCAGGAGGGAGATCTGCCGGGAAAAGACCTCAACAGGCATTTCCACACATGACACATGTATGAGGAATGTCTAATGACATTCAACCAAATGGAAGAATGTCATACTGCTGCCTGGCTGCAGCCGTGTCTCTTCCCTCTCCCAGCGTTGCATCCGGCTAAATCTCTCCTTGCCTATGGACAAACACCAGCAGCAATGCCAATCCTGATGGCAGGTGAATTGGCACCCTCCAGGGCAGCATCCATCCCATGACACCCAGGGTGTTCCAGTGACAGTGCTGGAAATGCCATCAGAAATGGAGAGGAGGTTTGGAGTTGCCACGTCACACACATGAAATGTTCCAAGTGCTGCAGCACCTGGCACGGTCCAGTGAGGCACGGTCTGACACTGCTGCATCCCACTGAGGCACTGGACCTTCCATCCTCTCTGGACAGCAGGTTTGGCTTTTTCCTTTGCACACCTGCACATTTTCCAAACATCCTTTCCTGAAGCTGCAGTCGGGCTCTGCCGGCGCGCTCAGACCTGCCGGATGAGTTCGTTGAGCCGCGTGCCTCGAAGTGCGGAGAGTGAGGCTACAGTGGCATTCGAGTAGCGTCGAGTGCTTTCAAGAAGATTACACCCGCTGAAGTAGTAATTAATGTTTGTTTTATTATGTTCTGGGGAATGATCGGCCAACAAGATAATTCAAATAAAGTCGAGCATGTTCCGAGTGAACGCTGCTTAAAGGCTGATTCATTGCAAACTGGCCCGTGCGAAGGACCAATAATTAAGAGAAAAGGCACAAGTAGGAGCACACTCACCATTTATCTGCCTTTTATGTAATTAAAATGATGGAAATTATGGCTTAATGAGTGGAAATTGGATGTGCTCTTGAGAGTTTCGCATATCTTGTTTTCCTACAAGTTTAAGTCTCCAAGCGCGTCCCTCCAGCCGTGTCCCCAGCCTGCAGGCACAGCCCGATTGCCAAGGGCCACCTGGTGACAGAACACCAGCAGTGATGATGCCAGTAGCACTTCCACCTGCTGAACCCTCACTCCTGAGGGTCTGCACCACCCCAGGCCAGGGAGCGAGGGCTGGGAGCGGGGCTCCTCCTGCCGGACCTTGGCCAAGCACTCAGCACAAGCGCTGCTTTACATGATTAATTCCTTCCTAATGTGTCACTAAATTACAGACAGTGAAATCACTGTGTCACATTATATGGTAAATAAACCTAATGAAGGCAGCACATCCAGCAGGCTGGAAACCACTCGGTTTTATCCCACAGTGGAGAGGTACAATGGGGAAAGGCTGCTCTTCCTGGATGATGGGAGTTGCTGGTGCCGCTGCTGGCAGAGCCCCGGTGGCTCCACATCACAGCCCGAGGCTTTGCAAGCTGGTACGTCATGATGTGTCAGATAAATGATGAGAAGAAAATTGTCCTCCATCTGTTGAAATAAATTCCACCACATTTACTTCTCTTATCAGCTGAACCAGGGCAGAACGTGGCATTGAGCCCACGGAGGCAGAGCGGGGTAACCGAGGTGTCAGTGAGTGCCAGAACGGCCACTCCATGCTGACCCCCCACGCCGGCAGTGCCAAGCGGACCCACGAACGCTGGCTCTCATGCCAAAGGATGACTTCCCACTTCAGCTCCTTGAGGGAACATCTTCCACAAGATGGAGCCTGTGGGCAAACGATGTGTGGCCGGGAGGACACCGGACGGCGAGCGGCTGCCTGTGCGTCCGGCCGCCTCGACACACAGGGGTCTGTCCGTCCATCTGTCACCCAGGTGATGCCCGGAGAGTCACGCAGAATGGTCTATCTGCCCATCTGTTCGTCTCCCAGGCGGTGCCCGGAGAGCAGTACAGAGCGGTCTGTCTGTCTGTCTGCCCATCTGTCTGTCTCCCAGGCGGTGCCAGGCAGCAATGGAGAGAGGGAACCTGGCAGCCCCGAGGCCAGGGATGCCATCTCAAGGTAAGCCAGTGCCAGGCATGGCAACTTCTGCCTGCACTCAGAGGGCATGGAAAGCTGCCCTGCAGCAGCTTTGGGCTTCACATCCCTCCCGTGTCGTTGCCGAAGCTGTCTCAGTTTCCTCTCACCCCATGGGCAGTGGCTGACACAGGGGCTCCCACTTCGGGTGAATTCACCTTTCTGTAGCAATATCTCGCCACTTTGCCCATTAATCCTGAGAGAGAAGTACAAACCCAAGATGGATTAAAATAAATGCCAGAGCCTGAGGAGAAATGTCAGCAGCTGGCGGGGACAGGGGGAGTGGGGGGCCGGGTGCCCTGGGGAGGGCTCCCACATCCCAGCTCACCTTTCCAAAGGAAACCCCTCCCAGTGCATGCTCAGCTGGAGAGTCCTTGGAGAAAGGCTGGTGCTTGCTTGAGGGGGTTCCAGCCGCTCCCCAGTCCTGGGCTCTATCCTGCCTTTCCCACTCACTGGGAAACCTGAGGCAGAGGGGGGCAGCTCCATCAGCTCCGCTCACTGTGAGTGGCTTGGGGAGAAAATAGCATCCTACTCCCTGCCATTTCTACATTATGCTAATGCACAGCTGTTGAATCCTCCTTCCCAGCACGAATTCCAGCAGGTCCTTCCTCCTAAGTGGGAATTACTTCCATTTGCTGTTTTTTTTAATTACCCAGCGCTTAGGAAAGTAGCTCAGTGGATGGGCTGGCTGCTGGCTGTGGCAGTCTGGTGATCTCGGCACAGGCAGGGCCCTGTGGTGGGCGATGCCAGGGACCCTCTGTTGATGCCAAGGGCTTTCTGGGGCGATGCCAAGGCCTGAGGAGCTGGTGAAGCTGCCTGGAACGTGAGGCAGCACTGGGTGGGCGAGGGGGCAGCAGCACTGGGGAACAGAACTTCATTAATGCCAATAGACATGGAAAGAGGATTTGGAGAGCGAGAGGAGGCAGATCAGCAGTGACAGGGAATGTGGAAACAGCTGACTTTTGTCAGCCTGAGGAAATCAGTACAGAGTTAATGGAGATGTGAAGAAGACAGCTTTGATATGGCACGCTGGGGTCACCCAGGCTGGGGACAGCACTGCCAACACCACACTGGGGTGGATGAGACACAGACCTGCTCTCCTGCCCATCAACCCTGAAATCAGCCCGACCACACATACTTAAATATGGCAACAAATTTTAGGGATTAAGGTTCTCTGGTGTTCTTTGGAGAGGTCTTGGGTTGGATTTGAGGAGGCTTTTTATTTGAACAATAGGTCAAATGTGAATTCACCTCGCTGCAGGCACAGGAGCTCCAGTTTGGGAGGCTTTTAGCTCCCTCGAAGAAGCAGAAAAGAAGGAAAATCCTCACTGTCTAATTATGCTGGTTACAGGCAATCAGCCTCACAGCCATATTCCGATGACTTTTATTTGACACTGATTGATCACACATTAATCACCGCCCTGGGAGCTTTCTCCCCTTGTGAGGAGAGAAATTTTGGAGAGTTATAGTGAGCACAGGGACGGCTGCTGAGGGTCACAGCCAGTGCCTTCCCCTGCACCTGGGAATCACCTTCACAGAGCTTGGCTGAGAGCTGGGAATCTTCTGAAGGGAACAGATCTTTTCCTGATCTCTGTCTGGCTCCGTGTCACAGTGCCTGCGGACAACAACTGCAGGCAACAACCCACTGGGAATGGAGCTTCCAAAGAGGAAAGGAGCAGCCAAACATACCTTTGAACATGTTCTAGTATCTTTTACTGCACTGTAGCACTCCTCCAGCTGATAGTGGAGCAGCTCTCACAGCAAGAAGCGTGATGCCACTGATAAAAAACGATTAGGATTTTTAAGATAGAAGAGCACATCAATTCTGAGCATGGATGCTGGATATATTGCTGTGGAGAAGTGTTATATTCCCAGCTCAAGCATCTTCTGTCTGTCCCAGAACCCGCAGAGCTCAGCAGGGCCACAGCACCCCTTCACATCTTTTCCATGCCAGTAGGAAAACCTTCCACTGCAAAAGGAGGGGATGAGAAATTCCTGTGTTCTTTGTACACAGGGATAACAGTGCAAACGCCCAAGGACCTACTTCAGAAATGGGCAGCTCAGCCCCTCTGAGCCTCAGGAGAGCCCACGTGTCTGCAGCTATTTTCCATGTGCCACTGGAAGTGCCAAGGGTGATCCTCTCACAGTGGCTGCTGGCCATGGCAGGACAGCACAGGGATGGGCTGAGGGGCAGCCCAGGCACCACAGCCTGGGTGAGATGCATGGGCAGCACCTGAGGGGAAGCAGGGCGTCCTGGTTCTGTGTCATTCAAATGACACCCCGGTGCCTTTCCGTAACTGTGCCTTTAAATCTGTATCCTTAGAGCATTATTTATTTTTTAATGCAACATTGTTTGGGAACAAGTCCAAACATTTAAATATTGTCGTTTTTCAGGTCTGTTGCAGAGTGTGGGAAGCTACAGCTCTACTTATGGCCTGTGAGGGAAAAGGAGCGATACCTTGGACAGAGCCAGTGAGCTCCAGAACATCACGGCTCAGACTCCACACATCGTGTTCCAGAGGAGGGCTGGAGCAGGTAATCACTTCCCTCTCTGGAGGTGTCGGCAGGGTCAGGGCTGATGCATTGTAAATCAGCACCTTGATGGAATGGCACCTCATTTTACTGAGCCTGCCCTTGTCTGTTTGAAATTCATGTATAATTCTACCACTTGCTGCTGAGGAGGTGGCTTTCCAGGCGATAACTGCTTCCTTTTGGCACCCAAACATGAACAGCAAACCAAACCATGGACTGGCACTACGGCATGACCATGCTGGGAACCCAAAGGTGAGGTGGAATAAAAGTGCATCTCTCCTAAATATGTGGCCAGTTCTGAGCTCCTACAAATAATCCATGTTCAGTGCCTCATCTTTGCCATCCCTACACTGGCAAGGGCCCAGGAGAGCTGGTGCCAGCGTTGCCCTGTCCCCTCCAAGCCTGGCTGTCCCTCCCTGTGCAGTGGGAGAAGGTGATGTTCGAGGTATGGCACCTGGGGGGAACCACTGAAAAGCTCAGACCAGGCCATGATTATAAAACAAGTATTCAACATCAGCATCCAACAGTCAATATATTCAGCATCTCACCTTGGTCTTGGCGCAGTCCTGCCTGGCTGGGGCTGCCCACGCAGCTCCGCTGGGATGGAGAGCCCAGGTGATGCTAACCTAGAAAAGAGAAAATCTCAGCTTTGTATTTAACAAGCAGCAGATGATACGGCCGTGTCTTGTTTGCTTGGAGCCAAGCGAAACCCTGCTGCTCTGGAGCAAAACGGTGAGTTATTGAGGGGAGAAATGTGTGGGCAGGAAGCTGAGCCACGACATCCCTCCCCTCCCGCCCACGGCCGTGTCCAGCCACCACAGGGAGAGACCAGCTCTGTAACAAGCACACCAGAACCATCCCTCAGCCTTAGGCAAAGACAAAAGGGAGATGAAAAAAAACCCCAGAGTAAGAATTAAATCGTGCACTCTTGCTGGTGGACGTGAAGCATAAACCAATAAATGGCAGAAATGCGTCTGATGAACTCTGTGAGGTGAAGATGAGAAATGTGTTGGCTGCATGTGGGAGTGTGTGGGATGATGAAAGGCTTTGGAAGTACCTACAGCAGGAGAAAGACCGTGGGGAGTAATAAACCGGGCGCTTAGCACAGGTTTAGGGGAGCTTTAGGCTTCAGTCGTGGTGATGCTCCTGCCTTTCCCCATGGAGGAGCAGAGCCAGGAGAGACAGACTTTGCTTGCAGGGAAAACACAGAAAGAGGGATCTGAGGGTTCAGTACAGAGCCGGAGGTATCCACAGAGAAGCCTTCACCAATGCTGGCTGCAGGCATCGCTGCTGGTGATGGAGGGGCTGTACTTACTGCAAGTTGGGCTGAGGCTCTGAAGCCCCACTGCTGCCCTGGATCCACCCCCAGCCCCGGCTCCAGGAGGGGAAGCTGCTGAAGCTCTGCAGCCAGGAGCTGAACCCGGCATCCCCAGCAGGGCCTGGCCAGGGCCAGAGAATGAGACCCTGCAATAACCAGCCCCACTCTGAAAGCAATATCAAGTACTTTTTGGTTATCTGCAGCTGGGAACACACCCAGCTTCAGATATTCCAGTCTATGTAATTGAATTATTTAGGGGCTGGCATGGCGTGATGAAATAGGCTTTCTTCCTATTTTTAGGTTTCCATCTACAGGGTTGGAAATTACAGCCATTAAAATGTTCTATTAGTAATGATATATAAAGGGGAAAAAACTGATCAGACTTTTCTAGTGCACACAGAGCATTAGGATATCATTAATTTTAATGATAGAGCCCAAAATTACAAAGCTATTACAGTCATACTTGAAGTTTCCGGAAAAAAAAAAAGGGATCAGTCTAAATTGTTGTTAATGAGTAAAAAAAAAATATTTAAATCATATTTAACAGACCTTAAAATTATGGCTGATGTCCCTGTGAGCTGCCGAAGGCTTTGGCTGCTGCTGTTCCCTGGTGCTGACAAACAAACACCCGGCACGAGGGAACAGTGTGGGGAGTCCAGAAGGATTTGCCAGAGCACTCTGGAGTGGAAGGGAGAGAGGCCGTGCTCCTCAAAGGGTTGTTTTGGGCCTTTGATTCTCCCCTCTCAGCCCTTGGTACAGGAATTCCTGCTGCCCAGGAAAAGGTTTACAACTCCATCAGCTGCTGAGCAAAAAAAAAAAATAACTCCCAGCCCTGTGCACTCTGAAGTAGCAGCAATTAATGGCACTTGGAGGATGAGAAACTTTTATCTTGGTTTTCTTTTAAAAAATAAATGACTGAGGAACAAAGTCCTTTGAGAAAGTGGATGGGGGAAAAGAAGAAAGTTGGAAAGAGGAATCCTCGAGATGCTTTGTGCTCCCTGACCTGCTGGTGTGAGGGGAAGGGATGCGGCACCCGGAAAGCAGCTGGGATTTCCCTGACCTGCAAGCATGGGAGATGGGGCTGGATGCTGTGCTGATGGGAGCTGGATCCTGGATTTATTGGGACATGCTTGCAATAATTCAAACAGCAACCCCTGGCCCCAGAGCAGCAACAAAGCTGAGTCTCTCTGGAGTAGGGCTGTGACTGAGGGACAATTTACTGCCTTGCCCTTGACAGTTCTGATTGTCTCTAAGTCACCAAACCCTTGACTTCCTCATGGAAGGAAGGAAAAGCCTCTTCCCGAAGGAAAAACCCTCCCTGCTGAATCTCCCACAGCTCCTGTTTGCTGGTGGTTTTTCCAAAGCCCCGTGAAACACCTGAGCAGAACACCTTCAATAACAGCACAGGCTTGTAATGCTCTGTGTGACATTAAGGCCATTTTCCAGGTTCCTGATAATTGAGACACTGCAACAGAGGAGTCAAAAACTTTTCAAATTCATTAGGCCTCAAAATAGCTGCTTCGTTAAGCACCGCAGACACAGCTGATAATGGGAGGCGAAGCAGAGCACCCCAGAGATTGGATGCACACACCAGGCTGACAAATGGCTTCTCTGTGGCTATTCCGGAGCTGGCAAGGGGAAAAATGCCATCCCACGGTTGAACAAGTCTGGAGTTTAGTACGACAACTCTGGAGCTGCCTCCGCTGGAATAAAACATCTCTGCCTTTGCCTTGAGGCAGCAATGTGACCTTCGGGAGAGGGGCTGCAGGAAAGCAGCCAGAGGCCAGGAAGGAGCTGCCTGGGATCCAAAGCCTCTCCTCTCCTTTCTCAGGTGCCATTAAAGCAGAACGTGCCCTGCTGCCTCTTCCTTGGACAGCCACGATCTCAGCACAAGAGCTGTGGGGAGTCCATGCTGCCTGTACACCTCCCATGGATTTAAATAATTCTACCTGTCAACCTGACCTCTTCAGCACATGGAGAGGAGCCACGGCCTGGGGTCCTGCACCCCCAGAGAGCTTCCACTGCACTCAGCTTGGCCAGCTCCAGCTGCAGACCTGGGATGTGCAGTACATCAGGGTACTGAACTGCTGTCCCCTTTGAGATGGATCAGAGGGAGGATGAAGACAGACTGTTTTCTCTGACCACGGTAATAGAGTCAGCAATTCCACTTGGATAAGCACATGGATTTTGTGTCGTCCCTGCGCAGGGTTGAGCAAAACACGCCGGTGGCAGAAGATGCCCAGCGCTCCCTGCGGAACTGCATCTCCTAAATGGCAGCTTGCTGTTTGAGAAGAAAGCACTCGAACACTTTGGAAAATAGGAAGATCCCAAAGCTGAATTTTAGAGTGCTCATCTTGCAGCTCCCAAAGAAGCCAAGTTCATTACCAGCAGCAGCGAGTGCCGGGTGGCACCGGTCCAAGCAGCGCTTAGCACGCACATCACTTGGAGTGGACCCACAGTCCCAGTGTAGTCAGAGGTGTTACTCATGTCCTAAAAGCATCTGCCGGGGTTTTTAACATTAAGCCTTTTTTTTCACTTTCTTCTTAACCCCAAGACTGGCACCAGCTTCACTCCCAGACTCACCCTGTCCCTTCGAGGCAGCTGAGGCCAGAGGTCCTCTTGTCCCCCACCACTCTGAGGCTTTCCCCTGGAGTCACAGTTCTGCCGACAGCATTTTCCAAACTTGTCCTTGTTTCACAACACCAGGGTGCTTTCTGGTTTTTGGAAAGCAGAAGCCGAGATAAACACCCTCCACTCACACACATCCTTTGTGGGAGGCTTCTCCTGCTGCTCCCACTGCTCAGTGGTTTGGGCATCTTCTCTGGAGAGTGCTTAGAAAAAGAAATTGCTTTTAATGAGAATGCTGGAGGTAAAGATGACATTCTGGGGGATGCACATGGGAGAGTAGCCCAACTCTCAGAAGGAGAGGTCTCCCCAGCAGTCTGTGGGAGCAACTGGGGGCAAAGCCTTCCCTCCTGGAGTGGGAAGAGTGGCCATGTGGGGAGGTGTGAGTGGGAAGCCAGGGAGACGTGAGGGTTCTTCTCACAACTACACTGAGCCTGGTCTCGCTGAAGGCTGGCAAAGGGCATTTGTGAGCGCTCAGATTGGAGCCACTCAGCAGCAAGGCTTTCTATCCACTTTTCCCTCATTTTGCATAGCCAATACTCCTGCTGTTTGCAGTCATCCCTCGGAGTCAGAACACCTCTCCCCAGCCCCCTTCCCCGCGGTGCTGCGTGACCTCCCGGCAGCGCCAGCGTCCTTGTCAGGGAGGGAAGCGACAGCCTCCTCTTCCTGCCCTTGTCTCTGCTGAGATTCAGGTGAAAACTGATTTTGGCACGAAGCAGGGCTGCAGGGCACATCCTGCTCAGCCGCCACATCCTGCCCTGCCTCTCCTTGGAGCCACGGGGCACCAGCTGAGCGAGTGGCTCAGGCACTCAGCCCAAACCTGCTCTGGTTCACCGTGCGGGAGCCGGTGAGCGCCGTGATACCTGCGAGTTTGGGCTGAGCTTCACCAAATCTATTTGCTTGATCAGATTTATGTAGCAATTCCAAGATGAGGTGAATAATGAAAATGACTCATGAATATTTCATTCTTATAAATCACATAATTCATATCTATTCACAAATATTTGCTTTGCCTTATAAACCGGATGAATAATTTACAGAAATAGGGAGCAACTATTTTAAAGGAAATATGAAATCCATTGCCTACATTAATCAACAAATATTATTCAACTTTTACGGGTTCAGCTTGCTGACAGGCACATTCCCTGTTTATGAGAGGAGCTGGAGCAGCAGATGACATTCCCCATATTAAAACATGCAGAGATGGAGCTCGGTTCTCCCCATGACAGTGTATTTCCACACTTACCTGCTCAGTCCCAGCCGTGGTGGTCTGGGCAGGAGCTCCAGATTTCTGTTACCAGAGGGGCTGTTTGAGGGGAGAGGGTAAAATAAGAGTTTAGCAATCTCACTTTTTCTTGGCTGGCAGCTCAGACAATAAGCAGTAAATAAACTGCTAATTTTTCTAATTTTGTCAGTAATTCCCTCAATTATTGAGCTTTTTTAAAAAATCATCTGCTTAAACAGAGTATTAAGCAACCACATTAATCCACCTGTATTTGGATGATAAAGTGATTAATCTGACTCATTTAAATACCGTGATGGTTTGTTGATGAGTGTCCCGACAGCAGCGGGGACTTCACCAAAGGGCTCAGTGGCTGGGCAGGCATGAGGGATGCATGGGGACAGGCACAGCCCTTGTCACCTCCCAAAAAGTCACCTTGGCCACTCCAAATTCATCATCAAACAGCTCCATGGCAGGGGCTTGTGGTGTTCCCATGCTCCTCCACCTCAGATGCTTGGTCCTGGGAAGCTCTCCTGGACTGGGAGCAGAGGGGGTGGCCAGAGCCAGAGGCACCTCAATCAACACATCACATCCACAGGGGAGATGTTGCTGAGCAAGGCAGCCCACCAGGCCCTGGGCAGGAGTGTAGGGTACGAGGACATTGTCACCTCATGTCTCTTCAATCCAGACCCTGAGGCATCTGGAGGATGTCAGCCAGTGAACTTGCAAGTGAAATCGTGGGGAAACCCAGCTGAGGGGGCTGCAGAGGGCAAAGCCCCCTCTGCCCCCTGAAGGTGCCACTTGCTGCTCCATGGGGAGTGTAAGTGCCTGAGGCACTCGGTGGCTATCCCAGCGTGGGAAAACCAGACTTCCACATGGGAAACTGGGATTAGCAGAGCAAGGAGTGGGTCTGCTGCCACATCCTCTCCTTTGCAATGCAGGCACAAGGTGAGGAGGAACAGGGCAGCTTTATGATGCCTAAATTAAACAGCTCCTCACAGCCCCCCAGTAGGAGCTAAGCAGGAATGGGGTGCAAAGGTCAGGGTCCCTGAGCAGTGGGGCCAAGGCTGGTTGGGCTCCCAGCATTTCACAGGCTGGTTTCTGCACCCCAAAGCAATCCAAACCCAACATCCTTTTTAGTATTCCTGCCATTGGCAGCCTGTCTCCCAAACTATCCATCTGTAACATTTGTAGGGCTATTAAGAGGGAAATACAATTTCATAGTCACAGATAAGAGATTAGACAAATCAATTCCTCCCCGCAACACGGGCTGGAGAAAAACTCAATTCCAAATTGCAGTGGAGGTTTTTGTTCTCCTGTTTTATTGAGCTGTGGGTCCTGCCACCAACTTTTCCTGGTCATGTCCTCATTAAGAGCAAAACGTTCATGACTGATAAGACAGCCAGAAGGGTAACTGGGAGGGACCTGGCACTGGGGAACCCTTTGGGAGGAAGGAGGCTGAGCCCACCTTGGCAGCCATCCATCCCCTGCTTTGAGGCAGCTGGCGGCAGAGAGCCTTCCTCCCTTGCCCCCCTTCCCATCTCCGGGGTTTGAGGTGGGAGTGATCCCACCCGGGAGGGTTGTGGCTGCTCCCTGGAGCCCATTCCGGCACGGGGAGCACTCGGTGTGCCGGCAGGGAGCACGTGGTGTGCTCGGCAGGGAGCCGAGGGGACTGTTACCGTACAACATGTCACACTGTGCTGGGCTGCAAGACGAGAGCCTGTCAAAATATTTAGTGGCAGAGATAAACTGAAACCTCTCCATCCGCGAATTGGGAATTCCACGGAACAGTTCTCAAAAAGCCTCCAGTACTCGTGGAAAGCGCTGGCAGAGGCGGGCAGAGCCTGGCGTGACCCACAGCCAGCCAGAGGCAGCTGCTCTCTGAGGTGCTCAGCTTGGATGTAGATACAGGCCACAGCTTTGGGGCAAAGCAGCTTATGCACAGCTCTGTGGAGGATGACAGGCTTGGCCAGTTGTTTGTGTGGTCCCAGCACACATGGGAAGCCTCTGGCTTCTCCTGGCACCACTGGCAAAGGGCATTGCCAACAGCTCCCACAGCAGGCAGGGGAGTGGGTGATATGAGTGCGAGGGGAGAAAGCAGACCCAGTCCAGGAAGGTTGGGAAAAGGACAGGGACACCGTTGAGAGGGCTGTGGGATGGTGAGAGGGCACCATCCCCTGGAACCTGAGTCATCCCAAGGTGCTGTGCACTCCTCTCACCTGCACACGGCAGCTCTGTGCTGGAGAACCCTGAATTATTTATAGCCTGTTATCATCCCCCAGGTATTATTTGTGTAACCATTAGTTTCTGTAAAGTGTATGAAAGAAGCTGTAAAACATCAAGCATCTCCTCACTTCACCTGGGAGCTGATTATTTTCCTGCTTGATTTACCAAGCTCCAGCTCAGCAACTTAACCCTTTGTGACACTGGTGTTGAGCACATCGGCACCTTGTCAGCCCTCAACTGCTCCCCCAAGCAAAACCTGGCCCCTTGTCCCCATGCCCAGGGCAGTGTGGGACCCAAAAACCTGCTGCCAGGGAGGGGAGAGCTGGAAGCTTCCATGGTGGAAGAGTTTATCCAAGCTGGAGCAGCTCTTGACTAGAGAGCTGTGGCTCTTCTCTGGATAAATAAGTTTTTTAAAAAAATGATTTATTCAACAGTATAATGAATTCAGTGCCTTTTAAATGTGACAGTGGATAAAATACATTGGCCTTCTGCAGGCGTAAATGTCATCTGCAAAGATCAGGATTTCTCTTCCCTCCCCCGCGCTCGTGGGCTGTCCTTTAATTCACTGCTTGTTTTAGAGGGACTCGGGGCAGAGCAGGGCTGGTGTTGCTGTGGGGACATGGCATCCCCACATCCCTAAATCCCTGCACCCTCACATCCCCACGTCCCCCAGTATCCCCACCCAAGCCCAACAAAGGGGAATCAGGGGAGAAGAGCTCGGGGTCCAAAGGCAGACCCCACGAAGCTCAGGGGGCTGCCAGGGAGGTAAAGCCCTTTTAGGGGGTTTCAGATGATGGCAATGAGTTTCTCTTCATGCCCAAGTCAGCAAAACCAAACAGAATTACACTTCAATGTAAATATAGAGCCAACCAAAAAATAAAATAGAAACGACAAAGCTGACTAGCAAATAGCCCTGAAACTCACTTAGTGCCAACGTGACAAGGGGCTCGGACAAGGCTTGAGAAATAACTCTATAAAACGAGCACTTTAGAAACCAAATAAACTGTTCCAAAGACACAAAAAGATTACCCCAGGCAAGCTCGTATCGATTGCAGGCACCGAGCCCAACTAACAGAGCACAGGCCCTTGTGCTGCCGGTGCTCACTCAGCACCCACCGGCCCCAGCAGCTTCCCCACCACCTTCCGTGGCAGGGAGCAGCCTAAAATCAAAGGAGAAGACAGGTGACAGCAGCAGGAGAGAGGGGCAGGAGGGAAAACCACGTGAGAAAGCAAAGATACAGAAAACACAGAAAAAACTGTAGAAACAGCAGCATTAACACAACAAGGCACTGCCAAGCATGTGTGTGAGACACTGATAAAGTGGAGAAGAGATTCTTACCTCTGACACCCCCAAACGTGGTCCTTTGGGGTGTTATTTCCCACGCAGGCACCATTCCCACAGAGGTTTGTGTGTTTTCCTCCTCCTCTCCCTGCCGGGGTTGATACTGGCATTTCTGCAAGGATGGTTTTTCCTCTGCCATCCCTGTGGTTCTCCTTGTGTTGGTACCATTTCCCTCACTGATCCCCTCCTCGTTCTGTGAGAGGCTCTGCACTCAATGCAACCACTGGAAAACTGTTGGAAATGGGGACTCATTAAGAAATGCGAGAAAAAGAACAGTTTCTCTTTAAAATCTGATTGAATTAATAGCCATTGGTCACCCCAGGGCTACAGGGCAGAGCTCACCCATCACCCAGCTGTCCAGGAAGCTGCTTTCTCAGTCACAGCTTCCCAAAACAGCTTTTCCCTCCCTTGGAGAATTGAGGAGCCTTTGGAAATGCACGCCAGAGGCACGAAACCCAGGTGAAAAGTTCTCCAACCCCTGTGCAGGGGGGTTTGGGAAAGGGTAGCAAAGGGGGAAACAGCACACTGGGCAATACTGCAGGCATTGCAGACCTGGCTAAGAGCAAAAATAGCATAAAGCCTCAATTTCCAGCTTTCAGTGCCAAGGGAGAGGCACTGAAAAGTGGGATGTCCACACACACCTCAGCTGTTCCCCACCACGGCAGGGAGGGGATGCCCTTGGCACACCAGGCACTGCTCCCTGGGAGGTGCATCCACACTGCCTGCTGCCCGCTGAGCAGCTGCCCTGCCAAAAGCAGCAGCTGGTACACGGTAAAAAACACGAAAAAAACCCACATTAAAATGTTTTTCTTTCAGATTATTGAAGCAACTGTAGCAAAAACTTCACATTTAATATGCGTGACCTGCTCTGTGCTCTCCACTCGAATAAATTGGTGGAACATCCTGCACAGCCAAAGCATCAGGGGCTGGGTGAGGTGCTGGGCCAGCTGTAAATGCCAGGGGAAGAAACTCTGAGTAAACTCAGCACATAAAACACGGACCAAAATTCTCATCTTTGCCAATAGACTGTAAATGGGAAACCTGATCACAGAGAACAGAATATCTGGGAGTTGCTGTGGCCTGACCTGGATCCATAAGGGAAGGGCAAAGTGTGGGGAACCCTCCCAGAAACACGGGTGAATGCAGGAGCCCTTATCAGCTGTTCCATCAAAAATCTGCTGCCGAACATCTTGTTTTCCAGGGCTCCCATTTAAAGGTGTGTTGTAGCTTGCAGCTCCCTAATTACCTTAGATGTTCTGCATAATTTTTGTTTTTAATTTCAGATGGGAAAACACCATAAACTCGCTAATTAATTACTTTTTAGCCCCAGTGCGTCACCTGAAGCACACACTCCGCTCGCAGCCTCTCCTCTCCACGGCACCCCAGGGGAAATGTCCTCTGTGAGGAGAGCTCGGGGATTTCACCAACAGCCGTGGGAAGCAAAGGAAAGAGAGAACAAGGAGCCAGGTAACTGATTTTTGGCTTTGAGAGGAGCTGCCCCCCAAATGCAGCCCCTCACAGGGCTGTGCCCGGCTGTGGCAGAGGCTGCTCCGAGCAGGGACTGCAGCAGAGAGACATCGGTGGTGATGGATGGACTTCATATTTCAAAAGCCCATGAGCTGCTGAAGAGAAAATGTTTAGAGAATCTGAAGCAGCTGGAAGCAGAACCAGGTTAAAAATAATAAACTAAAAAGGCAAAAAGGCAGAGGAAGGAGCTGGCACTGACAGAAGGACTGCCAGCTTCCAAACACAGCTCCCAAACCTGCCAGCCGTGGCTTGCTCCTGAAGGTTCCAGATATCTCAGCAGATTTTGACACTCAACTCTTCTCTATCTGCTGCTCCTAAGCTTCCTGCCATCTCCTTTCTCCCTGAAAACCTCCAACTCAGGTTACCTTGATCCCATCACAGTCCATGTCCAATGACCCTTTAGTTAAAGGCAGGGCAGGATGGTGAAAATCCCAAAAAGAACACTCAGACTACCTGGGCAGGTGAGTGAGTGGCTGCTTGGAATGCTGACCTGGACGGTATCTTTTCCTTTGCTTTTTTGAATCATTCATATTTTCAGCAACTTTAAAAGCAAATAGGCAAATGTAAAAGGTAGGATTTTGAAATGGGAATACACTGATGTGGAAACAGAGAGAGGTTTAATTTCCTTTAATTTCTGGTGAGTGGACGTTAATGAGAGGTGGGCACTCAGCTACGTGGCCAGAGGCAGCGGGAACAGGAGACACCCCTGGGCTGGCAGTGAGGAAAGGGAGCCTGAGCTCAGTCTGGTGTGGGGCTGCCCGATGGCCACTGTCCCCATCCCCCCCGGATCCATGCCCCCCGGATCTGGAGGGCAGAGCAGGGCTGTGCAGTGCAGCATCCACCGGGGAGCCCTGGGGCCACAGCCAGCCCCTCCTTGCACTGCCCCACGTGCTGCCAGAGCCCATAAGCTGTTTATGCCCCTTGTGCTCCATCAATCATTTTTTCATACAGTTGGAAGATTAGAGCTCCTTATACACTACCTCCAGTCCAGCTTGTCATAGGAAAACTCTGGGGAGAAATTCATGGAGATGTATTAAAGCCATCCAACACTTTCTCCATGGCAACTGGGACCGGTGCAAATCCCATCAGCCCTGCCTGGAGCAGGACGGAGCCTCCGCGGCTCTTCTGGCCTCCCAGATAATGGCTGATACAGGGGAAACATCTTCATTAGCTGGAGATACCTCCCAACCCTCAGACACAATAACCTTTGATTAATGCCAGAGCACTTATCACTTATGAAATACATCCGTCTGAGGATCCCTGGCATTTTCCCAGCGTGTCTGAGGGATCCTGTGCTCACAGGCAAAGCTCCGAGGGCTCGAGCAGGAGGGGAGGGGGAAGAAGTGTCGTGGGTGGGCAGGATGTGCTCACAGGGACCACTGACCTGCCTGGCAGAGACCAGGTGAGAGCTTGTTCATACCAACACACAATTAACACCTCTGTGATTAGTTCTCAGAGCCTTGCTCTTTGCAGTGCCATCCTCAGCACAGCTGGGAGTCTCTGGACAAAGTGGGAGAAGGGAGCTCCTGCTGCAAGGAGCAGATTTCAAGTGTTTCATACTAAAAGTTATGGCCACGGTGTGGGCTGGAAGGTCTTTAAAAATAGCTCGAGGTCTGCATGTGCACACTGTGAGCGAGAGGGATGTCCTACATTCCCCAGCTCGCTTAATCCCTCTGCCTGATGACAAAATCCCTGCTCATCCTCCTGGCAGGTGAGCTCCCCGCTCCCACTCGGATAAGAACCTTTCTGTAACTAAGGGCTCTGCCGTCCCCAGCAGTGAGGGGGGCAGGGGTCTCATGCTGTCCCCCGAGTGAGGCACATCCAGGACTCCCTGGAGCTGGGCTGGTCTCCACACACAACCACACCAGGTGGCAACACTGGCGTGCCACCACCTTGGTTGTGCCGCTTGGGCAGAGCTGTGGGGACGACAAGTGGGGCTTGGCAGATGCTGTCCAGCCCAAATCCCTGCTCTCCAAGGGAAAGCAGTGTTTGAACCACTGGAATGAATCTGCAACGTTACTGCAGCTCAACCCACACCAAACTGTGCGAGAGCAGAACCCTTTGAAGTCTGCCATGTCCAATCCATTATTAATCACTGTAAATCTGGTATAATCTCTACAAGCATATTCCACTCCCTACAAACAGGCTGGTGCCAACTTGCTCCAATAAATCCTGCATCAGGGCAGCTATTGTGTCTGCTCTTCAGGCAGCATTTCCCTGCAGGAATATTTAAACAATAACAGTCTCTATTTGGTGCAGTCACTTTTGTTTTAGAAGACTACGGTCTAACATGTAACAGATTTAGAGCTTATGGAAAGGCTGGGATTTATGGTATGCTTTCTCTCCAATGCATTTTGTATCTAATAATCCCTGTGAGGCATTAAATGTCTCCATGTGGGTTCCTCACTTCATGCTGAAGCAACAAAACTATGTTCTTCCTACTCAAAACTTTGGGCTGAATTCTGAAAGTTGTACTGAAAAGCAGCCTTGCTAAACAAGCAATAACATTGCTTCCTTGTGAACTAGGAATGACTGGCTGATGTCTCTAGAGAGCTGGGATGACCCATGGAGAGAGAGAAGAACACAGGTGCACCAGGAGCACTGGGGATGCTCCCAGGCAACGCAAGACTTGGCATTCAGATGGACTGATTATCCCTCAGCAAGAGATGTCAACCAGCTAAAACACCCCAAAGTGAGAACAAGCCAAAAATTCAACCCCAAAATAGTCGCTGGGCAAAAAGAGTCAAACACAAGGGTAACAAAATGGAGCCCCAGAGTGTTCAGGGGGAAATGGAAGCAAAGGAAATTTATACCAGTATCTGCTCTATATAAACCGCAGCTGGAGATTTACCACCGGGAGCCCATCCCAGCCTCCTCCCCCATGTGAGCACCTACCAGCGTTTGCTTGGGGTGAAGTTGGTGTCCCAGAGGATCCGGGAAGCTCCAAGGTTTGATAGAGGTCCCGGTGCTCCCCAGACAAGCAAAACTCCTCCCGCAGTTTGCGGCTCAGCGCTCCCGTGGCACCAGCAGCCCTTGTCTCCATGCTGGCAAACACTGGCACCGACCAGCTCCAGGCAGCACAGCTTCCAGTGAGCGGGGAGAGAGCCTGGGATGCTCCGAGGGATTCCTGGAAATGCAGCCTGGGGCACAGCAGCCAGCCCAGGGATGCTTGGCCCTGCTGTAACCCCCAGGTGGGTCTGCAGGGAAGGTTTCACCATCGAGACACTGGTGACCCTGCAGTGCTGGTCCCGGGGATGCCCTTGAGCCCGACCAGCCGTGAGGAGCAGCTGGGACACTGTCAGTCCCAGCAACAGCTCGTTTGGTCTCATTGACAGATGAGTTGCAGCCCCAAAAGCCATTTAGTCTGGACACAAACATCGTGGACCTGTGGCTGGGGCACTCCAGGAGCTGAGCAGAGGGTGGCTGCAGCAAATGCTGCTTCCAGGCACTTGGTTCTCACTTGACTTCCTCCACTGGCAGCTCACGATGGGCTAAACACTCTCCAAGAGGAGCAGCAAATTCCTGCCTGTGCCAAGGGCTCCAGCCAGAAAATGTTTTTTCCTCCCCTGATGCTGCTCATTAATTTTGTTTGTTTTCTTTTTTTTTTTTTTTTAAAAAGCATTTTTGCTGGTTCCCCAATTAGGACAGGATTAAAAAAACAGAAAACAAGGAAAACTCGAGGCACAGAGAATTCAGCTGGATCCCTTGCAGGGGCAGCAGGGATTGCTGAGACACCAAACTCCTTCTCAGTGACGGTGTGGGCAGCCAGGCCACCACGTCTTCACCTCCCTCCTCCTTGTGCCAGCGTAGCTCATGCCTTGCCTACACTGATAAATCAGCAATAAAAGCGTGCAGGGACCTCAAGTTGGATCAATTTATTTCAATATTTCTGACACAGCTGCTGCAGGAGCCACAGAACTAAAACCACAATTTCCTACCAGAGAGGCAGTGAGATGTCGGGCATAAATTACCCTGAAATGCCACAGATAATGAGGCTGCACCCAGGACGGTTTCTCTCCCCTTTTCTTACACTGGAAACACTCCAAGATGACGATGTGATACGGGAACATCACAGCAGAGCCTTTCCAGCAGGATCACAGGTGGTTTCTCCATTGATGTTCTGAGGATGGAGCCAAGGTACCCAACTTCAGAACTGCATTTTCCTCCCCAGTCCTCCATGTCTGCTGCTCTGAGGCCAAAGCACACACCTAACAACTGAAAATCAGAATATTAATGTTCACCTTTCAGGAAGTAGTTGGATGTGCCACTTCCAATGAGGAAGGGTATTAATTTCAGAGCTTGTAAGAGCCATCTGAGGCAGTTTCCATCACGATCATGGAGCTGTCTGCTGGCAGCCAAGAGCAAAGAGAGTAGATTTTTTTTTTTTCATTTACAAAAAGAAAAATATACCTCACATGCCTGCTCTTGCCAAGCAGATTTCCAGCTGGAGTTCATCACTTCTCCCACTCCCTCATAGCTGGAGTCCCTCTCAAAGCCTGTTTGGAGCAATGATTTTGGTAAATAACCTTCTGGGTGTATTCCCTTCAGTTCAGCACATGCAGGACCACTGAGACCCCATTTCTAATGGTTCAAATCAGGATTCCCTGCACTGCAGTGATGACTGATTGTGTCTCCTGGTGCTCCCCTGCTCCCAGCCCCACTACCTGGTTGTGAGCATCTTGTTAGTTTGCTCCCTCAGCCAAACCTGAGGGTCCAGGGGCTGGGTGAGGCTGACAAAGGGGCTGTAAATCCCATCAGGTGGGACATGGACCTCCCGACCCAGCTCTGCCAAGTGGGACACAACCCTCTGGGAGTGTGTGGGGGGGCTCTTTGCCTGGGGTGCTGCTCTGCAAGGGCACACACCAGCTCTGTCTTGGCACTTGACAAAATTTATGTGCAGGAGGAGATGAGGGGAAGGCTGGAGCAGGGGCTGCAGTAACGAGCTTTTCCAAAAATATCTCTCCTTGGTCAGAGATGTTCTATTTTTAGAGCCCTGGAGCATCACACTGACAAAGCAGCAGGGTCAACGTGTACCTTTAAACTTCCGAAGCGCCTCTGCCCTTGCACAAGCACCTCGGTGTTCCAGCAGCTGCCAAACGTACCAACAGACACCTCTGGTGAGTGTGGCCACGAGACCTGGCTGCCACCTCCCCCAGAGCACAGAGAGGGCAGCTCAGACATGACCGGGCACCGTCCATCCCAGAGATCCCCACCACCTTTACCCTGAACACTTCACAGAGGTCTGTGAAAAAAATCTGTAATTTAAAACCCCCTGATTACACTTCCAGGTGGAGAAATTGTTATTCTCTGATTTTTTTATCAGAGATGATATCTCAGGCCCAGAAGTGACTCCCTGGGTGTCTGGATCCTTTTCCCTGCTCCAACAGATGCAGCAGAATAGGGCAGGTCCATGAAATCATTGTGGTTTTGGGAGCTACTCAACAGCGATGGAAACAGGGAAGATGCCAGTCAGAGCTGTAGGACTCCTGTGTCTGCACAGTGAGCTGAGCACACAGGGTGCAAAATTAAAAATCCAACAGTTCTATTGTTAGGAATAAAAACCATCATTTGCATGTTAAAACACCATGGCTTACAGCAGCAATTTCCCTCTTTTTAACTTTCCTGGTTTACCCAGTTCCCAGGATGAATAATGCAATGGAACTCCTCAGCAGCCACATGAATGCAAAAATGTGATAGGACTCCTTTTCCCCCCTAAACCTACACATCTTCTGCAGGAAGCTTTTCCACAGAGACACTGAAATCCCTGCTGCCAACTCTTCTGCCAGTGGCTCTGAAAGAGCTTTTCAGCAGAGAAGGTTGGGGAGGAGTCACCAGCCCCAGTGATAAATCCTGTTTGCCCAAATCCCAACACAACCTCTACAGAGTCCCACTAATGAGACCTCACATCGCTTCCTTTAGAAAGGAGCAAAGTGACCCATGGGGGGAAAACATTATCGTCAAAACATGTCTGACATGTGGAAGCAGATTACATCAAATTTGAATAATCTAGGTGACATTTCAATTTAAATCGCTCCCATGTCTGAAGAGGAAAGAGAATTAAGTGCAAACTCATTGATCAGTGCCTGGCAAGGGGCATCATCAGACCTGGCAGAGACACGAGTGCCCGCTGCCTGACCCCCACCCCACTGCCACTTTGCTCACCGGTTCTGCCTGTTCCTGACCCACTCCTGCTTTTTCCCAAACTGCAGGAGCAGTCCAGCCCAGGTGGTCTGTGACATCCTCGAGGGGCAAGTGCAAGGGGAAAGGCTGGTGCTCCCTACAGCAGAGCAGGGATGGGGTGTGCCTGGAGTCCATCCCATCACTGCTCACTCAGGGAGATGTCCCTGACTTTCTTCTCTACTGCCAATTCATTGCAGACTCAAAGGGAAACAGCTTTCCCTGGGCTTGGAGATTTCACTCTGTTGGGGAAAAAGAAGGCTTTTCCATGCTGGAACAACACAGAGAGAAAGAAAGAGCACACAAGCACCAAAAGGGAGCTTGCCTTCTGCCGAGGGCATTTATAGCCCCACCCTCTGCCATCCGAGCAGCTTCCTCTGCAGCTGAGTTCAGTTGCTGCACCCACCCCCCCGGGTCCTGCTGATCCTCTCCACAGCTGGCAATAATCACCCTCCCACTGCTGCACAATGGAGGCTGGAGCTGGGCAGGGGTTTTAATATGTGTAAAGGGACCCACATGTACAATTCCATGGAATGTTTTGGATGCCATGCCCACTAACCCACGAGTAAGTGACCTGTGTGTAGGTGATGTACACAACCTGCTCACCAGCAGTAATGAACCTCCTCTTGTTGGCATTTCCCAGCATTTGGTGCTTTTTACTTTTGTTATGCACAAATCTTCCACCAAGATCAATGAAAACACCTCACTGGGTTCAACTCACACCTATTTACAAGTGTGTATCTTGATCGTGGCACAGGTCAGAATGATGTGAAAAACATCTCTGAAAGCAGCACCACACAGACACTGAGAGGCCTGTTATCATTGCTGTCATCCCACAGTGACACCTCTAGGACACAGCAGGACCTGACCCGGGCCCTCCCGCACCTGACAGCGTGAAACATTTCACTCAGGCAGCACATGCAGCGCTTGGGATGTTTGGGAATTCCAGCAAAAGTGAGAAACTCCATTTGCAGGAGGCTCGGGTCCGGAGGTGCTGGCTGTGCCACACACCAGCACCGCTCCAGGAACAGGCGTTTTCTATCAATGCAAATTTTTCACTTGCATTAGAAAATAAAACAATTTCCATTTATGCATGTTTAATGAGAATTTCAAAAGCGTATAATGCAGCTAATGCTCCCAGGCTGTGTGCAGGCATCTGGAGCTGGAGGCGAGGAGGTCTGCTGTGCCGCTGGATCCTGGCCCTCAGCCGGCCTCTCCCATCCCCTCCTGGAGCTTGGCCTCCCAACCTCATCGCTTAACACGTGAAAAGCATCTGGGGCCCTGGGCTCCCCTGCCACGGCGGCAAACGGGTGGGTCGGCTGAGCTGCGAGACCGAAACTCACTCATTAACAAGCTGTTAAATAATTAATAAGTTTATATATAATGACTTCTGTGTACATAATCTCGCATTTTTCAGAAAACTATCATCGCTTTTCAGTTAGTTCCACTCAAAGAAACAAGGGCTCCTGCTTTCACTTGAACAGATGAATATTTATGTCAAGCTTGTTCTGTCTGGGAATGGGAAAAACTGGATTATTCGGCTTCCCAGCATGCGAAAGGTGGGTGGTGGGCACAGCACATGCTCGGCTGTCAGTGGTGCCCATCAGTTGCTCCAGACCTCCTGCCCCAGCTAATGGGTCTCCAAAATGCCTGAAAGTTTGGCCAGAGAAGCTGTTGATGTCCTGTCCCTGGAAGTGTTCCAGGCCAGGTTGGATGGGGCTTGGAGCGACCTTGTCTGGTGGGTTGTGCCATCACCATAAATATGGCCTGTATGGGACCGGGAGGGCTCGTCCCCTCTGCCTTGGAGGAGTGTCCTTCAGCGAAGCTCAGCTGCTCAGCCCCAACATCATTTATCCACGTGCTGCCACAGTGAGCCACCGAAGGGGGTGTCAGAGTGCTTTGGGTACAGAGTCAGCAAACAGGAGGGTCTCAGCAAAGCTTTGTTCCCTCAGGAGTGGTGGAGGTGGCTGGCTCCTTCATGGGGTGCGGATCCATGCCCTTGGAATGACGTGACTTGGCACCGCGACAGCTCCATGTCAAAGCAGCCCGAGCTGAACAAGAACCTTTTGATCTCAAAATATTCCTCCTTTGTTTTTACACCACGAATTGGTGGGTTGCCGCTCCTCAGCTTCCACACCGTGACAAGTCCTTCAGCAGCCTCGGCTTGCTGTGGAAACAAAATATTTTGACTTTGCTGTTTATTTCCAGTTTTTTTAAAGTGTGTTCTGAGTGAATAACAAACATGTTTTGTGAGGCAGCTGGTGCTTCTTCCTGTAACGCACAAGGTAAGGGAGAAACAAACATATTTGCTTTTGCTCCATCTATTTATCCAACAATTGTAGCTGCCGTTTTAACAGCACAAAAATGTAATTACTGCACGCGTTCTCGCCAGCCCTAATTAGTGGCATGCTTAAGCATACGCTTAGAGACACCACTGCTCCATGGCAGCGTTCCCATGGGCTTGGCAAGGGCTGATGGGGACGTGCCCTCCTGGGTCACCTTGTGCTGATCCAATGCTGACATTTGCGCACCTCGAAAACCTGGAATTTATTTTTATCCCAAGAAGTCCCAGACACCAAGAGTTGTGTCTTCCCCAGAGATCATCACACGCGGGAGAATCTGGAGGGATCCAGTGCAACAGGCAGTAACAGACCTTCACAGAGGATCACTTGTCCATAATCAAGGCTTTGCTAATCCAGGAGATTTTTTGTCTTTTCTCCTTTTTCTCCCTTTGTATTGGCAGTAGCAGTAGCTCAGTGAAAGCATCATTAATGTAATTAAATGAGCAATTTGCTCATTAACAGATTGCAACCTTTTCAACAAGCTTTGCTGGGTATTCCCCCTTTGTACACCAGCTCCTCATGCTCAGGAATAAAGGGCTTGTCTAAGGAGGGGGTTGAGCCACGTGATCCAAACCTCTGCTCTGCTCCATCGGCAGGACCCAGCTCGAGCTCAGTCCCCAAGGCTGAGCCTGCTGGTCAGTCCTGGGGCTGCCACATCCCAGCCCCACATCCCCGGCCAGGGCTCCAGGAATGCTGGTGCTGAGCAGGGAGCTGAAGCAATGGGTAAGCTGCTCTCTCGCCTTACCCCTCAGGAAAAAGAGCCATGAGGCAGGATGGGAACAGCTCTGACATCACTGGATAGAGAATTAAAAACCCCTGGGAGAGTTTGCCACAATTTTTCACTGTGCGTTCAGAAAAAGCAGCTGCTGCTTGTGCCCAGGAGACCCAGCTCTGCTCCAGAATCCATCCTGCGTTGTCCTTTCCCGCTCTGAATGCAGACTAGTCTTTTTTTATTCCCTTTCAATTTTCCCAGTGTGCCACAAAGTAGGTGATACAGAGGCCATGAGTGGCTCCTCTGCCCCGTGTGGGGCAGGTTGGTGCTTATGCTGGGGCCTGTGTGTGGCTCTCAACAGCTTGTCCCGGTGGGAATCTGCCACCGTTCTCACCAGAGAAAAGCACTTGGTGTTTCCCTGGGGCGTCTTCCCTTCTGCAGTGCTCAGTTGCCTGGATTTCTTACACTGCAGTATTAAAATACATGGATAATTATTACTGTTCACCAGTATAATAGTTTCAAGGATCAGCATCCCTACTTTTCACAAGGAACACATCCCCAGGCAGTTGCCTTTGCATATAAGCGCACAAAAAAAGTTCAAGTGAGAAAAAACCCCTATCAGCAAAGCACATTTATAGAGATGAATTATTATTTGCAAAATTCTGAGCATCCAAACTCATCACAGTAGATTTGAATTACAGAATTATAAGCAACAAGTTCATTTTGACCCCCCAGGCTAAAAAGTTATAATTAGCTCAGGCACCATAAAACTGGCTTTTAATTAAATCAGCCTCGGAATGGAGGGAGTTCTGCGAGGTCCCTCCCTCACTTACATAAGGCAGCTGGCCGGGATGCTGCGGCGCTCCGAGCCCAGGGAACCTTCCGCAGGATTCTCCAGAAAGGAAAGAGAGAAATGGGAAATGGGGGAATTAGGGAGCCCACAGCCAGCCCTGGATCTCACACAGTTGTGGCCTGAGGAGCAGTCACCGCCACATGACCTGGAAGGATGGTGGGTGTGGGTGAGTCGAGCTGCGTTTTGGGTCTGTGGTGTCCTGGGTTATGGTGGCAGCAGTTCAGGGGCAGCCCCAACAGCTGTGGCGTGAGGGGCGGTGCAGCCGCGGGGCATCGGTGCCACGCTGGTGGGACCCAGTCCCAAACCACGCCGGGAAGGGCTGGCTCGGAGGACACGGTTTGTACTTTGAAGCCTCCAGATCAGCCAGGCAATGTGTCCCATTACCTGTTGCTGGCATTATACTGGGCTGAGTGTATTCCCCAAAAGCATATGCTGCGGTGCCAAGCGTGGCGGTGCCAGTCTCACAGTTGTCTCTTTCTTCGCACTTTCAAAAGGCTGTAGGAAATGATGACATATGGCACCCCAGCATATGGCATTTTAATCAACACAGGTAAGGCCAGGGAAAACAGAGCCAAGCAGCATTCCCTGGGGAGAGCACCCGCCCTGGTCCCACCGGGATGCTCCGGCTGCCTCCCATCCCTGCGGGCGCTGGGACCGGCGGGCGTGTGCGCTGCCAGTGCCGCCCCAGCGACACCGCGGGACACTGGTGCTGGGTGATCAAATGAGGTAATTAACAGGCGCCTCCTCATCAACACCAAAGCTGAACTTCTAGCTCTGCAAATATATAATTAAAGCACACTCTCATAATTATAAAATTCTCTTCCACTCGAGCAAAGGCGGAGGGCTGGCAGGTGCTGGAGTCAGTCCAATTGTTTCCACTCGCTCTCTGTTCCTCCGACGCACGGCACAGCCCGAGCATGGCAGTGAGGGAGGGGGGGTGCTGGGGCTGAGGGCAGAGCTGGGGGCTCATCACCGAGACCCTCACGGCAGGGGCTGTGCCAGTGCCCAGGGCAGGCACCGAAGGCAGTGCTGCGGCCGGTGGAGCCTCGGGAAGGATGAAACCCTCTGGTGCTGTCTCTGACAATGACTAAAGTTGTGAGCAGTTTCAGGAGTCACTGCTGGGAGTGGAGCCTACACTGGATCAGGAAGGACAGGGAAGGCTGTCAGCACAAATACCTTGCATAGACGGGAAAGCAAATGTTGCTATTTTCCCTTAATATCCAAAATTATCTGCAAATGCCACTGCTGTCATATTCTATAAATATTGACTGTTCCCAAAGCCTCCTGCTCAACAGCCCTCCCCAAGCCCACTCCTCCCTCCAGACTGCACACCAAATCATACTGTTCCTTCCCATGGGCGACAAACAGCAGAAACAAAACCATTGGAGGAATGCAAACACCCAACTAATTATGCCAGACCTGGAGACAGAAAGCTGGACAAGCTCCACACACGGGGAGGACACGAAGTGCCAGAGACCACGTGAATACATTTACCTCTGTGAAAGCAATCAGGGGGTGATGGTCACCCTGCAATCCCTGCTTGGATCAAAGGAAAAAGAGCTTTTAATTCCAGTGCTGAGCCAGTGAAACTCATGGAGGCTGGATGGCAGTGGGAGTGCATCGGCACCGGAGCAAAGCCTGGAGCACCCACAGCAGCCAGCCGAGCGTGGGTGGGAAGCATTGCCTCCAGAGCCAACCTACCACTGTCCCCAAAATAGCGTGAGGATCGAAGGGGAAGGGCACAGGGAGGTCCATGGATGCCCCCACATGAGCTGGGCTTTCCCCGGCGTGGCTTTGGGGGACAACTGGAGCAAGGATTCAACCCGTGTCTGCAGGCAGAACCCACATCCATACCCATGTGGGCTGCTCGAACCACAGCACCGGAAAAGCCAGTGGAGAAAATCTCAACCATGCCAACCTCTTTCTATGCCCTTGTCCCTTCTCCAGGGGAACAATCGCTGCTGAGGATCTTTGCCAAAATTAGTTCCTCTAAGATCTGAGGGATCTTTCTGCTTCTGCACCGAGCAGTGGGAGTGAGCCCACAAATCCAGTTAGTCACAGTCACTGGATTACATCGGACCTTGTCCTTCTGCCTTTAATAACATGATTGTTTGCTGCATAAGGAGCTTTATGTAACTGGGAATCAGGGGTGATCTGCAGGACTGCACAGACTGGAGCTGCCAACCATCCGCTTTCTCTGGGCTTGTGTGAACCTCCTGCTCCCAGACCACACCTGAAAAACAAATAACCTCCTTGCTTTGGCAGTTAAAGGTCTAACCCCCTGTGGGGGTACTCTTGGTGTGGGATTTCAGTCTGATATTCCAGTTTAATGCATGGGTCTGTATCAGAGGTGATGCAGGGATGAAGTTATCCCTGAGAAATGTTTCCCATTCTGCACCTCTCCTCTGAGGACAGCCCTCAGGTGCAAGGGGAGATTTTTAGGCACTCCCCTGGCTCCAGGCAGGAGACCACTATGTCCCAAAGCCATTGAGGCTGTTCAGGGATGACAAAGCTGTTACCAGCTCCCTCATCTATGAAAGACAAGCACTTGGAGGCGAAGGCGCTGGGTCTGAAGCTGTGCTGCCCACAGCACTCACAGAGAGGGCTTGCCCAGCACCATTAAATCTCTGCTTTATCACAGCAGAGCAACCTCCGCACTCCCCTCACACTCTCTGCATCCCTTTTTTCTCTGGATTTACACATCTTTTTAAGTGACTCTGCCCGTCAGCTCCTGCACAGCCGAGGCTGTGCACCAGTGCAGGGGATGGCACATGGGCAGCATCATTAACATCTCTAGCAGTGAGTGGTGGCATTTTTGGTGAAGTGCTGATCTTTAAGGACATGTTTTGAGATTTAGCACAGCAATACAAGTCTGAAAATTCCCTTACAATTTTCCAGCAATGGCCCCATGCTGGGAGCTCAGCCGGGTTCCTGAGGAACCTTTCCTTCCCACCAGCAGCCGGACAGCTCCCGGCACTGCACCACTCACCTCACCAGGGCTGGGCGAGCAAAAGGCACCGGCACACAAGAGCCTTTTCATTTGTGCATGGGCAGCCTCAATCCTCACACAGAGTTAATCCTGTTTACCTTCTTTTAGTTTACCTATCAAGTTCTACAAAATTAATGGATAGCCTTATTGCTCTGCCACTGCCCAGCCTAACTCCCCGGGCCAGCACAGCCGGCCGACAGCAGGGTGGCATTATTCACACAATTAGGGAAAGGAAGGCAGGTGAAGCTGCCAGAGCAGCTCCTGACTGAAGGCAACTTGCGTTGAAAATATCAGGAAAAAGACAGGCTCAGCCTCATCCAGCTACCGGAGGAACCGCAGTCCCCAGAGCCCGGGCGACCGAGCAGGAGCTGCTGCTGCCCACCACGGCTTCGTGCCTGCCCCAAAACCACACTGGTAGGTCCCACACTGGATACTCTGGACAGTCTTTGCACACCCTGGCTTATCCTGTGGCCAAGACACAACCCTGAGTGCCCCAGCGAGGTACCTGTGGGTGGCACACAGGAACACTGGCAGGGTGAGAGCTGGTGGTTATGGAGCTGGCAGTCACTGGTGCCAGCACCCAACAGTGTGGCACACCCTTGGCAGTGCCATAACACCCTCAATGAGACTCACTGGGTAGATAAATATTCCAGAGACACTCCAGGTCATGTATTTTTCATGAGTTTGTTCTGCTCTGGGGAACTGCACCCTTTAAGAAGATCAGATGCATCTGGAAAAGAAATAATTTTTATAGTGAATAATTTGCTTGAAAAACTGATTCTGAACATCTCAGTGAAGGAAACAACTTGGCTCCCTGGAATGATGATGCAGGGACGTGCCCAGGGGTCAGGTTTGCCCCATGGCTCTGCCCAAGGGGGGGCTGCTCTCCTGGCTGTGAACACCAGCAATTCCTGGAGGAAAGTCCACGTGGAAGCACACATTTCCTGCAGATTCCAGGAGTCTTTGGGGAAGAGCACGAGCCCTTTCCAGCCTGGGGGCTGGCTTGGGTAACCCACTCAGTGCTGCTGGAGCTGGATCCACGTGGATTCACAAGAGGCAGCTTTGGGATCCTGGTGAAACAGCTGGCACAGTATTTATTATTGCACTGGGTTTCAACCATGGATTTAGATATTGATGGAGTCTGCGCCTCCAAGCAAAGAGTGCTAATTAGCACCCGCAACAGAGAGCCAGCTTTTAATTAAACACAGCTTAGTGAGAAGGACCTGTTAGAGATATCGTGCCTTGTCTGAGAGGGATGCGTGCAGGAGGATTTTGGAGCGGGACTGAGTCTGGCAGGGCACAAGGCACTGGGACGGGGGTCCCACAGCGGGACAGGGTGGAGGTGGGGGGCTGCCACCCTCCTGGGGGAGCCCCGGGCTGGGCACCTGCATTGCCAGGGCCAAGCAGAGCCTTGGGGCTCCTGCTGCTGACACCCTGGTCTGTCCTGCCCACACTGCCTCCTCCACCAACCACCAGCTCGTTCCTGCTGTTGCAAACAAGCTGCACGGAGAAGAGAATAATATTAATATTAAAAAGGCATTTATAGTTTTAATCAAGCTTTGGGGGGAAAAGACAGCTTAACACGGCACTTTACACAGTTGATAAAATGTTTGACATTTACTGGTGCCTGTAATGAATCTTGTCTCAATTTTCTCTTTTAAAATGCCACTCCAGATACTCTAACTATCTGTAGGGTTTAAAAAGCACTTATCCAACAAAGCGTTATCACGACGGAAAATATGAAAGGGCGGCTCGGTGGAGCAGCACCAGCTCTGGGGGTTGCTGGCATCCCAGTGGGCACTCTGTGGGGTGGGTGGTGGAGGGGAGAGCCAGGGCAGCTCCACAGCCCCACCGCAGCCCAACCCACCCAAACACCCCTGTTTTCCCACCGGCCACAGCACGCGAGGCTCAGCCACGGACCAGCGCCGAGCGCCCGGGGTACAGCAAACCCAAAGGCTGTGGAGGTGGAGGAGGCTGGAAGTTTACTTTGTCCCAAAAGAACAGACCTTGGCTGCCAGCGCTGCCCGCAGCAGGATGGCACGTGGGCTTTGGGTGTTATCAGGGAACCGCAGCTCTCCCGTGCAAACAGAGCTGCCGCTCCATGGGCGCCGATCCGAGGAGCGTTCCTGCTCCTCCTCTGGAAGGACACTGCGGAGGGAAGTATCAGCAGTGAACACAGGCAGCCGCTGGCCCGGGCTTCCCTTTGAACAACCACTCCAATGTCCTCTGCTTTTCCCTTTTTTCTTCTCTTTTTTTTCTAGAAGGAAGAAATGAATTATTCTATGGAAGTTAGTGCCTGTCTCAGGAGCCTGGTATAGAAAATTAGGTTTTAATAGCTTTGAGATTGAGGCTCTTTAGGTCAATAGGACAAGATTCAGACAGTGAAATCACAGGCCCATAAAGGGGAAAAAAGCAAATATTTTGTTAGTCATCAGAGAGTCACAGTCCAAAGATAGCAGGCAGGAGCTTAAAATACCGCTGTGCTCGTCAGCTCCCGAAGTGTTTAGTCATAAGCTCCTTTTTTCTCTTGTTGTCTCTCTCTATATTAGCTTTGGGAATGGAGCATTTGGCTTTCTGTCCTCGGACGTGCCTGGGAATTCCTCAAGTTACCGCTGGAATTGGAAAGTTTGCTCTGAACCAAAAGCACTTGAAGTCCGTGAGGTGCTGCAGAGAGAGGAGCCACTAACTCAGCTGGCACTTCAGATCACTCAGGATGGAGAACCTCCAAAGAAGTTCTGCCTACAGCACTGGAATTATTTGACTCATTATTAAAGGGATGAATGGGTTATAATTATTCTTAATTTCCTATTCAGAGCTCATTACCACCCCTAAGAAGGGTAGGTGGGGAGCCCTTGAAATCCGGCAAGTTACTTTAAATATCCATACAGCTGAGTGAAACTTCTCATGGTTTGGAGCTGTGACAGGGAAATGGTCCAAATGGGCTGGGAAGCTTCCCCCCATGGCTGCTGCTCCCCGAGGGAGCATCCCAGCCCAGTGTTGCTGTACCAGTCACTCGGGGCTCAGCAGCCCATGCTGGCAGTAGCACCAGCCCAGCATTAGGAGCTAAGACATTGCTAAGGGACCACTCACTGGAGAGCACACATCCCTAACACATGGAAATATCACATTGCTTTAAGTATTGTGCCCAACGCCTGCCCTCCAATCAATGCCCAATTTCCTTCCAAGGATAAAGCCGTGCGTTATTTTTGGCTGACCACTCCAGTTCGGGGCACTCTAATTTTCCCCTGTGCACTCAGAGGACAGACACTTCCCGTGATGCCTCAGAGCAGTGACAGAACAAGCACATTCCTAATGGCTGGCAGAGCCGTACAAAATATATTAAATGTATTAACTTTGGCACTTGCCGGGTCTCGGGAGGAGCTCTTGGAGCTGCTCATCTGCTTCGCCTCCGCTCCCCCGGCTCCTTTCTGCTCTCCCCTTCTGCTAGGAAAATTCTCTGTCCCCAAACTACAGCTGGCTGGAGGTCACCGACATTTGCCGGCAGCTCGTCTGTGCCCCACCGGGAGCCGCCCGTGCCCGCCCGGCGAGGCTGGCAGATGGCACTGAGCCATCCCGTGCCGCAGAGCCGCTGAGCCAGCCCGGCAACCCCTGGGCTGGGAGATGCTCATCGCTCCCAGGGGCTCGCATGACCCCAGAGCCAACTCACGAGCAGAGCAGGGAGCACGGGAATGTGTCCAGGACAACACGACCAACTGCTCTTTTGGCTCAGGAACACCCAGATGCTCAAAGCCTGGCCGGGACTCACTGCGGGCTGAGCTGCCGGGAGGCTCTGGGAGGAGCCAGGCGAGGGACGAGGCGAGTGGGAAAACGCCTTCTTGTCCCCGTGCGGGACGAACCGGCCGGCTGCCGGGCAGCGGAGCTGCAGTGCAGGACACCCCCACCCAGGGATGCCTGGCAGGGAAATGCCAGGGCTCCTCCACCACCTGCCCGGGGGAGAACCGGAGCTGGCACTGTCCGCGGAGTGGCTGCCCATGGCAAACCCAGCCACGTGGGAAGAGCTGCCCAGGGCTCACTCCCTGGCCACACGCAGCCTGCCATTTGATTACACTGTCAGTAAGAGAAGTGCTGGAAGATCACCCCCTGAATGGCATGTACCATGTGGGCTGCTGCTGCCAGAATGGGAAAATTGCCCTTTGTTCTTCACAAATAAATCCCAGGGAAAGCCCGTTCTGAGCAGGCAGCGTTCTCTGGGGACTGCCGAGGACTTCGCAGGCATTGCCATGAATAACAGTTTATCTACAGGGTTTTGTTGAAAATGAAGCCTCAGATACAGCCTCAAATTATGGGGATGCTGTGAAAATGGCTTTATAAACTATTGCTTTTTCCTCTCTGAGCAGCAGCAAAGTACAGGCCACACAAAAGCCAGCCGAGACTCTGAATGTCATAAATAAGTCAGCAGAGCTGATAAAAATAAAGGATGAAATATAATTCAGCCTTTCAGTGACAGATCCCATCTTAGCCATGATATAGGGTCTGTTGAGACTGTCATTGCTTCAGGAAATTAAAGAATGAGCCCATTAGTGAGGATATTTAAAGATGTTCATATTAAGATTATGACTTCCCAGACTCAGCCTGAGCAGGGAACTCACTTGATTCCAAAGTCATTTTTCACAGTCCTTTTTCAGTCCTTCCCCTGAACTCCCAAAAGGTGCCATGAGGGGTCGTGGCACAAGGAGGGAGTGGGTGACAGCACCCAGTTCAGCTTGTCCATTGCCATGGCAACAGGAATACCTGTCCAGACCCTCAAGAGATGGTGCATGTGAGGGGGCACCTGGTCCTGAGAGAGGGATCCATAACCACTGCCATGTGCCATTTCTTGGCACCACCACTCCTTGCACACACATATGTGAGCATCTCCACTCTCCCTGGACTCCTGGAGCCAGGAGCAGTCGCTGCCTTTTGCTTCCACTCCTGCCTGACCAAGCAAACACAGATACTGGCAACAACGGAGCCAATCACATCATAAAAGTGGCTGATGGACGGAAAGGAGCTGCAGGAAAGAGGAGGAATGGGGAGCACCCCGTGGCCTGGGGTGGGACTCGTGGATGCCTGTGCCTGGAGGGATGGTAGGTAGAAGAGAAAAGCAGCAGTAAAAAAAGGTGAAGGTTCTAGTCCTGGTATGTTGAAAAACTGATAGATAATTGTAATTAGCTTTCAGAATTTTTAATTATAGAAGGGGTATAAATAATCACAAAGCGCAGCTTCGCTAATGAGAGTCCTTGTGCTCAGAAACACGGGGATGCATTTGTTAGGGAGACTTTGAAAGCTCTGCTGTTAATTAGGTGTCTCACAGCCAGCAGGGTTTCAGGAGAAGGAGAAACATGTATACATTTAAATCAGGCTCATTGTGAGAGGTACCCAACATCAATTATGGGATAGCAGGGTGCTAAAATGAACGCTATTTGTAATTAGGGAGTGGATCTGAAAGGCAGAGAAGAGCCTTTGCTTCCCCTCAGGTGTCTGTCAGAGGTGTTTAACGTTGGTCAGGACACAGGAGGAGATGTGACCTGCCTTCCTCACACTGGAGAGCATCCCACGGCAGTGACCTACCTTCCTCATGCTGGAGAGCATCCCATGGTGATAACCGTGCACTGCAGAACATCTCAAGGCATCCCTTGGCAGGCTGGGATGGATCAGAGCTTCTGCTGGACGTCACTGCTGGGGTTTGTAGAGCCCTGTGCCACTGCTTTTATTGGCAGGGAAGCAGAAGGGGAGGGGGAAGGCTTGATTAGTTTAATTAAGCATGTGGAAACAGATTGCAATTCCCCACCCACAAAACCCAACACAGCATCTGGGGAGCTGCTGGCCCTGCTCTGGCCCACACCCAGGACTGAAGGGAGGTCCAGCCTCCCCATGATCCCCCATGGATGCACAAAATAAAACAGCAGCTAAAGGGAGTGAGTGCGGACGTTTTCTCCTTCCACTTCATTTCTGGGGCCACCTGGTGTGTTTTCTTGCTGGTCATAAACAAGCAGAAAAGAAGATGACAAAGGCTGGGAGATACTTTCTGAAGTTGTGTCTGGTTTTGTCTGCTCCCAGAGCAGTGGTAAGCTCAGACCCCAAGGTCGATCTCCACTGTCCTTCCTTACATCTTCTTTTTTGGTTAAAATTTTAAGCTCTGACACAGGAGTTTATGCAAGTAATTACGTTTAGCTGGTATTTGGCTAAATCTAATGAAGCAATGATAAACAGCTCAGCGTTTTCTTCCCTGATGACTAATGAATATTAATTTCGCTGTCAAAAAAGAACCTCTACTCATTGCAAAAGATTAGATTCCCTTGCTAAAACTTGAGGAGGGGGTAAGAAGTTCACCAGACAGGATGGAGTTTTGGGAAAGCCTGCATCTGCTCCTGTATGTAGAGCAGCAGGCTGGGTTTAGGTGCCTTCATGAGGAATGGCTGTCAATCACCATCTGACACAACTGTCCTTATTTTTTTGGCAGAAACCCACCTGAGCATGAGCTGTGAGGACACATCAGACTCTGCATGTCCCACAGTTCAGGGAGCAGTGACCTCAGGAATTCCCCTCCGGGGGTGCCTTTGGCAGGAAAAGGGCCCAAAAGTCTTCTACAAGTTATTTTCCTCATAGCACGTGGCTCCCCCTTTCTGGCACTTTTTTCTTGTGTTTTCAAGCCAAACAGCAAAGCCCTGCCCTGCAGGAAGATCCAAGCTCTTCACCTTCATGGGTGGGTGTTAATCTGCCACTTGATGGTCATTTTTAGCAGCGTGGGAAACGTGGTGCTGTTGCCACCACAGGAACCCTGGGACTGGACACGACCCTGCACTCCAGCATTTCGTGGGATGCTCCTGCTGCTGGCTGCATGGCAGCCCCACAGGTTTGGGGTGCTCATCCCAGCTCGCCCCAGCTCCCTGCAGCCCCCCGTGCTGCTCCCTGCTGCTCAGAGCCACGTCTCGGTGCCAGCATCGTGTTAAACTGTTTCTAACTTTAAGCAGCTCGTGGGCTGCAGTGAAACACAGTTTGCACATGATGCGAGGGGAGCCGTGTGGCTCCTCCCGGTGAGGGGGCAGCGTGAAAATGAGTCTGCCTGGGTGGGTGAGGGGCAGCGGGACCCAGGTGGCCGCTGCGGCCCCCAGCAGGACCCCGGCGCGATGGGGTTTGCCAAGGCTTGTCCTTCCAGCGTGCTGCCGGCTGGCAGCCCTGCACCGAGGAGGGAGTTGGATCTTCTTCTTCCCAGCAGCTGCTCTCAACAGCCCAGTAGGATGTGTTGAGTTTCTTGACGTTGTTCTTAAGCATCAGCACCCTGTGCCCGAGGCTGTGCCAAGGGCTGGGGAAGCAGCCTGAGTGCAATGGGGTTCAGGACTGTCTGTTTCAAGGGGCACAGAGGGACCAAGGCAGCTCCTGGGCGCCTGCATCCTCCCTCTTGACTTCTTGGCAAGGTACCAGGAAGCTCCCACAGGAACACACCCGAGCCAAGGCTGTGGAAGGGGCTGGTGAAACAGTGTGAGGGTTTACAGTGAAAACAGATGCTAAACTCTGATTTTGGCAAAAGGAAGCATCTCCAGCATCTGCTCGAGAAGATGCCCGGGTTGGGGAACGTGGGAGCTCCCAGAGCCCAGCAATGCTTAACGAAGCTCATCTTTCCTGTTCATCCTTGTGCAGCTCAGAGACAACAGGAAAGGCACTGACGAGTTCACCCACTGACTGGTTTAAAACACTCCAACTTGCTGAACCGTTTGCCCGCATTGTGGAACTTTGTTCTTCCCGATCCAACTTCCCAGCGGCGCTGCCGCCCACCATGCTCTGTACTTCAAACCTGCTCGTCTGTCCAGAGCCGGGCTGGGCAAGGGATGAGAGCAGTGACTGCTCTGCCACTGACGGGTACGACTGAGCATTCCTTAGAACGAGAAGGAGGGGGAGAGGAGAGGGTATTCTTGCGTGTGCAAATACCGCCTGAATTCAGATTCAAATAACATTGTAGCAAATCTGCAGCACTGGAGATAAAAATGGTAATGAGTTTTAATAGTGTCCTTTGATTTCCATATTGAAATCCACTCCGGGAGGCTGATACTGTATCAGGAGATGTTAGATCCCTGGTCACACATAAGGCAGCTGTACAGCTTCTGGGGTGAGGGAGAGGCGATGGCGAGGCTGCTGCTGCTGCTTCGGAGCATCATGGCTGTGGTGAGAGCAAAGAGCTGAGAGAGGTGCCCGTTAGAGCAGCCATGCAATTAGTCCAGCTATCGATTGTTAATATGCTTTTAATCAATAACCTGGGCAAAGCCAGGAGCTGGATTGATATTGCAAGGGTGTGCAGTATCCATAAAATTGTCATCTGAGCATCCAGGGAGGTGAGCTGCTCCTCCACTGCTGATTAGCTGGACAAGGATGTAATCGGGCAGGGAAAGGCAGGAGGCGATGCCAGGTTATTCATTCCCAAATGCACGTCCCTGCCCAACACACAGACTCCCACCAGCGCCAGCTCCCTTCACTGCAGATCAGCATTCCAGCTAATTGTGCATGTCCACGCAGGCTCTTCAGTGTCGACATCCAGGACTGGCACCTGTTCCCTGAAACTAAACTCATTCTGACACTGCTGATCAATTAACAATCTCGCTCCCCCTCACGTGAGCAGCCACAAGTCCAGACAGACTCACGGGGTTGGGAAGGAATTGCCTCTGCAGCCCTGCAGGTGGGAAGCACCTTAACCCCAATTTCACGGAAGGATCCGTGGCCGCACTCTGAAGCCAGGTCGCGTCACGGCCACGAGCAGCCCAAGGCCACGCTGACAAACCTCACTTCTGCCAAATGGAGTTCTCTCCTGCGGTGGGGCCGTGCCTGCCGGGAGCGCAAGGCCAGTGCCCCGGGCTCTGGATGAGCCCTGTGTGCTCATGAGGAGCCATCTGGGTCAAATAGCAGGAGGAAAGCTCAAAACCTCTTTTTTTTTCCTCTCTAAGAGCTCAAGGGCAAAATTTGAACATCAGAGGCAGGGACACGTCTTCCTGGGCTGATTTGTGAACATCTTGTTGAGACATCCAGGATCAGATCAGAATATTTTAGTGATGCAGAGAGTGATTCAGAGTCATCCGGGTTATCCCCCCTCGCTGAGGGTGCGATTGAAATGTTTGTGGCTGAATATCACCCGGGAAGAGCTGAGCAGTCACGCCGGCACACAGACTGTCATGTTTATATCCCAGGATCTCCTCAGCCTCGCAGCAAAGCTGAGAGGAGCATCCATCATTTTCATACTCGTGCTCTGCGCTGTGGAAGGGCTCCCTCACCCAGCACCGCTCCTGGATCCGACCCAACTGCTCCAGGAGGATGGTGCACTGCCCTTCACTGGCTTCCCATCCAGCATGTCCGGCCAGGAGGGGTGAGTTGCTTGTGGGAAAGGCCAGGAATATGCTGTGGCTCAGGAAAAGCAGATCCCTGTGGTTTTTACACCAGAAGTTTTAAGTGCAGGAGGTTCAATTCTGGAGCCCGGGAATGTGGCTCAGCCCGGGGACCAGAGGACCGTGGGATCTTGAGGATGGCTGGCTCTCCCCAGCTCCCACCCCGGGGCTCCTCTGCCTTGGCAGCACCCTGGCTGTGCTGCAGCCAGCCGAGCAGGAGCAGCTGCCCAAAGGAATCTCCGAGCACCTTTCCAGCGGGTCCTGTTTGCTTCCTGGCTGCCGGCGCGCGCAGATGAAACGGCGCCTCGTCTCTTCCCTCGGCACTAACCAGCTGCCCAAAGACAAACTGGCCTCCCTTGGGGGGCACATTAGAAATGCTTAAGCAAATTAGCCATAAATAGAAAATGTAACATATGGGGCTGTAGATAATGTTTCATTATAAATTATCATATTCACCAGGGAGATACGCCTCTTCCCTTCACACCAAAGACTCTGGGTTTCTTCTTCTGTGCAGATTTTGAGTTTCTTCTTCTTTTTTTTTTTTTTTTGTTGCCTTTTTTTTTTTTGGGTAACTCTTTCTGACAGAGATTGGACTCAGTAGTTGATTTCCTGGGTGTGGAAACTGGGATATGTGGCTCACTTCTGCTGCAAATCCTCTCAGATTTAAAATTCCCTCATTAAAAAAAGAAAATAAGCAAATACAGTCCTGATGAAAGGTGCCTGAGTGGAGGCCCTGAAGATTGAATGGGGCTGTTTATCCATTGCAGAGCTGCACCAAAGACAGCAAGACTGCTCCCTGCTCTGTGCCCAGCCCTGCTGGTGCTGCAGCACCAGGGCCCCAGCTCTCAGCCACATGGAAATCAGGCACTTTCCAGACCAAGAATGCCCACGATATATTCCCTCTGTACAGCTGATCTCTGAAATTTCCTTCTCCTGCTCAGGCTGAAGGGCTCAAGAGGAATCTGCCCAGTGCAGGTGCATCTCCTTGGGAGCCCATCCATCATCCCAACACCATTCAGCGACTGGGGACCCTGGTGGGCAGCACAAAGCTCCTCCCTCCTTGAGCAAGTTCTAGAAAACTGTGTTACTATTCATCCACCTACAGAGTCCTCCAGGGAACAGGCTCCCAGACAGCTCAAAATTCATCTTCCACATCTTGAAAATTGACTGGTTTGGTGCTTTCTTCTGTTTTACTTATAATCCTATAGGGTTTTTTCCACACTGATCCAGAAACAAGTTCCCAGTAGCCACCTGGAAGGTCCCATCTTGCTCCAGGAAGGCATTTCTTTCCTTGCTGAAACCACCCTGGGCTGACCTCCACCAAAGCCTCAATCCTCATGCAGATGGCAGCAGAAAAGAGACTCTTTCCCCCAAAATACTATTCTATATGTAAACACAGACTGTGTAGGCAGAAGCCACAGCACAGGAAATAGTTTCTACTCTACACCTCTAGGTGTATATGGATGTTGGTCTCCCAAGAAACAGAAATCGAGCCCATTTGAAGCACTTCATGTGCTTACAGATGCAGAGATTTACCTGCTGTAATTGCAGAAATCTTGGCACTTGCACCCTGGAGCTAATTGATGTCATCAAAGCACTGAACGAGCCCTGATTTTGGTAGTTACAGTCCCACCTGGCGCCTCCGCCTCTCCGTAATAACCACAGGCTTAAGGGAAAGGGAATGTAGAAATGAACATCTGTTGCAATGCAAATATTTGGGAGGATAGTGGCAGCTCCTACTGGAGATGTTTCCCTGCCTGGTTGCAGTCGCAACACGTCCACTCCTGGATTGGCAGAGTCTTCCTCTCCTGCCAGCGGGATGCAAAGCACTGGAACACATGTGCTGGTGGGATCCTGTCCTTCCCAGGACCAAACTGAACCTGGCAGGGTGGGATGTGGCTGTGCACAGAGCGGGTGGGATGCTCTCCCCGTTGTCCCGTCCCTGGTGTGCTGCTGTGCGCTGTCGGGGTGGATTTGCAGCAGTTCCTGGTGGCACCGAGGGGTTTAGTGGATATCCCCTTACACTGGGGACAGGTGACTTAACTGGGTCAGCTGGCTTTGCTCTGCAAAGGCTTAAAGCTCCACATCAGCTGCCTCAGTGAGTCTCTTGCAAATTTCAAAACAGAAGGGAAAAAATCTTCAAATTTAGCTGGAATTTCATTCTTGATGGAACCTGGGGGAGACATGCCCTTGCCTTGGCATTGCTGAACAGAGAAGGTCTCTGGGTGCTGGGGGTCTGGCCTTTCTCCCCACAGGATGCTCACATGGCACTGGGGCTGGAGGGGACCCAGCAGCGCCTGCCTCATCCCTCTGCATTGCCCTCATCACTCCCAGAGGAAGACAGAGTTGCTATCAGAAGACCCAAACACAGGGTTGCTTCTCTCCAGGATCATCCCTGTTCATCAAGGCTTTACAGACCCTCACAAGGGCCTCAGAGTGTGGTGACAGTGGTGGGGCCAGAGTCCCTATTAAATTACCTTTGCACATCCCAGCTGGAAGCAGTGTCTGCCACAGCTCACAAGGCTCAGAGAAACTTTCTGCCCAAGGAAACACTGACCTTTCCCACAGAGCAGCAGAGCATGAGGACTAGTGGAGCTGTGCCCTCCACAGCCAGCTGAGAGACGAGCATCCCACAGATCAGCTCCGTCAGTTAAAATAAACAACAACCCCAACTATCCCTGCCAGGGCTGAGCTCCGGCTTATTGTTCCAGTCAAAAAATAATTATTGCCCTGAGGCCTTGGAGATAAAAAAAGTGGAAAAGGAACAGCAAAGGCAGCAAGAGGGAAGATCTGGAGCAGTGATTCCCTCACCAGCGCTGGGCCCTGATGCTGGATTCCTGTAGGCACAGGAAGCGAGGCACAGCCAAGGACAGGAGCCACAGCCTACCTGGGTGTTTGATCCCCTCCTTCACTCCCTACCAACTTGTGACTTTTATAGCCTTTGGCTTGGACTTTTTTTCTTAAAAACAAATCCATGGCTCATTTTCCTGCTGTGGCATGATCTGCTCCATGTAACAAGATGGACAAACACAAAGGTGATCTGGAGTGTGGGGCAGCACAAGCCCTTGCCAGCAAACCCTCCAGAGCCAAAAGCATCAGAACCCTAACCCTGGGGGAACAGGGGAGGGAGGCACTACTCTCCAGACACCTCAATTCTCCTCTGAACACTCTGGGGTGGGTGGTGATGCCCTGGACACACAGAATTTCAACCAGGCAGGAAAAAGAGGCAAAATCCGTCTGCTCTGTGTGCCTGGGATTAATATTTTTCTACTCCCAGCCAACATTTCCACACAAAGGGGCCACCTTAATATTAAGGACACAGGAGGGAGGTGGCAGGGCCGTGGGCCCCCTCGTGCTGTCCCTGGGCAGCTCCAGTGGACACAGCACACACTTCCAGGAGCGGAGCGGGCGCGGCTCCCGCACGTCTGCACAAGGCAAACACAGATTATGCCATTTCTTCAGGCCTTTCATTCCACACGTCATTTTTTCTATCTAAGTATAGGTTTACACGAGAGGTAATTACCATCCTTTCACAGCTCTTAGTGCAGAGCAAAATGAGACGGAGTATTACATTCGTAATCTAATCGTAAATAAAAAGGGCCGTAATAACCCCCAATTAGCACATTAAAGTGTGTCAAGGACTCATTTTACCACTCCAGTGTAAACAAGACCC